>NC_080431.1:22484878-23160950 GCF_028018845.1 Melospiza georgiana
GAGCTGTACGCATCTTTTTCCATATGTATCTTTGCTAGGGTCATTCTGAATGCTGACTCTGTCCTGCAGCACTGCCATCCCTCACAGCTTGCAGTCACCTCTAGATTTACTGAGTGAGCTCTTCCCTGTGGGAGCTGAGCAGGGAGTGAAGCTATCCAAGGCACAGGATCACGAAGGGAGCAGAGAGAGGGAACTAAACCACTGAGAAGGTTTTCCTCTTGTGCTTCGTGCTCTGTCTTTGGTGAGCAGCACGTCGTGAGGCCGGGCAGCACTTGCTCCCCCACAGCCGAGTGCATTTCCAGGTGCATTGCCTTGCTGTGTGCTCTGCTGAGCACTGCCTGGCTGAGCCCAGCTCCTGCAGGCCAGGCTTTTAAGGTCCAGCCTGAAGTGATTTTTGAGTCAAGTTAGGTGGCACAAAGATGTGCACTCCTGAATATTCCTGCCTTTCCAAGAGTCCACCGAGCTGGTCTTAACCACATGCTCTAAGCTGTGGCAACTGGTTTCAGGAGCTAAGTGCTACAAAAAAAATTCCCCTTTGCAGCTGAAACATGTTGCTTCTGAGTGTAATTGAGTGTCCCTCCTTGCTGCCTTTTATGACAAGAGGATGGATGGATTCCCCAATTTACTCTTCTAAACACACTCAGTACTTTGAATATCTAGATTTGTCTCTTCTCTGCCTGACAGTGAGAACTGAGCTTTCACCTCCTTTTCTTGCAGAAATATGTCTGTGCTTCTAATTGTTGTCACCTGTGTCTGCACTCCTGAATTTCTGCTGTGAGTTTTGCAGTGGGATATTCAGAAAGAGTTTCAGGCCAGAGATGACCTTTGCATTTCTATATTATTAATTTCTCCTGTTTTGCAGGTGACATTTGAATTGCTCCAGGGAGCAAAGATTTCCACTGAGCAGTGAACAAGAGCTCTTCTGTGCTTCTTACAGAGGAGTCACAGTTACTACAGGTATATGACTGAGGAACCTAGGTTCTCACCTGCGAATTACCACCTATTTATGAACCTAATTTAAGTTTCAAGGCTCAAACAGATGTTATTCTTGAAACCTATTGTGGGTGAAGGAAGCCTTTGCTGACTGCAGGAGCACAGCATGGGTTGCCTATGGTACAGTACTGCTTCAGTTTCACCTCAGCCACCTTGTTTCATTTCCCCAGCTGGATGGGGAGAGAGTTGAATGGGTAAAAGTGAGCAAAGCTGTGGGCTGAGATAAAGATGGTTTAATAGGTAAAGCAAAACAGAACAAGGAATTCATTCAGAGCTTTACATCAGCAGGCAGGTGTCCAGCTATCTCCAGAAAAGCCAGGCTTCATCCATAACTGTGACTTGGGAAGACCAACACCATCACTCTGAAGGTGTCTGTCCCTTTCTCCTCCCCAGCTTTTATGACAGAGCATGACAGCAATACAGTGGGAGAAATCCTTTTGGCAGTTGTGTCAGCTATCCCAGCTCTGTCACCCCCCAACTCCTTGTGCACCCCCAGCTGCCTCACTGGTGGGGTGGGAAACAGGAATGAGATTGCGCAAGCCCTGCTCAGCAATAGCTAAAATATACCTGTGTTATCAATATTGTTTTGGTCACAGATCTAAAACAGAGCGCCATAAAAGCTTCTGTGAAGACAATTAACTCTATCCCAGCCAGTACAAATACTTATATAGAACTGAGCAAAATCTGATGCTTTTCAGCTTTGGCCTCAGATGAAACAAGCCAGAAGTGCCATTGCAGTGCTTTTGTAATCATTATCTCTTATTTATTTGTTTTGCTGGAGTGCATCCCTACCACTTGTATTTGGCTTAGTTGTTCCTTCCAGAGAGCATCCTAACTGGTTCCAGATATCTGAGAAGCCAGAGGAGCCAGCATCCCTTTGGTAGCTTTTCCAAGTGCTAATAATTTCCTACAGGATTTGACAATACACTGAAAAACAGCTATCTCCTTGATACCCTCCTATGCACTGGAGGGTCTATTGGGTTCCCCTAAAGGCATCCCTCCTCCAGGCTGAACCAGCCCAGTTGCCCTTGCCTCTCCTCAGGGGCAAGTGATACAGTTCTCAACACCTTGGATGCCCTCCCTCCACTTTTTCCATGGCCTTCCTGTATTCTGAGCCTCCAAACTGAATATTCTGCCTTAGATGCAGTCAACAATTCCCAAAAAACCCATCTCTTCCCTTTAACTGCCAGCCAAACTTCTGTTAACACAGCCCAAACTAGGAACTTATCCAGATGAAACCCCACAAAATGACAAAACACAGGTATCTTGGGGATTGTTTTCAAAGACAAAGGTGTCTCCAAATCTGGTTCACATGCAGCTGTGCCAGCATTACTGTAACAGTACTATACCATAATAGCCAAAGAGAAGGAGGGATAACAAAGGGCTTGAGGAAATCAATGCTATGTTCAGGAGTTGCAGCCTCATTTGTATCCCCAGCCCCTCAATTTTAGTCTTTTCTTCCTAAGGAAGTAACTGCTTAATACTTAAAGTTTTGTGCCCATAAATGTCTCCACGTACCAAAACATTCCTTACAGTGCAAGCACAATCAGCTGCACTACATTTTCAAATGCATGATTTCAGAAAAAAAGGGCAGATGTTCAGAATACTTCTCAAAAGTGCCTCATTTGGGCTTTATGATAGCCAGTAAGGCAAGGCTGAAAAAAATACATCATCTGATCAAATAACATCTGTATGTAGCTGCAGTACTTGTTCCTCTTCTTTCAAAGTGCATTGGATTCATCAATTATCACACTTGAGCACTTAGTAAATCATTAAAATGTCCATGAGGATTTTAATACAGTGTTGTTCAGGATGCCTATTCTGAAATAATGGAGAAATGTATTATCTAGTCAAAAGGACAAGCTTATCATTTATGACCCTATTAAAGAAGATGTTATAAAATTCACTGTTGCATTTGAAAATTGTCAATATTGAGATGATGGATTTTCTTTGATTACGGCTGGCAGCAGGCAGTGCTAGACTATAGCCCAAGGAAGCTTAGTATGGGCTTTAATAAAAAAAGGACAACAGAAAGAATTACTGATTGCAAATTTATTACATGGAACAGCAAATTCCAGACAACTGAGTCACAAAATAGACAACCAGTGCAATGGGAAGTCTCTTTCCTTTATGTAAACCAAGTCATCGAGCTGGTAAATGAATCCATGAACTTCACATTCCACGATATTCTGAAAGAAATTAACACAGTATCAGATTTTATGTTGATATGTTGATCTGAATATGACTTACTACTCAGTTCTGTACATCTGGTTCTTTTCAAAGTTAGGAATTAAATAGCTTCGGATTCTAAAACGAGAAGATTTTGATATTTGAAGGTCTAGAAAAGCATCCAGATCTGTTATTTGTACTCAAACATGAATCCTTTCTTCTCGCACAGTTCTCTTTGTACCATGTTTTAATCATGCTGACCTTATTATAGAGTATGGAAACATGACAAAGAAACCATCCCTCTGTCAAGGGTGTGCCCTCTAAGTCTCTGAGCATGAAAAAGCCCTACATTTCTGTCAAGATAGCTCTTACTGGCCATATGAAATATGTGTATTTAGATTTGTACTAGGTTTGTAATGCTTCTCAGTACCTTCTTTTCTCATAAGGGTCATCATTGGTGAAATGGCAGAAGAAATTCTTCACAATTTGGTTGCCTACTTACCACTGCCTTCAATAGTTCTTCCATTTCGAGGCTGTAAAACATAATAATTAGATGATTGTAAAGAAGTAATGGATTACAGACTTAGAAGCACACCAAAATACCTCCCCATCATGTAGACAGGGTACTATATAAAACTGCAGTGAGATTTTTCTTTAAAACAACATGTCAAATACCAGGGGGATCCATGCAGGATGAGTTATGCTTTTGAATAAGAGAAATTTTCATTCAGCCTCTGCTGAAGCTAAACATTCTGGCTTTAATTATTCTCATTCAGGATTTGGGGGTTAAATTCATAGGTGTAGTAAAGGCACATGCCTAATAAATGTAAATGCCAGCACTGAAAGAACCTAGATGAACATACTAGAAACAACAAATAACTTGAAATTAAGCATAAATGACAGCTGAATTGGTACTTTGGTTACCTGATGTGATCTAGTTTACAGTATTTTTAATTTTTTTAAAATGTGTTGAAGATATTCCTAAAAATTAGTTTGGTATTAATCAGAGTGTATCCAAACCAGCACACTGGGCATCAGACCATGTCATAGCTCAGGAAGCCAATGGGTGAAAAATGAGAGAGAAATTATGATAATTATGCTTTGGCTTTTCCCCATTATGCAGTGTGACTTTGCTTCCTGGGCCGATCTTTTAGACCAGGTGGGCACTCAACTCAGTTTGATCTAATTTATTTAGCATCAGTGCACCTTGACAGTCTCACAGATACAAGCCACATGGATGATTTGGCTCAAGATAAAACATTTGCAGAGGCATATCTTCAAACAAAAAGAAGTGTTTAATCTACCAGTACCCCAGATCTCATTATCTTGTCATCTTTTAGTCAAACCAGAGCTTTTTGAGTAAATGGCTCCCTAAGCTTTTAAGCATAGGGATATTTGGCCTCTATTCAAAACAACTGCAGCTAGAATTTGTGAAACAGCTGCTCATCTATGAACATATAACAATGTCTGAGATTTACAATCTTTAAAACAAAGAGATTCAGATACCCTGAAAAGGAAGAAAGGCCGTCCCAGAGTTCCATGACTATCCTATAAAATCAAAGACAAACAATAACAAAATACTTTAAACTCAATTCCATTGATCTGTTGCCAAATTTTACTATTCTTTCAGAATATTGGTAATTTGGAGCCTTTTCCAGCAGCATGCAAACAAGGTGTTGATAGTCCCCAATGCCCATTCATCTGGAATGCTGATTAAAAATTATTGCCTGAAGGACATGGTATCTAATGTAAATAAACTAGATTAACATAATTAAAGATGCACAGGGTTTAGAAGAAATATAAAAGAAAGCTTTAAACATAGGGTATGAGCAGGGTCAGCACAGATCACTTCCCAACCACTGGAAAAACCCAGGCTGACTTTACAAGAAACAAGGAAAGGGACATACTTGTCCACTGCTTGTCTTCATATTTACATACCTTCTTTGCAAGGTTTGCAGAAGCAATCTGTGATTCCTGCAAGTGGACACTGTAGGTTAATCAAGGTGCTGGCACGTTTTGGTTTGTTACAGTGACCCTCTGTTACTGATGAGCTTGGAACACTCCGTGTGAGAAGAGAGAACCTTACACTTATCACAGAGAGATGTAAGAACAGCAGCAAATGGATCTTTTAAAAGACTGATGTGAAGCCTTGCCTGGAAGTTACTCAGTTCATTTCCATCATTCAACAGGCTTCCCCTGCTGTACAGCAAAGTGCAGCCGTGCTCTGGGGGGTGAGGCAGAGCTCAACCTGGAGCTCCACTCCTCAGGCTTGAATTGTACTGATAGCTCTTATCTTGTTAAAATGGGGCTGCTCTTCACCTTTCAGACTGCCCTTGGTTTTAACCCAGGAAAGATTGCTGGGTTTAAGCCCTCCCCTGCACTCTTTATTCTTCAGAAAATTGCTCATTTTTCTACTCAGTCTTACTTCAAGGAATAGAAGCTTTCCCCTCGAATTTATGTGAGCAGACTAAGTTCACCATATGATGCAGCCCTGAACCTGCAGCCTGGTTTGGCACCCTCCTGCCCATGAGACAGCAGCCAGGCTGCATGCTGCCAGCCAGCCAGGAATGGGATGGCTGTGTGCCATCAGTCACCCATCAGTGAGTGGGTTTTTGTTACCTGGAGTGGGCTTGAGAAACAAACATGTGTCATGGGCAAGAATGTGAAGATGGGTGAGAATGCAGGAAAGCACGTGGGTGGGAAACTGCAGAGAAAGAGTTTTAAAAGACAAAATACACAAGCAAGAAACAGGGAATCATGGTTCAGGGTATGAGAAGAGGATTTCTTTGGTTCAAGCTGCAAGACAACAATTTATAGAGCAACTGACATCAACTTACAGGGCTATGAAATACTAGGGAAATAAAAAATGCTTGCTCAATCAAGGTGCTTTAAAGGATGCAAAGGAGGCTACTACAGAGTGACAATATGAGTGCTACCTTTGTTCTGATTTGATTATTACACACCAAGCAAAGATAGAGACTGGCTCATGACTCAGCTTGCAGTTTCAACTATCCCAATTTATAACAGGTGAGAGATTACTAAGTGGAAGAAATATGGTAAAAACTAAGCTTTTAAATATCTTTGGGCTGGAAATCTCAAATACACAGAAAAGTGATGAGACATTGATGTTAAATATTCTTAGTTCTCACAAAACATTTTAAGTTCCCCAGGCAGGGTTCAAGGCCCATTCATACCCAAATTGCCATGGACTTTGCCTTTCAGAGTCCTGAGGCCTCATTCCTTCTCTTAAGATACCATCAACCTTCTCTATAGGATCTGTAACTCTGACTGAATAACTTTTTTTTTTTTTTTTATTCACAGAAATATAGAATAATGTAGAAAGTTAAATTCAGCTGAAATTAGTAGGATTTCATGGCTGTTTCATTGGGTTCACTACATACAGACTCATGTTTGTAGTGTCTTCTGAAGATTCCTTGTGGGCTAAGAAAGTAGGACTTCATGTAATATGAGATTTGATCAGCTGGATAATACTTCACATAATTCTTTATCCATATTTCACATATTTTATCTGCTGTTTTACTCAGACCACACCTAGAAATCATATTGCAGGTGTGTAACTCATATTTTTTGAAAGGATATTGCATGAGATTCAGCTTCCAATCTTGAGAACACACAGTTTTTTGCAAAGTTAGTAATTAAAATAGTAACTAGGAATAAGACTCTGTTCAAAGTTACCAGATGATTCTGGACATTCCCTCATTGGCTAAGCTGTGGAAGCAAAAGAGTCAATGGTGAACTCAGAAACATTTATTAGACTTATGGCTGAAATACTACCATTTTTTTATACAATCAGCTTCAGTATTGTAGAGTTTTGTGACTGCTTCACAAAAGCATGCTTGGAATTATAATAAGCTAAAGACACTGGCAAGAACAGATATTAAAATGCATTTCAAAATACTTTCTATTGTTGTTTTGAAGGATCTACTCCTGTTTTGAAACAGCAGAGGACTCAGCCTCCACAAGTAAATTGCCCTTTTTAGCATATACCCAAGGGCTGAGTGAATTTTATGGAAAAGATTCTTAATGAAATGGTGCTAATAAAAAAGTGATATAAATCAGAACTGATACTGAGGTGGGTCCTTATATGACTGCACCAACAAAAAAGAGCTATACTCAATAACTCCTCAACTTCATCTCCTTACTCTGAATCAGAAACACAAAAAACCCCAAATACAAATAGATCATTAAAATCAGTAAAGCAACTCATACCCCTCCGTGTTCAGCATAATCTAAGGTTTGCTATTGATCCAATGTTATGTGTATTTTTAGTGTATTTAACCCTGTGTTATTCAAAACTGAGGGTCAGGTTAAAATACTGACTGTAAGTGAATGTTTTGGTTCTTCAGCTCTGAATTGGTGAAAAAGCAGCAGTTTCATATAAATAATTTAAAGTAACTAAGAATTACATGTAAACTACTAACAAAAAGAAAATCTTTTATATACCCTCCTACATCTCTTAAACCATTGCAGTATTAGATTATACACTATTGTTTGGGGAGAAATGTCAGAAAGTTGGCTGTGGAGGGTTGCTTTCTAAGTTTAAGAAGGGGGTGCTTTGAAACAAAGCAAGCAATTACATCTTACCTCATTTTTATGCATGCTGTTGAATATGGAATAACAGAGATCCAAAACAGTGCTTGAGATCTGAAAAAAACCCCAGCAATACTTTAATACATTTACTGGGAGAACATGGTGTACATGGTTTGATTAAAAACAGGCTTGATTCTGATCCCAGATCAATTTAGATTGAGCACAGTTCACCAAAACCACTCAGAGCAGGGGGAAACTTACTGATGCTATTATGAGATGAAAAATTGCTCTTTTATTTGAGGAGAATACACACAATACAACTGTTGTCAATACAGTCTGGTGCTATAAAGCGATCAAAATCAGCCTCTTATATTTAAAATGCATTTTCTATGCTAATAGTTCTAGGGGTAGCTTTGGTTTTTGGCATGTTTAATCTATGCTGATTTTTAACTACAACCTTTTGATCAATCAGTACTATAGTCTTTAATCATATACTGAAATACACTGTCCTATACTCATTGTCACCGGACAGGGATTTGCTTATGCATGCAATCACATTAGATGAGAACTACAGGTTCAAAGGAAGTGAGGTGTAAGACACCTGAGAAACAGGCTCTGGAAACTATTTTCTACAAGTTTTGGTTCACAAAACTGTAACATTTCAGAAAGAAAAAAAAATCAGAACAAAATATTCAACATTTCCAAGTACTTCCCGATCCTGCAAATATTTTTCTCCCTGCTTTGAAAATGACCCTTGGGCTCATTAAATGCAATGCAGCTGATCTTCCACTTTGAAGTGTTTGTAAGCCTTGGGCAGCAGAAATTATCTGTGAAAACTTCCCCTTGTTCTGCTCTCCTCTGAGCACCTCAGAAAAAACCCATCCACCCACAAAGCACCAAGCCAGGACCAAACAGGACCTTTAAATCCTGCAGGAACTGTCTGGCACTTCTTGCTTCAGTGTTAGCTACTATTGGCATAATATTGCCATGGCAAGAATGGGGGGGGAAAAGTGCTTTTCTTTAGGTCTGCATCAGCTTCACAAGGAGGAGAGCACACACACCAACAAACTCGCCCTGCTCTCCAGAGCTACTGGCTCTCTGGTGGAGGTTCTGCCACCTGCAGACATCGATGCTCCAGGTTATACAGGACAATTAGTATGTCTGGAAGAGAGAGTCTCAGCAGATCAAACACATCACAGGAGTCAAGTTACCTGGGGCTGATCGGACATTTCCATCCACTGACTGAAACACAGCGCCAGTTGCTTTAAAAAGTAAAGAACAGACATTAACAGTGTGTCCATCATACCTTCGGACCTTTTTGCTCAGAAAGTCGGGGCTGGTTTGTTATTAGCCTGGCCGTCTTGGGCTGACCCAGGTGTCCTATTCTGCACCGTGCTGCACTCCACACCCCTGCCCACACCTGTTCCACCAGGGCGCCAGCCTCCCTCCTCTCTTTACCAACCCCCAGGGTATTCAACAAGGTATTCAACAAGGTATTCAACAAGGTATTCAACAAGGTATTCAACAAGGTACTGCCAGTCCGTTGCCGATTCCCTACCTCATTTCCCTGCCACAGAGCCTCGTTTCCCACCTTCCCCGTCTCTTCCCTACCTCAGCCCGTCGCATCGCTGTCGGACGCCAGTGCCGGACGTACCTGGTTCGGGGGCAGCTCCACAGCGTCCCGGTGGCGAGAGAAAGGCTGCGGGAAGCCTGCGGGAGGGACACGGCCGCGTTGGGATGCGCGGAGCCCAGCCAGGACGTGGCTCCTCGAGAGGAGCCGGTCCTGTCCCGGTTCTCCCGCGCTCCCGGGACGTACCTGAGCCCCGCGGCAGGGCGCAGAGGCAGCAGGCGGCCAGGAGCCAGGGCAGGGCGGGCGGCGGGGGCATGGCCGGGCGGGGATGGAGGGATGGGCGAGCGGACCGGCGCCTTTATGGGGCCTCGCCGAGCCCCATATGGAGCCGCCGAGCCAATGGGCGCCGGGGCGGTCCCAGGCACCGCTCCCACTGTCGCTCCCGGTGTCGCTCCCGGTGTCGCTCCCGGTGCCGCACCGGCACTGCCGCCCCCGCCGTGAGGAGAAACCCCCAGCCCAGCATTAGGGACCCCGCTCTCCCTAAAAGCCTCCGTCAAAACTGCTTCTCTGGAAGAGGTGACCGAGAAGAAAGAGTGAGGGATAAGAAGAAGATGCTGTGGCCGGTCAAGTGACAGAGCAGCAGAAAATACAGTTTTGTAGTAGGGCTTGCTGAGTGTTTGGAAATTATTTCTCTTCATGGCAGCTTGGGAAATAAAGTTTGCCTTCTAATTAGAAAGGTTGTGAACTTTCATATTGAACAAGTTCCATTTTACTACATTTACCTTCACATGAAATAAAGAAAGCCATCCACCTTTTAATTCATTTCATAGTGGGTATGGCTGTAAAAAAGATACAGATCTGCTATCAACAGAAAGTTATTCTCCTTTCTTCCTGATTTAATCATTGGGTTTGATTATGGAAAACTCTTCCTGGTTTTCTCTGTGCAAGTTCTAAGAGCAATGCTTTCTATTCAGATCACAGACTTAGAAAGGCAGAGTCCTCCCAAACTCTTTTATTTAATAGACTTTCGGCCAGCTGAAGCAAATATATATTCAGTCGTCTGACTTCTAACACAGCAGGGTTGGAACTACATGATCCCTTCCAACCCTAACTATTCTATGATTCTATGGATTAGACCTGCTTGGGAGGCAATGGCTCCAGTGTGGGATATGAGACACAAAAAGCTGCAGAAGGCATTATTGTCACAGCACCCCACCTCATCTCATAATGTCCCTCAATGGCTGTGCTGCACACTAAAAGGATGATGGCAAGACTGGTCCTGGTGGGAGCATCTCAGAACAGTCAGGGAGGAGACACAGCTGCTTTCTCACAAAGGACAGGGGAGCCAGACTGACAGATTTTGTCAGCTACACAGCTGTGTGTCCCGAACACCTAAAGAGGCACAGGAGCAGCTGAGTGACCCCATTAGTTCACCCTTTTTTTCTTCCCCTGGGAAGGATGGCTGTCTTTGCCTCATCACAGCCTTTTGGGGGCAATAATCGGAGTGGGGAGATGTCAGGAGAGGTCAGACTTTGCTGGAGCACACACACTTGTCAGATTCTCACTGTCTTAAGTGGAATGGGAGATTCAAGACAGGATAGAATTCAAAGAGATTAGTCCCTCTGACTGTATAATTTTTATCCTCTGTGGGAGCTAAAGCAGATTGCAGCAAGTTTTGTGATGATGGTTTCTCACAGCAAATCTGCCCAAGATTTCATTAACAAGAAGATGCAGCGTTCCAGGAAGCCCATAGCTCCTTTTTGCAGAGACCCTGTGTTCTCCCCAAGCCCATGAAATCCTGGAGTGAAAGCATTCTCTGAATTTGTTAAATTTGCTCATAAAAGGAGGATGGTGTTTTATTTTTGGTGGCAGTGAGAAGCAGGTTTGTGTTTGGTGTAATTTATTTAAGCCAATGTAATCACAGAAATGTGAGAGCAGAGCCCCACTAAGTGTGAGCTGGGCTCATCAAAGGTAGACAGTAAAATGAGAGAAGGTAAAGATACTCTGAAAGATTGCACATTTTCATCTTAACTATGTTCTTCCTGTCTTTCAACACTTTAACCAAACTGAAAATTATTGTGAACCAGCAGTTTCTCTTGCCCTGCTTATCACAGATCTTGCATCCAAATCACTCCCATGCTGCAGAAACACAGGATCTTAGAGAGCCATTATAGATTCACTATTTGCTATTATTTTTTTAATATTTACATATGAGATACCAATCCTTTTAAATCCTAATAATTTGCTATCTTTTTACAAGAGAATAATATTAAATTATGACCATATTGCTAGTGATAGTTCATTGTAATGGGATGTACTTCTCTGGCTTTCCCTATTTGGTGATAAAAGCAGAGTCTTCTGCTTCCTGCCAGTTATATGGTAGCCTCTTTCCACTTTTTTAAACACATTTGTGTTTAGGAGTGGGATTTTTTTTGTAATAGCATGTGATCATGGTGGGTGCATAAAATCTACTTCTAGATCTTCTTACATAAAATACTGGATGCTACCTGGACCTTTCCTTCCTCCTTCTCGTGCACAATAAACCATCTGCTGCTTTATTTCACCATTTACCAGGGAGTAGCCTAAGTGTACTCTGTGCCTTCTTTCTGCAAATTTTGCCTACAGTGAAGCCCATGGAGCTATTCATTTGCATCAAGTGAGGCTTAATACTTGAAGATGAGAAAAAATTAACTCATTCAAACTCCACTAAAAAAAAAAAAATCACAACTTATCTCCTAACTGAAAATTGTATTTTATCACAGCTATGCAGTATGAGAGAAGAATGGGGAAAGTGTTGAAAACTAAAATTTCAAATATATGAGGGTGTTATATTGTGAACACATTCAGCTTCCTTAAATCAGAACTCTCTTTGCGGCTGGATGTTTCATTTCAAAAGTGTAAGCCAATTGATATACCAACACCAAGCCATATTAATGAGCCATACTTTCACTGCATAAATAAAATTCCCCTTTTAATGTCTTGGGCTCTCTGCACAAAGAGAGAAAAATAGGGTGGCTTTCAGTGTCCTCAGTGATTCACAAGGGAGTTGAAATGAAGCTTTAGGAGGGGGTTGATGAGAAACAAGAACATTTTTTATTGTGAGTAAGGAGTCTTGGCCTATATTTAGCAACAGCAATATGATTACATAATTTTAGAATAAAACATGCTATGATTGATAAATGAATAAGAAGAAAATTTGGCATCAATGAGCAAAAAAGGGTGAAGGGCTGGTTTCCTTTTTGTAAATGATTTCTGCAATGAAATCAGTAGCTATTGCAGACAGCAAGGACAGAGTGCACAATGTCACGATTGAGCAGCTCTTGAGTGCATCCCAGCTCATCCAAGCTGCTTCTGCTGGCTCATGCCTCTCCCCCTCCGCAGCTCAGCAGTACTTTGTACAAAGCCTTATCCTGCTCTCAGGGCTTTCAATACCTCACCCACGACCTGTTTGGAAAGATGAGGAAAGCTGCAGAAAAGGGAGGGTGTTTATTAGGCAAAGCTGCCACAGAGCCAGCAGACAGCTGCCATTACTCATCTTCTATTACATATGACAGTGCCTACTTATGTTGAATACAAGGCTGTGTTTGATGTGGTTTTGGTTAATACTCATTTACCTTTCCAGCACAGACAAGTGGTCCAAACTGTGGGAGCTTGTCTCATTCTTGTTTTTACATGGGCAAGGCTCTACTTGGCACTCAGACCTGCGTGCCCAAACTTTGCTTTACCAGCACATATCACACTTTTGTAAAACTGACATCTGCTAAGGGTGCTGATTTGGTTGTCAGAATGTCAACTAAGTACAATATGATCAAGTAGGTACAATCTTATGCTTTTGTTGGTGGTTGGTTGCTATACTTTACAGCTATAAAGCCACATTCAAAAAGTTGAGTAGGCCAGCAAGTAAATATTTCAAGGGGATCAGTTAAAAGCCTGTCCCACTGTGCAGGTGTTCAAAGAGTTCAGACCATCAAAATGGAAGACAGATGCTAATGGTGAAGTTAGGAAACTAGAGCAGGAATGTGAATATTTGCATTCTTTTGTATAGTTTATTGGCTAATTTTTGGAGAAATGTGATTTTCTGTCTTCTACACTCTGACAGAGAATTGTAAATTCCTCTGAAATGGAGCAATTTGCACCTACCATGTGCTGTATGGAAACAGTGCTGTAGCAATGGGCTGTATTTGGCAATAGTGGGATAAAGGATCAGTGTAATTTCTAGATTTTGAGACATTTGAAAAGATCTTTAACCTGGAGCTCTGACTTGGCTTAATTTTATTTGATGTTGTCCCAGCTGGACAGGGAAGCAGTATGTTCTTCTGCTTAGGCAACTGGAGAGATAACTCAATCAATATCTGCAGTTTAGCTTTCACCAAGGATTTGTCCAGAATGAATCATTCCTGGCATCTTAGGCCTGCCATAAATTTCCAGGTGGTCTCTGAGTCAAATGCTGGAATGGCTGACACATACTTCATACCACCAGCTGAACAAATTTGATTTTAATAGCTGAATTATAATGCAGACACTAATTCATCCATGCCTCCTAACTCTGAATTATTTAATCTGTAGGTTTAATTTTCTTTGGGTATAGATGTGTGTAAATCATAATTTTGTGTTTATAGAGGGATCACCACAGTCTACAGATACCTTACACTGATTAATAGAGTAAAGGATTTAGATTAACATGCATACCACACATCTCAGATTTCTGGCAAATACCCAAATCCTACACCTTCATTGCTATATAAGAAGAAAGTAGATGGAAATAAATGTTTTTCTCACCAAGAACTGACTACAGGGAGAGTCAATCCCAGACAATTTTTACTACCTGACCAGGTTTCCTCAAAGATCATTACTCTAAACCCACCAGCCAGAGAGAAGAAATCACCAAACTATGTTAATCCATTTCAGTATCATATGAGCCACCAACCCTGTGCTGGTGATATGATCCATCATCTGCCTGACTTTAACATGATACACAAAAACCAGCTCACCTGGGAAGCTGAGTGCTTCAATAACTGGAGCTCAGGCCTTGGACACTCCCTCCAACTTATGTGTCACTTATCATTGAGTGAGGAGCAGAGTTTAACCCAAAACTCTGCTTCCCTTAGCCATACTTACCAGCACTTAATCCTGTCAGACATCTGAGTTGAGTGCTATTCAAAATGAGCAAGTACTCAAACACTGTCACATACAGTTATTGCTGAAGGTATCTGTATTTTTCTTCTTAAGTAATTTGACTTACTTAATATGACAGCATTCTGTTTCAAGTAAACTATATCTTTACAGAGTATTGCTGGTATTCAAAATGAAGTGATTTCTTCTTTGACAAATTAAATGTCATTTGTATGAGCTGTTGCATGCCTTCTGGCTCCTGACTTCAGCTGTAAGACTTAAGCTAACTTTTATGCTGTCCTTTGGCCAAAGCAGTTATGCCTTGACAATCAATGGCCTTTTTTTTTTTTTTAATCTCATTAAAATTATATCACTCCACAAAAGCTTTACTGTAGCTAAATACAAAACTTTTCAGCTGTTAGAACATTTTTTTGGCCTGAAAATATTGGAATTGTAAGTTTCATGGAAATGGCCACTCCTGGGTCTAGCAATCAGACCAGACTCTAAACCAACAATAAACTAAGAGCCATTAATACTAATTCTACTACTTGGATTAGGGTCCAAGCCAGTCTGTCAGTAGCGATGCCTTCTCCATAGCCTCTACTGAGAATTGCTCAGAAGCTGTTTCTCTCCACACCTGAGTCCTAGAGCTCTTCGTGCACAGAACACATGCATCTTTCCTCTACGGCAAAAGATCTGCCTTGTCTGCCTGTAAGCAGCTGTCCAGAAGAACCACAGGCAAACAAAAGGCAGGTTTTCCTTTGAAGGAACCATTTTACAGTTGAATGTCTTTTTAAAGCCTTTAATCTCCTTCTCAAATTTATTAGAGAGTTTTTTTTTTTAATTGTTATCCTTTCCCAAAGGTCTGTTTGCAGAAGCACTGTGGCATTTGTTATAGATGCAGAATTAATTTGTATCCATTAACACCCTATTTACATATTATCTTCTTGAGTTTAATTGCTCCATGTGGGCTTAACCTTGAATTAAGAAATTCCCCTCCTGCTTGGGGGAGAACCCCATGAATGAGCCATTCTGCTTGCTTGATCTCTGTTCTGGGATCTGTGTGTTGCTCAGCCCTTTCCAGCCCAGCAGGGGCCAAAGTTGCAGTCCAAGATCTAGACACACCATTAAACATAAATGTATAGCAAAAGACCTGCCATAATATGATGCACCAGCTAGACAAGACAAGACAAATGAGGGAAAATGATAGTGTGGTGGTAGGAATACAGACATTTGGAATTCTTATCCTCCATCTGTATTTACTTTATCTTCTTAATCAGTACTTCTTGACAGCAAAATATTGTGTGGGGGAATGCTTTTGTGGACCACCCTCAACAAAATAGTAAGACAGGAAGTTGAGTGTCAACAAAGCACATGAGTGGGACACCAGAAACTGGCTGAGAAGATGTTTGCCCAAACTGGTGCTGCTTATAGAGGAAGACCATCACCAGGATTTAACAGTAACCAGGAAATTGAAATCTTTAGAAACAAACTGAACTTGAAGAGAACTGCAAAAGATGGACCCAAATTTGCAACAGAGGGTAGGTCCCTGGTGATGGTAACAGAGCAGGGTTTGACAGTGACAGGGGCCCTGCTCAGCACCAGCACTGCAGTGCCCATGTGCATTGGGGGACACAGGAGGGTGACCCAGTGGATGTAGTGCAGATTCTGCACCTGTGCTGCAACAGAGCTTTCTTGGTGGCATGAGGGTTCAGGGAGTGCTGGGAGCAGTGGGGGATTACACATAGCCAGAGCACACACTTCCCTTAAAGGAGAACGGGGGAGGAGGGGAGCCCCTTACCCTAGAGAAAGAGGTAGGCACTTGTCCCTCCCTGTGCAGAATTTGAGCACTTGGGGATTAGTTATACAAGGGTGTTCAAAAATTTCTGGTTCAGTAACAGTTTGTGAGTGTCTAATGTTGAGGTTTATCTGCTGGTATAGCTCTTGAATACATTTTTCAAAAATTGCTGATCAATTATGTGCTGTTAATAATTCAATAAACTACTTCAGTCTTGAGTTGGTTTAAACTCTGAGCAGTTTTTCCCTGTGATAATATTTCCCTGTCCCTCAATGCTAGCAACATTGTGGATGAAATGCAGTATTGCTTTTCATTTTCAAACTGAAAATGCAGTTTGCTTTTCCCCTTTATAGCAATGCATCCTGAGAATGCATCTTGTCTGTCTTCAATGGCAATTGCTGCATCATCTTCTCACTCTGAAGGCTCCAAGATAAAAAAGGAATTACTCCAAAACAGAAAGGGAAAAAACTAAGAGAGAATTTGAGGGAAATAATGACAAAGAACAGAGTGGAGAGCTTATAGAAAACTACTTTCTGACTAGGCAGAGGACCACTCTATCTCTCATGTTTTGTCAAATGCAGTCCCTGCCTCTCTTAGCCCTACTACACAAAAATGTGGAGGCTGGAGCCTCTCTAGCATATAAGTGAAGAAGACAGACATTTTTCTGCAGTATAATTTGCTGTAAAGCACGTCACTCAAAAGTGAGCAGAGAACTTAGGGTTTTTACCTGACTTAATTGTTAAAGAAGGAGGAAAAGCCAAAACAGGCAGCTGCATCAATGGTTATATCAGGTACCTTTCTCCTCAGTACATGTCACTGGGGAGAGGTTTAGCAGAGATGACACATTGGGACCACATCTCATAATTTGTTAATATAATAAGATGCAGTGCAATAACTGGCAAATCCTGTTTGGTTTATCACTGTAAACCTCAGAGATTTATGATGGCCAGAGGTATGTGACTATCATGAAATCACAT
Organism: Melospiza georgiana; assembly: GCF_028018845.1. NCBI lineage: Eukaryota > Metazoa > Chordata > Aves > Passeriformes > Passerellidae > Melospiza > Melospiza georgiana. The sequence continues at coordinate 22,502,049 of NC_080431.1, forward strand.
AAAACTGGAGATTATGTTATGTTTATTTCACTGGATGAATAGTCTTGAGACAGGAGAATTAATTGCATCCAATTCCAATTTTCTTTTTCTTTCTGTTGAAAGTGTTATCATATTCCTAGTTGGTAATAGACTGTCTAAAGAACATGGTGTTTAATGGAATAGTAAGGAATGATGTAAAGTTAAAATCAATTCATCCATGATGATTTACAGTAAGATAAATGAGTACAACATTAAAGAAGCCAATAAAGACCATGATAAAGTTTCAGGAGGCATAATAAAGTTACAAAAAACAATTTCTAGAGAGGATATTAAATATATTTCCAAAATCCAGGCTGTCATTTGAAAAATACTTTAAATGTCCTCGGTTCTACACGAGAAACATATTTGTGTATCCAGTTTCTGCTGGTTTTACATTAAAAAAAACCCCACATTCACTTTATAGTGTAGTCTGGCATGTTCTAGCAATTTGCTGAGTTATTGCCATAAAGCAGAGATGCTGCTGCAGTTCCTGGTCTTCCTTGCAACTCTGAAAGACAGTCTTAGAGTAACTGCTGTATCAAACTACCATTATCAAACACATTTTGAAAGCAGCTTTGTTTTTGCCATGGAATCAGTAATGTACTTCACTTATCCAGCTGTAAAATCTTGTTGAAGAAAAGAGATTTTTCCTGTGTGAAGGAGTTGGATAAGATGAAATCTGTGTGCAATGGCTTAAGGATAATCTCATAATGACTACAGTGTGACAATAAAATAAAAAAATTAAAGAAAAAAAGAAAAAAGAAAGAAGAAAAAGAGAAAAGAAAAAAGAAAAAAGAAAAAAGAAAAATCAATCAGACCTCCCTGCCTTCTGTTTGGAGAAAACATAGCCAAAATGAATCTTAACTCCAGCAATATCAAGAGAACAGCAGAAGCTGACATGACCCAATAACTTCTGTAACAGGAGCACATTTAGACAACAGCAGTGCAAGGCACAATGTGGCACCTTGAGTTATCCAAGAGAATGAGGCTCAGTTGTTGCTGTTGTTTATCATTCCTGAAGGACAAAATAATCTGCCCTCCTTGCAGTGGCTGGATCAATGGCTCACTGCTCAGTGACACGGTTTCCTTAATGAAGTGAGTGCTCAGTGAAGATGTGTAAATTAAGAAATAAGGATGTCACAGCAAAGTACATGCTAACTGCTCTGGTAGAGTTTTTTTTCAAACCAGGAAAGCCCACTTAAATGGTGTAAAATATAAAAAGACAGAATGTCTAGAGGGAATTGGTAAGTGGGTGGATGGATGGCAGCCTCCTTCTTTTCTGGGGATACAACTTAAAACAAAGATAGTGTTGCTGTGGAAATATGCCTGCCTAAGTGGTGTGATGCTTCCAAATGCAGGGCTGGGGTGTTCCTTATACTAAGAAAAGAAATAGTTGTAATGCTCAAAGATTATTGTGAGCAGAGCCTGAAGGTGAACAGAGGATCTGCCCTTCAGCAAGAGCTGACAGCCTAAGAAAGGGAAGGGTTTGGCTCTGAATGGCCAAAAAAGATTGTATTTAATAAGAATTTATGATGTTATGTGGTAAGAGAGGAATGCTTAATACAGCTGATATGGGCTACTCACAATATTTTTAAAGGAACTGAGAAAAGAATCCGTAGGATCTGTGCTACAAGATGGTGTCTTGTACCACTGAACCAATGTACTTTTCATGATAATATTTCGTTCACACTTGAAAACCACATCTTGGCTCGGCTTACTCTTTTTTAATTTAATTTCATAATTTTGAACTCAGAGTAGATTTTGCAATTTAGAGCAACATGACTTGAAAAAACACATCATGATACTTTCTTAAACACTACAGTGATAGATAAAAGCATTAAAAAATGATGGTTTTCTTTGGTTGAAGTATAAAGCTGTCAACTTCAATATTGCCTTTATCAAATACCAATTGCAATAGTAACAGGTGACTTATTAATTTAACTGTGTGATTTGTAACTGAATATCTTAAAATACTTGTCAGAGACTGTGAAGGTCAATTTAATCTGTTAACCTTCTTTTATTTAAGTTGAATACCTAGCAAGAATATGTAAAATCATTCTCCCTCTTTTTAGATGAAGAAATTCCAGAGATAAAACAATGCTTTTCATGGTTGATCTATCAGGGCTGGTCCTGACAGAAGGTTTGATGATGACTGGTGGTCACACAATTCCAAAACATCAACTGCTCTTTGGGTGAGCTGAATAAATGGAGAGACTAGTTGGTAACCATCAGTTATACTTTGGGAGATGTCAAAGCTTTATATTAAATGTTGAAATCATCTTATACTCTCAATCCTTTTCTTTGTAGTGAAGCTGAAAGTCATGTCACTAAAACTTTCCATATTTACCCTACCCCTCATATTTTCAGGGTTCTTTTTGGTCATGGTTGCCATAAGTGCTTAAACTACACTTATTTTGGAAATGGGCATTTTCAAATACCAATCTCCCATGTGTTCTCACCTAGGTAAGAATAAGTTTTTATTGTTGCAGTGCAAGACTGACTGTGCCCTAATATCTTTAGAAACATTACATTGAAGGAAATAAAATTTGCTACAGCCAAATCAAGGTAAGGCTAGGTCTTGTGAGCCTGATGTTTTTGTATTTCAAGGGCAAGAACCTTTAACATAAGTTTCAGTGACTGAAGAATTCATCTCACCTCAGGCTTGCAAATCCAAAGGTCATATTCTCCAAAACAATCCAACTTCTCCCTCTTTCTCCCATTCCCATTTCGGTATACATGGTGACTGGGGAAATTCCTTGTCTCTTTTTATCTTTTTACTATTGTAGCACGTAAATATGCAGGGTAAGTTCAAGGACATATGGTAACATAGTAAACAGCTCATATTCAGAAAGGCAGCAAAAAAAAAAATCCCCTAAAAACACAAAGAATTTTCATCCTGTGTTTCTCTCTTCTTTTTGGGGATGAGTGTTTTTAGGATTTTTTTTTTTTTTTTGCTTTTTGTTTCTTCGTTTGTTTGTTTTAAAGAGTCAAGGAAGCTATGGAATAGGCTCCAGACTCTGTAAAATGATGGGCTCTTAGTTTCCACTGGAAACAGTCAGACATAGCTCCAAAATTATTCTTGGATAAGGACCATGCCCCCAGAGGAGCACACTCTGAGGTATGGCACAGGGGCCACACCGTGCAGGAGGACATGGGCCCTCCCTGGGGGTCACTCCCTGTGCCAGAGCACAGCCTGCCTCTGCAGCGCCCTGGGCAGGAGGATGTGCCAAGAGCTGTGAATTCCCACCTCTCCCAGACTTGCCCTCCTGAGTTTGGGTTGTAGCACAGTGCCTGTCGTTTTAGGATAACCCTTTTACACTTACATCTCCTTGAATTTCTGGCACAAACACTTTTTTCTTGCCTTCACAAGAGTAGTGCAGTTCCTAGTTAATTATTAAGCTATAAGGATATGGGAAACAAATGTTCAAATTCCTCCTGATAGATACCACATCTGCCACCTCCCAAGAGCCAGCCTAAACAGCAAGTTATAAATTATTTGAAGCACTCAATGTCCCTGTGAAAGCTGTTCCACTTAGTGTAAAACATTCTAATCCTACATACATTCACTAGGAAATGGGACCCAGGTTCTGTACCTGCCTCCACCTCTCTTTTATTTTTTAGTCTCACACCCTCATGATCTAAGACACCTCTCAGGCTTCCTCCTTCCTGTTTCTGCTTACCCCAAAACTGGTCAGTTTTCTAACCTGGGGATAATCAAGCAGAAGATAACAGCTCTCCCAACCATTGCTACAGCAGCATTATTGGTATCAGATACTGCAGGAATTGTGTCTTCTGCTTAGCATGCTGTCCTTAGGTGTTTTTTCAATATTTCAGAGTGTAATCTCAAACACTGAGAGAAGTATTAGTTCAGAGTAGCACAGCTGCCTCCACTCAATAATCGTTTTTAAGAAACAATGACCAGGAAAAAAAAAAAACTCTAAAAATCTGCCTTACTTCTTTATGCGAGCCTAGAGCAGCTCTGGTGCTCTCTGTCTGTGCAATGCCACTCTTGCAGCTCCTCTCAAGTCAAGACCAGCAGTGGCAGGTGCATGGGTACCTGCAGCTTACCCACACTGGAGCCTAAGTCACAATAATGCAACCATGAGCATTGTACCTGCAGGGTCACAGCAGCTTTGTCACCTGCAAATAGCCTGGAAATAATTTGTCCCTTGGAGAATGCAGCAGGTAAATGTAAGGCTCAGCTGCTTGCCAGTTTGACTCTGCCAGCTGAATCCAGCTGTCTGATTTGGGCTGTGGGGAAAGGGGAGGGTTAGAAGAGGGCAGCAGTCACTTTGCAATACAGTAACTTGTTTTGAACACTAAGTGATTCAGTCAATTGTCTTAATTTCACTACTTTGGAAAACACCCACAACTGGGACTTCAAATTCAATTGTTATTTCTGATTTTTGTTTAAAGAATTGACTTATCTTGCTACATTGACATGATAATTTGCTGATTGGCTGCACTCATTTTATGACCCATATAATTAATTTTGAATAATTAGGTTCAATTTTAATTGACATTGATTTGATAATTAAATGTAGTTCTTTGCTACTCTAGTCCAGTCCTAGCAGAACATTTGGTTCTTTGCTATTAATAAACTTCACAAATCTGTTTTCATTTTTCAGACTACCAACTCAGACTAAATATCTGAAGAGTTTAAGAAAAATTAGATGATTCAGCTAATGACCTACTTACCTCAATCTAAACTTTTTGTCTCCTTCTTAAAGGGCAAGCAAATGGTGTAATGATATGCAAAATTTAAGAATTCCAAGGCACACAACATGAGGTAAAACTTGCTTTTCACCCAAAATAAAAAGTTAACTTAATCTTTGAATGAACACATCTCATTTGCTGCTTACAGATCTGATTTTACCCCTACTACAGCCATTATGATTTTACTGATATTAGCCCTAAGTCCCCCCAGTCCATCAACACACCTCAATCTTTCCTATGCAAGGAAACACATGCTACTTTTGATATATTATATTTATGCTGTATTAGTAAGTCCTGCATCTGTATGAGGCTGTACCTCCCTGAATTCATTGATTCATTGGCCTGCCTTTTTGTTTTGTTTTGTTAGGGTTTTTTGTTGTTTCCACAGCATCTCTTAATAATGTAGAGGCCAGAAAGTATTCTATATGTTCTATCCTGTGTCAACACAAACAACACTTAAATAAGCTCCCTTAAGTTCCAGAAAGAGACAGAATCTGGTGATAAACATCACACCCTAATAAATTTATTACATACCAAAGGTGCCATGTCTGACCTGTAAATCAAGGTACTTGTACACAAGAGATCTTCTCTGGTGATCAGCCATGCCTCAGAAATGCAGTCATGAAGCAGATAGATGTTTTCACTAGTAATGCTCTAGGAAAAGCATGCCTTCCTGCTGATTTAAATAAGATTTATTTAAATCCTTGTGAGTGTTTGATGCTGAGCAGGTGATTTGTCTTAAGGTCAGCTCTTATGGAAACAAAAAGGACTACCAAGACTAATCCCAGTAACTGGCATTGGATTAAATCCTGAAATAACAGCAAATAAATAGCATAGTTTAACAATATGGGCAAGCCTAGGCTTCTGCTGAATAGGATGAACTTGGAAGGTCAAGGAAAATGAAAGTTCTGTCAGTGTGATTAGGTTGGATGTGTTCAAATGTAAACTGCAGTATGGATGATTACTTATCTTGTCCAAGACAGGGGCTCATTTAAAAATTTTGGTATGCTTAAATCCATTTAGAATTAACTTATACTAAGGGCAGTCAAGACAGCCTGCCACTGACAGATAACAACTTCTTAAAATGCTTGATTGAGCTACACCTGGTCTTCCCTGACTGGCCAATCTGCAAAGTGGATCTTCTGTAAGACCCTTCCTGGAGAAGTGTGAAACCTGGAATAAAGATACACAAGAGTTATTAGGGCATACACCCCCTTCTTTAGTGGAATAAACATTGAAGATTGAACATGTTATTAAGATGATTTTTTTAGGTTTAGGCCCATGTCATTATAGAAAAAATGGGTACATCACTTCCATTGGCTTTGGCATCATCTATCTGAGAAAGACACTCTAGAATATTCCAGAGAGAGCAGGGTGACTTTTCACCAGCTTAATTATCCTTCACATTGCTCTGCTCTGGTGATGTAAAAATTCCCTAGTATTAAAAAGAACCCAGACTCACACAATGATTTTGCTGCCTATTTAAAGCACTAAACCCTACTGCAGCTTAGCATTATTAGTAGCAAGAATCCTGTTGGCCTGAACTAGCAACTGTATAATCCAACAGTACAGTTGCCTATGCAACACATTCTTCAACTTCATCAGACACTTTCAGGCCCGATTACTGACAACAAAGCTTATTAACTGGGCTTAATTTGGAAAATTGGTCTCTTTTGTGCTGGATTAATTATTATACATGTCAGTAACAACGTACTTGAAAGGTTAAAATTCCTAGGTTGAGCCTGATAATCTGGCAGGAATTGGTTCCACAGCTGGAGACTGCTTATTAATAAATCCATGTGTAGCTGCAACTGTAGTCATCACTGAAACCTGGGGAAAGGAGCAGCTTTCTAGCCTGTGCAAGACTCAGACTGGTGACAGCCACAGATTGCCAATGTGCTTTGCTTAAAAAGTAACTGTCACAATTGTCATTTCTACTTCACAGGCAGAGAGGAAGGGATGCACAAGGATATGGTGTCCCAAGGTGCTGATACAAACACACAGAGTCAGGCAGAGAATTGGGTTTCTGATTACTGGTTTTTGTCCACTGGTTTCGAGTGAGATATCTGTTTCTGCTGCTTCACTGAGACCAGCAGCCATCAGTGTAGCACTGAACACATGGCTGCCAACACATTTGCATTAGTCTGTTCTACTCCATAGGCTGGCCATGGTATCTGGACCAATGACAGAATCCTTGGATTTCCTTGGTCAGGCTTCAGCAAAGTGCACCACAGCAGTCAAGTCTGAAAATGCGTGCATCAGGTCATGGTCTAAATCATGGTCTAAACAGGGACAAGTGCACTGTAAGAATGCAATATGTCCTCAAGAGGACCTGTTTGAAATAGATATTAAAAAGAGACACATCACCAGCACCTGGTTTTGATGGGGCTTGTGGGTATCAGGGTCGTGTAGGTGAGCGTTTTGCTTGTCCAGTGGGCAGAGCACTGTGTTCACAGCTTTGTGCACAGCTGTGTGCACTGCACAGTGCCTCTGGGGGAAAGGAGCCTGGGCTAGGCTGCAGCAGCATTCAGGTAACACCTACCATCACACCACAGCTGCTCTTCACAGGGCTTTAGGGCAGCTTTCTTCTGCTGGAGCCTGCCCCCAGCCTGTGTCTGCCACGTCAGAGTGAGGGCTTGGGGAATGCCCGGCTCTGCCAGCTGCTTTTAGATTAATTGTTTCATTCTTGCCTGACTAAGGACAGCTTTCCTGCCTGACGGTGGGCTTCAGAAAATGAAACAGTAAGAGGTGTTTGGAGAAACATGAGGGAGGAGTAATCACATGGAAAAGGGGTCCTATTGTTCTCTTCAACACCCTAACAGAAGGTTGTAGCCGGGCGAGTCAGATTTCATGTCCCAAGTAGCAAGTGATGGGACAAGAGGAAACGGCCTCAAGTTGCACCAAAGGAGATCTAGATCAGGTTTTTGGGAAAATTTTTTCATGGAAAGGTTGTCAAACATTTGCACAGGCTGCCAAGGGCAACTGTGGAATCACCTTCCTGAAGCGTTCAAAAACCACACGGATGTGATCCCCGGGGACACGGCTTAGTGGTGCCCTTGGCAGCGCTGCGGGAGCGGTTGGACTCAAAGATCCTAGAGCTCTTTTCCCATATAAATGATTCTGTAATTTCCAGATGCATATATTTTTCTTAAACACGAGCGTTAGTGACCTAGGAAGATATTTTAACAGTTAAAACACCCAAACGTAACAACCCAAAGACACGTACACAAGCACATACTCGCGAGTCCGGCTGGAAAGCCCCGCTTGAGGGGAAGGAGGGAAGAGGCGGGGCGGGGAGGGCAGAGCTGCCCAGCCCGCCCTCTGTTCCTCCCTCCCTCCCTCCCTCCCTCCCGCCTTCGGGCGGGCGGGTGCGGCGCTGCGTCTTCCCGCAGCCGAACCGGGCCGTCCCCGCGGCGGCCTTCACCTTCCTCCCCTTCCCGGCGGCGGGGCTGGGGCCTGCCCGCGGCCCCGGAGGAGATGGAGGCGGCGGCGGCAGGGCCGGGCGGCGGCGGCAGGGGCTGAGCGGAGCCGGGGAGGCGCCGCCGCCGCCCGCAGCCGGCCGGGGGGGATGCGCCGGCAGCCGGGGCCGCCCGAGCGGGCCGGCCGTGCCGCCGAGTGAGGCGGGAGCCCGGGGCTGCGGGCAGCGGCGCTGGAGGGCCGGTAAGCGGGGAGGGGCCGCGCAGGGCCGCGGGGGGAGGCCTGGCGGCCGCCAGCCCAAGGCAGAGGCACCTCCGGCACCCCGGGTCGGGCGGGGATGCCAGCGGGCGCTGCGGGCATGTGTTGTCCGTCTCTGCCGGGTGAGGGGAAGCCCGCCCAGCTTCCCTCCAGAATGAGAAAAGTTTATGTCGGTTCATCCCAGGTCCCTGCGCCCGGAGCCGGGCTGGGACTGGGGCTGGGCACTGCCTCGGCTCGTCCCCTGCCGGTCAGAGCACGGCCCTGTGCCCTGTTCTTGGCGGGGACCGCTCTGTTCTCACGGAATGAATGGAGCGCCCCTGAAGCCTGCACGCTGCCGTTCCCAGCAGTAACGGGCGTGGGCTGCCCGCTGGAGCGGAACTGCTGTCTGTCGGGCCGGGCACGGAGGGCAGGCAGGGTCCGGCCCAGCCCGGGGCCCCGGGACGGGCGCACGCCGGGCCTGCCGCGGGCCCGGGCGGGTCACGCAGCGGTGCCGGCGCTGCTGCTGCCCTGCTCCGGGTGCACATCCCGCTGGCAGGTGAACTGCGTGCGCGCGGACCCCCGGGCCCCAGCGGGAGCTGGAGGAGCCGACACGCAGGCCTGCTAGTGCCCTCGGGAGGAGGCGAGCTCTAGGAAAGAACCAGCCCGTTACGATGTATGTTAGAACATTAAGTAGCACCACGCAACCTGCCAAAGGAGCGTCTGTGATATATGTTAGTCTGAATTTTTTTTTAAGTAGAACAAATTGGCCAGGTTTTCTTACCTGTAAAATAACACAAAGGAAGCATTGATGAAAATGAAGTAGGTTGTCCCAGTTAGCTGTTGCTTGGCCTTGCTTACCAGTTCCATTTCCAGTGATGTGAGTCATCATGTGCTGATGGGCAAGCACTTGGGATCGTGAGCCTCCTGGCGTGTCACTGCCATCGAGGATGCGGGCAGGGACTGTCCTGCCAAGGAGCCCCTGTGCAGGCAGCACAAACTGCAGAGCCAGAGGCTGTGCGCTGAGTTTTAATGCTGCTTACATCGTTCACCCTTTGTCCCATCGTTCACTTGAAGACAGCAGTCTTCTGCAAAGAATGCGTGTTTATTCGAGGGAGCAGGTTACTTGTGGGCCTCGGGTGAAGCCTGCAACGCTGTGTCTTGATCTTTGGTTCATGTTTGTGTTGTGTGTTGGGCTCTGTGTGTTGGTGATCCCCTTTTTTCTCATGCAAAACCCTTCATCTGGCTAATCTGTGACAGTTTGCTTTTGTGGCAGCCCTGAGAGGGAAGGACAGTGGAATGGGTGGGGACAAGAGTTTTGAGATCTCGTGCTTCTAAAAAAGTGAAAATTGCAGTGAGGGAGAAACTAACCAGAGATCTGTGTATTTCATTGTGAGAAAATGGACTAAACCTTCAACATATTTCTTGCTTTTGTCTGCTTGTAAAGTAAAACTGTGTTTTAGACAGCCAGAAATAGAAGACTGTTTTGGAAGCTGAAGGAGCCTTTTAAAGAGAAAAACGAGAAGCTAGTACATGTATTTACCAGAAAATAAGTGCATGAGAGGCAACAGAAATGCAGCAAGGTTAGAGATAAAACAGGAAATGCAATTGCCCTATGTGAAAACAATAAAAATATTAAGGTAGAGACAGAGAACACAAACATATTATTTTTTTTAAAAGTACTGATCATTGCATTTGAGCATAATGGTTGAGGTACTCCTGTTGTAATTGTGAATCGTTCTTCTTGAGATCAGTGATGAGCTGCTGATGCAGATGTACTTTAGGATGCTGGAAGTAACAGTGTAGTAATATCATAATTTCATTATGACAGATCCTCTGAGAAGACTCTTACATTCATAAGTATGGTTGCAGATTTCATGTGCACATTAAAAAAAGAAGAGTGTACAAAACTGCTTAATGTTTTCCTCTCAGCTTCCACGTCTTGAAGGGCAAAAGTGGTGCTTCTTATGGATGGGGCTGCAGATGTGACCCCTTCCTGCTCTAAGCCTGTCCTTAAGGTGAGAATTGTACTGCTTGTAGATGACTGGCTGAAATGCTCTCCTGCCCCTCCAGCACAGGACCTGGCAGCAGGGTCCTCTCTCCACTAACTGCATTCAGGTCAGAGCACACAGCAACTGCATTTCCCATGTGATTTAACACAATTTCTTAGAAATCCAATACATGAATTACATAAGAGAATATAGATCAATAGTCTTTACTGAATGGTGTGCATCCATCACTATTATGGAAGTGGGCAGACTAGCAGGGAGGCTATGTATGTTGGAGTCCTTTCTACCCTGCTTTAAGTAGGACAAATATACTGAGCTGGGCAGAGAGGTTTGGCCCAGACTTTTCATTATACCTCTGAAAAGCCCATAGCTGATTGTTAGAGATTTTCTTCCTGCAGAGTGTTCTCTGCAAGCTTCTGTCAGTCTGCTGCATTCAGCGTTTTGGATGTTGAACAGTTCTTATGGTTTTAGCAGAGCTACCTAAAAAGTAACAAATTTCATTGCTACAGTTCTGTGTCTTGATATCAGATCTGAATTTTTGTCTTCTGTGAGAGCTGGAAATGAATGCAATGTCTGAGAGTAAAGGTAACAAATCTCAGTGCTTAAGTGGAAGACGGTGCATTTCATGGCAGACTGAAAAATGAGGGCCTTTGAGACCTGGTGGTTTTCAGCATGAATCTTAGGGCAGGCTTGCACTAGTGCAGTGGTAGGATGGGAATAACTTTTGAACTACTTAGCTGAAAAGAGGCCAGTCTGATGGAATTCCTACGATATTTGTATTTCCTGGTCAACAGCTTTCCAGATCATGAAGAATAAACATGTTTGGGATGTTGCATGATCAGTTGTCAGCCAGGGAATTGCAGCAAAAAACAGGAGATGACAAACATTGTCTTGATGGAGGTCACAGCACCTGTAGTTGTCCAAAATACAGTTGATATCTAGGTATGGTGTTTTTAAAAGTACTTAAAAATGGATTCATGAAAGAAGAGGGGGGAAAGAAAGAAACTTTCAGAAACCAAACTGAAAAATGAGGAGATAAAAATACTGCCATCCTAGCTATTTTTTTCCCCTTTAACTGGAGATATTCAGTTCTTTTCATCCTCTTACCCATTTTTGCATACATCACTTGGGTCCCAAGTCTGTTTGAACTGCTTGACTGCCTGCACAGGTTTTCAGCATATCCTGAAGATCGTTCACTGCTGTCAGCTTTAGAGAGAATTCTTCCTGGAAACATTTGCATTGCTGGAAGGCAAAAGCTGGTTGGAAAAGCATTGGCACCTGTAGCAGTAGTAGTGATGTTGCAGGTGGACATGCTGAAACAACATCAAAACCAGGCTTACTTCTGGTATTGAAATTTTATGGGAATGAAGAAACTGGAATACTGGTATATGACCGAGAAACTTAATAAACACTTCTTTAGAAATGTTAACTAACATTTTTTTGCATCATAACTGGGAATGAGGGCATTTCTTATATTCCTTGGCAATTCACTTAAATGCCAGTATAGAAATTGTGATCACAAACCATGCAGACATGACTCTCATTGAAGTTGCCTGTGACTACTTTAGGACTGAGTTTGGTCCTATTGCTAGTTATAGGATTGTTGTGAGGATGTCATTGTATGAGATTTTTGTATTAGATCCTCTTTGGTTAAATGCTTGGATGTTGTGTTCCATTCTCAAAAGGAAGCATTCACTGTTTTCAGCAACTGAGCTCAGCCCCTCAGGTGTCTTATCTCTCCAGCAACAGTAGAGACAATAGTGCTATACTTTTGTAGGTTTTGGATATGGGTTATTTTTTTATTTGAAGTGGAGCTTTCACAGATACCTGGTGTCCACCCCCATGTGTATTGCCCATCAGAAGTTGGAAATTCAGGTAAAGATACAGCCTAAAATTTTCCATTTCTCTTAGTGGCTGGGCACTTAAATCTCTTTTATCATTGGTTTCCTTATATTTAATCTTACAGTCATAGAAAAAAATTTATTAGGATAGCAGTTTCAAAAATCAGGATAGAACTGTGTGCATTCAGTCAGTTTCTGTGGGTGGTTTCTTTGCACATTAAAACTGCTGTCTCAGTTGTTTGGGTAACCCTTCCTGCACTCCTGAGGAGGTTCTGTCTTTGAGGCTTACCTGCAGGGATACAGCTACATGTAGTAGCAGTGCTGCAAGGAAACTGAAAAATATTTGGTCAGCTTCAGCTTAGTGTTCCTGCTTGGTAGCTTCCAGCCTGTAATTTCTGTGGGCTGGGCAGGGGAAGAATCCATGTTATATGTCATAAGCTGGCTTGGGATAACCAAGTATAGTGTTAATGGTACATCTACCACTGAGAGCACAGCTTTCTTCAGTCTCCCTTCCTCTCCTACAATGGGCTGTCTTGCTAAGCTGAATCAAAAAATAAACTCTTCTTTTAAAAAATGGGTGTTTTGATCTATCTCCCCATGTAGCCAGACACAGTGCAATTCCCAGCACAAGCAGAAGGGAGAAATGTGAACAAGGGTGAAGGAGTGAAGCCTCCCTTTGATAGCAGCCAGTGGTTACATTGTCTCAGCCTTAATGTTGCTTATAAATACAGCTGAACGGACAAAAAGTTAAACGTGGAATCTACTGCTATGTTTTATGACACATATACATATTAAAGTTTTTATTTTTGGTTATGGAAAGTACTTTTTCTAAACTAACAAAAATAACTAATGTGTCAATGTTTTCTCTTTCAAACAGGAAGTGCCAACTTTATATGGCTCACATGCATGCTGACAACATGCACCACCAGTGGCTGCTGCTAGCTGCATGCTTTTGGGTGATATTCATGTTCATGGTTGCTAGCAAGTTTATCACATTGACTTTTAAAGACCCAGATGGTAAGTTTAGCTTTAATGTTTGACGTGAAACAGAAAATTGAATAGTGCTTCACAAAAATATTCTTTTCTATGAAAGTCGCTCTTGGCATGTTATCGCTTCTTCAGTAGGACTGAGAACAGAACAACTAAATGTCTGGAAGTGACAGTGCTGATATTCAGTTCCATTTGTTGCTAGAAGTCTGCAAATCTAACATCACAGGAGATTTTTTTGGTGGTTGAGAACAGAAGGGATCGTGTTTGGCAGTACTGTCTTGGCAGGTCTGCTTTTTCAATTACATTTAGTTTCAGTATCATGATCTACTGGGGTAGAACTTAAGTGCAATAACAACAGAGCACTAGTACCTATTTAAAGTCAGAAGAGGCTCAGAGGGCACTGAAGAGGTCATTTCACATGATACTAGTTTCTGTCTTTTTGTCACTGCTTGTCTTGTGGCTGAGGCATTATGTAAAACTTGTGGAAAGTTTTATTTCATTTGAGTGCACTTTGCCTAGCCACCTCTGGCCTGCTTCTTGCATTCAGTTTTATCCCCTGCTATTTAACTTGTAAACAGCTTATAGGCTTTTGCTCAGCTTAAGTAGCGAGATGTTATTAAGATGATGAGGAATTTAAGCCATTTGATGACACCACACAGTGTGTTACTTTTGTGTCTGGTGGGGAGCTGCTCTTACAAAGCCACCCTACAGAGAGCTTTGGGTGAAGGTGATGAGATGACTTGGAGTCTTAAGGGATCTGTTTCTGCATCTTCCTAAGACATGCAAAAAATATGTAATTTTGAAGCATTGACACTTGTGCTGTGTTTTTCAATAATTGGATAATGGATAAATACATTATAATAATGGATAATGGATAAATACATTAGGTGTACCTTTATAAATAATATGCATCTATGAGAAGATTTATTCAGCAAGCCTTACAGAGGAGAAATGTAGACTAACTTAACTTTCCTTGGACCCAGCTGTTCTGTCCTGGTGCATCTGCAAATCAGCTAGTCTTATGTTAGTAGTTATATCTTCCAGTATTTCACTCCATGCCAACTCTTGTTTCCCAGCTCAGGTATTGTTTGGGTGTTTCTTTTCATCAGAATTTGTCAGGGAAATTAAAATGTAGTTAAAAATAATAATTGCTAGAGCATAGCCTCTGCATGTATTTGCTTTTACTATCTTGGCTTGCCAAGTTTTTTCTTTTTTTTTCTATGCTGAGTCTTCCACTCCTTTTGAATAGTTCTCTGAGCAGATGATAAATAAACTCTTAAGCTTGTCCTGCAAAGGCATGACTACAGTTAAGTGTATATATCTGTTGGAGTGTTTGCAATAAAACTGATTAAGGGAAATGCTTTGACTGCACCAACGGAATTTTGAAGGAAGTCCAAACAGGATGGCAAGTCCTGGAGAAGCTCTTCTAGACTTAATAAAATATAACTTGTCAGAAATTTTTCTTATTTGGATGTGTCTTTCTAGCAGATGGAATAAAACCAGCAGATGCTCAATGAATCTATGTTCTTTTGTTTAAGCCTTTTACTGATGTCTTGGGTACATGAGCAATAGGAACTTCTTAAGGAGCAAATTTCTGTCCATCATTCCTAGTAGCATCTACAGGCATGCTTTTCCACAACGAGAGTGAAAAAATAGTTTAGCTGCTCTTTCACTGAATCAGATTACTTGTATTTTACAGAACACCATGAAGCAAGTCTGTGCACAGCAACAGTTACAGTTTCTGAATGCTTGAATGCTTCCATTGCTTTCAGTTTTAACTTGCTTTTCCATGCGTGCCCTTTGTTAAAATCCAGTGTAGGCAGAGTAGAGTACTCCCTGAAGAAAAGGGCATAGGCAGTGCTCACATTTTCTCAGCCATGAAACAGTAAGCCCCTGTGGATGCAGATGAGAAAACATTATTCATAGAAGAATCTATATGAAGGGAAAAGTAATCCAGTATGGATGGAAATAAATTTTCAGGGAGAAAACATGTTCTTTTTGCTTTGTAGTTAGGGAAAGCTGCTTCAAATTATTTTTGATTTTTGTGCACTGTATAGACTAAAGCTAAAACCCTGTGTTATTTTTTGGTTTTTTTGTAACATACTAAATGCAAAAGATGAAAAGGGTTCTTCCTTTTCTTGCTTTAATTTGGTCTCAAACTATTAGCTGTCCTAAAATCACTAAAAAAGAAAAAGAGTATCAGCTGAGTTTGCTGTTGGGAGAATCTCTAAAGAAGGCCATTGGTCCAGTAAAAAAGGAAGAGGGGATCTTTATTTTTGATTTTAGGTGCTTACTTAGAGTACCACAAAAATAAAAGGGTGTCCATAATGACACTTTCCTTCTTGTAAGTTTAATAGTCTACAAAAGAAGAAACATTTTTAATAGTATAAGGGGAGAGAGGAACCTGATAGATTTAAGTTTTTTATTTGGATGTGCTTTGTCCAGTTCATTGAAAAATAAAAATCTCCAATGCACAAGTCCATATAGTTATACCAAATTATCTATCAGTTGAGGTATTTCAAGTCAAGACTTTGATATCTCTACACACTTTTTAGAAAAAAGCAAAGACAACAACCAAAAAACCCAAGTAAAATATAATGGGTATGTTTCTTTGATAAAACTCAAATGAAGTTGTGCCCAAAATTCCCTGAGTACATCCTTTAAAATATTCATTGTCTGTGTCTGTCTTGTCTAGTACCTTTCCATGTGGAAACAAATCCTAGTGTTTTGTAAGGTTAATGCAGAAAGTAAAGTTGATGTGTTTTAGTTGTAAAGCAGAAATAGTTGCTTTCCCCTCACCTTCTGTAATGCTGTTATCTCTCTCCCTTCTTCAGGCTATGGTGCCAAGCAAGAGCCATTGATTCTGACAGCTGTGACAAAAGTGGAGGAGGTACATGTGCCAGAGGAAAAACATTGGCCTGAAGAATTCCAGGTGCATACTCTTGAGATAAAGGTTATGTGTATTAAGGAGTAGAAGAAAAGAAGAGATTAAGGAAGGGCTTCCTGTTGTTAAGATGAATTGCTAGACAGGAATTATTTATTCAGGCTGTTCTATTTAGATAGAGGCGACAGAATTCATTTTAACTTCACAAAGCTGGTTTGTTACGGTAATCTGCTGTCTTGTTTCATCTGAATGATTCAACTTAATGTGTTTCCATTTCTTGGAGAAAATTGTTACAGCACTCCTTTATCAAGTCAGGACAGTCGGTTTTGTTAGCCTTTTTAATGTAATGGCCCAGTTTTGGATTACTTGTGTTCTGTCTTGCCATAGCGATCAGGTTTGTGCTTGTTGAGGGCAAGCCTGTGTCTGCTCTATTCTCTTAGATTTCTGCCCAATCTCTCTGCTTCTTTTTATCACTGTCAATTTCTTCTTCATATTTCGTGCTCTTTTGTGTTTCACATTTCAGCATTTTTCCAGAGTAGAACATGAACACAATAGTAGTCAATACCAGTTGATCTTTTAGATGCATAGTTCTGTGCTTTCAGCAAATTGACAATGAAACTCTGAAAATCCTTTATCCAAATGTAAATTTTTAGACCAGTTGCAGAGTGTGATAAATAATTTTTTTTCTTTTTTTTTGCATTAGTACATAAGTCATCTTGTGTTTTAAGTATTTTTATGATGCATCATGGAAGGTAGGTTAGCTGTATAAGCGTGACTCTTTTTGGTTTCATTTTTCAAAAGCACAAAATTTAAGTTATCTTCAAAATACTCGGGAAAAACAGTTTGTTCAGTGGAAGGTAGTTATATATAGAGAGTTTTATTAGCTTTCTTTGCTAGTGTGGAAGAGGATAATAAGGTTTCTGGATATAAACCAATTCTCTCTTGACTTCCTGACAGCATGAAATGTAGAGTAACAACATTAATTTTGGTTACATGCAGAAAGAATTGTTTGGACAGACAAAATAATCTGACAGACTGTTCAGATTACATTTTGAGCAGGGGGTATTGGAGAAGAGTAACAAACAGAAAAAGTAGATTTTTTTCCCCCCCCTTAAGAAAGGTTGGGACAAAAAGTGAAATAATTCCTTTTTCATCTCTGGCTTGGACACTGTACCTAAAATCATAGAATCACAGAATGGTTTGAGTTGGAAGGTACTGTTGAAGATCGTCTAGTTCCAAGCCCTCTGCCATGGACAGGGACACCTTTGATTAGCCCAGGTTGCTCAGAGCTCCATCCAACCTGGCCTTGAACAGTTCTGGGGTGCACCATCCACAGCTTCTCTGGGTAACATGTTCCAGTGCCTGACCACACTCATAGGAAAAAATTCCTTCCTAATGTCTAAACCTGTTTTTTTTCAGTTGAAAACCATTACCCCTGTCTTGTCACTGCAGGCCCTGGTAAAAAATCTGACTTTTTTACAAACCCCTTATGAGCATTGAAAGGCTGCAGTGAGGTTTTCCTGGAGCCTTTTCTTCTCCAGGCTGAACAGCCACAGCTGTCTCAGCCTCTCTTCATAGGAGAGGTGCTCCATCTTGGACCATCTTCATGGCCTCCTCTGGACCTTCCCTTAACAGGTCCCTGCTTTCCTGTGCTGGGGCCCCCGGGCTGTGTGCAGCACTCTAGGTGGCAGCAGAGCAGAGTACAGGGGGAGAATCACCTCCTTTGACCTGCTGGCCACTGTGCTTTCTTAATGCAGTCCAGGATGCAGTTGGCTTTCTGGGCTGCAAGTACACACTGCCAGCACATGTCCAATTTTTCGCTCATAGTATCCCCAAGTCCGTAGCAGGGTTGGTCTCAATCAATTCATCCCCTAGTCTGTATTGATATTAGGGACTGCCATTCAGTTGGTGGAAAGGTGAAAAATTGTCAGTAGAAATTTAAACTTTCCTATCACCCCTTAACTAGAGAAGATTCTTTTTCCTCACACTCCACTAGTTGTGAGGGAAAAGGTGGTTGTGGTTCCTTTCTTAGTCTCAGAAAAATGAGCCATGTGGAACAGCTCATCCATTTTTGGGGAGAGGTATCCTGATACTTCTTTTGTTTGTCACGCTGATGCTCAATGATCACATTTTTATTTACCTGATTTTATTTCAACTTGGATAAATGGAAACACTGGACGCCTACAGGTGCTAGAGAACAACACAACACAGAATTTTTATCCTTATTTTTTTCCCAGCCAGATGGGTCACAAAATATTCTGAGTTGGAAAGGACCAACAAGGATGATAGATAGAATCCAACTCTTAGCCTGCACAGGACATCCCCAGGAATCACACCATGGGTCAGCCCCATCTTCTCAGAGCTTAAAGCATAATTTATGTTGGAATTCCTGTCCTAACCTCTCAGAAGCTTTCATCACAGGTTGTTGAAATTCTGTGGGAGTTCCAGTATTTGATCAGGGCATGCTTAATCCACACAGATAAGGCTCTGTTGTGTGGAAAAGCTCTTACTACTGTATATACTACCATGTAATGTCTTAAGAGCTGAACCAAAGTACAGCATTAGCACAGGAAGCAAACTGTTGGCTACTCCTTTAGTTAATACATAGCAATGTTTTAATCTGGGAGTCATTAGGGTGCATAGTTTGGGGATTTTTCTACTTCATAATTTGATCTGAAAACTAAAGTCTTTAACTTTTGTTTTCTCTTTCTCCTCTGCATTTCATAAAGCCAACTGGAAAAGCATTTTCAGGAAATCTGATCCGCCAACCTCTGGTTCATATGGAAAGACTTGAGCTTCTCAGGAATGTCTGCAGAGACACTGCATTGAGAGATCTCTCTCATACTGCAGTTTCCAAATTCGTCTTGGACCGAATATTTGTGTGTGACAAGCACAAGATCCTGTTTTGTCAGACGCCAAAAGTGGGCAACACTCAGTGGAAAAAAGTCTTGATCGTTTTAAATGGTATCTGCTTTTCTGTGGGTGTGAGGCTTTCTTTGAGGAGGAGGAAATGGAATTGTTCTAACTGGGGCAACTGAAATGGATTCTTTCTGCATTTCTGTACACTGATACTTAATTTCAGCTTTTCATTTATCACAGTTGTTTCTTGTCCTTTCAAAACATCCCCTTAAAATGAGATCTGTTCTTTTGTAAAAATAAGTATTGTTATTACTTGACTCTAAAGTTGAGTCATGACAGAGTACCCATATGCATGTGGTAGGTAGGTTTCTTATCTTTGAAGGGGTGCACTAAATTACAGAATTTGAAAGTGTGTGACAAGGTATTATAATTGCTAAGTAACAATAATATATCTGGCTAAAGGCCAGTGACTTTTAACTAGGGATTTTAGCCATGAAGAAAGCTGGTTAAAACTTGGCAGCTCCTCTTGGTCTGTCTTGCTGAAGTCTTGTGTGTGTTCTGTCAGTGAACCATCTTAAGAGTTACAAAGATTCTGAGGTGCTTAACATAATAGTTGGGACACCAAAGATATGTTGTAAAAGATGGTGAAAGAAGGACTAAAGCGACAAGTGTGTTTGAAGAAATAGCAAATGAGCTGTGTCCCTCAGCAAAGCTTTTCTAGCAAGCACTACTAACATTAAAAACTTTAATTTTCATTTCATCCTTGATCTGTGGATGTGAGCTAAAAATCTAGCAGAGGTACACGCATACCTATGTTTCTTAATATGCATGTTTCTTAGTATGCATGTTTCTTAATACCTATGAAAGCAACACTCAAAGTACTAAATATGGAATTGTATGAGGGCATTGGAAGTACCTGACCTTAGCAGCATTGAGAGATAACATGCAAAGAATGCCTCAGAATTGGCAGCCATGTATTGGCTATGCAGAGTGGAGGATAACTCACATCTTAACAGCAGGGAACTTTTCACCTTGAGTTTCCTAGTTCTGTCATGTTGAATAATGATAGATAATTGCTTCCACATAAACATGGTCTCTTTTGCCTTAAGCCACCAGTGCAATGGTGTCTGCTGATGAAGGCTACTGCTGTGGTTGACCTAACTTTCTCCTCTTTGGGTATTCTCAAAAGGCAGGGCTGATACTTGAGGAGGAATAATTTATGCCCAAATACCTAAGTGGTATTTGGAGGTTCAGGAGGGGGAAATGCAGCTGTGGCACTGTGGGGGAGCTAACTCTGCTACTGCTTGTACTGACTGTGTTCTCTGAATGAATGCAAGGTATCGGTTTCTGTGAGGCTGTCTCATCTGACATCTGTTGTCCACATGTGATTCACCTATGGTACCAAAAAATACAATTGAAAACCTGAAACTGGTACAATACAACTCTAGTCCCCACCCCTCATTCTGCTCCCTCCAGGAAAAAAAAATAGAAATTGGAAAACTGAGCAGCTGAGTTGTGTGTATTATTCACTTGAGTTCTGGACATGAGAAGGCTGTAGGGGCTTTCACTTAACAGGCTTGTTTTGTAGCACCCTGTGCTTGTTGCAGGTTGATATTCTGAAACGATGCTGGTTGTGTGAAGGCTTATGCCTAAAGCCCAAGGGGCCACATGAGATGTTTCTCAAGGTCATAAAACCTTCCAGGATCAGGATACTAAAATGAATGCAGCAGAGTTAAAGTGACGTTATTTTTCTTGTCAGCTCATGTGCTTTCAGAAATGAGTATCTGGAGACTTATGTTGTTAATTTTAGTGCCTTTTAATCTGTGGAGTATTCTCTGATTGGAATTTTTGTTTCCGCACAGCATACTTGTTAAAAAAAACTTTATGGATCCTGAAAGCAAAGTACTTTTGCATTGAAGCAGTTCCAAAAGCAGCTCATAGCATTTATTTTTGTTGGTGGTTGAAGCTCAGCCAAAAAAACTGGTTCTTTCTGAGTTAATCCTGAAAGTCTTCCTCCATTTGTATGTGCCTGCAGAGGGAAAGAGAATGGGGACACTGACATGTGAGGAGTTACAGGCTTAGACATAATTGCTGATTAAATTTGCATAATATGCTTTTCTGAGAATTTTGTGGCCATTTGGTCTTGGACCTTGATGTCACATACCCTGCAGAATCTTAACAGTTTTCAGCTTTGCAGTCAAAATCTCTCATAATTTAACAGTTTTAAACATAGTAACTTTAAATGGTAAAAATAAAGAAAAGATAAAGACATAAAACTGTCAGCCATACATGCTTGCTCATACTCACTGGTTTTTTCCCCTTGAATGAATCCCCTTGCTCTCTCATTTTGATTTTTCCAGGAGCATTTTCTTCCATAGAAGAGATCCCAGAAAACATTGTACATGATCATGAGAAGAATGGCCTTCCACGCTTGTCCTCTTTCAGTGACTCTGAAATTAAAAAACGGTAAGTGGCCCTGCCAGTGAGTGTGGGAGGTGTTGGAGGTTAGTGGTGTTATGAGCAATCAAGGGTACAGCTGAAGGCTGTGTCTGAAACTCAGGGCAGCAGGGTTTCTGTGCCACCACTAGTATTGTGGCACTATTCTGTTATCCTCACAGATGTTGCTGTATCTGCCTTCCTACTGGCTTTGAAGGAGAGCACCAGTGTAATTTGTGATACAGTTAGGTGAGCCAACCAACTCCCTGGCACATAAGGTTTCTGTAATTCAATGCCTGCCTAGTTGTTACATAGTTAATCTTCAGAACAGGTTTAGTTGGGCAGCCCATCCTGATGTCTCATATGGTAAACCTTACTGCCTACAGGTAAGATTGTTGTTGCAGCAGACTGACTTACTGTGACTGAGCTGGTTAGATTTAAATTGTTAGTGCTTCTTAGCCCCAGAATATTTTCCATTCAGCTGAACCACTTTGTTTTCCTGTTTAAGTGCTTCTGGTTATTTTCAGAGCCAAAAAATACTTTGGCTAGATTTTTAACTGTGCCTGCTCTCATGTCTATGAGAGCCTATGCCATGTATAATCCCTGTAAGGGGTGGCAACATGGAGAGAACAGGACATAGGATGGCAGTGGACACTTGTAAGCCTGTTCTTGCATGGGTTTGTGTGCATGGCACCATTCTGACGAGTCAGTCCTTTATACATGTGTCACATGTTAGTAGAGCTCAGCCCAAGGGGTTTTGTTGCATGCAGTGGCACAAGGACATTTATTACAGCTGTGTCTGGAGAATTGGGGTCACTTGATTGTGTTGATATTGTGCAAAGGAAAATATGGTCACTGCATTCTTGAGAACATGGATCTGTTTCCCTCCCTGTGAGCAGCCCTGCAGAAAGGAACTGTTCACCTGGGGGTAAGCCCTAGTTAGGATATATGAAGTTGAGTCCATTGTTGTTTGGGTTGCTGTGTTCTGCTCAGCATGGAAGCTGTGCTGGAGGTGTGTAACATGGTTTTGGTTTGGATCTGAAATTACCAGAGTTTTAGGTATGGAAAGCAGGATGGTGTGGATCTGTTTACCCAGTTTGCTGACCTCTATCTAGCCCTGCCTGGCTAGGAGTAAGTCTGGAGGATCTGAAGTATGATGCAAGTGGTATATAGGCCGAAGAGTCTATCCGTGTCCAGTCCATCCATCCTTATTTCAGTGAGGACTGGGCTCTCAATCTCTTTATTTAGGTATTTATTGAAATAAACTTTGTTTTCAATTTATTCCTCCTACAAATAATCTGACTAGAGAATATCACATATTACTCTATCACAGTAGTACATTAAATTCTGTTGAAAACTGTGGTCTCATGTTTCGGTGGTGCTCTCAGCCATTATTGAAAGCATGACAAAACATCAAAATAAAATACTATTCTTAACTTCTTGGTACTTAAGCAGCAATTTATCTAACTGCCTGCCAGTGAAAAATGCAGCCTTCTATATGCATTTAGCTGCACCAATGCCCTTTTCTCCATGTCCTTATGTATTTTGGTTTTTTTGAGCTTGATCACATGACATTACAAATATCTTTAACTTGGAGCTCTCAGTGTCTTTTGTCTCCTGTTTATTATGGATTGAGATAAGCTAAACTCCTCCAGTTTGAATACAATGTGAAAACTAGGATTAACCATTTCTTCTTTGTCCTGTATGTAAAAACTGCTAGTAAGAAGACAGAAATTGTATTTAGTCCCATTGATTATAATATCGATACAAGTGCTCTAAGATTCACGTTGCTGTGTCTGTGGTCAGAGTTCATGTACATTTTGTAAGTGCTATGCTAAACACTTTCCTTAATTATTTAATTTTTTTCTTCCTCTGTTTAGACTGAATTTATACTTCAAGTTTTTTATTGTTAGAGATCCATTTGAAAGACTTATTTCTGCGTTTAAGGACAAGTTTGTGCACAATCCTCGGTTTGAACCTTGGTACCGGCATGAAATAGCTCCCGGCATCATCCGTAAGTACAGGAAGAACCGCACAGAGACCAAAGGGCTGCAGTTTGAGGATTTTGTGCGCTACCTGGGGGACCCCAATCACCGATGGCTGGATCTTCAGTTTGGTGACCACATCATTCACTGGGTGACATATGTGGAACTTTGTGCTCCCTGTGAAATCACATACAGTGTGATCGGACACCACGAGACCCTGGAGGACGATGCTCCGTATATCTTGAAAGCAGCTGGCATAGACCACTTGGTATCGTACCCCACAATCCCCCCAGGCATAACAGTGTACAACAGAACAAAAGTAGAGAGGTATTTTTCAGGAATTAGCAAGAGAGACATAAGACGCCTCTATGCACGATTTGAAGGTGATTTTAAACTCTTCGGTTATCGTGAGCCTGATTTCTTGCTTAACTGACACCTGGGATAAGATCTGAAAAAGTGTCTCATGGATTAATCTAATCCTGTGTGAATACCAGCTGCAACACTGGCAGAGCTGAGAATGACCATTTGTTTTCTAGCTTTTTGATGTTGCTCCATTTTTCAGTGAAATATTTGTCATATGAACAACTAGGGGCTTACAGTTGTTGTTTCCTGACCACGTTTTCAGTACATTATTGCAATCTGTTAGGAATTATGTCTCTGTTATCTAAAATACAGAATTTGTCTTCTCCCCTCTTCCCTCCAGGAAAAAGGAGGAAGAACAAATGGGCTATGATCTTCCTCTCCTCCCAGACAGAATGCCATTTTTGAAATGTTAAGTATTTGTAAAGGTGACAATTTCACTGTAGGTTAACCCTGACATGAGGGTAAACATAATGATTCCTGCTCATGAGAAAGTCATGTAGTCTCCCATGAGCTTTGTAAATGAGAGGCCAGTACAAGACTAGAAATTAATTAAATGCTTGACAAATATAACCATCTAGGTTCTGTCATGTGGCTGCTACAATAACGCTGATCTAATCCCATTCTTGTTTGTCAAAAAATGAACCTAATTAGACAGAAGCTTTTAGGGATGTACAAAAATGAACTGGTTCCACATCCCAATTGTCTCTGTATTTTTGTCAAGTGTTTACTGTATTTACTACTGGTGTATTGAGCCTCATAATTCTACTTTTGATTTTCAAGAGATTATTTAACTCCTGGCTATGTAAGTTATGTGAGAACACCAGCTGCAAGTGGAGCATAGAAGAAATATAAAACTCTTAAGGAAACTGTTAAGGAAAATTAATTTAAGTATCAGTTGTATTTGTGGGAGCACATACAATAATCACAAGATGCTCTCACACAATTTAACTTGTCTTTTCTTCTAACAGTCAAGATTAATAAAGAAGTTACAAAAGCAAGATGTCATATTAAAGAGCTGCTTACTTGGATTCAAGTTCCACCTTTTTCTTATATCCAGCCTTGCTCAGTTCAGTACCTCAGAGAACAGAAAGTTTATCCCTTCTGAAAATTCATCTCCCTTCTGCTAAAGGAGAGAAGGAGACAAGATGAATCCCTGATTTTTCCAGTGATTCACTGCCAAGGTGAAAACTACTTACATTTATGTTACTGATGTGGTAAATTTAGCTATCTGCCAAAAGTTTAAATCTTGCCTAAATTTGTGTACTCATTTTATGCATTAAAAAAAAGAACTGAATTGAGTGAATGCAGCCATCATATTTGCTCGTGCTTGTATTTTGTCTTATAAAGAGCAGCAACTTTTGTCTGAGTTCACCAGCAATAAAAATCAGTGTGCTGCCAGAAGAGAGATAGACCAAATATCTGAAATACAGGAATTGCTCTGTCACAGTGAGCATGTGAACTGTATTTTTTAAATCATTGTCCCAAAATATTTATTTTCAGATCAGCATAATGTTGCTGGCTAGGAATGCTAATGATGGCCAGTGCTATGAAATCTCTTTTTAAATCCAGCCACTGTATGTTTTTGATAGCTTTCTGTATTAACACAAGGAAGCATCTTGCACTTGTGTAAAAGAAAAGCTGTGCCAAGCTGACATGTGCTGTTACCCACAAACAGGAAGCCCTGTTGTAGGTGAAAATTATTTCAGAAAGATCTCAACAGATGACCTGAAATAAAGAAGAATAATCGTTCACTGGGCATTGTTAGCAAGAGAATAATCCAGGGTGGCAAAGTTGGAAGGTAGAATATTTTTTCAGGTTGGTTTGTTGGTTTTTTTAACAATTACGGTGCCCTAATTTGTTAGTTCTTAACCAATGATAAAAAGATGTTAACAGCTCCAAGTTTTTCTGTAGTTTTCTTCATATGGAAACTTAGCAAAATGCACTGATACATGCATTTTGGAGCTAATAACCTGATGGATTACCTTGCTGCCAATTTGAAATGTAACAGTGAATAATGTATAGTAAATTCAGGCCTTAAAGTTTAATAAAGTAGAATTGTTTTCCTCTGAAAGTATAAGCTGCTGATCCCACAGAGAGCCAATGTATGTTTTTCTTGGTAAATTACTTAACGTATTGCTTGCTTAAAAATTGCCAGATGAAAAGTGCTACATAAATATTAAGTAATAATATTTTTTTTCTGATAGCTTTCTCTGCATTGAGTTCTGAGCTCTGAACAGGACTATGGACTGACCTAGGCAGAGGTGTATAATCCTCTCCCATCTCTGTGTTCCCATCTTTTCAGGCTGGAACTGGAATGCAGGTTATCATTTCTTCAATTCAAATGTGAAGTTTCTCCATTCTGAACTATATTTTCTTTCTAGAAGCATGGGTTTGTTTTTATCCTTACATGGCTGAAGTAACAACGGTGCAATTTTGGCACATCTTTTGAGGAAACTTGTATACCATGATGGTCCTTGACAGATGTAGTAGGACTCTCCTAAAATTGGTGCAGTGCAGGCAGGACAGATTGTGCTCTGTTAGGGAGGAGACTTTTGCCACGCCACTTATAATAAATTAAATGCTTGTGGTTTGTTTCAGCTTGATTGTACTCTGCACTCTACATTTTACAAATGTAGTCTCAGTGGCACGCACAAATATCATTTGGCTGTTCAGATGTTATTTGCATACCACTTTCAAACTGCAGATGATATTTATGTCATATTTTTGGAACTGCTGGCCTAGATTATT
The DNA here is from genome assembly GCF_028018845.1 of Melospiza georgiana. Taxonomy (NCBI): domain Eukaryota; kingdom Metazoa; phylum Chordata; class Aves; order Passeriformes; family Passerellidae; genus Melospiza; species Melospiza georgiana. Next base: position 22,528,549 of record NC_080431.1, read on the forward strand.
CTTTCTCCTTTCTTATTACTGTTACAGCTTCAGAAAACAAATTCACACCCTTACTTTGTGCCTCTGTGTCTCTTTGTTGTCTCTCCTCAGCAGCTTTGAATCCTTTGGCCCATTTTAACCACATTTTGCAAAGGAAACTCAAGGGGTAGTGAGTTGAAGTAATTTTGCTGAAAATAGGAGGAGAAACACTCTTTGTACATCAGAGAATCCATACTGTATGTTCTCTTTAGCAAAAGTGCAGACAGGAAACAGTTTTACTGTATCTGCTCATATGGAGCTCCTGATTTCTAATGGACTCCCTTCCCTAGTGCTCCCTACAATGTGGCCTCTTATCTCTGCTAAGACAAAAATTAAATTCAGTTGTGTTGCATGGGTCTATTATCTTCATGTTCCTAATAAAATTGAGCTAACTGGGTTTTTTGAGATCTTGGGAGTAAGAAGGTTTGGTTTGTGAAAATGGATTCAGTATTCACTTGCTTGCGAAACAACTTTTATAGGGTAATGCCTATCCCCTTTTAACTTCAGCACGCAGTGCATTGTCACTGCTGTGCTGTCTGATTGCGTGCCATGAAGATGTTTTTCTGTAGTTAAAAATACATGTGCTTTTTTTTCTTATTTTGGGAACTGTTCTGTCAAAGAAGATGTCTTGAAAATATGTATTCTTCCCAAAAAAGCATGTTGTTTTCTGATTCATGCGCAAACACTGCCCTGTTTGTACTAGGGGTAAGGCTCCCTGCTGCTCTGTTGTGTCTCCATCCTCAGATTAGGGAAGCCATCAGACAGCTCTGGCTTTTGTGCAACATCACTTTTTCCTTGAGGTGTTAATAACTTTGTTGGCTGGGAAAGCAGCCTTTGATCTTATCTGTGCTCCAGAAAGTTTGCTGAGAAAAAGAGTGATTATATAGGGATTGCTTAGGCTTATTCTCTCAGATGAAAAAGGATGTCTTGTCAGTGTATCTGATATCTCTTAATTGACAGAGAGAGTGGGAATGATCTTTCAGCTTAATGGCCTTGTAGTGATGTATGCTAAGCCCCCATCCTAGTTTTTGTTATAGCAACATGAAGGGATCTGGAAGGAGATGTGAAGTCAACATGTGCTTATTTGAAATGTGAGGGTGCAGAGGAAACTTGACATGGGAGTTGGTTGCTGGAGATTTATTGTGTCCAATTACTTGTTACATGCCATCTGCAGATCTGGTGTGGATTCTTTGTGGCCTGTGCTTGAGAAGATTTATGCAAGGTAGAAAGAGGCTTGTGGGTGGTGGAAAATTCCCTTTCAGCCTGAGTTAGCTGTGCGTGTTCCTGGGCTGCTGCCGTGGGGAGGTCTTGGAAGGAAATGATCCTATTAGCAGCAAAGCCTGCAGTGCTTGGGCTGGTGAACGGAGTGCCTCCCTCCCGGAGGAGGAGTGACTTTGCTCCCACTGATGTGTGCAGCCAGCTTTGGTGCTGCCTTGTATAAATCTCTATTTTTGTGCGTTTAATGCAGTTGTGTGCAGCTGAGCTGTCAGCTTGGTTTCCTGCGTGTGGCAGCAGCCTGAGGTGACTCATCTCTTTGCCACCACAGCAGCTTTTGGAGGCCTGCAGCCTGTTTTGCTATGCAGCAGGAGATGTTTCCCTTATGAAGAGAGCAGCATTAAGCCTGCAGCCATGCAGCTGGTGGCAACTGGCTGGTGTAGGCATGAAAATGGTGCTGTTTGGGGCTTCCTGACAAAAAATCATCATTTTTCCCTTTTAATCCAGGCAGGAGTGAAAGGGAACAAAGATGTGTGTTTGCTTTGAGTCAGGAAAAGAAGCCATGCTGTTAGAAATTCCCCACTGGTAAACCCAAGGAGGGCAAAGTCTGGGAGAACAATGCTGAAAAAAGTAATGTGCAGTTTTCCAAAGGCCTCCAGAGATGCTGAGCATGTCAAAGAAGAGCTGCTGAAGCTTCCTGGGAGGTGTCAGAGGAGCAGATGCTGATGGTACAGCATGCACATGGCAGCCTGAAAGTGTGAAGCCTCTACTGTGGGTATCTGTTTAAAACCACAGAATGGAGGAAAGAAAAAGAAAAGGTAGGAAGGAGATAATGAAAAAATAATCCTGGAGGCAGCACCCCTGGAAATCAAGTACTCAGTCTTACTGCCAGAAACATGCCAACTGCTGTTGCCATCTTATTACAGGGGTTCCATACTGCTGTCTCCTTATTGCAAAAGTTTCATACCCTCTTGGTGTTTTCTCATGGCCAGCTCCTCAGAGCACCAACTTTCTTCTCCACAAAGGAGTCAACTGACTCCAGTTCCTACTCAACCAACTCACCCACTCTTTTATAGCACTCTTCTTCTCATTGGTTACAGCTGTGGCCTGTTAAAGTCAGGCCTGGTCCTAATCTTTGGTAATTGGCCCAGCTGCAATTCCTTAGGGGTAAGATTACTTTATAACTATCTTTATTTTCTTATATTCTATCCCCCTACAAACTGCCCGAGATGTGCACAAATAATTTCTGAGCAGTTTGCAGGACCAAAGCAAATCTGCAAGTGTGAAGGTAAACCACGATCCTAGGGCATCTGTAGGTGCTCTGGGAAGTGATTTAATAATGAGAAGTTAGCCAAGGCTCCCAGTTGTACCTAAGTAAGTGGATCTCATCTAGGGAAAATGCCTGGCTATAGTGAAAGTGTACAAGTAGAAAAAGCTCTTGGGGGATAATTAGCTCTCTCAACAACCAAATGTTAGGCACCTGCTGTGATATAAGGAATAGAAATATTTTCTCTTTAACATCTTTTTTTTCCTGTTCTCTGCAGCCTGTCTGTTTTCTTCGGTTTTCTTTCCTGTGTCCTGAGAGGTCTTTGGATGACACACCACAGTAGGACACATCATTCTTCTCTTGTCAGAAGGGTGGAAGAGGCTGTAGGAAATACAAAATGTTCTCCATAATTCTGAGAAACAAAAGAAAAATACAGGCAGTTTTTATCAATCATGAATGAACTTCAGTGGTGACTGAAACATTAAGATTGGATGAGTTGCTTCTTAGATGTTTCATGTGTTGGGCAGAAATCCACTTAGGGAAAAATTATCACTCTTGGCATCTTTGTTCTTATGTTTTGAATAACTCCCAGTAAGGTTTTACAGCAAGTAAAATTTGAGATTTGCCATATCATAAAGCTTCAATTTGGATCTACTTATTTTGCTCTCATTCCCCTGTAAGGATTTTGTTAAGAGTACAGACTCTGCCCTTCCTGAGTTTCTTTGATTTCTGACTGTTCTTTGCAATGCTGTAGCACTTGTACCTGTGAAAAGGCAATGATCAAGAAGAGCAAATACTCTGGAGAGAACAGGACTCCAAAGCAGACCTTTATTTGTATGCTGCTTCCATCAACAGCATCTGCTTTCATTATCTTTTCAGTCTAGTTCTTTGCTGTAAAACCCATTGGGGTACATATTTGTGGTTGAAGCTACAGATTTCAAAATGTGTAAACTGAAAGGGATTAGGAACAGTGTTGCAGCAGGAAAGGAAGAAACAGCACGAGGAAAGGGCTTCTACACCTCCCTTCACAGTTCCAAACCTTTGGGTCCATCTTGTATACTGTTGTTTGACAGCTTTTAGGACATAGGTTCTTGGCCTTACAGGAAGGTGGTGTGTAGTGTAGCTGCCTTTCTCAGTGTCTCAGTTGCATGCTTGCACATACTTGCTCTTCCCTGATGGAATCAGGGAACATTCTCATAGGTGAGACCTTTGTTCCATCAAGTGTTACAGTACTGCATAGCAAAGATGGAGCAAAGGTGTTATTTCCCCTTTCTGAGCAGTAACAGTGTGTTCCTTGATTCTCTTGACTACCAGAGAGTATAAACATGTTTTCACTTTTCTGGAAGATGACCAGTGATAACAGCAGTGGTTTTAATCTTAGAATGCTGTTTAAATGCATGTCTGTGTGACAGCAAGGTACTACAGTAAATTGTAATTGTTTTTTGTGGGTTTAGAGTTGACTTAATAGATCATTTGAAATGCCATTCTGATGGAAAACAACTTAGGTGCATTGCTTCTGTCTCCATGTAAGGATCTGTCATATGATTGCTTACCAGTCAGAGGAAAATAACTTCATTAGATAGCAATGCTTTTTTATTGTAATCCTCTTACTTGTGGATTTGGATCTTAAAATGCAGCATGGTAGATTTGTCTTGTGTACTCCCCTCCTGTTCTAAAGTAGTAATGGCAAAAATTTCATACCTCTGTCCTTTTGGGAACTCTTTTCTGCAGCTTCTAGTTGAAACTGTTTCAGGTTTAAGCACTTTGCATTGGAAGGTGTGTAACTGGACTGTGGGTACCCGAGAAGGACAGTGTGAAGGTTTTCATGAAGAACTACCAGGCAGCAGTGCAACATGGCTGTGAGAAAGCTACCACCTGATTCTGCATGCATCCAGGGAAGTACTTCTGGTAAGTATTATTGGCCACACTACTGAGTGGCAAATAAATATGAGTATTGTGACTAAGGCTGTGGAGAAGTCTTGCCTTGACCCCATTTCCAGTTCCTGTCAGCTGTGACTCTGGGGAGCTGGCAGAGTTGCAGAGCTGCTGGTGTTTGAACATCCAGAACTTGTTCAGCCTAGGAAAGGAGAAGGGGGTGTAATAGGTGTCTAAACCCCTACTGGGACAAATGAAGTGGCAAGAGACTCTCACATCCAGAGAAGGAGGGGAGCCAGAAGGCAATGCAGTCACAAAGACAAACCAGTCTGAGTTGGCCAGGAGCCAGCTGAGGCTGGAAAATAGGAGAAGATTTCCTACCCTGAGGCTCTGTGTTGTCGTTTTGGTATATACAAAAGGAGCAAAATAACAGCAGGCTGTGCCACTGTCTGCTCAAGCAGCAGAGGCCTTGACTTTGAGACTTGTTTAGGTTGGAAAAGACCTCTAAGGTCATAGAGTCCAACCATTAACCTAACACTGCCAGGTTACCACTAAACCATGTTTATGAGTGCCACAGCTACACAGCTTTTAAATACTTCCAGGGATGGTGACTCTAAAGTTTGCTTGGGCAGCCTATTCCAGTGCTTGACAACCATTTCAGTGAAGATTTTTTCCCTAAAATTCATTCTAAACCTCCTCTGTCATGACTTGAGGCCATTTTCTCTTGTTCTTGTCACTTGTTACATGGGAGAAGGGACCAACGCCCAGCAGGCTACAAACTCCTTTCAGGCAGGTGTAGAGAGCCAGGTGGTCTCTCCTGACAACCCCAGCTCCCAGCTCCCCTCCAGGTCCCATCTCTTCTCTCAGCCCAGTGAGCTGTGGCTGTGAAAACTGCGGGGCAGGGCTGGTGCCTGAGTGCTGGGTGGTCTGACTGGGAGAAGAAGGATCCACAGAGGCAAGTGGGGCCAATCTTACACAGCCGCATAGATTCAGCTCAGTTTTGTATGCCATGGCATGGGTTATATATATCTGGGGAGATGTTGCCATGTCCTCCCCCCTTTTCTTCTTTAGCACTTCTTAATCACATTTGGAGATGGTAAAAGAAATGTCCAATTTTGAAAGAAGCCAAAAGCACAGTGTCAATTCCCTGACATTTTTTTTAGTGGAAAATTTATAGTTCCTGTGGAAAGCTTATGATGCTTCCCCATCCATGTTTGAGTTGATGTCTGATACAAACAGAAGCAACTTGGTAGGAAACAAGATGGTAGGTAAAGAGTCTCATAGAGTAAATTCTTCATTTAAAGTTTTTGGCATCCCTGGCCTCTCTCCCTTCCTAATCCAAGGGAGAGGTTGGACAGCATGCTGCAACCAGACTCCAAATGCAGATATCTCATCTCTAATTGGCCAGACTGACTTGACTGTCAGTTTGGTAGAGTGCACATAGGTGCCATTGCTCAGAAGGACCTCTGCAAGGCGCCACTGCTGCAGGCTCTGTGATCCCACTCCAACAGCTATGTCCTCTAGAAAATGAACCATGAATCTTCAATCCACCTCCTCTTTCCTGCCCCTGAAGAGGAGATTAAAGAGCACTTTTCTGCAGTGGGGATCTGCCATTGTTATACATGAAGCTGTTGCTGGAGGGGCAGCACACCAAATAAGCTTTATTGATGACTGAGCCCTATAAACAAAGCTTTTGGTATGAGGCAAAGTCCTGAAGGTATTAGTAACACGTTTAGAAAAGTTCCTGTAGGAGACAGAGCAGAACTAAAATATTTATGGCTTTATTATCAGCAAACACCTGTAAAAAAAATTGTAACCTCTGAGTTCAATCATGCGGAGTGAACTTAGCATGTAGGCTGCCAGTACTTACAGCTAAAACAGGGTACACAGAATACTGTCAAGAGCTTATTTTGATGCATTATTTTAATTTTTCCCTGCCACACAAATCATCAGGGGTGTACTTGCAATCTGGAGCAACCTAATGCTCCAGACTGCAAGCAGTACTTTGATTTGGCATCTGAAACTCTAACATTTATTTGAGGGCTTTCTTTGTAATGTATTATTCTGAAACACAGTAAGCCTGCTAGGAATTTCACTTAAGCTAAAGGCACAGAAAGATCTAGTGTAGTCTCTGCTCCACCTGAGAGGGCAGAGTGTTAAGGAACTTGGACTTCTATACAGTTACCTGAGTTTTGCTTTGTTTAACATCTGTTACTTGAGGTGAGTTCTGCAAGGGGAGATCACCCTATCTTTTACTTGGAGGAGTTTACAAGCAGTTTATGCCATTTGTCTGAGGTAGTTAGTTTTACAGGCTGTAGAACTGATACTGCCAGGTGCAGTTAGGTTTCTGAAATGCTTTCTTTATAAACTTCTGGCTTTGATTACTTCTAATTTTGCTGATGGCATCTAAGAGCTAAAGTGGTTATGTGATTTCTGAGAATACCCTTAAGTAAAGTTACTTAGGTTGTGTTGTGCCTGGATGGAAAAAAAATCTTGTGCTACACTGGTCTCTTGCAAGGGATGAAGGATTTAAAATTCAGAGAGAAGGTGAAGTCATTCTGGTGTTTGAAATGTCACCTTGCTGTCTGTGGGATAGAACCCCTGGGAAAATGACAAACTTTTGAGGAATACAGGCCACGCAACCCAGTAAAGTCCTAGAGCTTGGTGGGTAAATCCTTTATAGAAGGTATGTCCTGTCCTAGCCTGCCCATGGTGAAGAGGGCTCTTCCATCAATCACTGCTCCTCACTTCAGCAGCCTACTGCAGCCTCAGCTGCTACAGCCACTGAGCCACTGGAGGGGCCAGGATAATTCAGGGGAATTCAGCATATAGGCTTCAATAAGGAAAATGAACACTTAAGGAAGCTTTTGGGAGGGAAGGATAATAGTAGTGAATTCCAACAAGGTGGGAGGTGGGGTAAAAGCAAAGGACTGACTGTGTAAAAGATCTTGCAATATAAGAATGTGGAAAGGATGCTGAGGGTGATGGGACTTTCTTTGCTTTTTCCCTTTTTTTTTTTTTTTTTTTGTCTAGAAATTTACATTCAGTAATTGCTGAGTTTGCAACTGTTGCAAAAGGCTGGGAAATACCAATATTAGGGACTTCCCCCATGCTCTTCTCACCTACACTTCTTAGCGTAGAAGTTATTCACATGCTATTTTTTCCACAGAATTCATGTCTAATTCATTGTACTGGAGAAATGAGGCTCCTGCTTGAGCAGGTCTTGAAGATGAGAGAAATGTCTATGGTTCTGCTTTCTTACCTCTTGCAGAAAACAGGAGGTTGGTACTGAGAGGGGAGAAAAGAAGAAGAAATAAAAAGAATAATCTTGTAATCTGCAAGCAGTTGCCACAAAAGTTTTGCATAATGTCAATTATGTGACCAAACCATGAGTCTCACAAATCCTGTCACTGGTTCCAGGTTCCTCATTCTTTAACTGCAGACCTTCAGCTATGACTTGTGCAAGTCCTGTTTGCTCACAGCTGCAAATGAGGTCTGGAAAGGCTGGAGCCTCAATTGGATGCTTGGGTTTAGGTACCTCAGCTGACAGTCCAAAATGGGTTTGTATTTTTTCTTTAGGCTGCTGTACAGTAGCTCTCCACTTATAATACCAGATTGCTCCATCTCACAGGCTTATTTTTTGAGAAAGTAATTACTGGCTAGAAAAAGAAAACATGGGGAGTTTCTCAGTCTTTCTCTGGGTAGTGTCATATAAACATGCTCTGAAGGACAAAACTAAGCAGAGAAAAAAGCTGCTCAGCCATGAAGGAGGAGAGCCAGGCACAACACATAGATATGAGGGGACAAATTAGGGAGCCAGGATTAGCAAGCACATTTCCCTAGAGACCAGGGTTTCTGGTATTAATGTTGGCTATGAAATCACAGACTGTCCAGAACAAGTTATGTGTGGGGGTCAGGAACATTTCTATGAAATAAAGCTCTTACTGGCCATTCCTTTGATGCTGTTATTCAAATGTCTTGTCCATGCAGCATGAAAATTGGGCTCCTCACAGGAGTGTGAACACCTAATGAGTCCTGCCGAATAGAAACCCCTCAAGTGTGAGTGTAGCATCCCCATTTAGTGATCCTGTCTTCTGCTAGACTTTTTTGTCCTTCTGATTAACATTACTTTCTTCAACCCCTTGGCATGCAGGCAAGACACCTTGTGGAATTCCGTGCATTCCAAATCCCCTCTTTGGTACACAAAGTTAGCTTGGTTGTACTCTTGACCTCCTTACCTTGTTTTCCAGCAGCACCTTCGTACCCAGGCCATGTGATCTCCTGCTCACACGCTGTTTTCCAAGTAACACAGACTGGGTGTGACATGCTGGGCAGAACACAAACAGCAATTTCACTTGTCAGGGAGTTCCTCTGGCTTGGCAGCTCATGCTGTTGACTCACCAGGAGGCTTTTAACCTGGAGCACTATGGCTGTGGGACCCAGTTTTACTGGAGGGCAGTCTCTCTGGCACACCTGAATGGCTCTGTGCGTGTACTGTGCCTTTCCAAGATCCACACTAAGTGTTTGATGGCTGCTACGCATTGCCTTGATTGAAGCCTGACACCCACGTAGCAACTGGGATGTTCAGTGTATGCTGGGAAGGGAAACCACTGTTAGTAATCCTTCTACAGCTGCAGAAGCCATAAGGTATTTGTGTGAAGGTAATGAAATGTGCATGGAGAAAATCCTTATAAATGAGTAATGATTAGTTGACATCATTATTGCTTATTTGGCCTATCATGAGGGGTTTTGGTCATTTTATGGTTTGGGAGGAGGCCAGGGTCAGACTTTAGAAACAAAGAGAGTATTTTCTCTTAATTAAGAAAAATTATGCTTGAGTTCTAAATTAAATCAGAATACTCTTAAGCTGCCCTGCTGTGAATGCTTCTACGCAGATCTTCTGGCACCAAGTCAAGCATTGTCACCACTCCTGTGCCTACTATTTGTTATTTAGGCATGTGTGGGGGGATTTCTGGTGAAGACAGGGCAATATTAATGCTGCTGTGCAAGCCCTGGGTGAAACTTCATCCAAACATGGGCAAACAACTCCAAGAGAGACTTCTGAAATAGAATGAGTGCAGAGAAGCTTGGAAAAAGATGTATTAAGGATCTGTGGCCTAGACTGATTCATAGGTTGTACAGAGACTTTGTAGTCATCTTTTCTGACTTTCTGTATTACACAGCCATTAAACTGTACTCTGGTGCGTGTTTAGGAGATGGGAGCAGGAAGGAATCTGACCTGAATTTACAAAAGTTCATTGACAGAGTAGTCATCACAGCTCTTGGTAAAAGATCTTAGTCTTTATTACCTTCACAGGTAATTACCTTCCATTATCATCACCACAGTTAAATGCTTATTATTCATTTCTACTCTAAACTTTCTTCAGGCTTCATATGTTCAGACTTGGGATGCTTTAGTTCACTACAGCCAGGAGATTGGATGTGATGTCTGTTCTGGCCCAGATGCCAGTGGAGGATCCAGCACCTTACCAGAAGAATCAAGAGAGGTGGGAAGAACTGGGACTTGACTCGTAGCAGTGGGGTTTATAGGCTAGTGTTCTCACCACTCCAGTAACCCTCATGGAACAAGGCTCTGTTCCTGGCACACACTGCAGAAGCAAGGGTCAGCTTTCCAACTTCTTTGACCTTGTATGTCAGCCCCATGATATGTGGGATCAACAGAAATTTGCTTTAAGAATCAAACCAAGCTGATGGAGCCAGGGATAACAAGAGAGGCATTAGGAACTTGTTTATTTCCTCATGGTGTAAATCTAAACCCCTGGCATGGTATCCAGAAGACATTTAATTTTGTAGGTGAATAGCAGTAGTCTGTATCCTTTTGCAAATCACCTTCATCTATTCACACTTAACAGCACAGTTGTTTGTTCTCTTTGACCTGACAAACCAGAGATGAGAGGATTAGGTTTCCAGACACTGTGAGTCTTAGTGACCAATTTGAATTTCAGGCTCAAGTAAGCCAATTGACTGTCTGGTGAGACATGGCACACCTTGGAACTAATGAGCCTTGACTGTAGTTGTAATTCATCAGTGACACCTGCCTGTACTACATCACCTGGTTAGTTGGCATTGACTCTGTTGCATGTGAAATCTGCTGGCTTGTTGAAGGATTGGGCAGGCTGCCCCACTTAACAAACTAAAGACACTGAAAGACACCATCTAAATAAGGTCTACAGAGGATTTAAGCCAAGCAGTCTGGAAAGAAGAGACTGCTGGAAGAGATCACTGCTGTGTAGTCTGCTGATTACTAGTTTAATAAAACCAGGGAATAGGTGTGTGTGTATGCAGGGAGAATTAAGGTAGACTGTGTAGTCTATGTAATGTGCACAGCTTGCTTGAGAGTAAGCTGGAAAAAGATCCATTCATGTAATAATCAATGAATTAATGGCTGGCTTTAGAGGTCAGCTGTGGCTATCCCACAACAGTGCTTTATAGGGATGACCATTTAAAATAAACCTGCCTATAGGTCTTAAAAGTAAGTGCCGTGTATTTCTGTGCCTGGAAACTACATGGTTTTGTTTGTGTCACATGGATAGAAAAATGTGCTTTATGTATAAGCTTCACAAGCACTTGAAAGCCATATCTGGTTCTGCATGATTCTGCTAGCTGTTCCAAGTACATTTTACTGGAAACTTTAACAATTTTCAGAGACCTCATTCTAAATATCTTGATGGAAGACATTCTTAATATGTTCTTACTCATTTTAATCATGGCTGCTTTTATTTAAAAATATTTTGAATGAAAATGGCTACAAACTCCCTACACCTATTTTTGTACTCTTTCCTTGAACAAAATATTTTCTTGCATGCTAGCTAACACACTGCAATTGCAATTAATCACAGAAGTATTTTTCCTTTCTTGTCTTCTTTCTTTCTAAATAATTAGTTTTAACTGGAGAGATGGTGATTATTACACAAGCACTCACTTTTCAGTGTTCTTTAGCTCCTGGACAGTGATTCACAAAATATCCATTTGTTTGTGATGGAACCAATACCTACATGTTGCTTCTGCGGTTCTTTTGATAGACAGGGATGTGTTCAGCTATTTCATTAAAAGGGTTGATCCTTTAAGTTTCACTATTGGCTTCCTTAGATCTGTATCAGTCTCAAAACTAATCAGTTCTTAGCTAGATAACACCCAATGAATCTGGATGGTGAATAAAGCAGCAAAAAGGGTATATCATTTTTGCAACTGAGACAACCTACATGCACATATCCTTATTTTTGGCTGCCAGCTCCCTTAAGTGATTTTGTTTTCTTCAGTTATTAATGATGAATTCAATTGACAGAGGTCAAAAAAAAATCTAAGCAAGCATTTAATCTTTTCCTCCTCTACCGGAGGAAAAGAGAAACTTTTCCATCCTCCTGGTCCTGTGTCTGAATCCAGTCTTTTTTGTTCAAAATGGTCTCCACTTGGAATCTTACTTATTTCTTCAAGGCTAAAAAGCATTTGAAAAGACATCCCAGCTTTTTGAAAGAGCCTGTTCTCTTTCATCCCCCCCACCACAGTACTGCTGCTGTAGAAGCTTAAAACTTCTTGCCTTCCTCAGCCTCTCCTTCCCCGGAGACTGGAGCCTCTAATCTTCTGCCTTCTTTTACCCTTTCTTTGTGCTTCCCCTCAGTTTCTTACCAGCCTCTGTGGAAAACATAATTTCTTGCAGCTGTCACACAACACAGTGCTGCCCTTACTGCCTGCCACCCCTCACCTCCAGATGCCATCAATGTGCCACTCTAATTCCACTTTAGGTTACTCCAGTATTTTTTTGTGTCCTACCCAATGTGTTTTTCAGCAACATCCTGTCCTGTGTGGAGACCTTGGGACCATTGCCTTCTGATTCCCTTTCTTTCAGATCTTAAGGCAGAACAGTGCTGTCCCCAAGAGCTTTCCTCTCCAGCACCCCTCTGAGTCATGTGAGCCCCAAACACAGGTTCAGCTGTTAGCTTTGTTCTGCCCACAGCTCACTCCCACAAACAGGACTCATGCTCCTTGGTGGGTACCTAGCCCTTGGCTAGCCCACGTGGTCACAATCATCAGTTTCATTGTCCTTCTTAAACATCAGACCTGTAATCTTGATTTCCTATGGTTAGATCCTAATGTTCTGGTTTTGTCTCAATATTTTTATTCTGGCCTGCCCTGTGTTTTCCAAACAAGCTCTCATGTCTCTTCACACTCCTGTAATATTTTCCTGGTCTCAGCCATGCTGTTCCCATATGACTGCATAGCCTGCTCTCTGTCTCTGGCTTCTTTTCAGATGATGCTCATTTATTAGTCAACTGTTCAAATCTACTCCCTTTCCTGTTTGTTATTCTCTTATTTCTCCTTCAGGTTATCTTACTGCCTCACCTATTCTAGAGAAGGAAGCCCCTCAGACTTCTCCATAGCTTTGTTCCGCCCCACTTGCCTGGCTTTTTGGCTTCTGAAGCAGTCTTCTCTGCTATGGTGACCCAAAATCAGCTTTTAATTAAAATATGAGAAACCACTATACTCCTCCAATCCTTGCCTCTCACCCCAGAAAACCAATGTCATTGAGAGGTTTTTAGCGCTTGACCTGATGAGAGTAATGTGGCTCAAGGTGATAGGTCCTCTGTGAGGGATCCACACTGAAATCTTTACCAGGAATCACTGGTAGCTGCAGCAGGGACTTCCAGAGCATTCCTTGAGTGGGAATGTGAAGACAGTGATTGGCTGTCTCCTAGTTTCCAGGGCATGGTACTGCTCCCCACCTGTAAGAACATGATCTCTCCTCTGCCTTAACACTGTCAGCTCTTCATGATGTTTTTCCCATCTGACCCACATTTAATTTTGCTAGCATAATGTCTGGGAGTTTTCATGAAAATGTGTCATAGGCTGACTCACAGTAAAGAAGCAATCAAAACAGGACAAGAAAATCTCTTTCAGGCAAAATAGTATCTCATGTATGCATCTAACTGATGTTCTTTGCTTTTTTCACACTAGATTGCCACTAAACAAGAATTTCAAAGTCGGGAAAGAAATGTGTGCTTGAAGCTCAGCTTTCCCTTCAGTGAATCCCAGGCAGCACTCCCTAAATGAAAGCCCTCACACCTCTGTTAATAAGGGTAGGACCTGGGCCTCAGCACACAGAGCATGGGAAACTGAGCACAGGTAGGATGCTCAAACACAACACCAGAATGTCCTCCAGTCTCGTAGAAAATTCATTCCAGAGTACAGTCTCAGAGAAGACTTGCTGGCATGTGGTGTCATGCCAACACTGGAGAACTATAGGGAATTGCTTATTAAATGGATTAAAAGTGCTTCATTTCAATTGATACTTTTCCAACTAACAATAGTAGCCAAAGAACATGATGAAAAACATGCCATTTGAAAAGAGAGATGTAAGATTATATGTACTCCAAAGACAAGTGTGACATGGATGAGAGAAAACATCTGAGAACATAATGGTGTCCTAGCAGCACTGGGGAGAGAAGCTTGAAAAAGTTTCTCCCCAAACACATTTGTCTCCCTTGAGAAAAGCTTCTCCCCAACCACATTTCCAAGGGACACCATCTGAAAAACATTAGGGCAGGGCTGCAGAAATGGAAGAGGCCCTAGATGCCAATAGATGTCTCTTGTCCCCATATAGATGACACCTGTGGTGCCTACCATCACTGTATGACCACCTTGTGGATGGCTGGCAGCAGAGGGGATTTGGGATGCCATGATGCTATCCTGCTTTTCAAATGAGCTCAGTGCCAGATGCCTGAAGAGTCCCTTGCCAGGGTATGTGTCATCTCACTGAACTCTGGGATGCCCTGGTGCAACATGAGGCAGGGTGACAGTGCTTTCCACCCATGCAGGGTAAGTGCACCTGGCTGTGGCCTTTCAGCCTTGGCCAGGTGCTGCTGCACTTCAGCATCTGCAGCAGCTCAGAGGAGTGTGAGATGTGCTTTCCTAAGCCACAGCTCAAACAAGGACTGCAAACAAGTGTAACTTCACCCAATTTCACCATGGATTTGTTTGCAGAACCCTCTCCCCTCGGTGGGCAAAAATCACCCCGGCTATCAAAAGCTGAACAGAGATCAGTCATCCTGCTTCAACCCTGAGCCTGACAAAGGCCCTGATGGTGCCAGCAACAGAGAGAAACACAGGTCTTGATGTTTCTTCAGGTATGTGAACCAGCACAGTGGAAAATATCTGTGTATAATTCTGAAAATCCAAACTGATGTTTACTGAACAAGACCAAAAAAATCCCTGATTCGATGCTGGGAGAAAGCAAAGCAACTGGGACTGGGCTGTCCTTCAGGTTTTTTACTTAAGCATGAACAATACCACCTCATTAGAATACAGTGTATAATGTGAACTAATACATAAATTGAAAAAGTTAATCCATTTTCATTCTATAAAGACTGATTCTTATCATAGCTAGGGAAGGGGGTTTTCTTAGAAGTGCTTATCTCAGAAGCTATTGCAAGGGAATCCGGTAGTACACTTTAATTGGCTGCTTTTGCATCATAAGATGTGTTAATGATTTGTTGGACAATTATTAAGCTGTTTAATCTTCCCATCAGCCCATGCAGGATGTAGTTAAGAATAACATCTCTTGTACAGAACACACGTGTGACTCTGGAAAGATGAGATCCATCTCCCTCTTTAGGATCTTGCAAAGAAAAATAAGAATCTCTAGAAACAGTGCTAGCTCCTGCAATTCACAGCAGCTGGATTAATGTATTAACGTGTCTTCTGGGGGGGGGGGGGGGGGGGAAGACCTTTGCTATGTTTAACATCAGTAGATTTTAGCTAACACCTTTTTCATCACTGGCACTACCCTGCAACTTTCTTACAAAAATACTTCTGAAAGAATGCTTTCTTGAAAAAAAAACAACAAAAAAATTACACTATTGCTATTTCAGTTGGGGCAAATTCATTAAACTGGCAAAGACTTTAGTAGTAATAATTACACAGTGACCTTTTCTTTTGAAAGCTGGAAAGCTTGTGATAAATGAATCAGTGATTAGGGAAGGAGAAAAGCAGTTGAGTGCTGGCTGGAAGGACTGCATTTGACACTGCTGTGGCTTTTCTCTGTGCCAAAGTGTAAGGCATTTGCATCATGCCTTGGGAGGTGGTGGTGGTGCTAATTGTGTAGCTCTTGTTTGCAGACTGTTCTAGCTGAGGCCCAAACACAGATTGAAGTCTCAGCACCTCTGTCCAAGTTGCAGCCCAACCCAAGGAAGATGTACGTCTGAAATAATCTGCATATGTGAAAATTCATATTCTCAAATTTCATCCACTACGTCCAATGCCTCAGGTTAGTGGCCACTCTAGACCTACCTCAATTTCCCAGTTCTCAGAGGGTGAACTGTTATTCCTTTTGACTCATACTCTTGTTGAAAATATAAATGTGTGCATATTTGTGAATATTCCAGTGCTGTACCCTGAATTTTACAGAAAAACACACAAGGAAATTTATAATTCTGATACTGCAGCAAAGTAGGACTAATACAAATTAAAAGGTGCAAGGGGACTGCACAGTGACCAGGGAGAGCATTACACTTTGGATGCTCATTAATTATCTTCTTTCCTGTGACTAAACCAAGACAGGCATGCATCCTGTAGAGAAAATAGTATGTAATTAATTAAAATCATATCAGGTTAATGCGTGAAGAAGATATTAAATAAGCCTACACAGATTTAATTATACTGTACCCTAATTTTCATGTCTTTGACTTTTCAACTTCTGTAATGCTTTAGCATGGCAACTGTATGTGTGCCTGTGCATTGATAATATCTTAATTAACTTATTCTGAAACAATAAAGGACAGATTTCCTCCAAAAAATCATCAAAACAAACTGGAGTTTAATACTTCAAACTACCTTGGAACAGAAAAGTGTTAGAGGAATTAAAAATGCCCTCCAAATATGTAAATGCTGTCACTTCAAAGTTACTTCATCTTCTCATTTCCCCTTCAAGCTCCAAGTAAATTCTACCCTGGGGAAAACCCTGAGGAAGCTGGGCCTCAGGAAGAAGTTGAAAATTAGGCTACAAACTTAAAGGAAACCTCATGACAACTTTGAAGTGTGTAACCGTGACTCATTGGAGTAAGTACCTGTAATTCCCCCCGTGGGAAGTGGATGGACTTCTACATGTGGCTTGAGAGTGCATGATGAGGCCAGTCCTAAGGGGGAAGCACATTATTGACAGGAAAATAATATTGCTAAAGGAGAGAGACTCTAACAGCCCTCCATGGAGTAGCCAACTTTGTGTGATGGGGCTTTTTAAAAAATTATGAAGCCAGAAGCAGTTTTGCCTGCTAGTGAGTTAGTGAGTACAAGAGGTGGTCCTTTATTTCCTGTGGTAGGCAACATTTCAATCCTATGCACTAGCTACAGCTTTTCTTCAAAAAAAAAATTATAAATCAACTTGGTGTCTTGTCACCTTTCAGTTCCTTTATGGAAAATCCATTCTGTTTTTTGGCTGTTGAAATCAGTTGCTTGTAGTTTATCCAGCAAGAAGCCATAAACCACATGACCATGTCATGGGGCACCTGTTCCACTGGTCTTTCTTGGCTGGAGTCCTCATGTCACGTTTGCTGTGGTAGGCATACTACTGATAATTTCAGTAAGAAGCATGAGCTTCTTAAGTGTACATTTTAAATAATTTTATTTTTATTTATTTTCCCCTGGTTCATGCTGTTTCTTCATCTATCATTCTTTCCTCATAATTATTAATACTTTGAGGTGGCTTAAATGGTGAGTCCAAATTTTCCTCATCCCTCCAAGATCTGCAGCTCAGTGAATTCTTATCAATTTTGCAAAAGGCAGCTGCATTAAAGTGGCTTTATTGCTCAGATAAGAAAAAAAGCAAATACAAGTGCAGCCAGATGTACAAATGAGCCATGTTCTGGAGCAAGAAGGCCTGTGAAAGAACACAGCCCCCAAAATAGGCATCAGGGAGAAGAGTGACGCAGGTGTGCTCAGACACAAGGTGGCAAGCAGTTCTGCTCCTGGGAAGCAGGGAAAAGCTGTGCCAGTTTGAACAGCAGTGAGGTAATTTTGTTCCCTTGCAAATAAATGTCTTGGAAAAAAGCAGAGGCTGCGTGCCAAGAGGTGATTGATCACGCTGCTAAATAAAGTAGTAGCCTCACTTCATGGGAGGTTCTTCTAGAAACACATGCTAAGCATTGATGAGGAAAGGGCTGGAGCCGTCCCAGCATGCCAGCCTGGCATGACCTGCACAGCAGCAAATAGGGGCCATGTCCAGCACCAGCCCCTGAGCCTCCCGAATCACTGCCCATCAGAAGGGACAGATGGAGCTGAAGGAGTTTCACACAGCAGTCCAAAGACACGTGGAGAAAAGTGGTGTGACAGGATGGACTTGCCTGCTGTCCCCTCCTTCAGGAAAGCAAAGAGGGCTGCTGGGGAGTTCCCAGCCAAAGAGCCTGATCACCAGATGAGTGGGATGGGGGCAGTCAGCCAAAATGCTGCTCTTCCTTATTGGGGTCATAGGAACGAGAGAATAATGCAGTGGGGTGGCTCTAGCACTGAGTTCACATTTTCCTCATCTGTCCAAGATTCCATGGCTTGTCCTTGATACCACAGAATAGAACGAGCCACCGTGTTTCTGTCCTCTCTATGCTGTGAATAATGTCCCTAAGTGACTTAGATAAAATGGCAGTGGGATTCCATCCCATCTTAACTCCAAGTCAATATGTCAAGAGAGAGAATGATGAAATACCAACAGGATGCCAAGGTCACCTTCTGGGTAGAAGCCTTGAGCCAAGGAAGATGGTACCATTGTTGGAGAAGTGAGCATTGCCCAAAGAATCCACTGTTAGGAACATGAACAGTGCAAAATGGATAAGTCATGGAGCAACTTAGTGCAAACATATTACTGCTCTGAAAACCAACAATACTTCTAGAGCCATCATCCACCTGCTTGATTATTAATCTAGACATCCCAGAGCCAGTCTTGCTACAGTTTCTCATCTATGATGAAAGTAACAGGAGGGTTTTACAGAGGTGCTGGAGGGGCTAGGATGGCTGGTGCTGTCTTGGCAGTCCCTGGGTATCCTTTATCTGTCATGGAATGGCTCTGAGGATGTGAGGAACAAAGGTCCTGTTCCTTGCTGTTAGCTGGGATCCTTTGGTCATGCTTACTCCACTGTGAAGACTGATGCTTACTTAAGCCAGACTGTGCAGTATGACATCAACCACATACATCTAAAGAAGGTTAATACCTTCCTATTGTTATGAATGAAGTTCTATATGTCTAATTTAATAAACAACAAAATTGAATTTAGCAGCAATTTTAACTGAACAGCGATTTTATATAAATTAATACAATCAATTGTATTAAATATAATGAAGCAAATACAAAAAAAATTGGCAGTGTTTAACTATGATTAACGTTCATATAAAGCGTAAGCAAAACTGACCGGGTCACAGGGAGGGCTTCTCACCCTGCCTCATGTACAAAACAAAGTAATCCAAACTAATCTTATATTCTGTATGCTAATACATATTCATCAATATTTTTCTGTAAATCCCCTTCTATTTTTGATTCTTGAAATCTACGTCACTATACTGCATACTGCATGCTCCACTTATTGTTAGGGGCTCTCCTGGCTTTTTGGTGGTCTTTTCAGAGGAAGGCTCACCATCTTCCTCTCTGTCCTCTGAATAATCTTACAGGTTGCACATGTGCACTAAGCTTTGTGTTATGTAAGTAAGCATTATGTTCTAAATAAGCCTTATTATTTCATAGATTAAACCACAACTTATATTCCATACTTGGAATCGTCCCAACTTTGCTCATCCCAGGGCTGATTCTCCTTTTCTGGAATCCTCCCAACTTTGTTCATCCCAAGGCTGATTCTGCTTTGGGATCTTGCTTATCTCAATACTACATCCTGTATCCTGTTTTTCACGTGTAACATCTGCAAAGTGGTCCATCTGCTTTGTAACACTAATCACATGTACTTTTCCTTAATTGTTTTCTAACAATTATTTTCTAAAATATTGATATAGTTACAATTTAATTAGCACAAATCATATCCATTTATCACACACAGCAGTCCAAAGACATGTGGGGAAAAGTGGTGTGACAGGATGGACTTGCCTGCTGTCCCCTCCTTCAGGAAAGCAAGGAGGGCTGCTGGGGAGTTCCCAGCCAAAGAGCCTGATCACCAGATGAGTGGGATGGGGGCAGTCAGCCAAAATGCTGCTCTTCCTTATTGGGGTCATAGGAACGAGAGAATAATGCAGTGGGGTGGCTCTAGCACTGAGTTCACATTTTCCTCATCTGTCCAAGATTCCATGGCTTGTCCTTGATACCACAGAATAGAACGAGCCACCGTGTTTCTGTCCTCTCTATGCTGTGAATAATGTCCCTAAGTGACTTAGATAAAATGGCAGTGGGATTCCATCCCATCTTAACTCCAAGTCAATATGTCAAGAGAGAGAATGATGAAATACCAACAGGATGCCAAGGTCACCTTCTGGGTAGAAGCCTTGAGCCAAGGAAGATGGTACCATTGTTGGAGAAGTGAGCATTGCCCAAAGAATCCACTGTTAGGAACATGAACAGTGCAAAATGGATAAGTCATGGAGCAACTTAGTGCAAACATATTACTGCTCTGAAAACCAACAATACTTCTAGAGCCATCATCCACCTGCTTGATTATTAATCTAGACATCCCAGAGCCAGTCTTGCTACAGTTTCTCATCTATGATGAAAGTAACAGGAGGGTTTTACAGAGGTGCTGGAGGGGCTAGGATGGCTGGTGCTGTCTTGGCAGTCCCTGGGTATCCTTTATCTGTCATGGAATGGCTCTGAGGATGTGAGGAACAAAGGTCCTGTTCCTTGCTGTTAGCTGGGATTCTTTGGTCATGCTTACTCCACTGTGAAGACTGATGCTTACTTAAGCCAGACTGTGCAGTATGACAACAACCACATACATCTAAAGAAGGTTAATACCTTACTATTTAGAAAATCCGTACACTTTCACAGTATAAAGACTATTTGGTACAAGAGTTAATGAATGAGGTTTTCCTGATTAGCTGGGGGCTGGAGGCCTAACAAGAGAGGCAAAGCTAAAAATCCCCTCTGCTGTCCAGCTGCTGCCCAAAAAGCAGCTGGATGTGGGGCTCTCCCCATTGGATTGACAGGCTTTCCGCTTTTCAGAGCAGTTTGTTTACAGCTGTGTCTAAAATAAACGTTGCCGAACTTATTTTTTTTTCCCCCGCTCCTGTTATTCCTGCGGAGCAAGTTGGATTCCTCTCTGACTCACGCATGATTAACTAACTTCCAGCTGCATTATCTTTATTGTTGCTGCCGATGCACAAGCCAGCGCTCAGCACGACCCGTGGATCCCAAGCTGTGCTGGCGAGGCTGCCACTTACAGAAAAGGATTTTTTTTCTAACAGTTGTGCTGTTTGGGAAATGTTATTATTTTTTTATTTGTGTATTTATTTATTTAAGAGACAGCAAGTACCTGCTTTCCCGGGGACCAGAGAAATTAAAATAAACAACCGATAAGGCTCCCCGACCCACACGGTGCGGTGCTGCTGGCGGAGAGGCCGCGTCCGGCGGCGGGGGGGCACCGAGGGGTCCCGGGGCACGGCGGGACGGGAGGCGATGGGGCAGGAGGGTCCGGCAGCCTGGCGAGGAAGCGGTTAACGCCGGGCACCAGGAAACGGGAAGGAAGCGGCTGAGCTCGGCAGGAGCCGCTCGGCGGAAGCCCCCCCGGCCCCGCTCCCGCTGCTGGAGCCGCCGCCGCCGGACCGGGCGCACGTGCGGGCGCGGCGGCGCAGGGGCACGTGCGGGGCGGGCACGTGCGGCACCGGCACCTGGCAGCGGCCGGCCGGGCACCGAGGGAGGGGCCGAGGGAGGGAAGGGAGCTCTCGCCGCGACACCGCTGCCCCGGGGAGGGCGGGCGGTCTGCCGGCCTCGGATGCTTTTACCCAACCACTCGCCCCTTACATAAGCCGGGAGCCGCTCCCCCCCCCCCCCCCCCCCCCCATCCCCGCCGCCGTTCCCCCTTCCCCCTCCCGGGAGCCGCCCCCCTGCTGCAGAGATGTGACACGCCCCCTCTCCATCCCTCCCTCCCTCCCTTCCGTCGCCGTCCCCTCCCAGGAAGAAGCCGGAGTCGGCAGCGCCGCGGGCCCAGCATGGAGTAGGGCGGCCCGGGGCCGGCGGCGCCGCGCGGGCATGGAGCTGGGCCCGGGGCCCTGCGCGCTGCCGCCCGCCGCCGGGGCCGGGGCGAGGGCGGCGGCGGCGGGGGGACCCTGCGCCGAGATGCTGCAGGTGGCGGAGGAGGCCTTCCGCGGCGGCAACTTCGAGCTGGCGGCCGAGATCTACGGCTCCGAGCTGGCGGGGCTGCCGCAGCCCGAGCGGGGCCTGTGCCTCCGCCGCGCCGACGCGCTGGCCAGGGCCGGCCGCATGGCCGAGGCGCTGGACGCCTACGGCGCGGCGGCGCGGCTGGCGCGGCTGCGGCCCGAGGAGCTGCGGGAGCTGGCGGAGAGCGTCGCCCTCAGCATCCGCGACAAGGAGCTGCGCCTCCCGCCCTGGGGGAGCGGCGCGGCCGGCGGCGGCGGGGCGGAGGGCGAGAGTCTCGGCGACCCGGCGTGCTGCCGCCCGCCCGAGCTGTTCGCCTGCCCGCTGTGCCGGCGGCTGCTGTGCGAGCCGGTGACCCTGCACTGCGGGCACACCCACTGCCGCCGCTGCGCCGAGCCCGGCGACTGCGGCCGCTGCCACCGCCCGCGCCGCCCCGCCGAGCCGACCCCTGCCGCCGCCGCGCTGCCGCCGGCCGCCGGCCGCCCGCGGGTCAACGTGGTGCTGGGCAACCTGCTGCACAAGTGGTTCGGCGCCGAGAGCCGGGCGCGGCGGCTCCGCGCCGAGGGCGACGCGCTGCGGGAGCGCCAGGAGCTACCGGCCGCCCTGGAGAAGTACAACCAGGCCCTGGAGATGGGTGAGTGGCGCCGGCGGGAGGAGGAGGGGGCGCGGCGGGGGCAGCGCTGGCCGCCGGCACCGGGCTGGCCTCCTCAGCCGGGCGGGGAGGGGGCTTGCGGTGAACGGTGGGAGCGGGAGCCTGCCGGAGGCTACGAGCGGGAACCCTGCCAGCGGGTCTCCTCACGCCCGCCCCCCGCTCCAGTGAATGGCTATTTTTGTTCCACTGGTATTTTTGTCCTTGCTCTGAAGGTGCTTGGCGTTTTAGCTGTTCGCTGCCGATGACTCATTATGCAGTATTTCTAGAAAACCCGCTTTCCTATTTATGGGGAAGCCATCATTCAGCGTAGGATACGCAGTAGTGGTCGTGTTGAGCCGCGCCGCGGCTTCCTGGAAGAAATGAGTGTGTGGATCAGATTCATTCACCTACGTGCAGCTGCACCTTTAGCAAGAGAAAAGCTTTGAAAACACCTGATGGGATATCAGTAGGTGTAAAGGCTCAGAAAATTTCCTTTATCTTGCACTGTGCAAAATACTCAAGGTTATCTACGTTTAGCCTTGGAGAGATGGCCCACTCGTGTTTTGAGCGTAGCTCTTTGTTGACACGCAGGATTTCTGTGTGCATGGTGTTCTCGGAAAAGCTTGGCTTTCAATAATAATGCCTGCGTTCCTCCTCTGCCAAACCGATGGCAGCCGTAGTTTATCAAGACTAGCTTGTTTTCACGTTCTGCGCCGAGTAGTAGGTGGATGCTGCTCGCTCGGTTGTAGCCCTGTAGTAGTGGATGTGTGCGTGCGCCCGGCTGTTTGCCCTGCGAGCGGCGGGGGTGGTGCAGCGCCGGGGATGGCGGGGAGAGATCCCCCGGGATCTGCCGCTCCTCCGCTCCCAGCGAGATGGATGGCCGGTGTAGTCGAGGAGGAAGGGGGGAGAATGCCTCCGTTGTTTTAACACTGACGAAATCCTGCGGGTAAATGTCTTCGAAAGACAAGCGTAGGGAAAATTGTGCCGCTCCTCTGTCAATGAGCTCCTTCCCTGCATTGACTAAAATCGTGTTCCTTGATCGTGGCTCTTACATGCAGGGATAAATGGCTCTGATTTTTTTTTTTTTAATTTCTTTTGCTGTGGAGAGAAGCAATTTCACCGTTATTCTAGTCCTTGGCTCACTTTCAGGTTTTTGCCACGGAGATAGAAGAGTTTGGGATGGGATAGCATAACATACTCACAGCTGGTACTGTCTGTGGAAACCATTACTTCTGCTGTTTCTTTCACTTTCCCAGCTAGATGTGACAAGTTTTCAGTCCTGTTTGAAAACTATCCTATAAAACTATTTATCTATCCCTACAAAACTGTTATGTGGTTTAGCTGAAGTAATCCCTATTAAAGTAGGGCAGGATGGAGCCCAAGAAGGAAGGTGAAGCAGAGGGAGAGGAGAGGCTTAATGTAGGTCACTGGTGGATACGGTGAGTTTTCAGTAAGGAAGCATCCTCATATTTTGGTTTCAGGGTCCTACTGCTGGGGAAAATAGCATCTCATCAATGAAATTAATGTTTGAAGAGTTTTTTAGAGAACTGTTTCTCACTATTCTCTCTGCTTCTTGCTGTGTCTGCATGGGGCTGAAAGGAGAGAGGAGACTGTCATGTGCTGCTGGTGTTCTCACACAGCGTGTGTCTTTCTCCTTCCTCTAACTGGAGTGCAATCTCCAGCCATGGCTGTTGTGCATCAGGATCTCAAGATAACTCCTTTGCAGTGCCCTTATTTCTGTCTTCAGTGATTTCCCAAGCAGCTGAGGAATCCATTCAGAAAGTTCTCACTCTGTCAGTGAACTTGAATTTTTTTTTTAATAAAATTGTAATTGAAATTAATAACAGGTATCTTGCTAGCTTTTGAAATCCAAATGCCACAGGCTTACATGTTGCAAGTTCCCTGTAGTGGATCCAAATTCCTGCTGATGAAGAGCAGGCCATGCCCCTAGCCCATCATCTTTTTTGTTGTTTTGTGCGTGCTGGTGCTGTTCCTCACAAATTAAACTGCTGTGTATGAACCTCGTGTTCTTAAATTCTTGCCACATGTTCACTGCTTTTCCGTATGCTGGAGTTGCCTTCTTGTTTTCCAGCCAAGTATCATGGTCAATAAGGAAAAACCTCACAGCTCTTTTCCAACTGTTCATTGTTGAAATGTTAGCATATGAGTGACTTAAAAGCACAGGACAGCCCTAGGAGTCACACCAGGTGCCTGAGAGCATTGTCCAAAAGCTTCCTGAACTGTCAAGCTTGTGGCTATGACCATTTCCTTGGGGAGCCTGTTCCAGTGCCCAGCCACCCTCTGGGTGAAAAATCTTTTACTAAAATCCAACCTAAACCTCCCCAGACTCAGCTTCATGCTGTTTCCTCAGGTCCTGTCCCTGGCCACCAGAGAAAAGAGATAAGTGCATGGGCCTCCACTTCCCCTTGTGAGGAAGCTGTAAATAGTGATGAGGTGTCCTCTCAGTTTCCTCTACTCCCAGCTGAACACACTTCTGGTGTGTGAGAAGATAAGTGCTTTTTACAACCTCCAAATGCTTGTGTATTGCACAAACCTGTCAAGGGCCTGGCTGTTTGAATTTTTTTTTTAGTGACTAAAGGCTCATGAGCACATTGATTATACAATTGCGATATGAAGTTAGGTAAAATTCCAGGTTTCTTGGCAGTACACATACTTCAGTGGGATTTTTTTACTGGTGTTTTTTGTGGAATACTTTCCTACTCTGTTACAACTAGCTTTGTGTGATGATACAATATTAAAGCAAGTTTTTCTGTCATTTTGCTAGTTCTGATTGTGACCTCCTGATTGACACTTTAGTTCTTGAGGTTCTTCAATTCTTGAATTACATTTCTGGTGCAATCTGGGATGTCTGGGAAGAGGTCTACATGCCTTCAAGTTGTCAGCTTTTTCCAGTTGAACTAGTTAGTCTTACAAACTCATACTGTTAGTGAGTATGTTCATCTTTTATCCTTAACTATCACATTTACAACAGCAGTGCTGCTCCCATGTTCACTCCTGTAGTCTGCTATGGATTCAGGTGTGGTTAAGTGGGGTTTTTTGTTCTTGAGAAAATCAGCTTTGCTATTTGATCCTTCCAGTCCTCTTGAGATGTGATCTCTGCTGTATTATACAAAGTCACTGCCTTTTTTTCCCCTCTGCTATAGACATTGTAATAGATCCTTCATTATTGTAAGGTATCTAATTACCACAGCTTCAAAGCAAGCACATGTCAAGCTGCTTGAAAGTAGGCATTTGTTTCCAGATGGATCATTTTTTATGCCAAGCTTTATGCTGTTCAGCCATCATAATATCAACTATTGTCCAAATGTTGCTCTCATGGCTGTTACCCTAGCTTTCTGAATTTCATTTGTGTGGGGTGGGCTTCCTCTCTGCCATCCCTTCTCTTCTAACTAGCCTTTTGATTGGACTCCTAGGTTAGTTAAAGTGAAATATATGATATATGTGTGCAGGATTGCTTTGTTTGTGGGGTTGTTTTCTTTTGTTTATTTGGGTTTGGGACCTCTTTGTGCAGTATGTGCTTTCTGCACCCTTTTTTTCTTTGACCTGCTGCTCTCTCGCTGATGGAGGTACTCTCTGGAGGGACTATGCTGGGGAGGAGTACAATCATTTCCTTATATCCAGGCATACAGATTCTTTAACCTGTGTGCCTGAAGTTAAAGTAAGCTAGATTTCAGTGACAAATAAATGTATTTTGAGAATGTACTTTTGGCAGTGTGTTCTGGTTTTAGGTTTTTTTTTTGTTTTGTTTTGGTTTTTTTTTTATTTCTCCAAAGCAGTTCTCAGTTACAGAGGCAACAGGTAGTGTTGGGAAGATTGTGAATAGAGCTTTTCCCAAGTAGAGCTCTAAAAGAGATGAAGCTCTCATGGGGATGAGGGTATATTCATTAGACAACATTCATGTTACAGGTCCTGGATGATCTCTCAGGCCTGCCCACAGAGCTGTGGCTCTGCTGTGAAGGGCTGTGACCTTGTGCCTACCTGACCCTAATCTCAAATGAGCTGCTTGTGGTGTGGAGGGCTGACCCTGCCCTGGCTTCTGTGGTGTGAAGTGTGGGGTTTTTTTGCTTGCTGTGTGCTGTACAGTTGGGTCCCAGCCCTGAGAGTGGCACACATCCTATCTGCATGCTGCTGTTCCAGGACACCTTGTTTCTTCATGAGGCATGTTGGCTTCAGTGTGTAGTTACCCATTTCTGCAAAGTTCATCAGGCCTGAGAAGATGATTGTTTCTGGAGAGCTGTAAGAGCTCAGCAAACACTCTAAGTGATTGTGTTTACTTCTAGTGTGATGGACTCTTTCTGAGCAGGAGTAAGTTTGTCCTGGGGCAGGGGGGGATAGCTAATGCATGCAGCCACTCACATTGCCCAGGATTTTAGTTCCACCCCTGCCAAGGTTTCCAGAATGAGCATATAGGAGATAAAGCTCAGCTGTATCATAGAGTTTTCAAAACACAGTGACAGATTGAGGCCTTAGGAAGAAAGGGCTCCTTTGCACATACATCTGTGTGGGTCTTTAAGTGGATAAAGGATGGTGTAGGAATGGCCAAGGAGAGGAGGTGAGTTTGTACCAAGCCCAGAGTAGTGTTAGAGGTGGCAGTGCTGCAGGGCAGGCACGGGAGATGCTGCTGTGTGCCTGCTGGGGATGCTCTGGTCTCTGGGGGGGCAGAGCTGCTCACTGACGCTGGCCCACGGGGTGATGGTTGTGCTGTTGCTAGAAACAAAATGCAGATGCTTTTGTGAGCTTCGGTGGAAAGAGGAGAATCTGCCTCTCTTGGGCAGGCCTTGGAGAGCCCTCCCCTCTCATCCCAGTGGATGATCATCATAAATTGGTCTGATCCAAAAGAAAGCTTATTGTGGCCACTCAACACTAATTACTTCTGTGGTCAAGCAATTAATGGAAATTTATCTGATGTCTACCAAATTCTCTCTTTGTAAGAATTGAATTAAGGGAGTGGGCAAGCCAGGAGGCAGTAGCAAAAAGACACAAAAAATGCTACAGACCTTCAATGTGAGTTGTTTCAAGAGCAATTGCTGTAGATTTTCCTGCCAGGTAAATGCTAGATCGTGGGGTTGCACTCCTTCCTGGAGAGCATGACACAGGTAAACTTCAAGCCAAGCATTCTTTGAGTTAGACTGAGTGCTTGCAGCCATAAGATGGGTGTTGGCAAGTGTTCTGCCATGCCCCAGCATTAATTTGCTTGGGCATTTTACTTCTGTGTCTGTATCTAAGTTGTTTCAGGTAAGGGTGGGAAAGGATGATCAGAATTTCTTGGTGGACTGGGGGAACACTCTTCAGGTGCTTTCCTACTGCAGCCCTGACTAGTGATGGATGTTAGTCCTGGGTCAAGGTCAGAAGAAGCAAAGAGCCCCAGTCTGTAAAGGGACTGAATTGTCTTTAGAGTGAGCTATGCATAAGCTTTTGTAGAGATGGTTGATGCCATTTTATGCATTTTATTAATTCTGCCATTTTCTAAGGTTGTACCCTTGTTAATGGTGCACTTGCACCAAAGTCTTATTCAAAGAAAACTGCTAGAGAGCATCCATATGCACCTGTATGTGCATTATATATATTAGAGTACTTTAATGGTCTCTTCTTTTGTATACCATTTCTAGAAGGCTGCTATTAAAGATAAGATAATTTGACTTTTTGTGATATGATAAAACAGATGTTGGCCAAATCTTCCTTCCTCACAGGGTCTTGGGCACGCTTTCCTGTTGGCAGTAGTAAAGAAGTAAGTCTTTGATGTTGTACCAGCCATTTAGCAAAAACAAGAAAAAACCATAGTAGACAGCTGTCATGACTCCTACAACAGTAACTGGTTCAGTCATTTTAATAATTTATCAGAAGAATATTTAATTTTTTACCTCCTAATGTAAGCTGACTTTAATAGAAGAATGAGAGGTAGTGTTTCTGAAATTACCTGCTACAAAAAATAGTAGCTGCTTGCTGCTTAGAGAAGTTGTGCTAAAAAAGGAACTTTCCCATCCTTCTGTAAAATCTTGGAATCCCTCTGTAAAGTCTTGGAATCCACTTAAAGCGTGTGTCCAAAACCTCTTCGCTCTGTTCTACATGGACAGAAAAACATGTAAAAGTAGGAATCAAGGTTACTGAGAGACTGTTGCAGTAATCCCAGAGTTATTTTTAAACTTGAAATATTTTGCAGAGTTCTGCCCCTCAGTGCCTCCCCTCTTCTTCCCCCTTCCATTTTACTGTGAATTAGTGCTTGAAAAATAGTAGTAAATAGTTCATGTATGTCACCACTGGAAACATGTCAAGTCGCTTGGAGGAGAAGCTCATGTTACTCTTGGTTTGTACAGAGCTTGTGGTTGAGTGCTCAGGTCCTGTAGTTGGATCTCTGGAAGTTTTTGCCTGCTTGCAGAGGGTCTGCTGAAGGCAGAGGCATTGCTGAGCTGCAAGACCAGAGCCAAAGTGGTCAGGAGGCTTATTCATCACTGGCAAAGGGGAGAAGGCATCGTGCTGTACAGTACACAGTCTTGCTTTGGGTTTTTGGGGTTTTTTCTGTGTTTTTTAAAAAAGTAATTAACATTGCTCATGTAACTTACTCCATCTTAAATGGTACAGAACTGTATTTTCCCCTCCCCCTTCATGTATGTAACCCAGATGTAATTTCCTATAAATAATTGAACTGCTTCAGCAATTGCCGAGAATGAACTATACCTACTTAAAGTCTGAAGAATTTTTGAAGTCTCTTCAAACAGCATGCTCTTTTTTTTCCCTTTGATTAAGTATAACAGAATGTCTCTTGCTTTTGAAAGAAGACATTTATAGAACTGACTTGTGCTTCCTTATCTTAAAATTAGTAGGGTATTGCAGTACTCTTTTATTTTTTGCAATTGTATCGAGGGACCTGCTTGTTTTGAGGACAGAAGAAGTGAGATAGTAACAGAGAAACAAGAGGGTCCTTTTTTGCAAAAGTCAAAAATTCTGAAACAAGCTTTAACTGGAAAAAGAGGTTACAGAGACCTGAAGGGTAACTTCTAGAAATGTAGCTTATGTAGTAGTCATGTCAGAGAAGGCAACTGTGTTGTCACTGGTAAGGTAGTTTTATGATAGAATATCTGGCTATAAACTGATCTTGTTAAATAAACTGTGATTGTGGGAGATCTACTTGGCTGGTCTTGCCTTGTCTGCAAAGTACAATGGTGTCTTTGGAGCCTCCTTGCAATCACAGGTTCTTTTGCACCTAGCATAGGTCCCTGTTTCTTTGCAAAGATCAGAGCTTTTCCTTGGCTGCTTTGAACATCTGGGTTGACCCCTTGATGGTTTTTGTTTTGGTTTTGAATCTTGCTTGTTATATCATACTTCAGTAGATTTCTTGATTTGGGGCAGTCTCTGTACCTGGTGTTTGAGAGGATAATTCCATTCTGACTGAGGCTTTGGTTGGAAACCTTTCCCAGCCTTGAACTAAATGCTGGGTGAATTAGTAAGCATTGAAAAATGAGTCGTATTTGTGTACTTAACTGTTTTTATTATACTGATGGCAAGAGGCCATAGATGACCTTGGGGTACATCATGTGAAGCAGCCCAAATGTCCAAAGGGTAGAGTGGGAACTGAAAATACAGGGAGAGTGTGTTGTTTGGTGTTGCATTATCTGGAAACAGTAGCAGGCATCTATCAGAGTGTTGAGAGATTAGGATTTGCATAGGCGGGAGCAATGATCTCATATATTGTGCTTAGCTCTGTGTTGGGACTTTGTTGAATTTGGGACTTGTGCTGCTGCTACAATTCATGACATGGATTTGAGAAGAAGGTTATCATTGGCTTTGGAGTTGTGGTCATGGAACCTAAACTGCAGGTTAATGTAGTTGGTAATACATTAATTTTTAATAATGTAATGTAATGGGCATGCTTCTTCCTTATGAGGCCAGAGCTAGAGCACAAAAGCAAGGATGCAGAATGAGCTGCATAATCTGTAGAAGCTCTTCTGGGTAGCACACAACTTCCCTTACAGTGTATCTCCTGAGTAATAATGGGAACAGTGATTAGCTGTGCTTAGCAGTGATGACAGTCCAGCTTTAAATAACATATGGAGCTTCCTAGCTGAGGACTTACTGAGCCTGAAATAAGACTGCTGAGAATCTAAAGCATTTTGTTCAGCACACTACCAAGAGCTGGGTTTTTAAGCCTGGACTTTTGAGCAGCAAAATACAGGGACCTGAGAGAAATTAGTATCATTCTTAAAATCAAATTTTCCTTAAAAATTGGTGGCATAGGCTCCAAATGGAAGATGGAGGTGCCCTGTGCTCCTCATCCTCACCACAGCCTATTTCAAGGGTACTTAAGGCCATACACTACTGCCTGCCAGTGTTGGTCCCTTGGTCTCCCAGGGAAAATGCCTGCAGAGGCATTCCCTGCTCACAAGTGCCTGTCTCTAAGTGCTGTGGAAGGGTGCTAGTTTGCACAAGTAGACTTCTGGAGGAAGAGCCATCTTTTATTGCATTCTCTGTGCACTAAAAGCTCTTGCACATTTCCTCTGGGGTCTTTGGTTACTCTACTTCAGGAAGATGCCAGTGAGGTTAATGCAAGTAGGAAAAGCCGTGTTATTCAGCTATACCTTTTAAAGTCCAGTTGTTAATCCGATTAAGGTAGACTGATAATTCAGAAGACGTGGGTTTGCTGATTGCAAGTAGGTGGTCATGTTTGTTGTCCCCCTTAATCATGTTTGGGAAGCTGACCCTGGTTTTCATCTTTGCTGTGAAATGAAGTTTTATTTTAAAGTCCTAAATGTCTTTACTACTTCTGCTAATTATTTTATCTAACGGCACTTTTCTCTTTGCCACCCCCTCTCTCCCTACCAAACAGCCCTGTGCATCCATTTTTTGTGTGTGTACTTGTCATGCTTATGTGAAGTTGGAAGCGAAAAGTTAATTTGCTATTCAGTTAATTACTAAAACGTGCTAATTTCTCACTAAATAAAAGTATATGTTTCATATTATTTGTCAAGCTTATTAAAAGACTTTCGATACTGAATTGTTCAGAAGTAAATGCATAATGTAGCAAAACAAGCCAAGTTTCTTTCTCTCTCCAGAGCAAAAATTTCTTTAAAATGTGAGAGAAGTTTCTACTGAAATACTGTGCAGGTTGACTCTTAAGAGCAATACTGAAATTCAGTTCTGCTCATGCCTTCAGGAAGTATGCTTAGTATTGAAATAGGTGTGAAGAAGATGCAATTTTCTAGGAAGAATTATCAGATAAGGAGAGTTAGAGAGTTCTTTAAACTTGTTCTTTCTGTTCTGAGTTCCTGGAAGAAGTCACTGTGTACAGTAAAACTTCTATCATCATCTACGGTCAGTTGGGCAAATTCTCATAATTCCTTTAACTGCCTTCCAGGCACAAGGAGATTTTGGGGAGCCCTGTTCTCCTACCTGCCTCCCAAACTCAGCAGAATAGTTTTTTTAAAAACTTGAATTCTTGGGCATATCTAGAAAAGTAATTTTGGGTGATAGCTTCTGCATAAGTTAAAGCATAGTATAACAAATGTGCAGATGAGCACAAACATGGTGTGAGAGGAAAATTAATGATTTGGAAGAAATCCAAGCTGACAGCCACACTCAGGGTAGGCAGTATTTGGTGGTCCATAGGAGAGTCCAGGAGGCAAAGACCCAAACATTCCTCTGCTCTGGGCCCTGTATGGGCTAGGGTTTTGTCTGGTACAGTGAAGTTATGGCTGGGGGGAAGGGAGATGCTTGGGAAGACTTCCAGGACTTGTGTCTTGGAGGAAGTCCCTGTGTTCCAGCTGCTCAGAGCCGCAGATCATGGGAGCCTCAGCACTGCATCCCTGATGCTGACAAGGACATAAATTTTGCTGTGCAGCTGTAGATTCCCAGGAGGAGATGGATTCACAAAATGCCATCTGCTGGTATTGTGGAAACAGTAAAATTTTCTACGCTTTTCTTTTTTAATATGGCCTGAAATAATGAGTCATTTCATAAAATAAATCTTCTTTTTCTCTGCTCTTTATCTCCAAAAGAGAGAAAGGGTGCATTATTTTAAAACAAATTTTTAACTATTGTGCAGCTTTTTCTTTTAGAGTTGTTTCTTTGGGTTTGTTTTGTGTGTGGGTTTTGCTTGTTTTTGTCTTTTGTTTGATTCTTTGCTTGTTTGTTTTTTAATTTAAAAAAATAAACTTGACAGTTATTATAGTGTAGAATCAAAATGTTAGGAGTTGGAAGGGACCTTAAAGATCATCTAGTCCCATGGGCTGGGACACTTTTCACTAGACAACTGAACTGAGTTGCTCAAGGCGTTGCTGAGCCTGGTCTTGAACACTGGCATACTGGCAACTTTCACAAACTCTGTACATCCTCAGGCCCTCTCCTTCCACCTTCTGTGACTAATTATTTTCATCACACCATTTGCTGTAGCAGGGAACAATATCATGGTGCTCTCAAGAAGCCCAGTAGCTACTTAGCCTGTGGGTGGGTATACACTTCCACCCGAATCTTGAGTTGGAGTCAGCCAGCTGGTACCTCAGTTCCACTGACAAAGAATGAGGTTTCAGTCCATCTGGCTTTGCCCTGATGGGATGCAGACCCTCTTGGGACAGTCCTGCTGATAGCAGGAGGCTGGGAACTAGGGATGCATGTGTTGGATGTGGAGCCAGCAAGATTGCAGGCTGCACTGCTTGCTCTGTGAGTGAGGTGAGCTTCAATGGAGGTGGCTAGGCACCACTCTAGCTATGGCATCTAGTCTAGATGCTTCCTCTCCCTGCAGAAGACCTGTTACACTATAGCCTCATAAATACTGTTTTCTTTAGCAAAGTTGTTTGGTTTGTTGGGTTTTTTTTATCCTTTCTCTCAGGACATTCCCTGCCAGTTACTCATTAAGATGGGCCACACCTTTTTGCTTGCTGACTGAGTCTCAGGGAACGAGAGGTACTAGCCCTGAATGCACGTAGCTTTTCTGGCTTGCCTCCAGGTTGGCTTATTTTCTCTTTATATTGTGAGACCCTTTGGACTGTGCTTCAGGAGGATCTGCTGCTATTCCCACACTGCTGTGCTCTGCAATGGCTTTTTTTTTGCTTAAAACTCTTGCAGTGAAGATAAGTTCCTGGAAAAGAGCTGATGAACCTGTTCTATCTCTGGGTCTATTGGGTGTGTGAAGTGTTCTGAAGAGTGCTGGAAAGCATCAGTGTGGTTAAAATGTGCGGTAGTGAACAGAAGCAGCAAGCTGACTTGCTTTGTCCCCTAATCTCACACTGCTTCCTTTCCCTGGGATGCCAGAAATACCCCACCCTGCACCCTGCTTTCCTGTGGAGGTGCCTAACTCTGCTTGCTGCTTCTACCCACCTCAGCATACCCTGCAGCTGGGTACCCTAGAGCAGTTACAAAGATGGAAATATAGTGTAAATTCCTTACTGTTCAAATGCAGCTAAATAATTTTGTATTTGAGCATTTGCTAAAAGGAACAAAAAGCTTACTTGAAGATCTTAGGTTAATTGCTCTTCAATTTCCTTTAACTTGCAGTCTTTTTAAAAACTATCAGGTAGAAATGTGGATCACTGCATGTGGCAGTCTGCATGTGTAATAGTTAAAAAAAACCCACCACAAACCACCATAAAACCACACAAGCAGAAACCAGCACAGAACCCCACCTGTGAGCTTTTGCAGAGCTCTTTAAGTGTAGTCTCTAGCTGTCAGTGTCTGAGAGCAGTTGGAGAAGCATCAGCCCTGGTATGTTAGTGTATCTGGCATCAGTCCATGCTACAGCCAAAAAAGGCAGCGCTCCTTGCTGCTTCTTTCCTTCTCATCCGGTGTCCTGGCACTCAAGTTTGTGTGGCTGGACAGTGAGCTAGTTGAGGGGAAACTGATCCTCTTAAACCTTTCTATTTGTTTGTTGCTGTTGAATTAACTTCCAGTCAATTGATTCTTTGCTCTGGTTCTCGTTGCAGGGTGTGAGCCTGGTTTGCTGCGCAAGCAGCAGCATCAGCACAAGAGAGGGGAGGAGGTGGGAGGGGATGTGATCTTGGGCCATCCCTCCTTGTAGGTCCTTGAACTTAAAGAGTGGTGGCACCTGCAGCAGTTGTGCTTGCTCTGTGTCCTTGCAGATGTGCTTGTACCTGGGCTGTGATGGGCAATGTGTTCTTACTGAGGGTGTGTTTCGGATGCTGGTGCTGAAGTGAGATCCAAACAGTGAAACCAAAGCAGGCTGAAGAGAGTATGGAGACAGGAGCCCTGTGTGTGAACACGCATAAGGGGATATTTGTTGGAAAAGTTTAGATGTGAGCTAGTTTGGATGTGAAGTTTAAAAGTTACAGAAATGTGGTACTGTCTCTCAGCACACCTTGAAGCCTTTTTAAAGTTTTTTACCAGTTCTCACAGTTTTAATCAACTCACGTTTGGGAAAGGATTACTGCACTTAGCTGCCAGCAGCCCTCTTCCAGCCTTCCAGAGGCCTCTCCCAGTACATGAAGGTCACCAGTGACCAAGAGTAAATCTCTCACAAATCTCATCACCTATGATGACATATCTGTTCTAGTGAACAAAAGCAGAGTATTATTTGGGACTTAGTGTGTATTTTGCAAGGATGCTGCCACAGTCTGCTGCAGTGTCCTTGCCAAGCTGGGGACGTTGTAGCAGGGAGGTGGAGAATTGACTGGACCATGGGCACGAGGTGGTCCCTAGTGGCTTGGGAGCTGCTGGGCAGATGGCTGCCAGTGTCATTGTCCAGGTATCAGTAATGGGGTTGACACAGTTCAGCACCTTACTAACAGCTTCCATCACGGGCAAGAGCACACTGTCAGTGACACCAGACTGGGAGAGGAAGAAGTGATTTATGTGTTGAAGGGCAGGGCTGCCATTCAAACCAACAACCTGGGGTATGAGCTGACCAGCATTGTCTACTTCTGCAAAGGAAGTACACCTGGGACACAGTAACTCTGTGCAATAGAATGGGCTGGACTAGACAGCAGATCTGCAGAAAAGAGCTGGAGGTCCTGGTGGACAGGATGAACATGGATCAGCCAGTGTTTCTGTGAAATTAACATGTGTTCTAGAGACCTTAAGAAAGAACAGATTAATAATGCTTGGGAACTTTATAATCCATATGAACTGAATGATTCATGAATTTGTGGAGGCAAGGTGTGTGATCATGAGAGGTTTGCTTGCCCTGGGGAAGGCAAGTGGATATGAAGTGTAAAGGCTGCATGCATTTTTGTTATTAATGGCTTCTGGTAACGTTTTAGCTGAAATTCTGCACTGGTGATTTCTTTCTCCATACTGAGAGTAGAAACACTTGCAGCTTTTTTCTTTTTGCTTTCTGAAGTGCTCTGTAAGTAAGATGGGTAAATAAGCAGTGGCATCCCATTTGTGGGTATGAAATATGTCCTGTTAGATAAAACACAGTGATTGCTTCAGAGTGAGAAGAATATATTTTAAGCAGGAAAGAATGAAGGAATTGCCTTTTTTCCATTACAGGAGAGTGTAAATGCAGTGGGTGGGAAGCAGTGACATTTTTTGTTACTGTGGCTGGATATGAGGTAATAGTATTTAACATGTCCTGGTTCTTCTCTTAATGAAGTTCCTTGCAACTGTTTTTGTTTCCCAGCTCCTTGCAAGTGTTCACTGATAGCACAGCGGGCGGAGGTCTGTACGCTGATGAAGAACTACCAGCAAGCTCTTCACGACGCCGACATCCTGTGCCGGAGCAAACCCCACTGGCCTGCGGTACGGTGCTTGCCCTTTGTAAAGAGCAAAATGAAAACTGCTTCTTCTCAGGGTTCTCTCTGTGCTGGGGGTGGTGTTGAAAGAGCATTGTGGCAGTAACAGGGCCAAAAACGTCTTAAGTTCTTCAAAGAATAAGTCTGGAAGGTCCTCAAATCTCTCCACCTGGTGGGATTTTGGTGGTGGGCAGCTGGTGGTGTGGTTTTGGTCATGGTGCCTATTATCTGTTACAGCTTGTGCTGCAGCTTGGCAGGAGAATCAGTCTATAAGGCTCTAGCAGCCCAGGATGGCCCTGCAGGTCCCTCTGGGATGATGTGTCCCCAGGAAACTGGTGACTTTGACAACCTGCTGGCCAGTGTGTTTTTCTGAGAAGCCACCCAGAGTGTATTTCAGGATTATTTTCCTTTCCTCTTTAATCCTAAGATTTTATATCTGTGCTGTCTACCTGTGTCATGGTGTTCCATAGAGGGGTTGGGGTTTTCTTCATAACCAAACCATGTGCTACAAGGAGCAGTGGGCAGTTTGAAGCAAGTATCAGAAATTATGTTAGGAGGGAGAAATGGAAGAAGCTTGTGGTGCCCCTCACTATTACTGGTTGCTTGAGGCTGGACTGAGTGTTCAGCAGTTCACCTCACCTAGGATTACACCTGCAGTCAGTCTCTCCTGTCAGCAGCAAAACTGCAGCACAGGTTTGAGCAGATAAAGCCTCTGGCTGATTACTGGGGAGAGCACAGCGTGGGGAATTGGGGAAGGATTTTAGGCAGACATTGTCTTCCTGTGGAGACTAAGGAGGTGTTGCATAAATGCCTTGGCCTCCCGCCTGAGCAAGCAGGGCTATGCATCTAGTGCTCCATTCCCAGTCAGGGTGATGCAGGGCAGGCAGAGAGGTGCTGTCTGAAACATCAAGTCTCTGTCAAGTTAGGTAATTTTCTCTGAAGGCTATCTATGCTGTCACGCATTAGAACCTTTCATGTTGCAAGGCAGTTCATAATCTTCCCCTGCATCCAGTTTGCTTCTCTGTCTTGGATAATTTCTCAAGTCAGGAATCCCATCTTGGGTGATGCTGGCTGGATTTCTGTGCAGAGGGAGAAAAATTAATAATGCACGTTCAGATATTTTCTTGAAGTGTCTTCTGTTTGCCTGAATCCATGGAAATGAGATGTGTGTCAGTCGTAGGCGGATAAAGGTTTCATTAATCACATCTCTGAAGAATGTTAATTGAAAATGAAATTTGTCATCATGGCGTAACCAGCAGTGTCTCAGACGTACTTCACTTGTGCTTTCATGTTTGTGAGGACATCAGCATAAGCTGTGCTGACCCAGAATCCATGTTCTCCAGGAGTTCTAGGCATCTGCTTTGTTTTGTGCATTGCAGCATCTCATCCAGTGGCAGAGATTAGCTCAAACATGTGCTGTGTAGTTAAAAAAAACCAAAAAACCAGCATAAAATTAAACTTAATTCTGGGAGTAGCTCCTAGGGTGCAAGTGTTCACCTACTAGTATCTTTTGGCTTATTGATAACAGATGTAGTGGCTTGCTGAGTTACTGGTGAAATTCCTTGGCATGCAATAGTCACTGGAGCTATAGATAAGTTAGTTTCTTTTCAGTTGCCGTGAAAATCCGGCTCTGTAGGGCAGGGAGAGTTTTCCAGTTGTGTTTTTATTTAGAGGCAGACAGAACTGCCCTCCTGCCTGCTACTCATGGTCCTGCTTGGATCTCCCTTTCAGTCTGATGCTTGTCAGGGGTATATGAAAATAGGAAAGGGAAGGTGGCAGTGGTAGTCTCTGAAGTACAGGGGCCCTCTAGTCCCTGGGCCTAACTCCTGGTGTTGGATCTTTAGGTGCTTTGTCTGTGGACAGCCCACCTCAGTTCTCCCTTTCAGGTCAGATAAGGACATTGCTCTAAGGGCCTCGAAGGACGAGTCTGAGCAAGCCTGTAGGCTCCCCAGTGAGTGATGCTGGCAGTGATGACAGGCATGTAAAAGTTTATATGGAGGCTGTGCAAGCATCCAGGTAAGAAGGTCAGGGTCAGGCCTCACAGTATCTCTCATCTTGCTGCATTGAGGAAAAGAAAAATGTATCTCACCTGGAGAGAATTGATGTATACTGAGACTTCTTGTACAGGTCACCAAATGATAATTATGTTAATTAGCCTGGCCTATGCAGCACTTGCTGCTTGCTTTTGGCATAAGCTTCCTTCTTCCAATTCCAGTGCAATGGTAAAGATCTTAACAGGTCTCAGCTTGGACAGCAGTATTGAAAGAATGAGGGAGTTACCTGCTGAGGAAGATGGTGTGATACTGGATCTTTCAATATTATTATGAAGCGAGAAAAGTGGATCTGCGTATCTAGCCAGTCTCTCAGATGTGTGAAGCTGTACTTTCAGTACAGCCCAGAGATGTGCACATGGGTCAGGGGTGGACTTGTAGAGCATGCTTCTGTCTAATAACCAAGGGGGAAATGTTTAAATGCACACTTAGTTTCTTTTCATTGTGAAGGAAGTAATTTCTGTAGTCAGATTAGAACTGTAGTTTGATATTTGCAAGTAAGTTCAGAGGCAAAGCATTCCACTCTTGCTACTAGTAACAAGTAAAGTAGGATTTATTCCCAAGCTGGATACCATAGCTGTTGGCCATGGATGTGTTAGTCCAGAACACACGGGAGAGGTAGGGTGGGCTAAAATGCTTCAGGTTAAGTATTGATATGTTGCCCTAAATTCATGATGGTTTTGGGCAAATTAGACAGGTGAAAAATTATCTCTGTCCTAATAAGACATCTAGGAGAAGTGACTCTCATGAAGTGTCTCAGTTGATGCTTCCAGGCTGCCCTCTGCCACAGCCTTTTCTGTGCAGGTGTCTTACTTTTTAAGTTTGTCCTGGTATGTGAAACTGTTCTCTGGTGTATCCAAGCACAGTGGGATGTGTAGCAGACTTTGCCCCTGGGGGGAAAAACCCCTCCTTATTCCCAGCTCTTCTCTAAGGAAATGAGCAGTGCCTTTGGCAAGGGATGATGCAGCAGAGAGTTCCTGGGGAATCTTTTTTCACCAGAAGGGACTGAATTTCTTTCAATCGCACCTGTCAAAGAGGTTGTTACCTGAAAAGCATCTTGTTCTTCATATGTAGAACGACTTGGACTTTCAGATTTGTTTTCAGATGTATTGCTGCCACTTCAGAAATGATCTCTAGAATTGTACATTTCCTTTGTGTGAACAGGGCCATTATGTGAAAGCAAAAGCTCTGTCTGGATTGGAAAGGACTGAGGAGGCATTGAAGGAATTTCTTTATTGTGTTGCCTTAAATCCTGAATGGAGCTCAATGAAGAAAGAAGCCCAAAAGGTATAAAATGTATTTACTGACTGTTTAGCCATTGTGTTGCTTTTAATCTCACAACCAAGTAAAATTCATGGTATTTCAGGTGATAGTAAACACCCAAAGAATAGTTTGATTCAGGAGATTATCCAATAAACCTTTTTTTTGTGAGGCACCTCTTGGTTTTGGTTGATGCCTCATCCAGAGGGATTATATATTTGTGAATTCCACTGCGTAGGCTTGAGGCTGCTAATTTTAGTACCCATCAAAAATGACTTTTATGTGGGAGTGGCAGAGGTTTGAGGAGACGAAGCTGTGTGCTGCCCTGTGCTGGAAAAATCCTGCAGTCTTTGTAGCATTTTGTTCCTTATGGGGAGTCAGACACATTAAGTGCTAACAGCCCATCATCAGGTTCTCCGTGACCATCCACACAGGCAGCTTTTTATAAAAATGAGGTGAGAATTTGGCAAGATGCTTGGTGTGGACTGGTGAGAAGAGGAGCAGGCTTTAAGTTAGGGGTTAAATCTGCTTGAGGATGGAGGAGATGGATGAAGAACACAAGAAATGTTTAAACACATCTTTGTTAACTGGTTTTGATGGGAAAGCATGGTCTGAAGAGTTCTGGAGGCAGGATCAAAATGGAGATGGGTAGGATCAGGAGAAGGATGCAACAAACTGCTGCCCTTGTTGCTATTGGGGAGCAGGATCCTTTGGTTAGGGAGAGGGGCACCAGAAGAGCACCTTGGAATGTGACTGTGGTTGTGGTGGGTGCTGCTATCCAGGTTTCCCCTGGGCATTGGGGAGTGCAGGATGTCTTGGATGTTGCAAGCTAGAAACTGTGAAGTTTGTGCATCTGTGTTCACATAAACATAAATATCTATGTTGTAATTATTATCTTTTTTTTTCTCTCCAATTGACTAGATAATGTGTGAGATGTTTTTCCCAGCCTTTGAAAATGTGCATGATAGTCTAACAGCACCTTTCTCTAGTCGAACATCCCATACAAGATTGAAACCTGCATTTCTGAGTAGCATAAACACACAGTCAGCTGTGGAAGATAACTCTGTTGCTGGGTCCTCAAAGGTAAAGTGTTAAACATAAAAATACCAAAAATAATATATGGATCTTGCTGATCTGTGTGCCATTGTCTTTGTCTGCACCTGAGTAGGCACTTACTTTCATGATAAGCCTGTTCTCTCCATTGCTGTTGGATCTCTTATTGGGATGTACTTCCTCAGAAAATTAAGAGAGTGAACCTTTTTCTTCAGAAAACAATGTGATGCCTTCATGTGGGGGTCAGTTGTGTTAGTGGTTTTTTCTACTGAAGATACTAGTATGATAGGAACATAATTTCTAGAGACAGGAGCTGTAGGGAGAGACATGGCCCTACTTCATGCAATTGGGAAGTGACCTTTGATACAGACCTTTCTCCATTGCTAGGCTCCTTGTGGGAAAAATGATCTATTGCTGATAAAACTAATAGATAAAAGCAAACCAAAATTGTCTCATGCTGTATATAACTTCTTATTTTTCTAGGATACTATGTTCAGGTTAACAAAAACCCCGTCCCAAGAATCTGATGTATTCAGAAGCACTGATTCTTCTGTTACCCATCATGTTCTGGATCTCTACTTTGATGACAACCAGAAGTCTTTGGGAGCTATTCTCTCCAGTTTACCTGGAGTTGGCTTAAAAAGAAAGCTGTCCAATGATATGAGGGATTTGCAGAGTTTGGATGTCCCCAGTAAGATTCTTAAAAAAGGTTTGTGTTATGGCTTAGAAAAGTGATTTCTCTTGCATATACTGGAAAACTGTAAACGATTTTACTCTTCCCTTTTTCATAGGGGTCAATAAAACATTCCCTATAGGAATTGGGGTAATATTTTGTTCTCTGGTGTGTCTGTGTCTGCTCTAACAACCTGTTTACCCTATTCCAGAGCAGTTTAAGTTCACTGACTGAAAACTGTATTTTTCATTCTCAGATGGGCCATTTCCAATGTAATGTGTGGGTAATCCATTTGCACTTAATCTTCTTGTTGGTAGTGCCATTTCCATTTTCTAGGTCTCAGCTATAGCTGAACTTCATTGTCTTTCTATATGATTGAAAGATTAAGTAAGCCCAGAAACTAATCTTTAACTGGCATTAGAAACGGTCACATGCAACTTTACATGAAATTTTCCAAGCAAACAAAGAAGCCTTTTCAAGGGTAATAAGCCCCCACTACCCAGATTTCTGTTACTTGATAGCTGTGCTTAAAATTTGTATGCTTCTCAAGCTTCTAACAAAGACCTCCAGAGTGGCTTTAATACTCAGGGCTAAAAATGCTGAAGGCAATAGTTTACTGAGTAGTGTAATAATTGGTTAACATAGACTTTGAAAATGTTGCTGTGCTGTCATGAATTTTTTCCCTTTATGAAAAAAAACCAAAACTCACACTTCCAGGAGTTTGATTTGTGCCTGAAAATGTTACAGTGTTTTCAAGTACAGCTGTCTGTCTTTGACCTCTACAAAAGATATATATATATATATATATATATGGCCAGTTTCTGATCATGTTATTATGGAGGAAAAAAAACCTGTACTTGCCTGTGAACTGCAGACTTAGTAAATAGATTGTGAAATCTGACCCACCTGAATCTTCACAGGGAAGGCCAGAGATCATGTTTTACCCATAAGCACTAATTTCTGGTGTGTTCTAGGTCCCAGTGCCATGTTACTATTTGCAGAATTAACTCAGCCAGGTTCTTGCAATTACTAAATGCTAACATGTGAGATGTAGGTTAAAGATAGCACTGTTTTTCTTTGTAGGCCACACACCACCTATCCTGTCGGTGCTGGAGATAAACCAGATGCTAAGCATAAGTTACTCTTTAACAAAGCATCCTAGTATTTTAACTTCACATAAAAAGCAGAGCTTTTAAATGATTAAGAATTTGGTTAATAAAAAACATGTGGAAGCAGCAGTCATGGCTCTCCTTCAACTCATCACAAAGATGCAAATTGTGAAAGAAGTTGCAGGATTTTCTTGTTTAAATGTCAACAGAATCTGGAGCTGATAGCTTTTGAGCCTAAATAATGCTGCTGTGAAGTTTGAAGTGCATACCCTTGAAGTTAGTTTAACCCAGAGGTATAAACCACCCCCAAAAATCAGTCTGTGTAGAATTTTAAGTGAAGTGTTTTGCCTCTCTGTTTGCAGATTGTTGAGCTAGTAAAAGCTGTGTTAGCTAATGCAGCTCCAGTAGTCCTTTTAACTTTTAAGCTGTCTGAAATTTGGGATTTCTAGAACAGCCTAGCCTAGAAAAATCTAAGCCTTTTTATATTTGTAAGAAAAATTACCCCTGCTGAGAAATCTATAATAAACAGTGATGAAATATTTTGACTGTGTGTAAACAAATTAAATTCTGGACTTAATGTACTTCAAAACATCTGGCCTGGCTGATGTGGGGGTGGTGATGGGAAAGCAATAGCAGAATATTTTAAAAACTAGCTTAGAAAAACCCACAAAACAATCATTTTTGGAGGAGCAAATAATGGATATTCAGCTCTAAAGTGTATTCTCTGGCCACAGACATCATCCTCTGCTCTCCAAAAGATCTCCTGCCAAAAAATCTAAAACTTAGATGAGGAGGTATGTTTGTTAGAAACAAAGCTTCAGAAAAGAAAAGACAGAAAAGACAAAAATCAGGTTTTTTATGGAAAAGTTAACAGTGCAAAGAACATTGGAAAATACAGTAATGCTTACATCTTTACTATAATAATCTTCTTGACTACTTAGATGGAGATGTTTTACCCGAAAACACCACTGACACTTCAGGTGAAATACCGACAACTCTGGTGGATGCGTCGGACTTTGAGTGTTCCCTCTGCATGAGGTATGACTGTGTTGACCTGGCATTAACATAACAAAGCCTCTCTAGCTTCTGAAAAAAGTTATCATGGTGTAAGAAGAGAAACCTGCCAGAGAATGTCTAAGTCATTATTCTGTTCCTTTTTGCTGAACCTTACATCTGGTGAATCTTTACAGATGTGGTTTTCTCCATTATGTATGCAGTTCTCCATTGTTTACCACTTGTGAAAAGGAAAACCTTTTTTGTATCCTTGGGTAATGCCTGTCACCTGTGCTTTATACAATAGCAGAAAAGAAAGAAAGAGTTAGGACTCTTTGCTCTCCACACATTGGGAATTGTTTTTGTTTCCAGCTTAGCTTTTCTGCTTTATGTTTTCATGTTAAGGTTGTTCTACGAACCTGTTACCACACCCTGTGGACACACCTTTTGCCTCAAATGCCTTGAGCGTTGCCTTGACCATAATCCGCT
This sequence comes from Melospiza georgiana, assembly GCF_028018845.1. Lineage (NCBI taxonomy): Eukaryota > Metazoa > Chordata > Aves > Passeriformes > Passerellidae > Melospiza > Melospiza georgiana. Next base: position 22,572,188 of record NC_080431.1, read on the forward strand.
CTGCCCACTCTGCAAGGAAAAGCTGTCAGAAGTAAGTATGTCCTTGCCCCAATTAACAAAACTGCACAAACTTGTGTTCTTCTGAAAACATCTGTGTGGAGATTTTCTGTGCTCTGCTTGTGAGCTGCATCCAAAGCAGTGTGGCCAGCAGGGTGAGGGGCAGGATTCTGTCCCTCTACTCCTCTCTGGTGAGACCCACCTGGAATGTTGCACCCAGCTCTGGGTCCCCAGCACAGGGGTGCAGCAAGTCCAGAGAAGGGCCATGAATGTGATCTGGGGCTGGAGCACCTCTCCTGTGAAGAAAGGCTGAGAGTTGTGGTTGTTCAGCCTGGTGAGGAGAAGGCTCTGGGAAGACCTGCTCTTGGCCTTACAGTACTTCAAGGGGGTTTGTAAAAAGATAGGGACAGGCATTTTAGTAAAGGGACAATGCTTTTAAAGTGAAAGAGAGTTGATTTAAAGATATTAGATGTAAGTAAGAAATTTTTTACCATGAGGGTGATGAAAAGCTGGAAGAGGTTGCCCACAGAGTTGGCAGATTCTCCATCGCTGGAAACATTACAGGTCATGTTGGATGGGGGGCTCTGAGCAATCTGATCCATTTGAAAATGTCCCTGCTCACTGAAGGGGTTGGACTAGATGACAATTAAAGAACCTTTCCAACCCAAACTTCTATGATTCCTTGAAAGCAGAACAAGACAGTACTGACAACATCAAGCTGTGTACAGACCTCATTTACTCAAGGATATATTTGGGATTCATTGGAATACAGGTGGTTTACCTGGTTCTTAGGGAAATGGAGGCTTCCAGTATCACATCAGGCTCATGCCTGGGGAACCCCTCCATAGCTGTGTTCATACCAAATTTCCTGTTTGAGTGGAAACTGTGGTATGTGAGGAATGGTCACTCCTTGATCAACATTTGTCAGCAGCAGACATAAGGTATCCCATTTGTAGTGCTTCTTGCCAGTAAGCTGACAGCTGTAGATGGAAAAGATGCATGTATCTTTGCAAAAGTGAGGATGGACTGCCTTTTCTTCCTGCTAGTACAGCTTTGCCAAAAAAGGGGATGGGGTTAAAAGGACAGTGGAGTGAACCACACAGGCTGAAGTGGAAGCTTTGGTGCCTGGAAGCTTAAAAGGGTAAGGAATCTGTACAGTCCTAACTAATGTGCACTTGGGCCTCAGGGAAGAATGGGCTGGGAGGAAGAGATGTTACTTGTTGTCTTGTTACCAGACTTAAGAGATGACTGTTCCTTGTAGTTTCTGGCAAGCAGAACTTACAAGAAGACCGTCCTTACAGAAGAGCTGATAGTCCGTTACTTGCCAGAGGAATTATCTGAAAGGAAGAAGGTTTATGATGAAGAAATGAAGGAATTGTCAAAGTAGGCTCTCTTTATATTACTGACAGCTGTTACAAAAAATTCTAAATTCTTCTTCAGTCTAAATTACTGAAGGAGATTAATTTGCTTATGAAAATGCACCAAAGGAATGAATTTGTAAATGAACCTGCCAGATGTTTTGTATTTTTGACGTGTATGTTGCAGATGAACAAGTAACAATGTTCTTGGATGGTGGAGAGGCAAAACAAAATTCTTAAAGATAGTTGCTTTTTCCTATGAAACAACATAATAGCTTCAGAAGTTACAGTGGGGGTTTTCTGGGAGTAGAGTTTAAATTATCAATGGGTTATACTTCAGGTCAGGAAAAGTTCAAGGATCCAGTTTTGTCAGTGACTTGCGAATGTTGTGCTATAACTCAGCTAAGAAGTAAAACAAAACATGCAGTTAATCCTGAAAAAAAAAAAAGTAGATTAATGGCTTTTAAATCAAAGGGGTTTACTGATTCTGGGGATTCTCTGCCATCTTGCTTTGAACATGGCTGGGTCTTAAGTACTTTATTACTGTGAAAAGTTGTCACCAAAATCTTGCCATGTGTATAAGATGTATCACTGTGCATGTTTGTGGGAAATTGGCTGTTTCTTGACTTTTTTCCTTTATGGAAGTAGGTTAGAGGGATTGTTTACTTAATGTACTAAGGAAAAGAGTCCTGAAATATTGTTTGTCTTGTGAAAATTGCAAACCTCAAAGAGATAGGCATTTACAAAGATTGAGTCTAAGGAAGCCATTTGTCTTCTATTAAGGATATATTCTGAATATAGCAGCACCCAGAAAAAAAGGTGATTTTTTTTTTTAAACAATTTTCTTACAGTTTGAATAAAGATGTTCCCATCTTCGTATGCACCATGGCCTTTCCTACCATCCCTTGTCCACTCCATGTCTTTGAACCTCGCTATCGCCTAATGATAAGAAGATGCATGGAAACTGGTACCAAGCAGTTTGGCATGTGCTTAGCTGATGAATTAAAAGGGTAAGGAGATGAGCTGAGAATGTCCTGTTGTTGCAGAGGCTGCTGTGAGCTAATGGAATACTGCAGCACAGTATACTTGTCTCCCCAAACCACTGTGGTTCCTTCCAGTCCTGTATGAACCAATACTAAAGTTGCTTACTTCTTAGTTTTGAACTTTAAACATTCCTTTTTACACAAAGAAGTAATTTTATTACTCCCCTGTTGGTTAATAGCAAGAATGCAACTCATCCTGTTACTACAGACTCCAAAAATAGCATTTAATTGGCTGCGTGTTTGGAAAGCTTGCTGGCCTGTTTGTTCCAGTGAAAACTGACTGTCTGGGTAAGGTTCCCCCTCTGTCTACTCAGTTTAAAAAGAAACAAAACAAAAATAACACAAAACATTCAGACCTCCCATAGCTTTCCTGAAAGAGTGGTATCATTTTAATGAGACAAAGTATACACTTGGCTGAGAAGTCTGTTTTGCTGCTGGATGTTGAATTTGATTGTTTGTCTTTACTGCTGTGTTGCAATGTCTAAACTATCTGCAGTGAGTGAGTTACATTGTCTTTCTATATGATCATACCTTTCATTCATTTCTATGAATTCTGACACTGATGTGTTTCCAGCTCCCTATGCAGAGGCTGACTAGATTAAAGGTCCCTTACAACACAAAGCTATCCTCTGATTCTACTAAAGCCTTCAAGTTTAAGTGTTTATAGATAATGGGGTTTTGAGACCATGCTCATGGGAGAAGCATGAGGTGATCTTGAGAGGTTTGCCTTATGAGATGCAATAGTTGCTGACTTCAGAAGCTGCATAAACAGGCTGTAGAATGGATGATGAACATGGGAATTTTTAGGAACACATCAGACAGACATCCTCAGGAACAACATTTTTGTATGTGATCATCACTGGAGCTGAGAAGGGGTCAGTCATTACTGAGGCTTGGCAGCCTTTCCTTGTCCACTCCATGCTTCTTGGGGGGAGGGAAATGTTATTTTTCTCCCAGACTGGACAGTAAGGTAGCTGTAAGAGTACAGGAGATGCTGCAACTTCCAGTCAGCCGTGGCTGTGCTGCAATGCCATTGGGCATGCTGTCAGTACTGCACTCAGTGGAGTTCAGACTCCAGCAGCAGCTGATGTTCCACAGGCCCTTTCAGGTCTATTATCAATTTTCTGAAAGCGAATACTTGTGAGAGTGAGGACAGAATTACCCTAGGACTTCGGTGATAACTCTCCTTACATCCCTGCAGGCTTGTGGAAGAACCAAATTTATTTGGAATCAGGTACAGTAATACAGAGAGCCATGGCATTACAATCCCCAAAACACAATAATTGGTTTATTAAATAGCATCATGAAGGGTATTTTAAAATTAACAGTATGGTTAGATTTCTAAGTCATGTCTGTTTTGAGTTACTGAAATAATGAAACTTTTTGAGCATGATGACTTAAATAAACAGCTGAAGTGCAGGAAACCTTAATCTGCAGACACCTGCCAAGGCTGTTCCAGCTTCTTACACAAGTAAAGAAGTTCTTCTGTTTATTCAAAATTGCGAAATCAACTTGGGAATACAAGAAGCAGGGAAACTTGTTTTGCCTCATCTGCTGAGACATGGATACATACCTCCCTTTAAAAACACAGTGACAGAGCATGTTTAGTTCATTACCTTCCTCTGGTTTATGTTTCCATTTTAACTTATAATTGGTAAATGAATATAAGCTCTTAATGTTGTCAGCACATTTTATGCCTGTCTCCAGGTGCTTTCTTGTCTCTCTGATTCAGGTCCCCGTCTACCCAAAAGTAACCCCTCTAAGGACAAAAAAGACAAAATCACTTCTGTATTAATTTCAAAATCCAGTATGAATATTACTAAAATCGTTAATTGAAAACAATAGTTATGTAGCTGTTTAAATAGTGTATAGTGTAATATTGCTATAACAAACTAACAGACTTGCTTTTATTAATCAGTCCCGTTGGTAGAGTACCAGGACTTAGCTGTGTGCAGCTCTGCTCCTCCTGCTCTTCCTGATTTTTTCCTGTACACTGGCTGGGAGAGAACAGTTGTTCCCCACCCCTCCCAAACCCATGATTTCTGGTAGAGCAGAAACAGGAGTCATTTCTTCATCACTCCATTGTAAGAAATTACCAAGCCCTAGTAAAACAAGCATTTCCATGATAAACAATTTATCAGACCCTGTAGAGTTTGGTATCTTGAGATTGAGACTAGATAGTGCTTTCTCCTGCTTAACAGTAGGCTGAGTTGTAGACCTGCAAATGTATTGTGGTGAAGAGTCATTGTGCAATCAGCCTCTCTAGTGAAATCACTGCACCACAAAGGTAGAGTTAGGTAAGCTTGATAAAGTAAAAGTTAATTTCGTGCCTGTTTCCAGGGTGTGATTAAAACGCACTACGACTTTCAATATAGTGGGTATAAAAGTGTTTTTTGAAGAGGATATTTTGAGTTTGATTTGACTTTTTTTTTAAAGGAAACAAATGCAAGAAAAGACTTGTTATATGGAAAACTTTTTTCTTCTAAAGCCTGCAGTCTTCTGCTTACACCTTGGAGTAGGGGGATAGCCCTCACAGCCATGCATTTGTTCCTCACTTTCTGTACTTTCCTTACAGTATCTTTACCCGTCTTGTTTTCTTTGCAAACCAGATGAATTTGCCACCAGCAGCTGGCAACTCCCAGCACGAAACATGCTTCATTTAGTTTCCTGTCCTTTTCCAACCCTCCCACCCCATAAACCTGCCCTGCAAATGCTGCTGCCCAGGTCCTCTGAGGGAAGGCAGAAAGGGTGGGGGTTGTGTGGCTTATGTGAAAAAGCAGAAATGTATTGTCACCAAAGCAGAATCCTCTTTCAACTAAGAAATGGTGAATTAGGCCCAGTATTTGTCCTGATGTCTATAAACACTTGTTGATGACTTCCACTTTTATGCCCTTCTGTCATTTCAGATTTGCAGATCATGGCTGTATATTAGAGATCAGGGACGTAAAGTTTTTTCCTGATGGACGCTCAGTTGTTGATACAGTTGGTGTCCGTCGTTTTAGGGTCTTAAGCCATGGCCAGCGAGATGGATATAACACAGCAAACATCGAGTATCTTGAAGATAAAAAGGTGATCTATGGTGCAAAGTTATTCATACCCATGTATTGCTGGATTCACTTAAATAGCCTTTCCTTGTTGCATTTCAAGCTAGCTGTGCATTATTTTTAAGCCAATATCATTACAAATTCACTAAAGCTCTGTTTTAAAAACCATGGAACAAACTTTGTATCTTCTTTCCCTTTCTTCCTTTCTTCCCTTATAATTATCTCTGCTTAAAGTGTTACACTCTTTTCATGGATCTCAAAGTAGCTTCCAGGATGCTGAGGTCATGGTGTGTAGGTGAGGTCAGAGTGACATTTTAAAACTGGTACAGAATTTAAAGCCTTCTAAAAGCACATGCTCCTGTTGGTAGAGAACTGCGTGTTCTTTTGCACTGAACAGACAGTTGGCACACTTCATATGTCCTCCAAGTTCTCATTTACAGAACAGGTCCTCAGGTAAATGTGGGAGTCTGCTCTTAAAATGAGTTCTTAGGGACACGTAGTTAACCATACCCTGTACAAGCATCCATTAGAGCTGACTGAGAAGAGAGAAATGCAGAGAGGGAAGTAGATTTTAAAAGCAAGTCCTCTTAGCAAAGCTGCTTCAAGGCAGGTGTTGGTGATAGGTGTTGACCAAAAGTTGAATTTTTGGCCATGCTTTCTGGATCATCTTTAGGCTATGTCTATAATACCTTGGTAGCTGTTAACATGGAGCTTAGCAGTAATCTCCTGCTGATTGATGAAGTCAGTTCTGTCATACAGCTCTAGAGTACTCTCACAGTTGAAGTGAAAGTCTGTAAAGCCTTAGCAGTGCTGTTTAACCTGTGTGGGGTGATGCAGTTGTTTGCTAGGGCAGGAAAGGTTGAGCTCATGGAGGTGCCTCTGCCTGTGAAAGGCTGGAATAGGCAATCTGTTCAGAGTGAGGGTTGTGCTCTGTTTAAGTCCCTAGTGAAGAGTAGTGGAACTCAGGTGTGCAGGCATTGTTTATAGATGGTGCCAGAGATCCACCTCTTCATAATTAGAGTGAGATTCACCTTGTCTCACAGTGGAGACTGGTGTCTGTTCAGTGCCCTACATCCATATGTCTGATGGTCAAAAATCTTAGTCCAAAGCTACCTGTTTGATATGCTCTGAAATACTTATCTTAAGATGAGATTAATTGTTCTCTAGAACTGCTTCTCCTTAATTGTGAAGGGCGTCTAGAGCAGGTGGATCAGATGTGTACCTGAGTGGGTAGCATAAGGGAAATCACCTATGTGATGTGCACATGTTAAAGGGGGAAAAAACCCCCAAAAAAATCCAGAATCAAAACCCCCAAAAAACCCCACAAATCACCAATTTGTAGTGGTTTTTGCTTATGCTTTTTCTTTTTTTTTCCCTAATAGCTAATAGTAGGCCTGTGCAACTAAAACACTCTGCTTCAATAGGGTGTTTCTTCATGACTGTTTCTGGTATTGGGAAAGCATCACTTTCCCTGCTTCCTGCCTGCTCGGGTGTCTACCCTCCTCCTTCTCCTTGGCTGTCCTACCATGGCCTTACCACTTCTATAAAATAGTGCTGGTCTCTGAAGTGCTGTAGCCCCCTGTCTCTGTGCTCGGTGGCAGTAGCGTTTGTTTTGTTTTGCCAGATGATGTACCACTGTCCAGAGGTCATTCTGTGACAGGGACTCGAGGCTGTGGGTTTGAGATTATAAATATGTCCCAGGGTTAGAGAGCATATTCTTCTATTATGCCAGCATTTAGGAATGGATACTAGTGAGGCAGATACTGTTCCAAGAAATATCACTTCAGCACACCTAGGGGAGGGTAAAAAGCCTCCAGCATCACAGGTTTGAAATCTGAGACTTAGGCACAGTTGGTTTACATAAGGACATTTGAACAGCTGTAGTCACTGCATTATTTTGCTTCGTTTGCTTCTGGGGAAGCATATGGACTCCATGGTATCAAACCTGTTTTGTTCCATCTCCCTTCTTTTAACAACAAGGTTGAAGGACCCGAGTATGAAGAACTTGTCCGCCTTCATGATTCAGTCTATGATCAAGCTGTTGCCTGGTTCACTTCACTTAAAGACAATATGAAAGTGCAAATTCTCAATCATTTTGGATCTATGCCAGGAAAAGAACCAGAGCCACAGGTAATAACACCTGCCTACTTATGCAGCCTTATCCTACACGTAATTTTAACACTAGACTGTTTTCTGACAAATTGTTGCTGTGGTTTATAGACTCTTTATTCTAGACTCTTATTTACCCAATTTTGGTCTGTTGGCATGAAGCATGGTAAACAATATACCTGTGTAATTTGGTAGCTGAAGAGATAAATCTTAATGGTGTATAAGGTAAAGAGAACACCTGCAAATAAGTGTTCACTTCTTCCTTGTTTTGTGGTGACTTTCTTAGCAAATAGAAAGTGAGGAGGATGGTTATGTTCTTCATGGGGCTGGGCTGGTGAATACATAACTGCATGTTTTTCCATCCTTTTGCAGAGCAACCCCAGTGGTCCTGCCTGGTACTGGTGGCTCTTGGCAGTGTTGCCTCTGGAAAACAGAGCTCAGCTGGCTATACTGGCTATGACCTCCCTGAAGGATCGTCTCATCGCCATCCGGCGCGTACTGATATTTGTGACTCGCAAAAGACCCAGATAACATGGACTTGTGTTGTGAGTGGGCACCAAAAACATCTCATGACAGGTTGTTCTGGGGGAGGGCAAAAGTGGAGGGGTTGTTTTTTGTATTTTTTAAAGATTCCTTCGAGAAGGAACAGCCCTTTCTGACTGCGTCCTGCATCCATCGATTGCATTGGTTTTTTACCTGTGTATTCACCAAACCTTGCACACTCTCCTGTTGTCCTGGTGAAAATGGAGCCTCTGCAGAGCTGTGCTACATTTAGAATGTAGCTGATGGATGTGGATATTTGCTTCATAGTACTTTGATAGAATTGATGTTTCTAGCCAAGAGAGTTAAGTACTAGAGTAGTGCCATTGGCCTGCATGTGGCCTGAATTTTCACTCAGTAGGAAGAGGAAACTGGACAGTGGATTGAAGAGGTGTTTCCTAGACTTTCTTGAAGGTAGTGAACAGAAGAGGAGTTACGCTGCCCAGCAGAAGTATGCACAAGGACTATAACCAACAGTACTCTCTGTTAGTGAATTGGAAAGCAGTCTGTCGTACACCCACATCTCCCACTCTCCCTCTCTCTCTCTTCAGCAAATAACAGTTTGAGGGAAAAAACAGGTGAAACCATTTGTAGTCAAGGCATCTGAGGATGTTTATCTGAAAGAATAATAGCTACTGAATAAGCACACTATTTGGTAGCCTTAGGTAATCCCTCCTTTGTGATTTACATGTTGTAGCAGAATAAGTATATACAAAATGTTTGGAAATACATACTTAGGTTTCTTTAAAGAGAAAACCCAAAGTAATCCTAGCCAGTCTTACTGCTAAATTCAAACCTAGCCACTCACTAAAGTATAATAAACACTGCTGTGAAATAATGATTTCACCCCAAGTACGAGGGAGGCATGCTGCAGTTTACTCTGAACACCTGCTCTGCCAGTGGAACCAGCGAGGATGAAAAGTGGGGAGGTTTCCATCTCCCTCCTTCCTGCAGTGTCATGCTGACCTCCTGTTACCTTGGGGTGGTCTCTACTGAACGTGTTTCAAACCGAAAGTATTGTAGTTTAGTACCAGTTGCTGTATGTGATGGAAATCAGCCCACAGTAACGCCATGAAAGGAGTCACAAACCGAACCTATAAAGGCACGTCTCAATGCAAGCTTCAGTCAGGTGTTAAACTTCATTTGTCTCTTTGATTATTTTTTTATGTATTGTTTTGTTAATATCTAACTTTGATAGCTGTTAAATTGATCGCTTGTCAGTCAAATGATCAACATATGCTCAACTGCCAATGAAATAACTCAGTGTTACCAATTCAATTGGCATCGTTTCGTATAACTAGAACTGATACTACCAACAGGGAAAAAAAGTTGACTTGAATCTCCATGTGCTGCAAGCATAGCAAGACCAATGTAAAGACTTGTTCATGTGCAGAAGTCTGGTAAGAAGAAATGGCTGCTTACCTAAATGGTCAAAGTGCCTGGTTTCTTTTTTAGTTCTTTTCTCCTTATTTGTCAATGAAGAGGTATTTAAACTTTTTTTTTTCCACTTTGTACATGAATTCTGGAAGAAAACTGCATTAAAACGCAGTGATTGGGATATATTACCTGCTCTCTTTGGGTATTGTAATTATAACCTCTGTGGTCTGGGAAACAAGAATTCCGTTTTTTTTCCTTTCAGCAAACGGCTACCACAAATGGTTTCTGTAACATACCCTGAATGTACTGTAACTGCCTCTACCTTGAACACGCCTTTTCTATTTAAGTGGTTTGTAAGTGTATTCTCTGAATTGTGAAGTGCATAATGTACAACCAATGATGTCATAACCTCTACAGTAGCCTTCTGCAAGTTCTGCTACCACCACCAAAATACTCAAAATTCAAGTTGAATGCATTTCCTCCAGGATTTGAAGATGATGAAGAGGAATTCACTGAAGTATAAGGAATTGTTGTGTTTGTGGGGAGGAAATGTCAGAGGTCAGTAGGTCTTCAGCCGACTGTCAGCTGAGCTACTGAAGGGTGATTTCACAAACTAATTCTTGGACCAGAAGATGGACTGTATTTGATCTTGCAATCCTTTCTGTTTAGCTTCCTGTTCTTCCCATTCCTTTCCATGCTGTGGATTTCTTCAAGACTCATTAATCTTGCTTGTTTGTGTGTCTGGCCTAGTTTTGAGTGTTACTAGTTTAGCTGGAAGAGGATGCTGATGGTATTTGTATATTGCTGGTCCCTGATCTTATATGTGCTTAATTTTACAGATAGGAGTGCATTTAAGAAAAAAAAAAATATCAAGGTGCTAGTTAGTGTCTTCTTAGCTTTGCCTCAGTAAATGTTAATGTTAATATTCTCTGCAAAAGTGATTTTTTCAAGATATCTACTTTTGAGGTACTTCTGACAGAAAACCCTATGAAATGAGAGGTTGTTTACTGCTGTTCTGTAATGTGTAAAGACATTCTACATGGGAAATGACATTGCTGTGTTCATGAAGGCCTGCATAGTTAATAGAGTGATTGTTACTGAAAAGAAAGCTGAACTGTAGAGGGATTTTTTTTTAGTCAAGGTTTAAAGCAGTTTGTGAATATTTCAGTGGCTGATGTTTTGGATAAAGGATAACAACAAAGGAATTGTCTGTGTATGGATGCAAATAATAATATTAGCAGCCCAAAGCTGACATTTCTTCCAAAACATTGAATGCTGATCAAATAGCAAAGCTTTAATAAATAGATAAAATCACCACTGCCCTGTGGTACTTGCTTTTTAAGGGGAAGTACCAGTTTCATTTTTACCAAATCACCTCTGCCATATAATATCTGCAGCATCCAGTAGTACCTCATGGGAAAAGCTGTCTCGTTGCTCTCTAGAGGAAATGTCCACGTTACAGCCAGTCTGTGCTTAGGTGTAACTTGTTGCCAAGGTACATGTGGAAGCATTGGAGCTGAGCTCCTGGAAGAGATAGACAGGATTTGTTGCCTTTCTAGCTCATTACACTTTTCTTGCTTGCTGTCCAAGCAAGGATGCTGGGATATATGATGAGTCTTTTCACTGTGGTGAATGTGGCCCTTCTTTATACATCATAAAGAGGCCAAAAAGAAAAAAAAATCCCTCTACCTCTACACCTGTTGTTCACCTGTAAAATTTCAAGCTACAAAATGATATATATATATTTTAACCTTTTTTGTCTTTCAGAAGCATACTAATTGTTTGCCACTGAGGCCTTTTATCTACTGTATTTTAATATGTTCATTTGATAGTCATCGAGATCTCTTTGTACTTCTAACCTGTAGAACTTGTCATGTTTCTTACTGCTCCTTTTTCCTTCTTCTCCAGTCCACTTTTAAATTGATAAATAGAAAGCTGTACACTCTATTCCTGTTACATTTTACACTAGTGGAACTGGTATTTTGGTAGCGCCTTAATTTTGCAGTTGTGAAATGATTGTATCAACTCTTATCTGGGGCTTCTGACCAGATGTAAATGAGTATGTTTAATGTAGATAAACTTGAAACCATTTTTTACTGTTTTAAAGCTAGAAATGAAATGGAGTGTGTACATATGTATAAATATAAATTATTAATCTGCACCTTTTTGTATCTAGTAAATACAGGAGAAGTTCATGTTCTAACCACATTTGGCACTTCTTGTTGCATAAACAAAGCCAAAACTTTTTTTAAAAATTGCAGTGTTCATTTCATGTGTATTTGCAATATTCATGGGAAATGTGTTTAATTTATGTGATATTTGGAATAAACCAGGTTGAATTTATGCGAGTGTGAGTTCATGGGGAAAGCTTTATCACTGTGAGGACTGAGAGCTAGAGCTGAGGTGAATGGTCTGAATGAAACAAGCCACTGATGTGCTGCTGTCAGAAGAGGGGTGATAGTTTGGTTTTCCTGACAGGAGCCCAAGGGCTGACACTTGGTCTGATGAGGCTTTAGGAAGCAGATGGATCCCAGAAGCCGTAGTTAGATGTTGGGGTTCATGAGTTTGTGGCAATTGTTCCAGCCCCTGTGCAAGGAACTGGGGAGACTGCCGGGGTTGTGGCACAGTAGGGTTTGCTGGAAACCCAGGGCAGACTGTGGCACTGGGTGGGAATATTGGGGTGGATTTGAAGGAGCATTGGAGGACTTGAGCCCTCAGCAAGGACTGGGATGGAGGAAGCGAACCTTCAGCTTCCTCAGGAGTGGGTTGTGACAAAGATGGGGTATGATCATGAAGTGGACTCTTCCTTTTGTAGCTTATTGGATTATTTTGTAGCCCTAAGCACAACCTGACTGTCCCCAGTAAACTAAGCTAAAAAAATACATAGTTACAGTGAAGAACAACAAATGCTTTATTGTCTTAAGCCCAGTGAAATAAAATACCTTCAGGGTGCTGTGAGGGAGGCAGTGTTCCAGAACAAGGCAACTGGACATGGCTAGCAGCAGCGTATCAGGGGCTGGGACACTGGCAGCAGCAAAACTTTGATCCTTGTGGATTCCTTCCAACTCAGGATATTCTCTTCTAAAACAGTTATGTGAAGGCAAACGCCAAGCCAGATTGTGGAAAGCACATCATGTTCCTGAGTTACATCTTCCTCCAGCTAAGCTGTGAGCAAAACTGCTGTGAGGCATTTTTGTAAATACTATAGCATGATTTTTTTTCTTTTTGGCGTTGGATTGACTGACCCTTGTGTTCGTATGCACTGAATGAGCATACAAACATCAGTTACAGGACTGCTCTTCTAGGTTGCAAGTGTATGTGGGAGTGTCTGTAAATGCTGCTTGAGTTGCTTCAATACCCTGGACAACAGCTTTTTGAAACAACATTCCTTTCACTGAAGAAAGGAGGTTATCAAGGTTTCCTTTTTATTAGCCAGATCCTCGTGCTCCTTGAGACTTGAGAAGAATAAAGGTAAAGTAACTGCATGATGTTAGTAAATAGCTTTTTTTTCCCCTTATTCTGCATGTCCTTTGCTAATAGATAGATACCAAGCCCTGGAAAGGCAGCATCTCAGACTATGCCTGCTTCCCTGAGCAATGCCATTCTTAGAGTGTGGAAACCTTAGTGGTTTGTTGTCTTGCATCAGTAATGAAACCAGGAACCAAAAATAATGCTGCTTAATTCTGTCCAACAGCACTTGCTTGAAGCTGTTACCTATTGAATAATAGAATAAGAAGGATCAGGAGAAAATCTGATACTATCAGGTGCAAAAAAGAATAAAAAGAAAGTGAATCCATGCCAGCACTTTGCTCAGTTCCTCTAATGACTGTGCCTACTACACTTGCAGCTAAAAGACAAACATGTTTTCCATTGCATTTACATTACATGGTAGGAACAAGTTGTTTCTAAATTGAGATGAATATCACTTGCTGACAACTTTTATAGCTCTGTTCTGCCATATGTGGGGTTCTGCCTTGTCTGCTAAATTTGGGACTTCATGCATCCATGGAAGAAATGTCTTCACTTGTAAATGTTGCTTACGTTTTTTCTCATAAACATCTGCTGCTCTTTTTGTGCAACAGCCATATTGGAGCCTTGCTCCCGGGAGGACCTGGATTTTGAGCACTGTAGGTTTTGTTGGGCTCAGGCTAGTTAACCTTACCACAGACAAAGTTACAGAAACAGCTCTGGTCCCCTTTTCTCTACCCAGTGTGCTCCAAAGGTAGAGCTGCTCTTTTAAAGTTATAGGCCTGTGTCCTTGCAAATCTGAGGATGGCATGTTGAGAATGGTAAACAGCAAGTGACCAAAAGCATAATCTGTCTTTACTATAGCAAAAGCCAAAGGGAGGCACCTCTCTGTAGCCCCCTCAGCCCATCAACCTGTTCACAACATCATAAAATCCTCCTAGTCTCAGTTCAGCTCACAAAGCCCTCAGTGGACCCACTACCCATCATCCTGAATCTTGCCTGTGATTCTCTGCCCCTTCTCATCACAACATCTTGTTCTTCCCTTGCTGACCCACTGGCTTTCTTTTCAAGGGAGAAAAGAGAAAAAGTAAATAATCCAAAATCCCAGGAAGGTTTTGCTGACTGGTGGCTTCAGTTAAAGCACCAGTGATGGTGTATGTTACAGAAAACAGCTCTTCTATTAAGAGATGTACCAAAACTGTCAAGATAAATTTGCTTTCTGCCAATTAGAGCCTAAGCTGCACCTGGTGCATTGCTGAAGGGTGACTTCATTCCTGATACCTTCATGCATCTGCCTGGAGCCCTGCCCATACTTAGAGAAACACTGTAGAAAGGACATTGTTCTCTACAGGCACATCAAGAAGAGGTGCTTCTTTATGTGGAGCACTCTCAGATCAATTTTTTAAGTAAATCTGTGAAGCCTTATGTTGTAGACCCAAAGTTCATTTGCCAATGGAAACCAAGATTCAAATAGAGATATTCAAAGAAAACAGAAGTTACTTACCCAGAACCAGAAATCACCTGGTTCTTTCTTTCCCTGGTCTCTACTGGAAGTGGAGGGCAGGAGGGCACGTGAGGGAACATCCAAACCTCAGGCACTGAGCCTGTGGTGGGACCAGAGTCAATTCTGGAGGAAAAGTGAATGCTGAAATACCCAGCCTGGTTTGCTTAAGGTGCAGTGTTCCCAAACCTCGTGTGTACTAGTGGAAAAACTGATGGGAAGATAGGAAGTTACTTAAGAGTAAGTTTTTATTCTCCCTTGCTCACTGCTCTTATGAATCGACTCTGTCCCCACATCAGGTTTACCTACAAAGCTCAAGATTAAGCTCATTTGCACCCAGGCAGAGTAAAACCTCCATAAGAATTGGACCAGTTTCCAAGTAGTCTTATGTTCTTTCTCAATATTGAATACTAGCAGACACTTGGAAAGTACAAGAAATTCTTGAATGGGAAAAATTAAAAGAATCTGGCAAGATGTTTGTCCCAAGTCCCTCAATTTGATTTTTCTACACATCCTGGAAAAATTTCGTTTTCCAAATTTATATATAGAATTTGAGGGATGCTCTGAGTTTGAGCAAGTAATGTGGCATAATCATGGCATTCATAAAAAACAATAGATTCCCTCTATAATTCTGCAATATTGTGACCTTGGTAACACAGTGTATCAATTCCTCAGATTAATTGTGCATAAAGATCTTCCATTTTCCCTCATTTTGGATTGTTTTGTCTAGGCTCAGAGCTTCTGTTATTTCTGGTATGTTTTGTTTTGCTTAGAGAGGCCCAAATCGATCACACTTTCCTAAGTAAAGGAACTGTACAAAAAATGTGCCTCCCACTCTTCACACGCTGAACTGTTTTGTTTGCTGTGTAGACAGTTACAAGGTTGTGTTCAGAACTCTTTATCTGAATCACGAGCTTCTCATTTCACAGAGGTGCCTCCTTACCAGATGGTGCTTTCAAGAAAGTAATTTTCTTGTTTACTTTGCAGCAATTGACTCTGCCTAAGTGCTGGCTTTGGCCAGTTATTTTCAAATATTTTCAGTACGTGCTAATTCTGCAGCACAGAAGCTTTTTCATTTTATTGTTGAGAGCAGTAAGAGGTAATTCCTCTTGGAGAACATGTCTCCTAAAGCATTGGTAAGAGTTGATGTTCTTCCAGTTGTAAGACAGTCTGAGTTTACATCCTTTTTTTAGCAGCAATATGTGTTCCTCTTTAGACAGACAGCTGCTGATTGCAGTTTGCCTTTTGCTCAGCACTCTGTTCCTTCTGGGTCTGGTGCTGGAAAATCTCTTGGCACAGAGGAGTTAAATATTTCTGAGCTCTTGCTTGAGTCATCTGTCCCCGGGTGGGGAGTGGGTTTGTAGCAAGCACGTCCTGCTCTGGAGCTGCTCCTGGAGCAGGAGCAGGGCTCACGTCCCTCATGCACCGCCCGGCAGAGCCAAGGCAGCGGCGCTGCAAGTCCCAACCAGCTGGGCAGGAGCACCAATGGCACTGTCCTTTGCCTCCGTGCATTCCAGGTGGAAAAGGGAATACAGGGAAAGCAGGGGTGGTTTTGGCTCTGCTCTGTTCATAAGCTGCGTGTGAGATTGTTCTCTGGCACAGGCACTGCTTGGCACAGAAGAGATGTGTGTGGCCGCAGTGTGAAATTCTCTTTCCCACCCAAAATGTGCAGCTTCACACAAACCTGTTGGGGATGGCTCCTGAACTGGACAAATTTGAGGAGCTGGGGAGGAAGAGGGTGTAACATTATCTGGAGCCCAGAGAAATGCTAGTACTTCATCACACGGACTCTAGCACTGAGGAGACTTCCTCAGCCAGATGTGACGTCTGTGTGTTCCAGAGCCCTCAGTACATCTCACACCTTTATTTTTTATGGCACTGTTATGAACCCATACACTTTTTTGTCAAGGATCTCCACAGGCTGACTGGAGGGTGTGTAAAGGACTGCTTTTCAGTTTGGACCAGGCTATTACTAGCTGCCCTTTGCACTCCCTAACTCTGGCATTGGCAGATTGGAGGTAAACAATAGGGACTTGGTCTTTGGGGGGCTCAGGTGGGTGAGGATGGGCTAGTGAGGGCAGATTTTTGGAAAAAGCCATGGGCAGGTGGCCTCAACATCTCATAATTTTTGGATTTGGACTGGAAACAGAGTTGACTACACAGATGTTTCAACTGTTGCTGAGCTGTGCCTACACAGAGTCAGGGCCTTTTCTGCTCCCCACTCCACCAATGAACAGGCTGGGGGTGCACAAGGGGCTGGAAGGGGACACAGCCAGGAGAGCTGACCCCAACGCACCAAAGGGATGCCCTACACCCTATGGACTCAGGATATAAAGCTGGGGGGGGAAGGAGAACAGGGGGAAGCTCAGAGTGATGGCATTTGTCTTACCAAGTCACCATTATGTGTGATGGGGCCCTGCTTTTCTAGAGCTGACTGAACACCTTGTCTGTGGGAAGGGGTGAAAGAATTCCTTCCTTCACTTTGCTGATATGTGTGGCTTTTACTTTACCTGTTGAACTGTCTTTATCTGAAGCCAGCATTTTTTCCCCTCATACCCTCCCAATTCTTGCCCTTATCCCACCAGGGAGAAGGCAGTGAGTGGCTGTGTGGTGCTTCACTGCTGTCTGGGGTTGAGCCATGTTATACAACATGCACACAAATCCTTTATTTTGGTTACCACTGGTTACCCAACTCCCCTCATTGCATAACGTCCGACAGGAGCACCAGGTGACTTGTCACCCTATCTCCTCTCACCTCCACTCACCTCTTGGCTCCTGCTCAGGCTGAAAGGCAGCTGCCTGTGCTGCTCTGAGCCAGCCCAAGGGCTGCACCCTCACCCTAACCTTGTCTTGTCAAGAACTCTGTTCTTGACAATAACTTGATGCCTTCAGGGCTGTACAGATGTAAGTATTTTTCCTAGGCACATTTACATGTCCTGCACCCCTCTGGGAGTTTTTAGTATAATGTTTGTACTTTGGAAAATGAGTATCTTTACTCCTGGGAGCCAGGAGTTCCCTGCATGTTCCCAGAAGAAGCTTAGGAAGAGCCCTATGAGCCTGTTTGCATCCACACATCCTGCTCAGAGAAACTTGGTTCCTGATTTCTTCTGGAAAGAGGCACTGAGACTCCTCCTTAATGCCTCATTTCTCTTGCTAAATTTTTAGACAGAAAACCCTTCCTGGGTGCAAGGTTGTGCCTCTGTTGTCAGCCACACCAGTGCAAGATGACTGAAACCAGCTACCTCTCCCAGGAGCTACTGGGAGGTAATTACATTATCCTGCCCCTGCAGACTGCTGGGACTGAGCCATGACAACCACTGACAGAGACAGTGTTATGTTGCAACCACTACTCATTACTGTGGTTAAAATATACCCAGAGCACATAAAACATGAAGTAATCCTTCCCATCTTTCTGGAGGGCTCCAAGTGCTGCTGCCAGTGGGAGTCTGTAAGGTCTCATGGCTGGAGCAGCAGTCCTTCCCTCCACAAAATGTTAAGCTGCTTGGTGATTTCAGCAAGATTTTCCAGTGAGAGAGAAGCCTCAGTTCTTGTAGCTTTAGTGAAAAGTGGTGGCCACACAGAGGACAGAGACACTAATTTTAATTCCCATTCCTGCTAAGGAAAAATCTGCATTTTAAAAGATTATTGATCAAGCAGAAGAAACAAATAGTGAGAAAATGAGATGGATGGTTCTGAGAGCCCTGGGAATGACTTGTTTCAGTATTAATCTGCTGTGTTGTCTTGTTCCCTCAGAGCATGACTAATCCTGCAGTACACTGCAGGGGTCTGGCTCTTGCTCTGCCCAAGTGTGACCAGAGCAGTGCTTGGCCCCTGGACTTGTGACTAATTCAGGATGGCTTTTATTTTTGTAGGCTTCCAGGCAGGAACCTGGTGATTCTGCCCTTGTACCCCTCCTGCCCCCTTTCCCAGACTGCTGTGGGTTTCTCTTTATCCTTTTGCTGTGCTGTGGGACATGGTGGTGCTTCTCTCACAAACGTGTCCTGCCTGGGCTGCAGCACCCTGCTGCTGGCCCCGGGCTGGTGGAGCACTTTAGCCCAGGAATCACAGGGATGCTGTGCCCAGCTTCAAGGAGAACCCCATGTCTCAGGCACTGGCCAGGAGGGCAATTACATTGCTGTGAATGACCATGCATCACTTCAAAGGGAGGTAATTAAACATCTGAAGGCCAGAGACCTGCATTAATGGCAAGAGATATCAATCAAGAGCTGTGGGGGCAGTGTCACTGCCCAGGTGAAATGCTGATCCCTGGCTGTGCTGCTGCCAGTCTGCTGTTTCTGAAACTCGAGAAAGACATTTGAGACCTATGGAAATTTGGAAATCATATTAAGTGATGAATCTTAGAAAGTAATTACAGAGAAAGAAAAACAAGCAAAATGAACAGTGTTATTTTTTTCCCCTTCCTCCCCCATGTGAAATGGTAATGGAATATGGTTTCCTGGTGTGGTGCTTTAAGTACAGTGTGTCCCAGTTTCACAGTGCTCAGTACAATGTGTACAAAAAATAATATGAGTGTGTTGTGGTTAGGCTGTTTATCAGCTATCTACTTTACTAAGTACATATTTCTATAAAGGTGGTGTTTTCACTATGAATTAACTACATAAGTAAAGAAAATGAAAAATCTGTTACCAGAAAATTAAATCTCACAGGATCCTGAAAAGAAGCTGCAGGGGACAGTCAATGTCAGGAAGATAACTTTCTGGGTTTTTTTTTTCCTCCCCTTTTTAAAGTATGACATAGTTTGGGTTGGCTTTTTTTTTTTTTTTTTTTTTTTTTTTTTTTTTTTTTTTTTGTGGGGAAGAGGGGGTAGATGTTATTTGTTTTAATAAATGTTTTTAATAAATGGTTCCTGGATAAAGAAAGCAACTACACTGTCACTTTGCAAAATTTGCAATGTCTCCTGTCTTTTCCTGTAAGTCCTCTGAGTATGAGATTATTGTGTAAGGTTGGCATCATTCAACCATCATTCTGTGCCAATACCTGCAACTGACAGCGCGTTCCAAAAGTCCATTAACAAACTCTGGTTCACATTTCTAATGACTGGTCATTTCAGCCAAGTGTGTGCTCCTTTTTATTTCCTCTTCATGGAAAGGCTTGTTTTCTTACCTAAAGGTAAGTTGTTGCTTTTGTCTCTTCCATGATATACATGGAAGGGGTGTTTAAACTTCCTTTTTCTCCCCATCCTTCTCTTTGTGGTCCCTTCTGGCTCCTCTCATGGTGGTGGGACTTTGGTCCTTCACCTGCTGCAGACACCAACTGGTCAAAGCAAAGACTGCAAAATCTGCTAGGCTCAGTTGTTGGTGTGTGCTCTGCAGATTTCCCCTTCCATGTCCTCCAGACCAGCTGGAACTGTGCAGAATAATCATAACTTTCTTCTCCTTTTGCTGGCAGGAGCAGGATAGCTTTGTCCTCTTCTCTGACAGTCAAAGTAGCCCATCTCTCCATTAGATTGACTTTCAAGTTCCCGTGTCCTTAATATACATGCCTAGAAATGCACACTGTATTACATTCCAATATTTCCCCTTGGATGAGACACACCCCTCTCAAGACTCAATCTTCCCCTTAATGGATCCCAGTGCCATTGATGGGTCATCATAAGCTCACTCCTTCTTTCTCTCTTTTCAGCATTTCCAGGTTTCTCTTCCTGTCTTCCAGATAATTTTTGTTGGTGCTTCCAAAAATGTATTTTGCATTATTGAATTTAATTTCCATTCATTCAGACCTGTGGGTGTTCAGACATATTTTCCTTTTCCTCCTCTGTGCCAATGTCTTTCAGCTTTGTAAAACACTTCCATGGGTATGTGAACCTCAGGAGTTACTCAACAGGAAGGATTTCTCCCAAGACTAGTCCTGGGCAAAAACCATTAGGTATTTTTTCCCCATCTCCGGCACATAATTTTTTTCAGCTTGAAGCATGGATCACCTCTCCTATGAGGAAAGACTGAGACAGTTGGGTTTTTTCAACCTGGAAAAAAAAAAGTCTTTGGGGTGACCAAACTGCATCTTTCCAGTACATGAAGGAGCCTACAAGAGAGCTGGAATGGGACCATTTACAAGGGCATGATAGGACAAGGGGGAATGGCTTCAAACTGACAGACAGTGCATTTAGATGAGGTGTTAGGAAGAAATTCTTTCCTGTGAGGGTGGTGGGATGCTGAAATAGGTTGCCCAGAGAAGCCTTCTCTGAAGTGTTCAAGGCCAGGTTGGATGGGGCTCTGAGCAACCTGGTCTAGTGGAGTGTCCCTGCCCAAAGCAGGGAGTTGGAAATAAATGATCTTTAATGTCCCTCCCAACCCAAACCCCTCTGTGTTTCAATGAAAGAGATACTCATGTCCTGTGTTTATCCATCCAGCCTTTCTGCAAGAACCTACCAGCCCTTGACCAAAGTGTAGATGAGACTCATCTGCTTTGGGATAAAGCATGCAGCTGGAAACAAAAAAGAAGGTATGGTGCAGAACATCCTGTGACACTAGTCCAAACCTACATTTTGTGTCTGAAGTCAAAAGAAAAATTTGTTAGCCCAGGTGAAGTTACTACTGACTGCTTTTGCTCAGACAGATGTAACATCTTTAATTGGAAGTACCAAAGTCTGTCCATGACTTCTGGTTACAGTAGCACACTTAATTAGTAAACTTCAAGCCCATCCATTTATTTTTTGAACCAGCTCTCTTCCTGTTCAATATATGTACTATTTTCCTTTCTAACGTAAAGATCTGGTACAGTGAAATCAGGGATCTAGTAAGAAAACTTGATCAAGGGAGGAATTGTTTCTTCTTTTATTATGTTACAAATGTATTAGAAACGCCAACAAACAGATCCAAAAGTACCACCAGGTGAAAATAACTTGAATAAGAAAAGATTTTAGAAATATCCACAAGAGGTCACTGTTATCATTAGCAATAGCTAAACAGAGCTTCACACTTGAGAGCCGAGCATCCTTTCTCCCTTAGAGGAAACATAAGGTCGTTCAGAATAAATGTTCCCCCAATAATATCTCTCTCATCTGTCTTACAAAACAAAATGATTGAGGTAACAGTTTGTTATTCTTAAATTAGTCCTAAGAATCCTAGATTTTAAAGAAACTAAAACTATTAAACAATTTCCTTGTCAAAGTATGACCTTTGCAAATCAAGATATTTTAATTGGAAGAATTTACAGGGATGTGCACACGGTTTGCTTTATGGTTTCCCAGGGTACTAAAGCAGAAAATATAAATAAATAAGCTTCAAAATTTTGTTTTTCTTAGGTTGGTGGAGGATGGCAATCTCCCTTGGGGGAGAAAGGGGAGAAAGGCTGGGGGCTTTTCTTATCTTAAAAGACATGCAGACTGAGGAAAATGTGTGAAAATGCCAGCAGAAATAAAAGCATACATATTTTAACCTTACAATACAAGATCCATAAATTTCTTTAGGTTATATGAAATAGTAACCTGATACCCTGACAGTTAAATTTGGTGGTAAAAAAAGCAGTAATTTTGAACTGGGACCTCCAGAATGCCAAATTTTCAGTCCCACAGAAATATAGGGGTTGCCTGTAATTTCCACCATGCCAAACACAAGGGGAGAGTAGGATCCCTGTTATTTGAGCATTCTCCTTTTTGAACAAAATTGCTTTCTCTTACCTTGAAAGAATCACTGAAAAGCATCATATTTGAATGATTATAATGCAGACAAAGGTGCCTTTCCTTTCTATGTCCTCATATGAAATGGAAAAAGAAAGTAGGGAGGTCACCATAATGTGCTGTAGACAATAATTCATAGCAGCAGCGTTGTCTACTTAGCGTTGATTGCTCCAAAGTATTCTGCTGTCCAATGGAGGCAGCCATTCCTCACAAAAACAGCAGTCTGCTTCCTCAGAGGGAAACAAACAGGATGGAAAGGGCAGAGGGACATTACTTTAGGACAGATGCAGATCAAATGAAGCAGTGCTTGACTCGGGCCTTGTGCCCAAATGACAGTGTAACTGCTGTGCTAATGGAAACCCTGGAGGTGGAATGAATATGGGCCTTTCTCTGGGCAGGCCGTCGCTGGACCAGAGTAATTCTATACTGTGATTGAGGTGCAGATGACGAGAGACAAAAATAGGCTTTGCTTTTTTTCAGCATCAGTTTTGAGCCTGCTGAGTAAAATCTTCCATTCTGCTCATTATTGTTCCTTAACCTCTGGGCAAGTTGGTCTAAGAGCATTTCTAGTCAACGCCTCTGCTGACCTTCTCTACCTAAGCAAATTTGCTATAATAACTGTTACAGAATACATCATCTCCCAATAGTTGCTTGGGAGTGGTTCTCACTAGGTTGTGCTAGTTGAAGGAAAGCCAATGTATTTCCAGAGGGCAGTGATTATTCACGGGAAATAATCTTTTTCAGGGAAGCAAAGCCACCTGATGAGCCATTCCAGAGCAGCTATTGCATTGTGTTTGTTTTGGAACAGCTATCCTGGTCTAAAAAGGCCAGAGGATTACCAGATAACCTGGTGTTCACACACACCCACACCCTGCAGCTGGCTGGGAGTGTGCAGTTGTGCTCCTGTCTACACAATAATGGGGACATGTTACATGGCCAGGCACTGAGAAGTCTTAGTGGCATGTGGCCCTTCTTGATCACAAAAGAAGCATTCTGTATGCAAGGGGAAGTATTGAACAAATGTACTTTTTCACATCACAGAATCATAGGATTGGCAAGATTGGAAAAGATATTTAAGTTCATCGAGCCAAACGTTGCTCTTGCACCATATTCACTACAAAGCCACGTCCCTGAGTCCTCTATCCACATGTTTTTTGAATGCTTCCAGAGATGGTGATTCCACCACTTCCCTAGGCAGCCCATTCCAATGCCCGGCAAACTTTTTGGTGAAGAAATTTTTCTAAATATCCAATGATGATTTGGCCCTTGGCCATAAAATATAAGGCGATCTTTGTGGTTGAGGTGGACAACTTCAATTTCTCCTCAAGTATCTTAAAAATTTTAAACCTCCCTTTTGACAAAGATCATTGATATATCTGGCTTTTTCCTTTCCACACAGCACTATTACAAATGGTGTCTGCCACTATAATTACTTGATAGTGGCATGAATTAAGGCTTGTTTGTGAGCTTGCTTGTGAACTATTTTTGCAGTTGATGGAAAGCACAGCAGCATCCGAGCCCAGGTACTGAAGAGATAAATCCTGTGAGTGAAAGGGAAGCAGGGATGGCAGCACAGCATAGAGCTGGAAATCCTTTTGTGGTGATTTTCCTGTGGGAAGTGAAAAAAGTTCTCTTGAAACACAATTAAGTGAAAGGCAAATGCTAAAACTGGTGCTTTGAAAAATGAACATAGACTTTTCTAGGCCATCTGTTTCCTAAATCTGGGAGGCAATCCAGTCTAGAAGTATGTTCCCAAACACCTTTCATGCACAGCAAGGGGTTTCTCCCACCCAAAGCTGAAATTTTTTTCCAGGGGTAGGTACCCTGTAGTGCTCCTCAGCTAATCATATTGCTAGCTTAGATGATAACTAAAGAACAGGAACTGGAGTGATTTTTTTTCTGATTCACCTATAGTTACTATGAGGAAGGGTAATCTGTGGGGTGCACTCAGATATACCTTGTGATTGAAGTCCACATCTGTGACACAGTTTGATTCACACTTGCTGAATATTAGAAAGGCAACATTCATGATAGTGATCAATATATGTGCTGCATATAACAATGGCAGTTCAGGTAATTAGGAAGGATGCCTAGAATGAAGCTGGCATCTGAAACCTGCAGGTTTCCCTTCAGAGAAAGGCATAAAAGAGTAAAGCAGGAAGAATTAGCACATTTGGCTTTCAAGCCCTGTGGAAAAATTCTCTTTGCCAGTGGCAGAGGCTCTATCAATCAGAGGAGGAAAAGGATGCTGCCTTTGAACCTCTTTGCTTTCTTACCTCTTAGAGCTTTGGCTCATATCAAAAAGAGGGGCATTGCCAAGAATGTGTGTGCACACACAACAACAGCAGGTAAGAGTATTGTAGCCACCAGAAAGAAAGGTTTCTTCATTCAGCCCTTGTAGTCCTTGGGCAAGGCTTTATTTAGATGTTTCTAATTACCACAGTATGTTTAAATAGATATCCAGAGTAATCAGCAGGGAGCAACAGCCCTCCTCACTGCCTGGCAGGGCTGATGATGACAAGGGTCATGTAATGGCTTAATATGATGCCACTTAATATCCTACTTAAGCAGTGTAATTATGGGGTTTATTTGATAGAGCAAGAAGGTTTATCTCCTGCAGAAGGCGTGAATGAGATTGCCAGATGCAGGTGCTGCTGCATTATAAGATTCATTTTTTATATCATATAGTTTTTACAGCCTTGTCCACTTGGGTGATTTTGATTTTCTAAACCCAACACAGTCTGTCTCTTCAGTCTGTCTCAGTGGTGCCCCTGTATAAATAAGCCACTTTCCTCTAGTAGTTGGCAGCTCTCATTACAAATATTTTCTGCCAGCTGCTCTTGGAAGATTTCTTTATTTTAGCTTTTCACCACAAAATGGAGATCTCAGACACTCATCCCATGTTTTAACATAGTATGCCTCAAAGGAAGTGATTCAGTCTTTGTATACAGTCTTGGTCGACAGCAAAGTTTTCATGCAGAAACATAAAAAAGAGATTTATGTAACTAATATAACACTGAAAACAAACAAGCCCTCCAACCAAGTTCAAAGCACCAGGTTAACGTGTACTTTCTAAATAAATATGGTGCTTTCAAGTTCGTCTAGACCTCATGATCTAAATCTTAAGATGCTCAAAAGAACTGAGGGGGAGGGAGGAGGGGACTGTGCTAAAATTTCAGAGTCATTGGGGAGTTTTCTGTAAGAATTCACAAGTGCTGAGCTCTTGCCACATCTTCTGAAGACTGTAAAAGGAGAGGAGGGTGCCTGGCACTGAGGGCAAGGGCAAGGCCCTCTGGGGAAGTGTACCCCCATCAGAGCAACGCTGCTTCCTGCAAAAAACACTGAAACAAATAATCTGACACCTGGAAGGGAGCAGGGAAGGAGTAGCTGCCAATGTAGGCTTGTCAAGCCAGTCTTATTTCTCTGTGTGACAGGGTGACAGATCTGGCTGACAGAAGCAAATGCATGTCTGGTCACGGCGGCTCCCACAGAGCGCTCCCAGGCAAGAGCAGTGAGTGTGTGGTCTAGACAGAGCTACTGCGTGGTGGGCACAAAACAGCCTGGAAAACATTGCTCAGAGAGGAACAGAGATTAACTCATTACCAAAATGGAAGTTTTGATCAAGAAGGGCTCAGTGGGAGGCTGCTGTGGCCCTGTGATTGCTCAGAGTCCTGGGCAGTGCAGCCAGCAGTGCCAGTGATGGAGAATGAGAATGGTGCATTTACAGACAGCAGCAAGGAGTGAGCACCTCAGGGGTGCTGGGGCAGGCTCCAAAAGGCTTCAGGTATTTAAGATATGTCCTTGTAAAAAAAAAAGAAAAAACAAAGCAATTTAATGCAATTTAAAAGGAAAGTGTCCTAAGTCCAAATGCCAGAGAGGGATCAGCTCTTCAAATAAACAAATCTATAAAAAAATTTAAAACTCTAGTGGACTGGTTGTTTAAAGTGAGTCTACTGCATCATGTTGTAGTAAAAAAGATAAATCTCATGTTCCTACATGTACATAAGAATATGCAAAGTAATGCTTTAACTCTGTTCAGCTCAGGCATGGCCTTAGCGGGAGGGCTCTGTCAGGTTTGTGGCACTGCACTTGACAGTGGGTGAGACCCATGAGGAAACAATGCAGAAGAGACCCCTGGAAAAGGCAGAGCCAGGAAAGCAGGATCTGTTTCCTATGTCTGAAAGTCCTGGGTTTGGTTTAGCCTGAGGAGAGGCAGCTAATCTGCCCTTCATGCCTCTCCTGGAGGAGACAGCCGAACCAATGGTAAAGTTAGACATGATACAGGCCTCCCTTGCTGAGGCAGGAGACATTGTCAGGCCTCATTACCAGTGGCTGAAGAAGAGCTGAGACAGGCCTTGCTGTGGAGCAGCCCCCATGCAGCAGCCCCCGAGTGCCTGCGGGCCCTGGTGGGTGACCCTGCAAGGAGAGCAGCAGCTCTGCTGCAGTGACACAGGGGCCTGCAGCACCCACACATGGGCTCAGACATCCATGATTTTGCTGGGACTGCTGGCCAAGGTGGTCTCCCTTCTTCCAGCTCTTAAACTCTGCTTGCTCCCTCTGCATTGCTGGAAAACATTGCTGAAAGGCATAAAGTTGTTCTTGGAAGCTAGGAAACATATGCAAGTGACCTTTGTGTGCTGTCTGCCTGGCATGTGCCTGTGCATGCATGCCTTTATGTGGAGGTCAGTGAGAAAATAACCTGTGCTTGGGTCAGAACCTCTCTTCAAATTTCTGCAAGATTTATCTCTATGTTACTGAAATGGCACAGTTACAAAAAGGTGTAATTTTACAAATGCTAGTTAAAGTATTGAGTCTTCTGGAGAAGCCAGTGAATCGTGGGCTGTATGGAGTCCCGTGGTTTGAAATTCTCAAAGACATGTAGGGATCTGGTGCTGAGCTGAAGTGCAGGGCACCAACATCTAACCTTTCTTTAAATAGGTAGTCTCTTGCTTTGCTGCCTGTCCCCCATCTAGTACAAGGGCATGGCACATGCACCAGACATCTTAGGCTTTGAAAGAAAATGAAATGAAATGGAAATGGAAATGAAAATCAATGAAAAGAGCCTGCTACCATTCTTACCTCAAGAAGAAACAGCTTTTTGTCCCTGGGGAGAACACAGGTTTGTGACAAACTAAGGGGAAGGACATCCTGCTCTGCCTGCCAGCTTTTGAAAGCCGTATCATGCCCTCTCAGCTGGCACAACCGGGAGCTGGCTCTCTTCATGTCCATGGGGAATTAAGGCTGGCTGAAGGAATGTAGAAAATCTGAAGTGATTCAGACAAGCATGACTCAGCCACCCTGTCACAGTAAGTTTATAATGCTGAGGAAGAAATTTACTCTTGAACATATTTTAATTGACACACCAGATAATATACACGGAAAGAATATCTTTCAAAATAGAAGATGACAGACTTTCAACATCTGTTCTAATTCCCTGCAACTATACTAGCAGATGTAAACTGTTATGTATTCCATTAGCAAATATCCTTCCTTTATTTCCTTTTTCTAAGTATATGAAAGCAGATGCATATATTTTTATTACAACCATAATAATCTATCTTAATTTTATATATTCATGCTTGAATTCTGGATTTAAGCAAAAACTGCTCATGGTGCACAAAATTCTGCATGCTGAAATGGCAAGGAATTTTGCTAATTGCTTATGTGAGTCTAGGATTTTGCTCAATGAGATTATTCATGTGTTGGGAGTTTCCAGAAGCAGTATGAACTAACAGCATAAACTGTGAGTCTGAAGCTGAAGTTGTGTTTATAGGAACCATAATTGCACCAGAAAAATTCTGGGGTTTTTGTTGTTGTTGAGCTTATTTGCATTTTTCCTTCTGGAGCTGATTGAATGAGGACTGCTTATGAGTCCTTATTTTGGCTGTCTCAGGGTGATCAGAGAATGACAGAGTGGAAGAGCTGTGCCAGCTTTGCTCACTGCACCCTGTCCCATGAGCCCTCAGGGAGGTTTTGCAGGGATCCAAGAGGGGCTCCCAAGTGGGCTGCACAGGCCAGGGAAGAAAAACTGCCAAACTACTGGTTCCGATGATTTTAAATTTCATTTTAATTTTTATTTATATTTTTTCCTGCCTGCAGGAGTTCCTCACAAAGAAGGTTCCCAGCTTTGGCTGCCCTTAGACCTGCCAGCTCTCTGCTCTGGTGCACACCACCTAACCTCTGTCAGTCCCAAAAGCTGACTTAGCACAGACCCACCATCTCTCCCTCATTTTCACACGGGCAGCTCAGCTGCTAAATTCAGGGGGTAGTAACTTCCAGCAAAGCTGTAGTGGCAAGTAATTAGGGGCAGGTGACCCCAGCCACTGGAGCAGAAGCAGCTGGGACAGGATGTGCCACATCCTGTGCCCCACTGCCCACTACAGCCAGTGTTACAACCCCTGCTTTTGTTGACCACACAGAATTGTTTTGGTAGGGCATTGCTCAAAGCATCTAGCACAGCATCTTCCCAGATAAAGTGTGTTAATGGAATGGGAGGGGGAATCCAGCCTCTGAAACAGCAGTAGGCTGTCAACACACACAACATAGTGCTCATTCATCCAACATCAGCCTCCCCAAATATCTGAGTTAAAAAGTAAGCTTTGAAGCCAGCCTGGGAGGTAAAAATTGAAGGAGATGAGAAATTTGCATCTTTTTGTGCATTCAGTCAAAACTGCTCCTGCAAAAACACATAAAAGCCCCTAACCATTATGGATTTGTATATGTAGATTTAGTTTTTCAGCTGCTTTACAGTAAGACAGAGAAACCTGTCAACAGAAGCACTGTCACTATGTTCCATTACCATGTATTCATTTACATGACTATCAGAGACCAGCCACTTAAATACATCATTGTTAGGGAAGTGGTCTACTTAAAGAATGTGTGGCCCATTCACCCATAAAACACTAATTATCACAGCAGCACCTCTCCAATGAATCACTGGTAATGAGACACCATTATGGAAAGTATCAATTTTCAGTGCAACTCAGCCACACTGTATATAGTCCAGTAATTGTGCTGAAGTGCCTAACAAATATAACTTTTCCATGAAAATACATCACTCTCTGAACAAAATCATTTTCCAAGAGGGCTTAGAAGGTTTTTTTTTGTTATTTATATTAGGAGCAAATAACACCTTGGTCTGTGTGTTGCCTGTTGCTCTTAGGAAACCTGGATTGGTCATTACTAACAATAAGAGGAAATCTGTCACAACCTGTCATCCTCAGGTATAAGGTCACATTTGTGCTTCCTATCAGGATGGAAGAAGATTTACAAGGCCTTTAATCAGAATCACAGAATCACAGAATGGGAAATGACACAAGGGACCACAGTGGGACATTTGGTCCAACCACCCTGCTTAGTCAGGGTCATCCCAGAGCATGTGGCATAGGATTGCCCGAAATAGTTCTTAAATGTCTTCAGTGACAGGAAACTCCACAGCTTCTCTGGGCAATCTGGGGCAGTGCTTGGTCACCCACACAGTAAATAAGTTCTTCCTCGTGTAATGTGATTTCATGATGCAGACATGCAATTGAAAATACTCTCTGTTTGGTATTTCTGTCTACTTCTTGGTGGCATCTAGAGGCAGTGTATCTTTGTCATGAAGCAGACAAAACAGGTTTTTCAGATTTCCTGACTGACTTCATAAGATTCCCTCAGGAGCATATTTCCATATACTGAGGAGTAGAAGAGGCAGTTTCATACAGGTGTAAAATAGGGCAGGGCTTTGGTTCGCGGAAAAAAACAACAACAACAAACCTGCTTTCTCTGAAAAGTAGATACCTGTCACAGACATCTTTTGTGAAAAATCCTTTCTTTAGGATTTTTCCCCTTTCTGAGAAGCTGTGGCCTCAGCAACAAAATGTAAACAATGGTTATCTGCTGCTGTGGAATGCAACAGGTGCACCTGTGATTGGTCTTCTGTGGATGTTTGGATTTACTGACCACTCACGACAGAGCTGTTCTTGCTTTCTGCCTGGATGCAGAACTTTGTTTATTCATTCCTTTTCTATTCTTAGCTTAGCAAGCTTCTGAGAATTTTTCTCTCTATTCCTATTAGCATAGTAATAATGTAATATATAGCATAAAATAATAAATCAAGCCTTCTGAAGGCTGAAGATGAGGTCAACATTCTCATCTCTCTCTTCACCCCGAAAAACCCTTGCAAGCCCTGTAACAGATACCTATCTCAGATGTTCTGTGAGTCAAGAGTCCCTTCTCTGGGGCAGGGGCTCTACATCTCTGCCCTGACAGCCCACATCACAGAGAATCAGGTCACTGCCAGAGCTCAGTGAGATCCTCAGGTTCATTTTATTGGAAGGAGATGGTGCCTCTTGTTGCAAAGTGTCTGGAGCAGCTGGAAGGAAATGTGCACAGCAACGTGCCTGCCCATCCTCTTTGGAAGGAAAGCAAGTGAGAGGCCAAGTCATGTCTGCACAGGGCTCAGGAGTGGCAGCCCCAGGCAGTGACAGGTTCTCCAAGCAGGTGCCTTGGCAGTGTGTTATGTGACCTCCCCTGCTGCTGGCAGAGCTTCCCAGGCCATGGAAGCAGGCAGCCAGGGGAAAGGCGGTGCTTGTGTCAAGCCAGGGAGCTTTTTACACCGTGAGAGGCCCCTGGTGTCAGGATGCCCAAAGCTGGACAAAGGCATTGCTTGCCAACAAGCTCCAGAGGCTGGATTCCTCCTGAGTGCATCAATGACACCAAGGAGGTCTGGGCTGATAATCATGGCTAGCACTTACCATGGGGGTCCAAATAAGAGAGCACACCATGGTTTTACTCATTCTTGATCTCTATGCACACTGAAGGCCTATTGCAAAAGGTGTTCAAGGATGGGCACATGGCATCAGTCAATAGAAGGGATCAAATACTTCCTCCTGTCTGCTCCAGCTGCAGGGCCTGGTTTAATTTTGAGTGCATTACTGCAGATGTATGGATATGGGCCTCTCCTGCATCCTCTGAGGACCACAGCTGCACACTCACAAACATCACAGTCCTGCATGTCTCACATATATAGACATATTTCCCTAAAAAAGTCAATTTTCTGGGTTGATCCCTATGGGCTGTCTCTAGCTAGACAATTTTGCTCACTTTTTGCATTTCCAAGAGCATCTCCTAGTGTCTGTGGGATGCATTCACATAGCCATGCACTACTTTTATCTTACAACACTTTCATGAAGTAGGTTATTGTGGAGGTTTGCTCTTGTGAGGGATCTGCTGCTGCCTGGGATGTGGTTGGGAACAAGACAGCAGGGCATTTACATTCTTCTCTTTGCTTAAGCAGCTGTCTCTTCCAGATTCTCTTGTGTGAACTCAAATCTCCCAGCTCAGTTGTTCACTGCTAAATATACTTTTGCTTTCTCTGACATGTGACTGTGCCAAGGATATAAGTGGATCATAACAGGATAGATATTTAATATTTTTCATTTGGAATGGGCACTTGGTGGGCATGCTGCCTGCCTCATTCCAGAACAGTGTAGGCTTGTGAGTAGGATTTTATGGGGCCTGATTTATTACAGATTCGTTTATCATGGATTCAAGCAGCTGGCAGGAGGCTGGAGTGGCTGGTGCCTGTTCTACAGCCTGTGGCTGCAGGAAAAGCAGACCCACAACTCTCACACAGGTCCTGTTCTCGGGTGCTGCCCTTATTGGCTGCTTAATTGCCCCTGCCAGTGTGTAATTCAAAAGCATAGGTAGGCAGCTCTGGTTTTGGCAGGACAGAGCTTCCTCTGATCCATGAAATGCTTCTGGCTGTTGACTCCACGCATCAGGTTTCTCCCTGCAGAAAGCTCAAGACAGCAGTGGGTGGGCACTTTGTGGGTTGGGTTTTTTTGAACCTCCATTTCTCAAATAACTGCCCCTTGTCAAGCCAGGATCTGGTCTAGGGAACCAGACTTACCCTCACATTCTTAAAAACATTGTATTTCTTTTTTTTGAATTAAACACCCAAGTGAGCTATAAACAGAGACTAACTGCCATCCCCAAGAACAAAGGGTTTGCTAAGCAGTGATAAATAATAAATTGCCCAGGAAAAATGCATCCTGTACTTTGGGTTTTATTTTGCTTTGGCTTAGCACAATTTCCACAAAATTTTTGCAATCATGCTGCCATTATCTTTTCATGACAGAGGCCCTAGGAACTTGTCCAGCCCACAGTGAGAGCCCTTTATGTACCTACTAATGTGCTGGTTCACAGACAGACAGAGGAGGATGCTGATCTGAATAGCAATCAGATGCCAGCATACACCGGCTCTCTACAAGAACTGTGGACATTAATAATGTCTCTGGGGAGTGGCTGCAGCTGTAATAAAGAAAAGATATCTGCAGTGTTTGCACAGCTCTCTTCATTCATCCTGATATGTAGTGAAGTGTGATAATGAGGACTTTACAAAATCTGACTGTCAGTTTTGGGGGGAGATTCATCATGGGGGGAAAAAGATGGAAGAAACATTTGTTTTTGCTAAGCATAGCTGAAACACAGAGATATTCTTAAAAGTGACCCCCTTCTATTTTGTGCTTTTTGGTTTTTTTTTGGGGTGTTGGTTATTTTTTGTACATGAAACAAGGGTCACTACAGGGTCATTTCTGAGTACAGCCGAAGAGGTTTCTATTTGGAGCTCTGACTCTGGAAAAATGTCACATCACAGGCCTGCATGCACACTTTTATTTTTCCATCCACAATAACAGTTGTGATGAAAGCAAGTTCAGAAAAAATAATTGCTTTCCCTCCTTTTTCCTTAACAACAGATCAGTTACACGGTGGAAAACCAAAATTGGCTACCTGGTAGTTTTGAAAATATTATAGAGCAGTTCCTGTGAATGCAGCACATCATGAATCAGGTCCTTTGTGCTTCCTCCCAGACATCAGGAGCTAAGCACGAGTCAGTATACGCAGGATAAGCAGGGTGGACTTGCACTGCTGATAACCTCCTGGGGCTGCTGGAGCTGCTCACCTCCACAGAGCAAAGCAGTGCCTCAGGTGCCTCCCTGGGAATCGCAGGCCCTGAACTTGGATGCAGCCCACAGTGTTTCCCTCCCTGGGAAGTGCCAGCAGATGCCCATGGGTCAGTCACAGCCAGGCTCCATGTCTCAGGGTTAAATCACACCTCATCAGAGCTAAGCAAACACAAGGAGAGACTCCAGGCACAGCAAGGCTGACTTTGCATTGTGTTTCCAATCTAACATTTTTCTTTTGGTGGCTTTTAGGCACTTAACTTTTCATTTGTAATGTTGCAGCAGCATACAATCACCTTCTTACTCCAAAAATGAGGGAGAATTCAGAAACACCGAGACAAAAGTGTTGTGCCAACTTAGTGACTCACATCTCTGGCTTGCACAGCAGGTCAGTCTGAGCCTCTGCAGAGGAGGAGATACATCCCTGCAGTCCCCTCAATGAGACAGAGATGACAAGGTACCTCAGAGTGTTTGGAGCACAGTTAAATCTGCTTCAACCTTGGTTTCAGTGCAAAATCATATTTCCACCAGCAGTATCACTGGGAACCATTAAGAGCCTGGGGCAACTCTATGTTCTCTGTCACAGGAGTGGTTCTGGTGACAGTAAAATGCAGGATGGGAAAGTACCTGTGGATGACAGAAGTGCCACTTAAATGAAATGCAAGAAAACTTCCATAAATACAAATGTAAACAGACACAGTGTCAAAAATTGGAAAACTTGATGTCTCGTAGCAGTGTTGCCAGGTCTTTTTGCAAGCTTCTGGCCAATTGAGCTTTACAAAAATCTCAGTTGTTAGAGTCCTTTGATTGTGGAAGGATCTCATCTTCCACTTCAAGTACCAGTTGGACTGCTAGCTCTTTTGGCTGAGTATAAATATTCTGAAATTATGGCTTAGGGATTCAGAGACTAAAAGACAAATAAAAAGAGCTCCACATTTATTAATTTTAAAACACTTCTGACTCTTAATTGGCCCACACTGCATTTTGTGAAGGCTTCAGTTTTAGCTCATCTGAGCATCTTACACATGCTCAGTGTAAGATATTTTTCCACATAGCAAGTATATGACAGGCATAAGGGTAGAAGTAATCCCATATGCACATATTAATGCCTCCCTACATTCTCTGAAGATAGCAGGAATGTGGATGTCAAAAAAAAAAAAAAGTCCCTAAGTATAAAGATGTCAGTGGTTTCTTACAGGGGTTTGTTGTTCTGGGTTTTTTTTTTCAGTTTATGACAAGCTAAGATGTAGTGCTGGGCACATCCTCACCGTGAGTCCCCAGTCTGCCTTTGTGCAGCCTCAGGGGCAGTCTGGGGCAAGAAGAGCCTCATAAAATCAGTTTGAGACAAAAACTGATGCTCTCTCAAAACTGTGAGCGGCTCCACTGGCCGGTGCTCCTGTCTGGATGTCAGCAGTGCTCCACCACAAATGCTTTTCTTCACTGTCAATGGGCAATTTAGAGACAAACATCATCCCTCGTCTGCTGGCTCATGTTTGGGTTGGTTCCAGCTCCCAATTATCCAGGCTTGGCTTAGCTCAGAAAGTGTGTCTGAAGGGCTTCAGCAGCAGCAGCAGCAGCAGGAGCAGCAGCTGGGCAGCCCTGCTGGAGGAGTGCTGTCAGCCCATGGCATGGCAGCGTGCTGGGGGCCTTCCCGTGTCCCTGGCAGCAGCATCACCTCCCTCTCCAGCACACAGAGGGATCTCAGAAGATGCCCAGCAAGGGCTGGAACAGCACGGGGTGAGGGTATCTAAGCCGTGGCACAAAGAGCTCTCAGTGGGGCACCATTGGCAGCCAGAATTAATGATAAGGGAGACACAAACCCATCCATCTTTGTGTCACATTTCCCTGCTTTGGAGACAGTAACTGCTCCAGAGGAAAGAGAGGATGTTTGCAGGATATATGGCAGAATGGTTGGTGTTTGCTTATACTATTTTTTTTAGTGGATGAGAGGGCACAATGCAAAGTTTCATGTTCATTCACAGAGCATATATAGATGTTATTAAGAGCAATATAGATTTGATTAAGATAAAATCTGTCTCTCCATATTGTAGTATTATAAAACTCAGAATCACAGGCAGATCAGAGTGTCTCTCACTCCAGCTAAATATACCTGTGCCTGTGCAGGTCAGACAGTCACCTTTCTGCTTTCACAGCAGAGCAGGCATCTGTCAGTCCTCCAATATGTGCTTCAGGCCTGGCTTCTATATGTCTAAGTGATTAATTAATCTCTGTGCAGCAACTGGAAAATGTAAAGTGCTACATAAAAGATAAGTATTACTATTACTAAATCTGTATTTGACGAGTGTGACTTGACATAAAGTGGCAGGTTTTATCTTACTCATTGCCACTATCTGAGAGAGGCCATTGACAGCAAATTTCTGGAGCACAATTTATTACACAGGCAGAGTGGGGTAAGCGGTGCAGGCGGGGAGTGCAGTGCAGGATCCACCCGGGATGGGCTTTTCCCACCTCGCTCCACTACCTGTGACTCGGGGGCATCAGAGGGTGCTCCGGGCTCCCTCAGGATATCCGGACTGATAAATCAATCGTGGCATCTGGCAGCAGAGCCCCAGCCGAGGGAGGAGGGTGGGGGCTGGCCCAGTGTGGCCGGCTGATGGCAGAGACGGGACTGGGGAGCGGTGACACCGGGGATGCAGAAGGGATGCGGGAGGGGATGGAGGAGATGCCCAGCAGCTGATGGACAGCGGGGGTGCAGGTGGGGGTACTTCACCCTCTCCTATCGCCCCTCAGCCCACAGGGCAGGCTTTGCCCCCGAGCAAGGCAGCACGGACCGGATAGCTCAGTCCCTCCTGAGTGTCTGAATGCCCAAGCCGCTCGTAGCCGCGGCCGCCTTAGCAAGCCCAAAGGATATCAGCTCTTTAGTCAGTGATTATCAGCTCTCTTAGAATTCCAGCCCTTTGCTTGCTAAGGTACCTGGCAGGCTATTGGGGAAGCAGGCACGAGAGAGGAGAAGAAAAATCATCCTGGGGTTCCACAGCGGTGGTTTTATTGAGGGATCTGTGAAGGGGTCCAGAGATGGCTCTTCTTCTGCTGAATAGGCTAAACCAGCTCCTTTTTATAGGGTATAAAGGGATCCAAACTTGTCCAATAGCAGGGGTTAGGGGAAAGTGACCTATGGGGTTACAGAGATAAGCTAGGGTCCGAGAAGGGGAAGACTGGAGCTTATTTTGCTGTCTCATCATAACTCAGCAATTCCTGCCTTTAAGCCTCAGCCCTCCATGGAGCCCTAGCCAATTCCATGGACTCTGCTACACTCTCCAGCTGGGCATTTCTTGCTGGGATCACTGGCTGGGTAGAAGCAGCAAAGGGGGGTCATGAAGGCAAGCTGGGAAGTAACACAGCTGGTAAATACATATATGAACTTGTGTCTTGGTGCACTTGCGGGGAGCCTGGTGCCCTAGGGAGTTGATCTGACTATTCCCTCTGGGCCCTATGGTGGCATAAATATTTAATATTAATGATAATATAATAGTAAAGAGCTTTGAAAATGGAGAACCCTGTAGGCAGTTATTTTTATTAATAGTATGGGCTATTTGTGACTTAATGACTGCCAAATACTTTCAATTGATTTGAATCTATGAAGCCAACCTGAGCACATGATGGAGGCTAGCAGCTTAGTGGCTCACTTAATTTCTTCGAATTTGATCTTTGTTCAAGAAAAATATGTGCTGGTGTTGCTGGCTTCTCCTTTGTTTTTTCTTCAACCTTTCATGCCTCTTGACATCTTTTTGCAAAATAATCAAGGAACCAATCCCGACGCTCATGCATGGACAAGCTGCTCACATGAGCATGACCCTGCCTTTGGCCCTTGACCTGCCTTTCTCAGTGTCTGTGGCCACAGCCCAACAGCATGCACATGTTTGATGTAATGTATGCTGGAGGGTGCAAATCCACCTGGTTAGTGGTTCAAACCTCACTTTCTTAGTGAGTCAGGTGATAAAAGCTCTGCTTGGGATCAAGATCCCTCCCATAACAGATGCAGTCTTTTGTTTCGTCCCTCAGCCTAGAATTCCCTCTGGCCATTTCTGGTTTCCCAAAGTTGCATAGGAAGTGTTCCACATTTAAAGGGCTTTAAGTTAATAAATGACAAATACAGCCACTGTCAGGTAATGTGTCATAGCTTAAGGAAAAGAGAAAGGTCATGAGCAAACCTCAGACGCAAAATATGTGGTTTCCTTGAAAAACCTCAAATGCACCAGGAGAAATTTTTCTTCTTGTGCCAAGCAAGGTTTCTGGATAAGTTCCCAAGCATCACTTTCTTATGGATCTCTTGCAAAGTCCCCAACTGTGCACTTAAAAAATTTTGCTGGCCTCTAAATTTGCAAAAGAAAAAGAATAAAAGTAGCTGTAAGGAGAGGGGTAAAGAAAAAACCTCTGAGTTTGTTTGTGTTTTGTTGTTTATTTTTTTTTTTTAATTCTGGTTGAAAGCTACCAAGGGTGTGAGGAAGTCCTTGCAAAAATGCAATGAGGACAGGAGGACAGAGAGAGTGCCAAATGGAGGCAAATGCAGGGGAAGCATGAGGAAGAAACAAATCTGGGCTGCCAGCATCAAACTGGTTTGCTACTTCTCACCATATTCCGATTTTTTCCCCCTCATATTAGCTTATTTGGCTATCATCCTAGTTTTCAGCAGCAATCCCACACACGTAGAAAAAGCTGTCTCTACCAGAGAAAACTGTAAAGAAATTTTGTGAGATCCAAAGTTAGCTGATGCACCAAAAAGCATGTGGTGAATATGGTGACCTGGAATTACTCTAGGGCCTTCAGTGAAAAGCACAGAAAAGGTGCTACTTTAACCAGGTGATGGTCAAAAGAAAAATGGGACTTAAGCAAAACCTAATCAATTCTGCAAGATTTTGGACATGATCTTGATGTTCTTGACAGGATTTAATACAGAACTCACTGACTGCATTTAGTTTTAGGTGAAAGTTGTGCTATAAGTCTCTCATTCTCTTGGGAGATGTGGCTTCAAGCTTCTCAGCCACTGAGGTGGACTCTTGTCCCCAGGTGGACTGGGCTTGGACACTTCCTTAGCAGGAGATGGGGTAATGCAAGATGGAAATCAAGAATAGAAACCTGAATGAGGAGGGGATGGAAAAATTGGGCCACTTCTTTTGTTATGCATCTGTTTGTAACTCTGGTGGCACAACTCCAGTTTTGGTCCCTTTTTCCTCCTATCTACAACATGTCCCCTTGTTCAGTGCTTGGATCAGGAGAGGTGGTGGGCTGAGGGAGATCACAGTGAGTTTGCTGTCCTTGGCAGCCTCTTGCCTGCAGCTCATTGCTGCCAGCACTGCCTCCTGTGACAGGGCAGGGGGAAATGCTAAACTCCGCCTGCAAGCAGCTTACTTGTTCCACAGCCCTGCAACTTTGCACCTCTTCAGATGCTGCTCAGGCATGCACACAGGGGTGAGATTTTTAGCTGTCTCAGCATGCCAGAAGATGTTTGGGTTGTGAGGCTTTTTTTTTTTTTTTTATTTTCCACTTCTTATTTCATTATTTTATAGCCAGTCTCTGCAAGTCCATCACTAGCTCTCCATTTGCAATGGGCTGTGGGTGCTGTGGAGTTATTTGATTGAGTATCAAACCGCGCAATACAAAATTATTGAGTAGTCTTGTTATTGAAGTAACCCTTTGGTGTCTCTTGCATTCCAATACTGGACCTCTTCCATTTATTTCTATACAGTCCTGCATTTGGAAGTAATTTGGATCTTGGAACAGCAGCCTGAAATTATTGGCTAGGCTTGTGTATAATGTAATGAGTGCTAGACATTTATAAGCTTAGCAAGTCTGTCAAGAGAATATCAGCTTCCGCTCCTCACCCTATTACCAAAGGTGTTCTGGCTGACCCTACAGTTGCCCCAGAGTTTTAGTCATTTAGAAATTTTGGCTTGAAAATCAATACAAGTTTCAATGATGTTCATATATTTTCAGCCATAGTAGAAATCAGTGGTCTCTGCATCCATCTGACCCTGGAAGCAGTGTTATCTAATAACTGAGAGAGCAGACAGCAGCTGGGCCGTCTTGGGCATGCTCTGCTGAAATGGATTTTGAGACCTTGAATAAAGCATTTCGTTTTTGTGCTTCTTTTGTGGTCCCTAAAGTGTGGGTGTGAGGGTGGGGGGTGTATGTGAAGAGGATGGATAAAGGAAGCAGGGAGAATAATTTCATCTTCTTGTAAAATTTCATTATTTTGCACAAAACTCTATATGGGGTGTAGTTGCACACACAGCAAATAGAGTGTCTATAAAAGACATTTGAAAGAAGGTCAGTCTAGAGGTGGAGCTTTACACCACTCTTGGAGACAGGGCAGAGGGCAGATGAGAGAGGCCAGAATCTGTTGTAATCCATGGTGTATGGACATGCACAAATTCCTAATAAAAGTTAAGAGAAGCCATGCCATGTGCTCAAATGCCCCCTAGAACCATGTAGCTGAAGGATTCAAGCAGGACATCTTGCTTTAGCTGAGCTGCTTCCAGTGATTTAGCGTGCATATGTCACTTGGATGCCAGCTATTTAAAAAAAAAAGAAAAGTAAACCAATGCATGAAAAATATGATAAAAGGTTCACTTGTCTGGTGTGATTTGTTCAAACTAAACAGATGTGCCTCACTTTCCAGAGAAATCATTGTTCTTCATTCTCTCAGTTTGAAAGGTACTTTGAACACACAGCCAAGGCACTTGATGTAGAAATGTTATCAGTGAAACAGATTGGGCAGTGTTTTGTTACAATTCTCTAAATATGTAGTAGTCACTGACCTACAAGTACAACAGCTATAGCCTCAGTAAGGTTTTTCAGTAGTGTAGATAAACACTGCAAGTGAGGACTTGGCTTCCAGGCTGGGTTCTGTTTCGTTTCCTGGACAGATGATGGCATTGCAGCCCTGCTGTATTCTGCAAACCCAGCCAAGGTACTCCCAGAGAGAGAGCTTGATTTGATTGTGCTATGCACGCTTTAGCAGCTTAAGATTTTGCCTTTTGCTTTTCATGTCTTCAGTGAAACAGATGAATGCTATAATAGCAGTACTTTCTAAAAGGAAGACATGAAATTTCTACATTTATAATAAAAAAGTGTTACCAACCTCATTGTAATTCAGACTTGAACTGTTCACCCTGTGCACGTCCAGAAACTCATTCTCTAATACTAGATGCAATGATCTCTGGAGGGAAGTTTTCCATCTGTTTCCTTATGATGTTAAGCTGTTAGTGCTGTTCATTATTTATTACATCTACTGGAGTATGTTGAGCTATGATTTTCTTCTTGTCTGGTGTTAAGAATTTGACTTGGTTAGTGCTAAAAAAAATCCCCTAGGATTTGCATATTACACATTGATATTTAGTGTATTTGGGGGGTGGGGGGGGGGGGGAAGATAGGGGGCTGTAATTGCTCCCAAGCTGCTTTTGTGCTAGCAGATAATTTATATTTAATTCAGCAATACAGAGTTAAATTAATCACTTTAAATGGAGATAAATATAGATGTGCTATATATAGGTGGAATCTGCCACCCATACTCTTATCAAGGAGGGTTATCTCTGCTTGACTTCAGTAGGACTTCTGCAGGGTAAGATGCTTCTCATTATGGGCAAGGTAGGCAGAATTGGGCCCATCATAAATACGTATGAGTATATATT
The DNA here is from genome assembly GCF_028018845.1 of Melospiza georgiana. Classification (NCBI taxonomy): domain Eukaryota; kingdom Metazoa; phylum Chordata; class Aves; order Passeriformes; family Passerellidae; genus Melospiza; species Melospiza georgiana. Next base: position 22,612,862 of record NC_080431.1, read on the forward strand.
TCATCTATATGAATGAACGTGAGAGAGTGGGGTTTATAAAATATGAGCATGCAGTTATCAATGTGCACATTAAGCAAAAGCTCACAGGTCTCTTCTCTGTATTTTCACATCTTCTATTACAAGAAGGTGTGGTAGACTTGGGTTATTATGTTGTTCTATGCAGAATAAATGCTACATAATAAATAATTATCTCCTTGGGGTGAGGGATGGTTCAACCTGATTCTCCATTTCTTCACAGAAATTATTACATATTTCTGCAGGTAGATTTCTCATTGAGTTTATGCTATTTTGTCACTGGTTCCATTAAATCCTAACAACAGTTTGGGTGTCCAAACATAGCCAGAAGGGACAGCGTTTGTGTTATTATTTGTATCTTTACATCCAGTATCTTGCTCAGAGAAATATCTTTGAAGATGTACAGAAATTAGATCAGTATCTTATTATACTGTAATTAAAGTATCAGTTCAGGCTGTGAAACACTATCTAGATCAACCTTTGAGGTTACTCCAAACAATACTGGTTCTTTTGGAATAAATATATGTGTTTCCAAACTGCATAACGGCAAGGTTTTGCATATCATTCTCACGTGTAGTGTCTTTTGATGCGATGGAGAATTGTAGATGAACTGAAATGTTCACTTTCCTGTCATGTAGCTGGTTCTTTATCATAATATAGATGTTATTAAGATAAAATCTTTCTCTCCATATTGTAGTATTATAAAACTCAGAATTAGAAATGCTTTATCTTTTCTGAAGAACAAAGACTATGACTACTTTAAGCAATATCAAAGTCACACTACCTTTATCAGGGGGGAGCATGAAGGAAAGCACCATAAGTTAATTCTTGTCAGACTTAACACAGGATATTTGCAATTACCAGACAGAATAATCACCAAATGATAAAACAAACAAGTTTTTCCTAGTGCTTTTTTAAAGTGGTAGCAAAAAACCACCTACCTGGGAGCAAGACTGGTTGATTATGCATCTGCTCTTTGGACTGCCAAGCCAGATGCTTATGTGGAATTAATCAACTCCGCTTTGGCATGCCAGTGGAGCTATGTTGACCAGCACCTTCCAGGGTGTATCTATAAGATACTAAGTTGGTAAATTTAAAGGTCCTATCAAGGTATTCTGAACAGTGGAAAAATTCTTAGGTTTGCACCTACTGAAGATCACTTGTGTAATACCAAACTCATTGGAACAACTTGGGAGAGAAAGTTTGCATGCACTCATTGATAGATTGCAATCTATCTTCTCACAGTGACATCACCCAGGGTTTTTTTTTTTTTTAAAGGACCTGGAAAAGTGTGGTTAATCTTCATACAGCCATAAGGGTCTCCTGTAGCCCTCAAAACCCATCCTGTGTGCTGAGGCTCTGGTGATCATCTTTGTAACATGGCTCTTACAAAGAGCAGCTCGCCTCCCCACTTCCCAGACAGTTGTAAATGGAAGTTGTGGTACTAAATGAATACTGTTGGTATTCCTCCTCATACATGCCATTCTGCTGGAAGCATGTTTTATCCACCAAGCCAGTTAATAGTGCAGTTGTCTTCTTCAGGCATCCTTCCACCTATTTTCTAAGGTGGACACATTCTTTAGTCCTGTCTGGGTATTACCCCACCCTTTCAAGGGCTGCCAGGCCACCAATGGAAGCTCTGAGGTTGTTTTTCTCCATGCTGTCAGGTGACTGTATCAATGGACAGTCACGTGTGAGTATCTGGGTAGTGCTCAGAGGTGGTTCAGACGTCTCTGGGTCAGACATTCCCACTGTCCAGGCACTCAGGCAACAGCAATGTTCCTATAATTTCAATCATGGAGCTGGTGAAGGGTTTGGAGCACAATTCCTGTGAGGAGTGGCTGAGGGAGCTGGGGCTGTTCAGCCTGGAGAAAAGGATGCTCAGGTGGGACCTTGCTGTTCTCTACAACCACATGAAAGGAGCTTGTGGCCAGGTGGGTGTTGGTCTCTTCTCCCAGGCATTTCTATTTCTTCAAAAAGACATCTGGGAAGACACAGAGTTGAAAAGCCTGAAAATTGAACCCCCCAACCCACCCTTGTCTCCTGCTGTCTTCTAGGCAGAGAGCATGGCAGAACACAAACACCAGCTCTGCTCAGACAAAAAGGTCTGATAACTCCCAAAATTATGTGAGAAACCTGAATGACCTCTGTGAGTACTCCAGAGCCTCCCAGAAAAGTACACTCTAAGAACTAATAGTAATGGATTTGTCAAATATATTTTCATGCATATATAAAAAGGTATATTTATTTATCTTGTTAAATATGCTTTTAGTAGGTGGATTGCACAATCATAACAGTAACACTCTGAAACCACAACTAACATGGCACTTACATCCTAAACCCTTATTTTCAGTCACTTACAACTTTCTGAGAAAAGTAGCTTTCACATTGATTTATCATACTTCCACCTGGGACCAGACACAATCATTTTGTTGACGAAAGGGAAGTTTTATTAACATCCATCCAGCCACTTAGCCAATTTGGAGTTGTCTGACTGAGAAAAAGCCTTTTTCACTTTTAAATCCAGCACATAAATTCTGACGGCTGAGATAACTCCAAACTTCCTTGTTTTAAAAAACCCACCAGCAAACTCAAACCAATTTCACCTGGCTGGAGTAGAGTCTTCATCTGTCCCCTCTCTGAAGAAGAAACAAACTTAAAAATAACATAATGGTGTTGTGTGTGAGTCCATGCTCACACTTCTGTGCATGTGTATATGTGAGTGAATGTATGGACCAGTTTCAAAACCAAACTACCACAGGCAAAACCTTCAACATGGGTCCCATGTACTGAAAGGGTCTAAAACACATGCCAGTCTTTAATCTTATCCTCCAAACTGCCCACACACAGAAAGTGCTTAAGTCTGTGCTAAACTGGAGTCCTGATAACTAAAAAGAAAGGAGATATTAATTATGGGGGTTGACAAATCTCCTTAGCTTTTTGACTGTTACCTGCACAGTGGTTGATAAAATGTTCAGGCTAATGGTATAAAGAAGTCAAATAATGATATTGCAGACTTAGAGGTTTATCCTGGGATTAATAAATTGCAGGAGTCCACAGTGAGTTGTGTTTGAAGGGATAGCAGCTGGATCCTTGAAAACAGATGGCCTTTCTTGTCAAAGTAGTCTTGATCTTGTCTAATCTTAAAAGCTAAGCAGGTTTGGGCTGGAAAGATTCACCAGAGAATATCTGATGCTCTAAGTTGTTTCTTCTATAGCAGGAATTGCTGCTCACAATTTGACAAGAAAATTAATGATAATTTTGTGAATATAAATAAAGAAATACAAAACTTATGGCTTGATTTTATGGGATTTTTATTATTCTCAGTATCATATTGCTAGAAATTTTCTGTGTTCTCAGGATGATAGGAATTTAATACAAGCTTCTTTTGCTCTAATATATGATGCTTTGTTCAAATGGGAAAATATTACCAGCCTGTTGCTGTGACCTGCACCAGGAGTTTGAGAACTATAGTTCATCAACTAGATAAAATTGAAAATTCCTGAAAACCCTAGATCCTCTGCATTTACAGCATTTTTTGTTTCATGAGCATTTTTGGCTGCAGGTTGGTTGGTTATTTGGTGGTTGGTTGGTTCAGTCTTAACTGTATTGAATGTGATTTTCTTGCAGATTTTCTTAAAACTTGGTGCAGTTAACAAACTGCATGACCTCAGAACCCTGCAGCATGACAATTCAATCCTGGCAGGTACTGAGCTGGTGCTACTTGGTTTTCTGAAAGCTGGGATCAGTAAAGATTTTGCCTTTGGCTTTGGTGAGAGCAGCGTGAAGCCCTGGGGCAGCTGGAGAGCGTTTATAGGTGACCACTGAAGCTGGCAAGCACTGGTATTCAAGACTGATCAGATTAATTAGTCTGTCAGCATGGAAGGATCTGGTTTATAGCCACTTGACTATTTGTTATGGGGCTTTCTCTCTGAGCACTGTTAACCAAATATAAATGCTTGGAAATTGCACTATTCATGAATCAAGTGAACATGGAGAGAGTAATTGTCACCTTCTTAAAATGCAACAATTCAAATGCTTTATATAAGCATCTAGGATTAGAAAAATGCTGTTCTTTTCTGGTAATTTATTTTATATTGTACTGTATGATAGTCAGTGTGGTAAAGACCTATATCAATTATAGCATTTCATTACACAGTAGCACAAAACATAATGTTGTATAATAGTTTGCTTGCTTGAGAATAGGCAACTCTATCTCAGACAGTAAAACCCCCCTCAGAAATCCACAGTTAAATTACATCAAACATCTCATACTGTTGCAATCAAAAGGAGCATTTTTATAAAATCCAATTGAGCAAAATTAATTATTTCTACATAAGCAAGGTTTCAACAACAGAAAATTTTACAGCTGAGCTAAAATTTTGTGAATGATTATTTTATGCTTGTCATAGAATTTCTGATGACAAAAGGAAACCATTATCTTATAGTAGTTTCATGCTGAACTCTTAAAAAAGACAGGCTTACAAGCAAGGATATTATACAAGTATTTATATAAATGCAATTCCAGACCTCCCAAGTACATAACTGCAGAAAGATGCTCATGCACAATACACAACTATGTGTGATTGCTTTCCCATTGACTGCAGTGTCCCTCATAACACATCTGCCCCACAACATCAGTTCAAAAGTTTTCTAGGAATTGTGAGTCTTCTCTGCAGATACTGATGGCAGTATTCTAGCTATTAGTCAACAATTAGTCACTTGCAAGACCTCATACTTGACTTGCATGTACCTTTATTTCTGTATTTTTCTTGCTATAACAGAAGCAGTTTTTGCCAAACATCAGTGTTCTTAAAAATCATTGGATTCTGCTGCCTGAGCTAATGTGGATTAATTTTGTAATTTTGATATGATGACATAAATGGGCAAACAATAAACCAGTAAAAACATGAAATACTCTCTAGGACAAAATGTCTTAAAACTATAGCTCATCTAGGCTTCTGTTATAGAAATACTTTCACAAGTTTTAGACAAACTTCTAGATAAGGAAAGTGAGTAAGGAAAACTGCACATTTAATGGCATGGGAAAGTCATTACCGTAATATCAAAAATATTCATCAAAAACAAAATATTTAGTGATTTTCTGAATTTTCATCTTTATGGCAATACTCAGTGACATGGGCCAGCTACAGTCATGACTAGGTACTAAATTTGCATCTGATTACATGGCAAATTTATAAAGAAAATGTTTAATAACAACATGCTCATGTCTGCTCTGTGTGTAAAATATGTCAACAGTCTTTGCAGGAGCCACAAGAAGAAACAAATCATAGCTGTGTGTTTTCCCTCAAAGCAGAAAGGCAGGTGACCCTGCTGCTTCTGAGAAGAGCCCTGACTGCAGCACTCTGCATTTCTGCAGTGCTCTTCACATCACAATTTCAAGGGGGAAATAAAAAGCACTGCATAATGTATCCTCCCCTTGGGTGCTAAGTCTTGTTGTCCCTATTTATGTTTGAGGAAATTTTTGAGTGCTCTTTGGAAAGATTAAACTTCTTTGGTTTTTGGGCACCCATCTTAAACTGGACCAGCCCCTCTGTTCCAAGGCATCAAAGGGACTGCACCCCCTTCCACCCATGGGAAATGGCAAGGTAAGCACTTCTAAAATTCAGTTTTCATGCACAAAGATTAAACTAAGGAAAATCCCATCTCTAGTCCATTAATAGAAACAACAAGTAGTGAAAAGAAATACACTGAACTTTTTAAAATTAATTTTTGAGAATTTCTATCCAGTGCATTGTTAGTTCCCTTTAGAAACAGGTGGAGAAGGATTTCAGAAAGGATTCCAGACATTTATTGGTCCATAAACTTTTCTTTGAGACCAGAATGAGTCCCAGCTCACTGAGGCAGCCATGTCAACTCTTGTCAGAAGGACAAGGAGGAGGAGGAGGAGGGAGAAGGAGAGAGAGGAAAGAATAGTCTGAGGGAGCAGGTAAGCTTATTAGCCTGAGCTGAGCTACCCAGAGGCTGCTGCAAGCACTGTGTGGCACAGCATCAACAACTGCATTTGCTGCTTCCCCAAAGGCAGACCTTGATATATTTGTTTGTGTATTGGTGAAGAAGTCAAATATTAAAATTGACACACTGCGAGAGGGTTTTCTCAACTGTACTGAATAAAAGGGAAAAAAACCCCAAAGGTTTGTCAGGTTGAATAAACCACTAGGATAAAAGGAGCAAAGTGATAAAGACTTAGATTCAAGCTACAGAAACAAGCATGAAAACACTTTTTTTTTTTTTAAGTACATGGGGTGTTGGGTCAGCCAGCTAGTGTGTCTGAACTCTGCTTTTGAATGAATGTGAGATCTTACAAAAACAGCTTGTCTCATGGGAAAACAGGGAAAAGCTGTGGCACTTTCTAATGCAAAACAACTTTCAATGGTAACACCAGTATTGGCATTTTCATTTGATCATAGTTCACTGCAGGGGCTTTTCCTTTTTTAAAAATAATTGATGCAAAAGAACGTAATAAATATTTTGCTAATCAGATCTGTACCTAAATAGGACTACTCCAAAATGCACGCAGCATTGGAAAAACATGCCTGAATTTGAATAATCATCCTATCAAAGAGAATCTTGCTATTGTTTACTTACTTTAGAAGGGGAAACATATCTATATAGATATATATAGATATAGATATTTCAATCTGTCAACTATGTAAAAATTAATCTCACACACACATATATATATACACACACACACACACGCCATTTAAAAATGAGAATATGTATTACCTTCCTTAGTTAATGAATTAATTTTAAAATTTCAGCTGGAAACACTGAAACATTTCCCGTGTCTTTGGAAGTTATTTACCAAACAGCAGTGAAGAGTAGCATAGAACAGTTACAGTTTCATAGTCTCTTCCTCTGCCCTGCTCCCTCATAGATTAATTGTTTTCCAACACTTTCACAAGAATTGTAACTGTCAAGATGAACTTCCAGGAAAGTCAGTGAAAAAGTTGATTTTAATGGGAGAAAGTCAGTGCAATTTCAAGAAAGACCCCAAAATCCAAACCAAATGACAAACCCAAACTGCCAAATCCCAAGTATTTCATAAGCTTGCAAAATTTATAAGGTTATTTTTCTTTAATGCTCATGGAATTATAATGTAACGCTTTGAGATATAAATTTGGCCTGATGACCTCTTCTCTAGCTAATTATCACTGGTTTCACCCTTCTGTTTTAAGATTATAATTGGCTCAGCTTGTACAATGAGTTCTTTTAAAAATTATTTGACTTCATAAAAAACCCTCCGTTTGTAGCATTGTTTTTCTTTGCTAAAGAGATAAATGAATTTAGGAATGTGTTCCAATGAACCATTTAATTGGGTTCACACCCTAAAATACTTGTAGAGTCCCATGGGTTTCTCCTGTCGAGGTTATATTCATCGCTGTGATATTTAAATGCTAAAAAATTTATTTCATAATTTTACTTTCCCCTTTCATCTTTCCAACTCACCTTCTCATTCCCCTCACACATAGAATGATAGAATTGTCTAGTTTGGAAAGACACCCAAGATCAGTGCTCATAGTACTATGTCTGTTCACAGACTGCAGTCTATTAGCCAACACAAAATCCAGCACATTCCTAGAAGATTTTTCGGAGCCATGGATTGGTTTGCTAGAGCTTCCTGTGGTTTACCAGAGGCAATCTCAACCCAAGAGTGCATTTTTGTTTGAAAAGCAGCTGAATTCATGTGGTAATCTTAGTGGAGACACTGCAGGTGTAGGACTTAGGGTGTCCCACACAAGGAAATGTCGTAGGGAGAGTTGCTGCCTTTTACTGCACATCCCAAACACAGCCGGGAAAAGTGGCCAAGCTTCCAGTCTCACTCAAGGTCCCTGAGACCTCGGCCCACGTTTTCCAGTGATAGGTCCCTGTTCAGCAGAGGGAATCCATTTTCTCTGTGAGCCCTGCATCAGTTAGATTGGAGGCTGTCCTGCTACCCCGAGCTCTGCCAAGCTGGGCCGCGATCCCGGCCAGCAAGGGTCTCAAATGCCACACAACACTTTGAGCAGAGGTTAAGATGAGCCAGTGCTGTGTCAGGACAGGCTCCTCTAGGCCTAGTTTTGCTTGTGGTACTCAAACAAGCAACAATAAGGAAGAAGATCTGACACATAATGTACCTCCAAATGTGTTGAGGCACCTTTATATGATATTGCTTTCATAGTGTTCCCTGGAGTTATTATTGGTTCCACCCACACTAATTCACTCTTACAGAGCCTGACTCAGAAAAGAAGTAGTGCTTGTTTCATCTGACAATATCCTAAAAATTAACAAAAATGAGTGAAAAATAGCTGAAGAGGTTATTTTCTGATGTGTACTTTCAAGAGGAAAAGGAAATTCCACTTTTTTTAACTACATATTGTATTTTGTCAGGTGTAACTCTCAAACCTGTTCATTGAAAGAAAGGGTATATTTTAAAAAAAGAATACTGCAGTACCTGGGCACAAAATTTGCAGAGAGGAACAACCACATACAGCAGTCTTTACTTGGTCTTGATACAAAGGTCCTTGTTAAAATGTCAGTAGGGTGAAATTAAAAGAACCAGTTGAGGGACTGGGTCAAGTTAAGGTATTTTGGCATCCACAAAATAGAACAGTACTCTAAAAGCTCAAAAAAGGCCATTGAAGCTTAACAACCAGCAAGATGTTGTGTAGGTGTGTTTGTGAAAGAGAGAAGCATGCAAGAAAGTCCCCAAGGAAGAGGCTTGCCTGGAACTGGAAGCAGATTTAAAACTGTGTCAGGCTGACAGACTCAGCAGGATCTCAGTAACCTTAATAAGCCTGGAAAAACGCTTGCCATACTTATCAAGCCAAATTGACCCCCATTAACTCTTGGTTTCCTCTTATGTACACTTATAAGTTCTGTGTTTTTCACCCTCACTTCACTGTTAGGACGGAGACATGCTTTATGACACTGAAAATTGTCAGCAGCCACTATAGCACACTTTTTTTCTCTGGCTTCACAGCGTGGTCACAGCCTTGCTGCCCACCCACAATGGTTAAAGACAGACTATGTCTGCTGCAGAAAAATCAAATAAGGATCAAAGCAGTATATTGATTTATTAACAGCACCTAATTAAGCAGCAGTGGGTGAACAATACTTTAGGGATCAATACCAGCGTGACAACAGATAAACCACAGCACTAGACTGTCCCACATATGACTTCAAGCACACTAGCAGCACCTTTGAAAACAAGTCTATTGCTACATCAAGGCCACATAGAACTGCTTTTCCACATGATTTGCTTTTAGCTCATAAAGGCAAATCAATTTATAGAAGAGTTATAATCTTGTCAATCCAGAATTATGAAGGTATGCAGAGATGCTTAGAAGAGAACACTTTGGGTTGAATCTGGATGTGGAGGCAAATGTCATCTGCTCTTTCTGAGAGAGAACTACAGTCCTGACCTGTCATTCCTCTGCCCACTTTCAGCTCATTCAAAGTGTAGTGTGAGAAGCCAGCATGAGCAAGGGTTGCTTTGTCAGAGAAGCTGGTACAGAAACTTCTTTTACTATTTTTGCTTTTCATTGCAAGAGCAATCCTTCAGAGATACTGACCTGTAAAATTCCAAGTCCAAGGCATTGGCATTTTTTTCATGTGTGAGGACTTTTTGCAGGGTTGGAGGTAGGATTTCTCTGGAAGTGACTTTTGCAGAGCAAAGTGTCAAGGGATGCAAACAATATGGGGAAATTTTGATTGCATTTTCTTTTAACTTTTTCCCAACATTACCACATGTAATTGAATGACACATCTTAATTTCTTTCTGTATTGGTGTTAAACCTCTTTATCCTTGCCTTTTGCAGTCACTTTCTTCTAGTGATGATGAATGTTGTACAAATAGTGCAAGCATAATAAATCGGTTTTAATTTCCTTCTAGCTGATCTTGGATTTGGCTGGTGGCTATAAGGGAAGCAAATGTACTAGAAAAATAAATGGTAGGTTTTGATTGTCATAGCCAAATAGTCATTATGAGTGTTAATCACCAAAAGTGAATTCCATTGTATATTTAACTGCACACCTGTCTGACATCTGGAAAATTGAACTAATCCATTTTCTGAAAGGAACTCCAACTTGGAAATCATATTTGCATTTGGCAGTGTAATGCCTACTATTGTTACAAATAGCCCTGAAGAAGATTAGACTGGAAGGAAATACAGGCAATCTCCTTTGTTTTGCGGGTTGTGTGTGTCGTGGTTTTGACAGCGCCGCAAGGAGTTATTTGCCTTGTTTGTTAGCACAGAGCTCAGTGCAGCACCAAGAGGGCTCCTGCAAGGCTTGCCCCAGGGTCTGGAGAGATTTGGGGAAAGCAAAGGTGCAGGAGGATGGGCACCAGGGCTGGGGAGGGGATGCACCTCGGGCTGCAGGAGTGAACCCCATTGTTTGCTGTGTTTCCCCACCCCTTACAGCTGCCCTGGGGAAAGCAGAGCAAACAAGGGAAGGTTTCATGCTGTGCCTTCCAAAAGTGTTGAAAACTCCTTTGGAAGATTTTCCAGGTTAAATTAGCCGATTTGTTTGTGGCCCTCTTTCAAAATCTTCAGAATCATCAGGTGAGTTTGATTCTCTTGAGCAAAAAGGGGAGAACTACATCTCATGCATCACCCACAGCTTCTCAGGACTCCTTAAGCCCACCAGCATCTAAATACAGGTTTTGCTAGCAAGCCATAAAAGTGAGTGTCCAAGAATCAATGTGCCAGAGATTAAATGGACACATTTTTCCTAATATAAATTCATTTTATAACAGGAACTTTTTAGTTTTTATAGCTTTTAATTCATCTACCTGTAAATAAAAGAGTATACCTTCTATCACTGGGAATGACAGTTGTTATACCATAATTTTGTATTCTCTTTCTTAAAAAAATGTAGAGAATCTTATGGGCCAATATATTTCTTTCATATACCTCAGTTGTTTTGTCACAATAGCAATATCTAAAAAAAATAAAATTACACATTACAGAAAATGAATCAGGCAGCTGATTTTAATTTTGGATTTTTTTAGTCCTCTCATAATGTGTGATTGAAAGTTTGTGAGGTGCTCAGTGTGGTTTATAAAACCCTGTCAAGCTTGTAACTTTGGCAAAGAAAGACTTCTTAATACACAGTTTTTAATGTGAAATTACCATATTCTCTCTTAGCAAGAGAGGTCTTTTTCAGCAGCTAAAATTAACTGTTGAAAAACGTTGGAAATGTGCATGGTAATGAGTTCATTCCTGTCAAAATGAAATCATTAATATTAATTTTTTCCTCCTCTGAGTGACTCCTGCACCATTTTTCAAGTTAGGAAAGAAGTTAGAAAATTTGCAAGACCATTTCCAGGAATACAGGGGTAGCAGGTCTCCCACCATCATCAAAAGACTATTTTAATGTCTTGACTTCTCCTTTGAAAACTTCTTACTTCACTGTTTAGCTTTTCCTCTGATTATTTACATATTTACATTTATCACTGTAAGGCTGTTAATTTATAAAGCACATAGGATGTACAGACCTTGAGATTGCCATAAGATGGTCTTCCAAAAGGTTTTGGGGTATTTTTTTGCAGCTAAGTAGAGCATTACATCTGAGTTCATACTGTTCCCAGAGGACCTGTGTTCACTGAAGTCAATGGAAAAATTCCCATTGATTTCAGCATAGCTGGATGAAGTCCAAAGTTCAGACATTTATGAGAGGTCTCTGTATACTGCAAAAAATAAGAGGATTCACAGGCTCTTGATACTTTGGAAGATTTGAGTAGGTATTTAATCTATGCTGCTTTTATTACGCTTAAGCATAAAACTAAAATTTTAGTTTAGCATAAAACTAAAAATAAAATAAGCATGAACTTAAATTTCTTTTTAAAAAAAGTTCTATTTATTTTAAAAACCCCACCCAATACTACAGCTCTGCTTACCAAGCAGGCAGGTGACATGGAGTCTCAGTGACAATAGCTTTTAACAATAAAAAGGTTTAATTTCTGTGTTAAAATTACAATTTTCACTCCACAGTACATCGTAAAACTTTTAAAAGATGACACAAACAGCAGGATCTTTTTAATTTAAAAATGTCCTGATATTTTTAACTGGATGTACCTTGTTGGCTTTTGTTTTAATTTGGGGGGAAGGGGAAGTGATCAACTTTTATCCTCGTTTAATGCCAATTAAATATTCCTTAGCTACTGAAGTGACTTAATGACATGAGTATGTGGTCTTATCAAAGTCCCATTATTGTTCTGACAGTATCTCATTTGTATGCAAATCCACTTGCATGCAACTTATTCTTTGGCAAACGGTGCTAGCGAGCCAGGGAGCGTCGTTTTAATTATGTGCATGTCTGTGCACAGTATATTTGTTACTGCACAGGAACATTATGCTGCTGTAACAACTACAGCACCTTATATCACGCTCATGAAGGATGCTGCAGACCATCCTGCAATCTTTATTGTGAGTGATAGACATGCTCTGTCAGTCTCTGTCACCCAAGGGTAATCGCAATACATAAGGCAACCTTTTAGATGAAATATTAATGGGGCACTTTTTTGTGTATTCCCATCTTTTTTCATAATGGTGCCCAATGGGTATCTGTTCAATTGGTGCCTTGCCTTCTCTAATTTCACAAATTCCTCACAATTAAGAAAAATTAATCCTGTTAGACACAAACCAAGAGGGAGAACCCTGCGCACTTGTATGGTAGAGGACAGCTTCTGCTTAGCAGATGTAGGTTAGTGTCAGTAGATGTACAGAGGGGAGAGGGATGGGGTGTACATGTATACCTGATAGGGGGTATCAACCCAAAAATATTGGGAATCTGCCAGGTGATTCACAGGGCCCCTTTCTGACACCCCCAAGAAGGGCTTCCTGGGAGATCTGGCCCCTCACCGTGTTGCTGCAATCTCTGGAAACAGCATCCAGGGGATGGTGGAGGGGACTCTCTCTGTCCTCAAGGCCTTATGGCAAAATCCATCCTTCTCTGCACTTCACCTGGTTTGCAAGATAAAGCTAACTCTGCATTGTGCCATGGAGCTGGCATGGCACATGATTTTCTGCATGATTCCAGAAAAAAAGGACAGTGTCAATGCCCCATCTTTGAGCTAGCAGAGTTTTATCATGAATCTTTGGAGGAAAACAGTGAATCTATCAGGAGAAGCATAATAATGCAAAATCAGTCAGCAGAAACACAGAGGCACAGAAAAAGTGCAACATCCTCCTCTGAACATAGCCTCAGCTTATATGGTTAAATAAAGGTGGATGTAACTGTACAGCACATCCATGTGTGGTGCTGCAGTTTGATCTATTTAGGAAGACAGGGCTGGAGGAGCTGTCTAGGTCATTATCTGCAGTGCTCTGCAATTGCATACGCCCCTCTGTATGTTTGTGTACATCCCTGAGCACGGGAAGCATAAAATCTGCACACCTGCAAAGCAAAATGCATTTAGAGAAATATTTTCTGTCTGCAAGGAAAGAGAGGCTCTAGTCAAACCAGACAACAAAACTTCTGCATTTACTAATAAACCTGACAAACTGATTTATGGCTGTTTTTCTTGCTGTGATTTGTTGACAGATTGTTCTTTATGCAAAAATTACCAAGGTTTAAATCTGTATCATATGGCCTCTAATTCAGCTGACAATATGTTACCAATTAAATTCCGCTTAAGCTATCATCAACTAGCAAACCACAGACTGTGTTAAAGAGAGTGACAGTCAGATAGCCAGTAAAATCATTTGTGCCATTATTCTGAAGGCTGGCCTATAAAGGAGGGACATTAAGTATCTATATGAAAGATAAAAAGATGCTTTTTTGGTAGTGAAAATCTAACTGCTGCTGCTTTTTTAAATTTAATGCATCTCCTGTTGGAGAAAAAGAGGTGGGATTCCTGTCCTTGGCATCCCATACTGTTCTCTCATGCAGAAGGAGAGGCACAACAGGGTCAGTGGTTAGTGGGAGGAGTATTAATGAAACTCTCCTGTTTGCCCTTTAATTTGATCTTCAATTACTCTTTGGCTGAATTCTGGCCCTTGCTCTCCAGTATTGTTGTTTTCATTTGTAGGAAGAGAATGCATTTTCTGCCAGCAAAAGTGTAGATCCCTCAGTAAAAAATGTGTTTCTAAATGAGTCTAATTTCCCCAAGTAAATTTCTCCTTCACCAAGGTGAAAAAAGGACTCAGCACACAGAATGACATTGAATACCATAAAGAAGAATACAGGTCCTCCCTCCCAATACTGATCCCGGCAGCACCATGGAATTGGGTAGGGCATTGATATCCTTCCTTTGCAAATTTGCATAGGCAACCTCACCTGCAAAAGACATCTTTTAAATGTTGCTGTGAGATAAAAGCTGCTACACATCAAGGTCTGTGAGAGCTAAAAAAAACCCAACAAAAAAAAGTGCTTTTCTGAGCAGCCATTAGCTGGATTTGTTCCAGGAGAGGTGAGAACTTCCTCAGAGCCAGAGCTGTGCTGTGCGAAGTGGGCTGAGGTTCACTTAGGCGTGGAGGTGGCCTGATTTGCTTTCCTGGCTTAAACACCATCGTGCCAAAGCCCAGGGTTTAAACAGTATGGTGGGAGCTTGTCTGTAAATGCTGCATTGAACAGAGCTTCCTGCTGTGAATATTATCTACCTCCTTATCTCAGCTTTAATGTTGCAGTGGAGTATTAAGTGTATGTGTGCTCTGGAGAATGGGTAGTAATCTTTGTTTAGAAAATAGAGCCTCTCACTATTAACCCTAGTGAATTGAAATTTTACTCCTTTCCCCACTATATCATCACTGCAGTCATTATTTACTTAAGAGCTTTTTAATGGTTTGCTGTCTGTACTGATGACTGCAGTGTCCTAGGCAGGGACTAGGATTTGGGGACTGTGATTTTGGGATCTCATTGTGAGGTATCTCTAATGAATGGTGAACTCCCCTTTGTTTCTGTATGTTGCAATATAATAACATGAGCCAAAAAACCCCACTGAGAAGCAACTGAAATCATAACACTTTAAAAAATAAAAACATCCCTCTTACTGAAGATTACAATGTAAATCAGGCATCTATTATTTCTGTGTCAGTATAATAATTTAAAAAGAATTTGCACATGATAAGAGGCATCCTCTAAGGATGACAAATTAGGTATAATAAAACAGTTCGATGAGAACATAAATAAGAAGGCATTTGGGGCAAATCCTTTTCTTCCTCTGCAGTCATACAAATAAACAGCTTGGAGGATATACTCCTCTGCTTACAAAATGATAGCCAGTCCCTGAGGCTCTTACAGATCTCATCAAGTCCCTTGTTCCAGCTGTCCTCCACAGAAGGGAAGGAGGGGAGCGGCAAAGTCTTTGGTCCTTGCCTTGCATTGCGGCTTTGTGGTCACAAATGTAAAGATTATGCTGCTATCTCACACCCCTCCATCGTGGGCAGCTGTGCCTGCTCTACAAGTAGCTGAGACAGAAAGACTGGGGCAGAACAGGCTGCCCCTCCAGTCAGCACACCAATATGATGGTTATAAAATAGACCTCCATATCTGCAATGTCTATATGCATATCAGTGAGGTCTTCACCAGCTCTTGTCCGTACAAGAAAGGCAGGAATATTCTGGTGTAAACTTAATTGAACTACTTCATGCGTGCTCCTACATGAACTAAGAGTCAGTCCCTCTGCTACTCAATATTAACTCCTTCATTTTATCAGCATTGCCAGGATGCAATGTTTTTCCTGGTTTTTGATCTCGCCTGGGCATCTGTGTGTGGTGTTGGAGAAAAAGACAGCCCCGCAGCAGCAGGTGCACCTCTTGCTGACAGCTCTGCCATGGTACATTTGTCAGTGTTTTCTGCTGCTCTGCCAACTCGTTCAGATTTTTTCTGGCTTATTTTATAGCTTGCCCTGCAGACCATTGGGAACGCAGATCACTTCTGCTGAAAAATATAGTCATGAGGGATGTCACACCAGGAGCAAGGATAGGTTTCTCTTCTCCATTTGCTCTTTGAGAAGCTGACACTGCAGAAGCCCTGTGAGCCTCAGGTCCCTGCAGCCCTACTCTACCAAGTCTGGCAGACTGCACATTGCCTCCAGATTCCTGTATCTGAACTGCTGGGTGTGCAGGAGTAAGATCCAGGACCCTACTGCTCAGATTCCCTCCCATCCTCCAATTTCCCCTCCCACAGAGAAGCTCCATCTCATTTACAGCAGAGGAAAGAGGAAAAGTCACCTCACTTCAGCACAGGCAGTGTTTTATTGTAAGCAAGAGGACAGGATGGAGAAGTCATAGACCATTTCCTCCAAAGAGTTGGGTGATCATGAGCAGCTGTCATAAGTCATGGTAGACTTTGCTGTAAATCAGCAGATCCTGGCCCCCATAATGGTCCCTCTGCTGACTTCTGTCTCAGCACAGCATGGGCCAGGCATAGCTCCCCACTCGAGCTCTGGAGAGGAATGTGTGTTTTGGACTGCTGCTGCAGTGGAATATGTTTATATATATATATATTTATATATCCCCAATGGAAACCTCCCTCCTTGGCTGTTGCACTCCATGCAAGGGGCTCTGCTTGTTGTAGCAGAGACTGCCCTGGTTCTTCCTACTCCAGGTCACCAAGCAGTTGGAGAGAATGGCTTTTCATAAGCTGGGTTGTTAGTGGTCAGTGTTACAATTTAATTTGAATATTTGGGAATACAAGACAGCCACCCCTCACTGTGATTATGGAGTAATGACATAAATTAGCAAAACTTCATTAATATCTTGCTGTCTTCCATCATAGCTTTTTTACTCCTTGCGTGATTTTTCAGATGAAACTAGATTTGTTCAGAGGCTCTCTGATGGTGAATGCACATTTTAGTTAGATGTAATGAAGAGCAGGCTGCATGACACTTTGCAAGATTTCCTTTCCAGCTCTACCAGCAAACAATAGAGATAACCGCTGCCTCCCAGATTTCCATGCTCTGTTTCTTTCTGGGCATGGTCCAACTTGTCCTCAAGCTAGTTCAGAAATTTTCACTGATTTTCATGGACTTTGGTCTTGTCCCTTTTAAGAGAAAGAATTTAATTTGTACCAGAAATGCCCACTTACCTAGTGGCATCTAAGCTGCATGTGGACATAGGAAGGATATGGGGAGAACAGTCTCTGCACTGTGGAACAGTGGCACCATCTAGTCCCCATTCATTGTGTTCGATACATTTCCTAATTTCTGCAGTGATTTAACATTAGAGTGGGTCCAGCTCATTGAAGCAAATTTATATGCAGGAGCACTATTTTAATCTTAGACTTAAAATAATTTTAATTAGTAATAGCTTCCTTTTCCAGTCTGTCAACATACCTCCACCTCTTGGCTTTTTAAGAAATAAGGTAAATATAGAAATAAAAGTATTAAATTATTACCAGGCAACCAGAACAAGGAAAACATCAGAACTGTCAAACCTAGAAATGTGAAAAATGACCTAGACTTTCCAATTCCGACCTGTCTCCTCAACACAACTCTAGCTGGTTCCATCTTATTTAAGGCTTGCTAATTTCACTAAATATTGAAATGAAATAATGAAAATACTATAATAGACCATCTCATCCTTTATTCTTTCAGTCACTCAGGTGCCAGCTTTCTTTCCCAACCTGCAACTGCTAACAAATATCACCTTGATGACTTTGCCTGCGGTGTTTATCCTGCTGCTGCTATAATTTTGCTTCCTCTTTGCAGGAGACAGCTGCTCTACACGGGTAGCTCTTCTGCAGCACGGTGAAGCATTATGGAAAAGCTTATTGCTGATGCTAATGGAGCTGGTCTAGCTGCTGACACAGAGCATATGGCTTTACTGGATTTCAGCTCCAAAATGCTGACCCCCTCTTTCAGGAGGAAGGAGCATGGTGATCTGGAGGACGTGGCTGAGCCACCTCCTCACCGTAGGAGACTGAGAGATGTATGGGCTATTTCACCCCCTTTGCTTTCGAAGGGAAAGGTACATTGCCTACACTTCCCTCATCCAATTTAAAGGAAACAAACCAGAAATGTCGTGTTCAGAAACCATCATGCTGGTACCAATGGGGTTAAAATTTCTCCAGCAGTGTGCCTTTTCGAGGTTGGGAATTTTTTGCTATTACTTGGATAAAAAAACCAATAAAGATAAGACATGCACTTTTCTTTTTCTAAAGCTGTTCTTGTTTAATGGTTTAACGTGAAAGGGGGATACTAGAAGCATCCTGAATACAGTTTAAATGAGTTTAAAACTCCAATTGCTTATAGCTTACGAAAAAAGTGTCTTAAACCAAATGGTCTCTGTGGGGTGATGCATGGGCAAAATGTAAAATGACACATAATGAAATAAAGTAATTTTATTTGCAAACCTGTTTGAAAGGCTGGTACAGAATGTAACAATCAAGCAGAAGCAGTCTGGCATTTCTCTTGGCGTACTTTTCCAGAATTATGTGACCCAAGAAAGAAAACATTAAGATGTTCTGATTTCACCCTATAGGACAGAGAAACACACTTTGGTTAATGCTTACCATAATTCTATCTACTTGGCTCAGACAGTTATATTTTTATGAATCTTACGTTACTTTCTGTCACCCTCTAGGCAACAATATAGAGTTATTACAGTATAAAGGAAAATGCTTCCTGTTGAGCTTATACTTGAACAAGTCTTAACCAAGTGGAAGCTCTTAATAAAAGGGTAAATATACTAAGGAATAAACAGGTAGAGTGAATAAAAAAGGAATGTAGGCTTTATGGATGCTCTGGTTGATGGCGTAGCCCAGCAAAACGCAGAAAACTCCAAGGTAAAGCCGACGTGCTAAGCTACATCAGAAATCTGAGGGGGTTAGAATTTTGTTAAGTGAATTTAGTGCTCATTAAGGGATTTGCGGTGTCAGCATTATAAAGCAAAGTCCTCTCTCGCCCTCAGAATTGGAACAGCACAGTGCAGCAATATTAATTCCACGGCCGTTCCCTTCTTGGCCTTGCCAATAAAATTATTACCCAGGGACCCAATTGTTCGGCACTGCTCGGCGAGTGCTCCTCACGAGAAATTGAGCTGAGATCACCGGCTCTTTTAATGTGGCAGACAGATTGCAGCACACTGTGCCATGCCAGGCTTGAAACACAGACAGCTTCTGCCTTTAGCTTAAAGGAAAATATTGTGAATTACTCTTGTTGTTTTCTGTGTCTCCCTGAAATACCCACACAAATTATTTCCTTCTGCTTTACGTCTCTCTTCATTTCCTCCTTTGTTCTCAGACCAGTTATTTTGACTAGAAGTTTATTTTGTGCAGCATAGGAAATAGAGATCCACAAATACTAACCAGACATAGGAAAAAATATCAGTGTGTAGGTTTTCAAATCAGTTGTGTGAAGCAGAGATCTACTGGTGCAGAAAACACTGATGAGGTTGAAAAAACTGTACTTGCTCTGTTTTTTTTTTTTTTTTCTCTCTTAGCTGAAAGTCAGCTAGGTATAGTTTTCATTCCATGGAAACTCTTCATAATGAGTATACATTTATATTCCCTGTGGCCCCATGTGGCTTTTTAAGACCAAATATAAAGCCTTCTTCAGCATTACTTTATCCCTTCGTCCAGACATCATTCAGAGCTACAGCTGATTTTCTAAATTACATCATATGTAAGTAAGTAGATTTATTTTTCCTTTTCTGCAGATATAGTTTCATTTCCTTTTCCAATTTGCATGGGTGCACACTCATAAATTTTAAATATATTTAACCTCTTTTCAAAGAATCCTTTTAATTTCTCTAAAGGTCCATGACCTTTAACTTTGATACACAACATTTTGCACATTTAAACCCCACAACATCCAGAAATAATGCTTTAAACACCTTACTACCTTTCCAAAGGTCCTCTTTTTCCCTCATGAAACAAAACATTCCCCTGAATGGTGCTCCTGGTAGCCCAGAAGTGAGGGCTTTAGCTGAGAGGCATTTGCTGGGGCTTTGCTGACCATAGAGTTCGTCAAGTATCTAATTAATGAGGGAAGGTTGGATGGGCCATCCTGGACCCAAACAGGAATCTTACAAGCCCAGGAGCTGACCAGCACCTCTGGCTGCTAGAAGGCAGAGAACACATTTCCACATGGCTGTGATAGGTTAACTTGCACCCGTGGCAAGTCCTTTGTCACCTCCTGAGATGTTACCAGAGATGAAAGAATTCCACCTTAAACTGTGGGGTTTTAAGTGCCTGCTATTCCTGAATAGTCACCTTGTCACCCAGACAGATCATTACCACTGTCATCTCTTGTTCCTCACCATTAGATGTCCCTTTCTAAGAGTAACTTCCCTGGGAAGTCCACATCCACACCTGCCAGGGCTTGATGCTGGATGATTTCCTTGACTCTAATAAACCTTTGCTGTGAAAGGCAAGGTGCAGGAAGCAAATGACCTGCCCCCCCAAGCTGAGCATCTTTGCTTAGTTTTGGAGAAGAGCAACCTCTAAGCCCAGTTTGAGTGACCTGTGTAGGAGAGCAAGAAGGGACACCCTGTTTCAGAGGCCAGAGAAGATGACCAGGGGACCACAACTAGCCAGCATGGGAATGTCATGTTGGCTGTAACTCCATTCCCAGCTCATGCTCCACAGCAGGTCCTGGCTGCTGGTACGTAACCCCAGCTCACAGCAGCACCTGAGATCCCCAGAAAGAGCGCAGAAGTCTCTGGGATTGCACAGTGAGGATCACCTGTCTCTTCACTGTTTTGGTTTGCAAATGTAATTATCCCAAATATATGTGTGTGTATATATATATATATATATATATATATATATACACGCACACATACACACACACACACACACACACATACACACACACACACACACATATATATATATATATATATATATTTTATGTCACTGTGATCTCTCTCAGATTTCTCAGTACTGCCACTGCTCAGGGCTTGCCTGTGAGGTCGAGGCAGTGGAACAAGCACAGCCTCTGGCACAGTGTGGAGGCAGGCAGGGACTGTGCTGTGCACCACTGCCTTTGTCTCCAGCTTTTCTCTGTTCAGGCTGCCAGGCAGCAACCTCAGTCACATGGAGGTTTTCATCAGGGAGCCACTGCTCCAAGAGATGCTCAGAAAAGATGCACCCTTAAACTGGTGCAGCCACTGAGAATTGTAATTATGGCATTTATTAAAGCCGTTTTCAAGGCACGAATGTAAGACAAAAGGAAATAGGTAGTAATCACTTAACAGACTCTGACACCACTCACAAATATAGAAATCTTTGGAGGAAAGATGAGGGATAGGTTAATAACCTTTCTCTTTTGCTTCCAAGGGGCATTGTGTGCTGCCAGCAGCGGTGACCAGCTTGAGCGTCCACCCGCTGATCCCTTGGCCACTTT
Organism: Melospiza georgiana; assembly: GCF_028018845.1. NCBI lineage: Eukaryota > Metazoa > Chordata > Aves > Passeriformes > Passerellidae > Melospiza > Melospiza georgiana. The sequence goes on from NC_080431.1 coordinate 22,634,175, forward strand.
GTGAGATGGCCCCTGACATCTGGTGGGGGTGAGTGGCTGGCAAGTGTAATTGGGAGCTGTCACTGGGGACACCCTCTTTGCTGCCCCCCTGCCCCCTGTGCCTGACCCCAGCCTGCAGAGCCCTCCATGGGCTCTGGTTGGGAGGGTGGCGCGTACCTGCCGTGCTCATTGCCAGCAGGTCGTGCCCTCCCCATCACCACAAAGCCACCATCCAGCAAAAGGGCTTTGTTCAACCCGGACCCCAGGGAAAGCCCACTCATAGCACTGGGTTCAGTCCTTTTGTTTCCAGGTTAAAAACTTGACCTTCCCCTCCCCTGAGCCTGAAACAGCTCTCACAGCACTTCTGTCCAGCAATTACATTTTCTTTTTAAATCTTTCTTTGGGGCTCAGGTGACAAAAAGACTTTGATAATATAAATAGGTCTCCAAACCTTTTGTGTTGGTAAAAAACTATAGGAAAGAGAAAAACAAGATGAAAAAAAAAATCTGTGTCTCTCTAATTGGCATAATTCCATCAGCCCTGGTTTATAATTTAAGATGGATCAATTCTGCAGCTGACATGATAGATGTTGTCATCAATACTTGGAAACAGCAATTTATATTTCTTTGTTTGGGGACACAGCCATCCACCTACCTCTGTGGGGGTATTATGTGTGAATCAAGAGCAATATGTGGCCAGTAGACTAAGACTTGACTTAGACTTCCAGCCATGCACCTTATTAAAATAATAAATATTTTCATTATCCAGAGAATCCATTATAGTTCTCTGTTTTAGCTATTGTTAACTAATAATTTGGATTAATTACCAAGTTAAATCATTAAAAATTAAATCCATATATTTTGCTTCTTTAAAAGAGTGATAGCTTGCAACCGTTTGTGTAATATGAATGTTAAGTGGGAGAGTGGTGAAATATGTTGTGTTAACTTAACTTTGACAGCATCTGTATCCATGCCATATTACACTCTGGTCTTATCAAATCCCAGAAGCTACAGTGCATAAATAGACTGTGATGATATTTACAGGAGAGAAATCATTGACAATATTTTTGGCATCTTTTGTAGTGACTAGAGAAGAGCCACCTAACGAATACAATATACAATAATGCAATAAAGGAGCGTGTAAGAGCTCAGAATCAAGGAGCACTTACACCTGCTGAGTGAGTTAAGGTTAGGCGAATGTTAGTGATCAGGCATAAACACAAGTTTCATCCTAAGGAATTTCAAAGCAGATTGCAAGTTTAAATACATAGGGAAACACAATTCAGAGCTCATTTCTCTCTGCTGAAGCAACGCCAGTCATTGTGCTGGAACTTAGCACTGATTTAATGAAACATTATCTGGTTGAAGACATAAAGATACAGAGAGAAAGTAAAGTTAGTTAGAAAGAAAAATTGCTTCCAAATGTACATTTTATTATGTTAAGAGTACTAAACTATGGACTGTGAAACTTCTCAAACTGCAAGTTACTGAGCTCAGTATGGGAAGAACAGTGACACTGGATAGGCTGTGATATACAGGTGGCTAGACTAGATAATCCAGTGGGTTTGCCTTTGCCATAAACTATGAGGTTATGAAAACCCACTAGTACATTGAAAATTCTTTACACTTTAGAGTGTAAGTATCCACAGTGGAACACTGTATTTGAATTTAAATAGCAAACCTATTACAGAGTATACTCATTAGACTACTTTAGAGACCCCTGGAAAAACAAAACACATCCAAAAGCACAGAGGGACAGATTCTGCAAAACTGGCTCTAATTTAGGATCCCTTGTCCCTGTGGAGCTGGTGCCCAGCAGAAGTAGGTACTGCTCAGAATGGTGATGAGATGCTAAAGCAAGACTAAATAATACTTCTCGGTTTTTCATCTCATGGAGGAGATTCGTGTCTAGGTGTTATGCAAACACTCGCTGAGGAGCCACGTGTGTCCTGCCACAGCCTCACAAGGGCTCAGTTACCAGAGCTGCCCTGGGAGCACTGCCTTGCAGTGGGAGGTGGAAATGCATCCACATCAAGGGACTGTGACTGTGCTTGGTAGCCCTCCCTGCCAAACAGTGCAGCAGTCTGCCCTCTGAAGGAATTGCTGATGGATTAGGCTGCTGGGACAAGAGCAGGCATGGATTTACTGAAGAGATGTGGTGAGGTGTAACAGCCCTCACTTTGTCCCTGAAACTGCAGGATGTGACATGCACTGTCTCATCCTGGACCATGCTGCATGTTCGTGGCTGTGAGGCTGTCCCCAGCAACCACTGAAATTCTCAGGCAAAACAGAGGTTCTGCCTGTGCCCCACCACTCTGCATTGGTGTGTCACAAGTGGGGCAAGATGTAGAATTTCTTATTTTGAGACACACTGTACTAACGCTAAAGCATTTCCTGCAATGGCCACCTCCAGAATTCCTCTCTTCTGTTCTTTGAAAGCATTCAGCTAAGGTCTTATGAATTCGCTGAGAATTAATTTCTTGCCAGGTACATGTTTTAAAGGTAGGTGCTACCAAAGAGATACTATGGAGGTATTTTGCGTACAGGATGTTGACTAGGAGTGTAGTATTTCTCACCTCCCCCTTATTTTATGTTACATTAAAATTATCTTTACTCTTCCTCAGGCAGTTGCTATGCCACGCTTAAGACAGAGAGTCTAAGAAGAGGGAAATGTCAACTTTTAAGATGATGTTCAGCTTTCCTGCTACATGCAATCTTTATGTAAGGGATTTGAATTACATATTGTTCCTAGGTTCTTCTTACAAAGTCTGCTTGACTGGGCACAGTTGCTTGCTTATTCTTAATGAAGAGTTGTTAACAGAGGAAAGAGCAAAATGAAGGGGCAAGTAATGTCAATATGAATCATGAAAAATATATGTATAATGAGCAGGATTACGTAGCACATGGCATATTTTTATTTATATAATGCCATGCTTTCATAAAAAGGCAGGTTTCCTTCCCTACAGGATTTGAAAATACACTGACAAGTCACACAGCAAGGGATGACAGGGGGTTGCTGGTGGCTGCAGGAAAGCTGTGGGTTGCAACAGGCAGTGAGGAAGGACTTTCTTCAGTCACCGTCCTGAGGTTTGTTTAAACAGTCTGTGTCAATTTACTGCATGTTGTGGTTTTGATCATGGAACCCACGGGAGATAGAGGGGCCACTTCTAAGTAAGAAAGCAGCAGGTGAGTTTACTGTTCAGTGGCTGGAAAGAGGGAAGGATTTGAATGAATAAGACATGGAGCACAGAGGATGCTCCAGCCACAGGGGCCAACCACAGCGTTATACTGAGGAGCCAGCACAGGAGCCCAGCCAAGCACATCACAGGGGAAGAAAATTTAGGGGTGGAAGGTTAACCTGTAGGTGAGGTCTCACATACAAGGAGTTTCAAAAATGCTACCAGGGTCAGAGGAAACATTGAGCACCTGGCAGATAGCCAAAGCAGTTGGGATTTTGAATTGACATTAATTTCAATGCAATTAGTCTTGATGTTCTCTGCTCTGCATGAGAGGAGAATCACAGCCATGATGGGAAAGAAAAGAACAACACGATAATGATACACATTCAAGAAATGTAAAAGAAAAATAATAATTTTTTGTGTTAAAACATATTAAAAACATAAAACATACTGCCTATCATTATGTATTACTCTTTGAAATTTAATTCACTCAGTGTTGTTCACGCTGTTTGTTTACACTTTCTATTGATCTCAGTTTGTATGATGAATTTAGCCTATGGAATTTTGCTTCCAAGTTTCCACACGAGTTACCACTTGTGAGCATTGCAGTCCACCTTGCTCTTCACAGAATGACCTGGGGTAAATTCCAGCACTGGTGTAAAGGGGGTCCCACTTCTAGTGATTTAGTCCACAAAGGCAGCCTAAGCTTGCCCTGCTGTATGTACCATTTTAGGGGTGATTTAAGCACTTCTGCAAATCACTGCTTAAGCTGGGTCTCAGGGAAAGAATCAGGGTCATGCTACAATGGGGGTTGCACAACCTCCCTTAAAATAAGAAGAGTGAGGCAGCACAGGCTGTGGCTTGAAAAGGTCAGTGTAAATATGCTGCCCTTCACTCCTTCACACATAAGTAATGAATTTGTTGAGAATGTTACCTGCTTTCCAGGCTCAATCTTCTGTCGCAGTAAGCTGTTCCCCAGCTGACAGAAAAGCTGTTTTCAGGCGGCTTTATGTATCCATTAATACTGAACCAAGCCTGGCATCTGAACTGGCATGATTTTTTTTCATTTTCACCTTCATTTGCTCTGGGTAGGCAGGGGGTGCCACGAGCCTGCCCAGCCGGGACACACCCTTCTCCATCCCCCTGGGGAAAGCGAGGAGACAGGCATTACAGGAGCCGGCTCCGGTGTCACTCCAGGCTGAAGATGTGCCACATCCCGAGGGTCGGGGGACTTCTGGCAGTAGGAGGCAGCACCACCTTGGCTGTGCAAGGGAACAGAAGCAGCTGTGGAGTGGTTTGGGACTTTGAGATGACTCGCCGAAACTGGCGTGCGAACTGTTTTCAAAACCGTGCAAACGGGTTTTCAAACCTTTCCCTTGGAGTGTGCCTACGCCGCAGCCTAAGCTGCGCCGCAGCTTGTGCAAGGTTATCAGCCCTAAATTAAATCAAGCTAACTCAGGAACGAATAACATACAGCCACAAAAGCAGGCGAGAAGCCTGCATCAATACTTGAGCGCTGCTGTGGGCTGCCAGGGTGCCATGCACGTCAGGGTGCCCTAGCCAGCTGCCAGCTGCCTTGGCTCGGTCTCCTAGAGCAGGGATCTCCCAGTGTGGGATCGCTCTGCAGATATCCGCGTTGGTGCTGTTGCATGAATAGCCCCCTCTTTTCGTCACGGATTTTGCACATTTCTTCTCCCTGTCTGCGATGACATGGCACTTCTCTGGCAGCTACTCACAGCTTAGCTGAAAAGCCCAGTATTCTGGAAAGTATTTAATGTGTGTTAACCTCTCTTAATGTGATTCAGCAACTACAAATCAGAAGCGCCTGCCTCCCCTGGCCACGCAGATATCACAGCCGGTGCCTCACACAGGCTGGATGGCAATGCGAGGCATCTTACTCGCTTTGGGTGGCAAATGCTGATGATTGGTACTTTTATTTTTAACCAGAGATCACTCATTTTTAAAGGCGTTGTGCCATCCAGGGACCTTTAATTGCCTGTGCAGGTCTAGGTGGAACTGTGTGGACATGAAGACTTGCACAGGTGCAGTTTATTACACATCTGATGAGGAATTGGCGCAAAAAGGCCTTAACCCAGCCCAACCCCTGAATTGCCGAGAGAGCCCCTGGGAGCATCCCGGGCCGCTGGCTCCAGCGCAGAGAGCCGGGTCCACGGCCCCGGCGCCATCCCGCAATAAATGCCACAATTTCTCCCCAGTGTTTCTCAGCCGAACATCGTGGTGCTTTCCCCGTGTGAGGTGCGGGTGAGCCGGGGTGCTGTGTCCCACCCCGGGGTACCTGGCCAGGAGGAGGAAGAGGAGGAGGAGGAGGAAGAGGGGGAGGGAAAAGCCCACCCCAGACCCAACTTCTGCGGGCCAACACCCCTCGGGGGTGCAAGCTGCCCCCAGCTCCCGTGCCCGCCGGGCTGTGCCGCCCCCCCGCGCCGAGCGGGCGCTGCGCGGATCCGGGCGCTGCGTGCGCGGGGCGGGCGCCGCCTCGGCCGCGCTCCCGGCGGCGGGAGGGAGAGAGGGAGGGAGAGAGGGAGAGAGGGAGGAGGAGGCGCGGGGGAGCGGGGCGGGAGCGGAGCGCGGCGGCGGCGGCGGCGGCCGAGCCGAGCCCAGCCGAGCCGCGCCGCTCGCACACGAGCGGTGGCACCGTGTGCTTTCTTTTGGGGGCAGGGTGCTCGTTTCTTTCCTAGCGGGAAGCGGGAGGAAGGCGGCCGAGGGGTCCGTCCCCGCCCGCGCGTGTGCCGAGAGCGGCCGGCGGCGGCGCCGGGGGTGCTCCGCGCCCTCGCCCTGCCCGCGGTGCAGTTACGATGCGCCCCGGACGCCGTGCGGCTGCAGCGCGGCGGCGCTGACATCGCTCACCATGGACAGCTTCGACTTAGCTCTCCTTCAGGAGTGGGACCTGGACTCTCTGTGGTGAGTGGTGCCGCTGCTTCACCCCGGCGCGGGGACACGGGGCTGCGGGGGATGTGCGGTAACTGGAGGGGGTGCGATAACTGGGCGATGTGCAGTAATTTGGAGTGGGTGTGCGCTTACCTGGAGAGGTGCAGTAGATTTGGGGTACAGCAATAGTGGGCGTGCAGTAAGGGGGGTGCACTGACCCGAGGGTACAATAACTGGGGCGGCGGGTGCATTGGCAGAGGGTGCAGCCCAGAGAGGTCTCTCCTCTGCCACTTGCTCTCCCAGCATTGCTGGCTCGGCAGGGGCAGAAGGACGGGTGCCCCCCTCCCCTGACTGCCAGGGTGGATCGGGAGGTGAGTGTGGTGTTTGGCTGGAGGGGTCACCTGCACTCGTCCCTCCGCCCCCCCCGCGCTCACCCCCTTCCCCTCTAATAATACCTTGTGCCCACCCACCTCTGGTACCTCGAGTTGGACTCATCCCCCATCCTTCCTGCACGCCCCTTTCACCCCTCCCCCCCACCTTCGCTCCGAAGTCCCTCCCGGGCCGTCTTTATTGCGCCCCCCCCGCTGCACGCCCTTGACCTCCCCCTGCGCACCCCGTCCCTGCCCGCCCCGGCGGCGGGTGCGGGGCTGCCAGGGAGGAGGGGAAACAATTTCTAGAAATGTCATTAGCGGCTGGAGGTGGGAAGCGCTGCCCTCCCCCCTGCACCACCCTCCCCGAGCTGCTGCCTCTGCCAAGTCCCGGAGTTTGCTGCGGGAGTCACGCTGCCCCCGGGCGGCCGCCGCTCCCCGCCGCCGGCCCCGGGTCCTGCTGGGGTCCGCGGCGTGGGGAGGAAGCGCTGCGCTCCCCTTGGACCCCCCCGGGGAGGAAGCGCTGCGCTCCCCTTAGACCCCCCCGGGATGCGGGGAGGCGCCCCGGGACCTGCGGGGCGATGCCGCGGTGGGAGCCCGCGGTGGGACGCGGGTGCGGAGCCGCGTGTGGCGGGAGCCCCGCCGCTCACAGCCCCGCTGCCCGGAGCCCCGCCGCTCACAGCCCCGGCTCGGCGGGCCGTGCGGGCCGTGCCGCCTGCCCCGGCGGGGCGCGCTCCTGCGCGGGGCGCTCCGCGGAGCAGCGGCGGCACTGCCGGCCCTGGAGCGCTGCGAGCTGAGGTCTCTTTTGCCGGCAGTCAGACACCGGTGCGCGTTTTGTTTTAAGCCGCGTTAGGTGATCTATGGCTTCTGTCAGTAGGGAGCGCGTTCGACAGCGCCGGCGTTTCTGCTCGGTGGCAGGTGTAGCAGAAGGAGCCCGAGCAGCCAGTCCCGTTAGTTGAGCCGCTTCTCACAAAAGACCTCAGGATGATGAGAACAGCTTGCGCTGCATAATGTGGGTGCTTATAAATGCATACATTGATAACACCGAGCCCAATAAAACTTTCACATTGCTGTGGGAACTTTAAAGAGCGCGTATAATACAAAATTAGTTATTACCCCATAAAAGTTTTTAATTATAGTGTTTCTGCCTGTGACACAAGTTAAGGTTATGTCCTCGTTTCAATTATAAATACCAATATTCAGTTTATATCCGAACCATAACATTTATCTCTGGCCTGATTTTAAGTTTACAGTCCGTGTGCATGGTTTTACAATTAAATTACATGTTTTTTGTATTAAACAAGAGTGGGAGAAAGAATACTTTTATACATTTGAATGCTTTTCCCTTTCTCCTTGAATGAAGACAAACTTTGGGCAAATTTCCTTTTTCAGCAAAAGCGTGCTGTCCATTGCTCTGTTCTCTGAGCTGGCCATTTGAGTTAATAATGATTTGAAAGACTAACAAAGTAACTCTGACATTAGGGATCTAGGCTGTGTCTGGCCATTGCTTCTTCTCACAACCTTTTTAGCACGCCTCTTGGCTGTTGTGGAGCCACTTTCAAACGAATGTGGTTGCCATAAGACTCCTGTATGGGTCCAAAAAGGCATCAACTGCTTTCCAGCTAAATTACCTTCTTAAAAATATCTGTATTTGCATTACTTGCAATCTTGTGGTTTCATATCTCTTGTTACTTGTTTGCCTCTAGAACTGTTGCAGTTTAGAAGGTGAGTTCATCAGAAGGTCTCCAAAAAGCACATTAAAAGTCGTTGTGTTGTGGCAGGCCTGCATTCACTGCTAAACTTTCACCCCTTTGTAGGGTTGAACCCCACAAATACCCAGAGCAGTGCCTAGAGAGGGGAGCAAGGGGGTTGCTGTTGTATTTCCGAGTCCTTTTTGGGGCACTGGGTTTTGCCACCAGCTTTAGCTTGGAGTATCAGATCATGGGCTGAAAGTTCATCACGAAGCAGCTGTTTGACAAGTGGTTTGGAATAGTCAGTTTTGAAAACTCATGCAAACAGTAATAAATAAAGATTACCTTGGCTTAGTGGAGGCTCCCAAAGTCTGTTGTGAAGGTCAGCAGTGCCCTGGGGCCCTGGGTCATTCTCCCATTTGCAGGCAGGGTGGCTGTGGCATGCTGCCCTCCTGCTGCCCTGCCTGCAAACCATGGGGCAAGTCGGGGGCATTCTCAAGAAACTGGTGTGAATTCTGCGCTAAACTGGCCAAAACAAAGCTTTTGGACATGGTGATGTGCAGCTATGAAGACTTATGAGAATGCCTTCAAAGTTGTGCAGTTGTTGCCAAAAAGGGAAATAAAATACACCACACAGATAGGAAGTACTTCATGGCAAAGAGCAACACTTAAAGAGACTTAATTGTCTCTGCAGCAAGAATAAATGTTGTCCTTTATTCTTTTGAATGTGTCTATAATGGCAATTTGTGCACTTAATTTATGACTGAAAATCCACTTTTTGAAGTATTTGGTGAACATTTTGCTTAGAAGTGCAGTAATTAAATATTAATATGCTGTTCTGAAGTGGGTTTTTTTGTTTTGTTTTGTTTTTTTGGGTTTTATTTATTTGAGCTGTTCTTGGAAAATCAGAAAGTGTCTCCAAATGAACAGGGGCATGCTAGTCAATTTTCATTGATTGTAGCTATTATACTATTAGTGAATTTTCTTTCCAATTAATACATGCTATGTCTTTTGCTTTGCTGTAACACAGAAAATGAAATGATATATCAGGTAGTGGCTATGAGACAGTATTTAGCTAGTAAACTGTAATGGTAGAATATTGTAAGCTGTTTTCTACTAAACAGTAGTTTTTCCAGATTGTATGGATGCCAATAACACTTCTGCTTTCCAGAAAAGTACTATAATTCAAATAGTGAAAGCTGAGCACAGACTCAAATAGGAATTTTAAGAAAACATACCAATCTGTGGTGTAAACAAAACTTGTGCCCATTTGGGAAGCTTTTTTTGGAACGTTTTAAGGTGATCAGCCCAACTTAACTCAAGGTGTTGTTACTGCTGACCAACAGAGTTATCCTGAATGCAGGGCACTGACGACTTCAAACCACAGCCGACTTCAAACCACAGCCCTGCCTCCTGTTTTATTTCCTCCATGCATTTATTTGTGTGCTACATGTGTAGTTTTACTTGTCCAGACTCGAGGATATGGATTCTCCGGTGTGCTACAGGTTTGCATTTGTTTACACAGGACAAAAAGAGATGGAAAATCTCACATGGAGGTGTTTTATATGCCTGCTGTACGTCAGTAAACATCTTATACATGATGGAAAGCAGCAAATGAGCAGACTAAAGGACCTAATCACAGTGCCCAGACTAGTTCTGCATTACAGGCATTTGTTGTGTTATTTGCTTTATTTAACAAACCAAGATCAGAATTCAGCCAGGTCTTTAATCCCATGGTTTAAAGGGCACAGCAGTAGTGAAGAGTGGTCAGTGAAGGCTCTCCTCAAATGCTGATGTCAGATACAGGCGTAGGCAGAGTTGTTCCCCATTCATTAAAAGCAATTAGCAGATCTATTAAAGCACTTACTGTGCTCTACCAAACAAGAAAACAATTTTGAATGTAAGATGTTTGTTAGCCACAAACAAAACAGTGTTTGTTTAGGTAAAAGAAGCCAAGTATGTAATTGGTTTATTTGGTAGTTACCAATTAAAAGTAACCATAAGTTACTTTTGTGCCTTTTGAGTTAACATCAGTTTTGTAGGGGTTGGATTGTCCTGTAAAAAATGTATAGCTGTATAGCTGTATAGCTTCCAAGCTAAGATCAATATCAAATGCCACAGTATAAGATGGCCCAGTGTGTTTTACAGACCTTTTACTGAATTATTAGTTCATTTGCTATCTTTGGGTCTGTTCCTGCTCCATTTGAAGTCAATGAGAGTTTTGTTTGGAAGTTGCTATTAAACAAAAAGTGGTCAGACATCCAGCAGTCTTATAAATGAACCTTTTGTGACTTCTTGATTCCAGGTTGCCTGGCTTTTAGGCTCTACATTTTATATTTGTGTAAGGCAAGATTTTTTCTTATGTTGGATGGTGTTTACTGGAGACAGTTTTAGAAAGCTAATTCTACACATACTTCTTAAGTCAAAGTGGAAGATCACAATGTTTATTTTCAGATAACAGTAAGCAGCTACTTTGGGGTGAGAGGGGTCACTCTCTCAGTATGGTAGCAGGCTGGACCAGCTTGACCTTTTCGCAGAAAATGCTCATCAATAATACCTCCCTCTCAAAAAAGAAAAAAAAGTTAGTGTCCTTTTTTATCTTCTTTACAACTCTACTCCAGCCTGTGTCTTGGATTTTGGTCCTTATTTTTTTCTTTTTACCTCTTTCCCCTTTTCAACCAATAATGCTTGAAATAATTTTTGTCTGTTTCTCTCTGTGTGGTGTTTCCTGTTCTCCTTTCCTCCCAGTGTCAACTCACAGTTACCACCTGTCCCTCACTGAGATCCCATCTAAAAATTTGCTCTTTCTGTGATGATTATAAGTTGTGAGCAAACAATAGGCAAGTAATAACTATAGATTGTTCCCTTCTCCTGCTTTCACAGCATGTTCTCTCTTCTTGATGCCTGTTTTTTAGGCTGGAAGCCCTTTGGGTCAGGAACTGTTTTTATTGTTTGAGCTTTTTTTTCTTACAGCACTGAACAAATTGTATTTACTAAAACATTATAAATAATAAGAAGAGCAAGATTTTCAAAATACTTTATAAACATCAGCTGAATAATAATATTTTAAGAACATGTCTGCTGTGCTCATTTGCTGGATGTAATATACCACATCCTCCTCATTTGAGTCTCCACTGAGTCCAGAGGCTTTGCCAGTTTACATCAGATGAGGATCTGGACTATTATCTCTAATTCACAGTACTTAGTATTTTTTTTTAGAATAATTAGTTTTTTAAGCTTGTGATTTGTTTTTGTCTAATAAGTAAAATTCTGTTAGACCAGTAGGACAATGGATGTGCTTTCATCTGTCTCCCTGAGGACTGTTTGAGTATCCATGCCCAATTGTGTGATGCAAGAGATAAACAGCCCTTTAGGCTCTCATTCTGACACTCAGACGTGTAGATTTGTCCTCCTCTGGGGATGTATTCATCAGAAGTTGAGGCAAGACCCTTACTCTAGGTTATTGGAGAAGGGTTCAGAAGAGGGCATGAGATGCATTCAGCATTTCCCATTCTTTGTGAATATTTGAATATTTTGAGGAAAATGCCAGATTTCTAAAAACTAGTGGACAGGAAAAAGGGCCATTAAAAAGCAGCATTCAAAAAAATACTGGCTGTGGGAACATCTTGTCATCCATATATTAACAATAATTTCATACTGAACTCCATGACACTGTCATTAAAGGAAACAACTGTTTAATTGCAGGGGTTTCTAACTTCATAATACAAATTAATCCATTTGCTTTATATTTATGACTAGGAGATGACAAAACGTGAATAAAAAGAGAGATATGTTATAGTCAGGTTATAACTTTTTTAATAATAGGAGTAATAGAGTAAAAGCTGTAGAAATGAAGAGAAACTGGCATCATATACAGGTAGAAATCAGGGAGGTTAAGTTCTGTGTGACACGTTGTCTCGTCTGACAGACTGATCAGATTGTAACTGTGAAGTGGCCCCATCAAAAAATGAGATTTCAAAAGGATGGCATTTTCTAGGAAACCCATGGAAACTTTCTTTTTGTATGGTTGGTTAGCTGTAAGGCTAATTCCAGGGAAAAACCACAAGTTTTTAGGGAAAAACTGGAAGTAGGAAAAGGGAAAGCTGTAATCAAACATCCTTGGTTTTGAACAGAAATAACTCTTCATAAACCCTGCCTTGCTGGGGAGTGGGAATTTCCATTTTGGTGCTGCTGCTGGGGTCTGGATTCTGACTACTCCCAGGGAGGCCCCTGGTCTCTGCTCTGGCCAAATCCATTGGATTCACATAATTACCAGAAGGGCTACTCTTCTGTCTCTTAAAAATCAGTATTAAGACACTGGTTATACTTGCTGGTCGTTGAAATAATGGATGCTTATAGTTGAATATTCAGGTAATACTCTACATAATTTCTGAATAATTTGTGGGTAACTACAAATTTATACTTAGGAGAAAGAGTGAATGAACTGTAGTGACAGTTAAATGAACATAATGACAATTATTAATATTCTGTGCTAAAAGTTTTCTGTATTTTTTCAAAGGTAAAAATGCATAACTTGTGTTCCTCTCTTACAACTTGAGAGCTCAACTTGCCTCGTACCTTAAGCAAACAAGAAGTGGTGTTAGTGACTTAGGAGGACTGCATTTTATCCTCTTAGGAAGATTTAAACCTGAATGCATGTACCAAGGACCTGGATACAAATGTATCTTGGGAAATATGACAGTAGGAATGCAATTTAAACTTAGCCTCAGAGACCCTTTATGTATTTCTTAAAAAATAAATTAGTTCCAATGCAGCAGTGGTGGTCTCAGCAGGCAGGAAACTCTTAAAATTATGCAGAAGGGACCAGAAATCTTTGCTAAGAAGCTTTTTGTTGCTATGTTTTGTTTCTCAATAAAGATGATCCACAACTGTAAGCACTTAAAACTAAAAACAAGAGGGTTGTATCTGACAAAGCTGCACAACTTCTTAATGTAACCCAGTCTTTCTGTGTGGTTGTTTGCACATGTTTTGGAGCAGAGAAAGAGTCTTTTGTGGCTCAGCCTGGTTTGACTACATGGCAGGAGTGTACAAACAGAGGATGAAGGTGGTGTCTGCTTACACTGAGTATGTTTTGATTGCTTTGAGCTGTGATCACTTCTTTCTGCACAAATCACTTTTGATTTGATGTTAGGGAGAAACTCATGGCTTCCCTGGCTCGTGCATTGCCATGATGGTACAGTCTGCACGCCAGGTGTTCTGATGACCTGTGGTGGTAAGAAAAATGTAAATATGACAGATGGATCAGAAGGAAAAAGGTTTGGTGAAGTATGCATTTGCAGAGTTCAGATTCAATAGCCATCCCAGCAGTGGTCTCTCCAACCATGCATCTCCCTGTTTCTATCCTTGCCTTCTTTGTTTTGATCACTGTGAAGGTTTTGGGGAGCCTGTTCTCATGCATTGATGTTGGCAGGTGTCCTAAACCTCCTCTGGGGGGATGTTAGCTTTTGTTCTGCTGATGCTAAATAGTGTCTACATCCTAGTGATGCACCAAGAGAAAATTGATTCCTTCTGTCATTGACCACTTGTGATTGACCAGAAAGGTTCATCTCTCAGGTCTGTCAATTTCCAGAGAGAATGATTTGACTTTAATGTTTTTGTGTTCCTTGGCTTTAGAACAGCAAGTAGATGGTTGTACCTAAGCCTAGAAAAAATTAACAGACTGAGTTGACAGAGACTCTGGAGAAGATAATTATATTGATATGCATCCAACAGAAGACACTTTTTTATATTTTTTGTTTCTGACATAGGGAGGGAACTTGTCATGTCATCAACTGTTTTTAAAGGACAAAGTAACAATAAAAGCTAAGCATGCATTTCTTCATTTGTGTTTGGCAGAGAGAGTGTAACATTTTCTCCAGGATGATGACCTTGAATTAACTAAATGTCACCAGTTTAAAGAGTAAATTAATGTCACAATGTGCTTTATTTGTGGTTAGGCCTGAAGACTGTCAGGAATTTCTTAATACAAAAGGTGTTTGTGTGCTGGTCCATTTACTAAGGCTCCCCACAAGAAAACCACCATGATCCTGACTGATCTGAATTTGTGTCACCACATTGCCTTGCATGTTTGTGTACACCAGAGCGTTTGCAGCTTGTGGAGCTCAGCCTTTCAAAGTGTGTCACAGAATCACCGAATGGCTTGTGTTGGGAGGGAATTTAGAGATCACCTAGTGCCAGCCCCCCTGCCTTGGATAGGGACACTTTCCACTAGACCAGGTTGTTCAGAGCCCCATCCAACCTGGCCTTGAACATTTCCAGGACAGGGCATCCACAGCTTCTCTGGGTAAAGTGTGTCAGTGTCTCAGCAGTGTCTTTACCTTCACAGTAAAGAATTTCTTCCTAATACCTAATCTAAACCCACCCTCTTTCAGTTTGAAGCTGTTCCTCTTTGTCCTATCACTGGTAATGAGAGTCTCCCCAGCTTTCCTGTCAGCCTGCTTTAGGTCCTGGAAGGTGCTAAAAAGTCTTCTTTTTAGAAGAAGACAGAATTCTCATCTCCTTTTTCTAAGGAGTGAACCCCATTCAGAACACAATCACCCTCTAATGTAAAAGGGGCAAGGGTTATAGTTGGGTTTGAGTCTGGTTTTTGGTATCTGCCACTGTCTATGAAAATCTGTTCCAAACCCACAGCATTGGTAGCAGAAATGAATGTAATACCAATATCTGTGGTAATGTGTACCTGTTAATGTATCCCTGGCCATTTAGTACAGATGATTCTGCAACATCTGAGGTGAAATGGTGTTGAGATAACCCCAACAAAGGAAAGCACAGATAAATGCTTTTGCTGCTGGAGCTGAACCAGCTTTTTTAGATCCAAGAAAACCATCTCTTTATGGCAGACTTCAAGGCTTTACACTTCACAAGACCTTGCCAACCTGGGTGCGTGGCTGTGTGAACATGATTACATAGCAAGTGGTATAAATGCAAACCTTTTTTGTTGTTGTTGTTCTTAGAAGTATATAAGTAGCAGTATCTTGAACTAATTACAGCTGATGTAAAGCACATTTAAGGAAACCCATTAGCAAAGAATTAAAACTAGAGCAGATTAGCTATTCTTTAATGGCCTTGACTGTAGATCTTTTGATGCCTTGGTAGCTTTTTTAACACTCATTGCTCATCTGTCTTTATTCAAGGACTGAGAAGCTTCTTTCAAGTCGCATTGCGGTTTTAATGTTAAAAATCTGCTGTTTTCTGCTGAAAAAATTATTACCTGGTAAGGTAAATTCTATGGAGTTCTGTACTGTTTTTGTTGTTGAGATATAAAGCATTTTGCTGCTCAATGTGTCTGTACAGTAGAATGAGCAATCCCTAATATGCTTCCTAGGAGTTATTAATTATTTACTTTCTTGAAATACAGATCATAGACAATTTTACATTACTTCCTTTCATACAGACTTTCTTGACTCTTTTTTTTTTGTATGCTTTGCAAATGCCTATAAATTCATTTTCACTGAAAGGGGAAATAAGTAATTTAGATGATTGCAGCTGTTTCATAATTAATTAATTTCAATTTAAAATAATCAAGAAGTGCCCATCTATTGTTCTGTGTGCTTTTCTGAGGCATTAAGATTCACAATGTCAAAATAAGTTCCAGATGGAAGTGCATACTTTATAATCTGAGAAAAAATATCTGGTTTTGTCAAAAACCTGAAAATATCTGGTTTTGTCAAAAACCTATCCTGATCTAAACAGAGTATTATGCTTAAGCACATTTTCCAGGTTTTGCTTTAGGAATTACTTGAAAGTCCCGATTTGAAAACTTTTATAGGGTAATAACTTACAAACAGAACTATAGAGTAAGAGGAATAGTGATGTATGACTATATATTAATTTGTTTCCTCAAATACTCCTGGCATCTGTTAAAATGTAACAAGTAACAAGGCTTAGCACATTTCCCCCTTTTTTGGCACTCTTCTGTGATAAAGAGAAATATTTGCAATGATTAATCAGCTCTTTGCTAATAATCAATAAATAACACATTCTCCTGATAAAAAATTCATGGTAAAATGAAATTTTAAAAATTGAGCAAAAGGAAAAATAGTTGAAGTGCGCTGAACAAGTCGATATGTTTTTATACTTTAATATGTGCTCGGGTTAATGGAAGAACTTTTAATGTGGCAGTTTGCAATTGGAATAAAAAATCTTTTTTGAACATGAAAGACCCTTATGTAAGAGGTTTACATTATGTAAATGTTAGTGTTATTGGCAATAGCCCATTATAAAGCAAAACTTCGTATTCAGAAAAGCATTTGCAAATAATGGGATAGATGCAGCAATCTCTAGTCCTCACTTGGACAACTTTCTCTTTGAAGTCAATGGAAGTTTTGCCTGAATAAGGTGCAAGAAATTAGCCCATTCATTATTATCTGAATTACATCAAGAGCTGACTGCTAAACAATAAAATCATGATTCATATCGTAACGGCTTCACTTAATTCTTTTGTAGTCTTAATATATCTCATTATATGGTACTTCTGTTCTTTCCTCTCTGTGCAGTATTCAAATTAATAACAACCACCTTTACATAACTGATGGTTCGACATGTTTTGCTGCCTTAGCAAGATCAAAGGATTTTATATACCCTTTTTGGATAGATATCAAGAATAGGGTGATCAATCTCTTCAGTAACCATTAAGCACATTGTAAATATCTCAGGGTACCCAATTAGACACAAGTGGTTTGCCAGATGCTGAGAGCATCACCAGTTGTCAGGTGATCCCCAAATCTGTGGGACAGTCCAGAATTTATTAGGGATTAGTGGTGGTTCGAATTGTCACTCCACTGATTTGTGGTCGTTCAGCTGTGCCCTGCCATAAGCAGCCTGCATGATATGTGGAGATAAGGTTCAGGTGACAGATATTTCGTCTTGCCCCCCAGACACCTTTGGGTGGGACGGGGGCAGGGGTGGATGGACACTGCTGTTTCAGCTCCCCTCTTGTGACCAGGGAGCAATGTGAGTTATAGTAAGTGAAATAGCAAAATTAGAAGGGCATAAGAGAAGCAGACTGAAGAGAACAGCTCAAGAAAAGGAACCCCCAAAAGGCTTTATTACGAAGCTGGAGTTAACCCATTAACCCCTCTCCAGGAAGCCATCTGCAGCCTTCAGGGTTTAAGAATTCTTTTTATCTAGAGATGTAATTGACACAAGATGTGTAACAGCTGCAAGATGTCAGGTTTGTCAAAGTAACTAGAAAAATTAGTTCTATGACACACACAGAGCACAGTAATGTATAGCTAAAAAAAGAAAAGGAATAAATTATCATAAGGGTTAAAAAGAGGAAGAAAAATAATTGAATAATGAAAGTTGCAGTTAAATCTGAAACACTGATGATTTGAAATTAAACTACAATGAAAGTTTCTGAGAAGAGTCAACATCCTAACTATGTACCCCAACAGAAATAACAGTGAAACTCCTTATGTTCCCATTATAGCCATACTTCACTGAAGGGCTGGAACACTCAGTGCTCTGCACTGGCTCCAGAGTAGGGTGGCTGCTGTGCTATTTTACCCTTCTGCCTGTTGCTGTTGTTGTTCAGCATTACCATTGCACTGGGACAAAAATCCAGTCACAGTGATAAAAACTCTGTAGGCAAAGTGAAAAATACAGGTAAATTGTGGATAAAAGTTAAAACTGGTCAGAAAGAAAAGACTGTAGTATTTTAATAATCGGAATAAACAGCAGTTGTAGCAAACCACCAGCCTAACAGTGCTGCCAAATCCTTGAGTGTGAGCATGATGGGAAAACTGAGAACTTTCTTTTTAAGAACCTCAAAAGGAACAATGAAATGATTTTGGCCATGTTTATGAGGACTACTCCCAAGTATGAGTGACAGCACAGGAATAACCTGAGGGGGATCAGTTGGAAACTTGGAGAGCCTTAATGGGTCAAGAGAAGACTAGAAAGCCTAATTTTAATAACTTCTGGTAATGACTTTTCATAATGGTGGCAACAGGCCACAAAGGGCCTTCATGGTGAGGAAAGTGGGAACCGATGAAGAGCTGTGAAGAAAAGAGGCTCATAGTCAAAGCACCCTGCCTGGGAAATGCTCTTGGCTGCGGCATCTCAGCTGGAGCTGGCTCTCATCTGTGACATCCAGTTGTGCAAACTAATGCAGTTATAGCAGCAGAAAAATGCCCTTGCCCAAAGAATTCAGTAGATGGGTCTCAGTAACACATTATAGTTTAGAGCTCCCATAATCCCAGTGTGTTAAAGTTCTGGTACTGAAATGCTGATAACTATCGGGTGTTCTGTAAGGCACTTCAGCACCTCATCAGACCACGTGTGGCACCAATGGGAAGTAATTAAATATACGTATTACAGTACAACTATGGAGTACTCCTAAGTACTGCTGCTTTGGATCAGACTGAATCTTGGAACATTGACCTGGATGCCAGTCAGATATACCTGATTCCCACTTTCTGGAATTACTTGGAAACGTACCCTTTATTGAAAGCCTTAAAGGAAATGGTACTCTGGTTTTTTGAACAAATAAGTAGCTCAAGTGTTTTCCTTTGTTCAACTCACTTTCAGGTGCCAAAACAACTAATAAAATTTCAGACTTGCTTATATTGTAGTTTGGTTGGTGGAAGAAAAGTCATCTATTAAAGCTGAAGTCATCACAACTCATTAGGTGCTAATGTATCTGCTGTGTGGTGGAGAGGCAGGCCAGCTCTGTTGAAACGCTGTGAGTTTGCCCTCATCTGCTCACAGTTGTCTCTGGAGGATTGGGAAGTATAAACAAATTTTCTAGCAATGCACACTCAGAGTATGCTGAGGTAGCTGCATTTACTTTGTCCCAGAAGTCTGTCTCTGTCTGCAGACAAGCATGGAACCAAAGGGAATACACAAGTTTGGGAATGGTTCCTGTATTTCCTCCTAGGAAGTCTCAGGGGGATAGGTGATTGTGTGTGCTCACAGATGTCCTGGGTACATGCAGTAAATCCAACATTTTCTGAGCATGCTGCTGGCCTTGCTGCACCTGGTAATAAACCCTGGCAATAAATCAGGTGATCTGCACATGCATAATAAATCCGATGCACCTGAATGCTGGCATACAGGATGGACATGCTGTGCACACACTGGCTGTTTTCCAGGTCTTCTGGATGTCAGGTTTCCACCGTGACTGGCTTGCCTGGGAGTTCTGGCAAAAACTGCTGACATTCTCTTTTCATTTCAGTGTTTCCAGGGCACGTCCAGGGGGAGGGGGACATATGGGGGTTACTAAAGCTTGAGCATAATTTTTCAGTGTGCCTGTACTCATTCAAGCCATGATACAAGCCTGAAAATATAAACTACCCCTTACCTGTAAAGGTATTCTTCCTGTCAACTTAGGCATTTTTTGAAAATAATACCCCAATTTCTTACAAGTTCAAATCTGTTCTCCAATTTCTTTACATTAAGATTTTGTGTGTATCGGGTGAATGTTCGTACAGCTTCAAGGCATCAGCATCCTGAGTGCCCTCTCAGTATCCATCAAAATATTTATTTTTGTAGGAGAACTTTAGTTTAAGAGCTGTCAGTGTGTGAGGACCTTCCTGAGGGCCATGGAGGTCGGAGCATAGCAAGCAGGGAGAGGTTGGAGCCTGTAGTTGCACACTATGATTGTTGTTCTACCATCTCAGAGGATGTTCAGAAAAGGTCAACTTAAAGTCACTGATGGGTCATGGGTTGCTCCCTGCCCTGTAGGCAAACTGACTTGGCACAAAATACTTTCACATGCTGGAAAATCATAGAATTATAGAATCATAGAGTGGTTTGGGTCAGAGTGACTTTAAGGATCATCTAGTTCCAACCTCCCTGCCAGGGCAGGGACGCCATTCACAAGACCAGGTAGCTCAGGGCCTCATCCAACCCGGCCTTGAATGCCTACAGGGATGGAGCATCCACAGCTTCTCTGGGCAACCTGTTCCAGTGCTTCACTATCCTCTGGCTAAAGAATTTCTTCCTAGCATCTAATTCAACCCCATCTTCTTTCAGTTTAAAACCATTGTCCTGTCACTATCTGCCCATTTGAAAAGTCCCTCTCCCTCCTTTTCATGAGCCCCCTTTAGGTACTGGAAGGCCTTGGTGAGGTCTCTCTGGAGCCTTCTCTTCTCCATGGTAAACAACCCCAGCTCTCTCAACTTGTCTTCTTAGGAGAAGATTTCTGATCATCTCTGTGTCCCTCCTTCAGGCCTTCTCTAAGAGTCTTGTGTGGAGGACTCCAGGGCTGTATGCAGTATTCTGAGTGGGGTCTCATGACAGCAGATAGAGGTGGAGGATTGCCTCCCCTGACCTGCTGGCCACTTATCTTTTGATGCAGCTGAAGATGCCATTGGCCTTCTGGGCTGTGAGTACACATCCCTGTCTCATGTTCAGCTTTTCATCCCCCATAACACCCAAATCCTCTGCAGGGCTGCTCTCAATGACTTCTTTGCCCCATCCACTCATATCTGGGATTGCCGTAACCCAGGTGCAGCACCTTGCTCTTGGATTTGTTGAACATCATGACGTTCTGCTGCGTCCACTTCTCAAGCTTTTCCAGGTCCCTCTGCATGGCTTCCTGTCCTTCTGTTGTGTCACCTGCACTGCTCAGCTTTATTCCATCTGCAAACCTGCTGAAGTGCACTCAATTCCACTGATGGTGTCTTTGATGAAGACACTGAATAGCACAAGTCCCAAAGCAAGGCCCTGGGGGACACCACTCATCACCCACCTCCCCCTGGACACAGAGACATGGACCACAGCTCTCTGTCTGCATCCATCCAGCCAATTCCTTATCCACTGAGCAGTCCATGGCTCTCCAATATGAAGATACGACTGTCATGTGGGACCATATAAAAGATTTTACAGAAGTCTGGGTAGATAAAATCTGTCGTCTTCCCATGTCAACCATTGCCATAACTCCCTCACAGAAGGCCATCAGACTGGACAGGCATGATGATGACCCTCAGTCATAGGAGCAACTAGGTTTAACATTAGTAAGGTAAACAAAGGTATCCACATGCAATTTATTTATTGAAAATGCTTCCCTACCACTCAGTTATTCGAAACTCCAAGTATGTACACTAGGGTTTGATTTTATTTCGGTCTGAGTGGTAGAGGTAACGAACCCCATTGAGAAATAGCAGCAGAGAATTGTAACAGTGACCAGATTGGTACTTCCTTCATCCCCACTTCTGCATTCATTTGGGAAATGAGGGAAAGGACCTCAGTGCTATGAGAGTAGGTGACTGATTTTGTAAAAATAAAGGCATCTTCTTCTTTATGTTCTCTAGGAAATGAACCTTCTGTACCATCATGATATGGGCTGCATAGAAATGAAGCAGGGGTCTTTACTGGGCTGTAAGTCACTGCACTTGGGTTTAAATAAGGAGTATATTCAGGGGAAAGATGCTGACTTGATTTCAATAAACCAGAAAGCATGTAAAATACTGCTAGACCCTACTGAGTTACCATGTTGTGTCTCCTTTGGACTTTCTCATGGTGGTTTTCTGTACCACTTTAGGACACTGCCTTTAGGCTGATTAGAAATTCTGAGCAAAGTTGGAGGGAATTTGTGTTTTTCTTCATCTGGGTGACATGCTTATCAAGTCAGCTACCCCCAGTCTGATACAGCAGGCTGCCAACAGACCTGTCACAGCAATGAAGAGGGTTTGTGGTGGAGAGAGAAAGTATAATGAAAACCACATCCACCAATTAAACACCTACATTTCCTTTTGGACTCCAAACTATGGACGTCTTTCCTTTTGCAAAAGAGATTTCTCAACTCAAAGCAACTCACAGAAGAAATATAAATTAGGAAGGAAGCTCTGAGCAGATCTTTAATGAGTCTCTGGCACAATGACACAGTGAGGTGTGACACATTCACGAATATGATGTAATTGAAAAGATTTAGGTTTGCAAAGGTTTGCTCAGCAATCAGGCAAAAGTAATGCAGCCAAATAAGGGACATGTTCAGGTCAAGTTTTTGGTACCTGTAATATCAGTTTTTTATGGATAGGAAAAGAGTACACTTGATGCTTTTCCTAGTCTGTGATACACAGTTTTAACACCAGAAAAATAGCATCAGTTATATTTTTACTCAAGTGAACAGAAACTGACCTTCCTATAATAATGACAAGACATAGAAGAAGATCTTTGAAAATAACTGTGGACTAGTTAAGCAGAGGATGAGGTAGAGTCTGGATCTGACACATTCAGCAATACTGTAGATAGAGAGGTAGCAGCAGGAGCTTGAAGAAGAAAATCTTAAGAAAATCTCTGGTATAAAAAAAATTCATTGCAAGGACACAGAAGAGCCGAACAGATACTTCAGGGAAAGGGTGTAAAAATTAACCCTCAATTATACAGTTGATATGGACCATATAAATTGAAAGATAGTGCAAAAGTATACTGAGTGATGATAAAACTAAATTGCATGATTATTATTATTATTAACAGTGGGCTTGTATTTACCTGAGGTAATACTGTGTGATGCTTGGCACCAGTTGCATTGAACATCACATCTGCAGATCTGTGATGTTCTGTGTTCATAAAGAAAAACATCTGTGTTGATCAGCTTTGTCCATGGTTGTTTTTCTGCAGGAGAAAAGAGTAATTATTTTGGGCTCAGCATCATTTGAGTACATCTATGCTGCTTCTAGAGCAAAGAAGTTGCATACAGCATATGTGCAAGGCCTCCTCTGGTCTCTGTTAGCTTGAGGATCTCTGCCCTGCTGTGCTGTGTGCGTGTGCCCAGAGCTTCCCAGAGGATGTGAGCCAGATGAACTCTGTCTTTGTGGGCATTTAAGCACCTTACAGGCTTAAAAAGAGAGAGGAGGTGAGCCAGGCTTATTTGTGAGACTGTGTTTCCTAAGTATGATAGGATGTCAGCAGATTGCTTGTTGTACAGGATTTCATACAGTGATGCATCTAAACCTGCAGTCTGTAATCTAAGGTGTGTGATTACTGAGAATTTCAGTCACTTCAGGCAAGAGACATTGCTTATGAGGAGTACAGGCTAAGGGAGCACAGAAGGACCTTAGGTCTTCAGTGGAAATCAAAACTAGGCTGTTCTGGAAGGTCAAAGTACAGGAGTAATCCACAAAGGATGCTTGTTAGCAGGCTGCAGACATACCTATGTTGGAAGCTGAATGCAGGACTAACATTCTGGTGCCCTATGTATCCAAACCACCAAAAATCACTTTGATTTTATCTGTCATTTAATGTGCCTAGCAATTGCAACACCAGCCAGAAATTCCTCTGGCTTATTTGGAGACTGGATTTTGATTTTGTTCAGTGAACCAGGCAGTGCAAGTTTATGCCAGGAGATTAATTTAGCTGATGATGTGCTGCTGAAGCAGATCCTTACTTGAGTTTTACCACTTTTAGGGAAGGTGCCACATAGTGGTTATGTGCACTGTTTTATCAGAATTAACATAGCAAACCCCATGACCCAGAAACCCCACAGAGCTGAACTGGGTACCCAAGATGATGTTCTCTGGCAGAAGAACATTTAGACTTAGCTCCAGCTTTGCTACTACACATACCTTGAAGCAATTTGGGGATTAGCAGACTCATTAGCCCAGTGCATGAGGGCTGGAGAGGTCCAAGATGTGCTATGGCCACAGGCTGTCTGTGCTGCTTGTGTGTCACACATTATTGCATCTTTGGGATGATACCACCCAGGGAAGTCAGGACTCCCCTTTTCCAGCTGATTGTTTCATCCACTTTACTCGTGGCCCCATGATCCCTCCATTCCCAGGTCAGGCTCCAGGGAGTGTGGTGAAGGGCTTTGAAGGTGATCCAGAAGTAGCCTTTGACCTAGTAAGCAGCGTGTGTTCCTTGAGACTGACTCTCTGCATGTGAAACTCATGCTGGAGAGTTGCTTGGATCTGGGCTTCCCATCTCCTTATGCTGCTGCTTTCACTCTGGAGTGTTAGCAAAACAGAGTGTTTGGCTGCGTCCTTTGGTTGTCTTTTCAAAGGGAGGTATGTCCCCCTTGTCTGACCTAAATACCCACGAGGGCACATAGGTGACACTCAAGCTGTGAGCTCTGCTTCCACTGGGAAGTCTAATCACAGCAAAGCCTGAAAGCTTTCCTTGACATTTTCCTTTGTTCAGCATAAGGTTTACTTCCCAATGTATCTTCTGGATGTTAAGAGCTGACTCTGATGCTGGCTTCTCCCCATTTTCCCTATGTGGAGCTTCGGCACCCAGTGCAGCACACTGAGATCCATTTTGAGAGTTGGGTGCCAAACTCTGAATGCAGCTGTGCAGCTCATCCCTGTACCCAAGTATTTTAGAAGAAGGTTTAGATTTTAATGTCATTACATTTATTAAGTTTATTATTATCCCACCAGATTAACTGAAGCCAGCTGCTTCTCTCTAGCAAGAGGTGGTAAATGTTATTTCAGAGGAGATGGGAGCATTTGTCCTATCTTTCAGTTTTTCAGAGAAAGCATGTTTACCTGGAAAATATATCCAGGGTTTTTTTTGTTAATGCCAAGATGGTCTAAAAAGCAGAAGATAATTCCAATCTAATCTAATCCATTTAGAGTATTTCTGGAGAGCCCATTATTGGTGTCTGAGTGACAAATGAAGGTCTGGATTGCACCTGCCAGGTATGTGCCTAGGGAAAAGGCATGTGCAGTGCAGAAGGGTAAAGGCATGTGTGTCCTCATGCTCTCATGCAGGATTTATCCTCTATCCAGCATTTTCTCATGAGATGTATAATAATTCCCAGGAGACAGCGGGTCAGATTTCTAAAAGAACATCAGTAACTATGGCCATACCTATATGTGAGCAAGCAAAATACATGGGGATTTAAAGTGAGTAGCCTGCTCTACAGTCTGCAGGATGCTGGCATTGATATGTGGAAAATTGCATACATACAAGCAGTTATTTAACTGAATTTGCTTGTATAGATTTAAAATATAGCTAATGTAATGCCTGTACCAAATTCTGGGATTTTAAGGGTTGGAAGTACTGGTATAAGGTAAAACAGTCAAAATGAGCAGCTTCTATCCAAATTTTGAAGATAGCCTCTACCTGTAATTGGCAACTTCTCTCATGCTCAACCTGGTGCAGCACAAACATGATGCACAGATTTCAGCATTAGCAGTAGCAGATAATTTCCCTCCAGAAAGAAAATGGGACAAATCAGCATCCTGTTCTGTTCCTGTCAGCAGGAACATTTCTGTCTGTTCCTGCTGCAGTTGCTCACTCCTTAGGGCCACTGACACCAAACAACACCGAGCAAGCAGTACCAGATTTCACACCTAAGGCTTCAGCTGTGCCTTTGCAACACTTCTGGGCTGTCTTGGAGAAGAACCTGGTCCAGCATTCTGCTTCCTGTCCCTGTCTTTTACCTGAGCTGCATTGACCACACAGGACCGAGTCTAGGACAGGGTTGTGCTGGTCAGGAACGGCCATAGGAGAAGGGATGTGTGCAGGCAGTGTACAGGAACGTGACAGTGGGAAATGAGGGTTGCTCGAGGCAAGGCTGGCTCTGAGAGGCTGGCAGCCTGCCCTCCTTAAGGGAGATGCTGACAGCTTCTCAGAGCAAATGAACTCAGCTCCTCTCCTGCTGTCCCTGACCATGCAGGAATGCCATGGCAGCAGAAAGGGGTTTATCCAGGGGAATGAGAAAGAGAAAAGGCTCCCCATGCCCTTCAGGATGCTGGCAAGCATCCCTCATCTGACAACCAGAGAAAACAGGGGACTTAAGGGGACTCCAGATTCTGCACCTCACCTCTGTTCCCTGCAGGCTCGAGAGGGGGAAGAGAGGATGGCTGCCTGCAGAAGGTTGGGTGCTTCTCATGTCCCTCAGCTCTTTGGTTCCAGCAAAAATGGGTTTCATGAGGATGATGGGAGCTCAGTGGAGGATCTTGCCCATTGCTGCTGTGTGGCAGTGGGGCCCTTGCCTCCCACCCCCAGTATTTGGTATTTTCTCATCAGTGAAAAGCAGGTGGGGAGCTGGGCAGCAGCAGGGCTTTGTGTCAGAGGGCTTCTTAGTTGGAGCAATCTTTTTTTGCTGGCTGTGTCTGGCCTCTCTGAGTGCAAAGAAAAACAGGGAATGTGGCTGTTAGCATGTATCCTCCCTAGACCCCAGCCTGCACTCAGGGATGTGGGTTATTTCTGGAACTGGGTACAGTGCAACATGTATACATTAGCAAAATCAAGTCCTTATGCTGTTCAGGAAAATTTGGCTCTGAACTGAATATCTAAAAAAGCTATCTGTCTGATCTGCTTAGAATACTGCACAGCTTCTGCCAGCTGAATAAAACCAATAGCATTTCTATGAACAGAAAGCTTTTGACAACAACCTTTGAATGATGAGTGGCAAGAACCATTCTCTTCATTTTAAACTTCTAACCCATGATGTATAGCATAGCCGTCATTTGAGGATAAGAGGTTACTACCTTATTGACTTGGCTTTAAATTGCATTTCATTGTATTATAGAGCATCTGTATTTTTTTTCTTTTTTTTTTTTTTTTTTTTTTTTTTTTTTTTGTGGGGAGTGAGATATACTATAATGTATGAAGTATTTGACTTTCATGTAGTTGTAAGGCTGAACTTCCAAAAACATTCAGCCTCAAAGCTAAGATGGTATTTAGTGGAAAACATCCCAGAAAATTAGGATTTTACAATTACCTTATTGGTAGTTTGATTTTAATATAGTTTTGCTGATAGCTACCTTTGTACTTAAGGATTGTAAATTAATTAGACATACTGCTTCATCTACTCAGGAGGCAGGAGAAGAGCTGAGCTAATAGCTATGGGAGTGCTGTACCAATTTGAGACTGAGGCTAAAATGACATGATAGAGGGAGAGGTTAGTCCTCTCCCAAGGTTGTCACTCCTGGTCACATTTTAATGTGAATTTATTAGACTGAAAGAGGTTAAAGAGGTAATTCTGGAAAGAAGAGAGAAATTTCTAACATAAAATGGAACTCATCAATAGTCCTGGTGTCTGTGGGGAGTTGTCAGATTCCATAATATTAACCATGTAATTAACAGGATATATAAAGTGATGTGCTTTCAAATAATTTATATTTCAGATGCCTATCGATGTGCTAATAATACCTCTCTTTTTTCCTTCAGTCTCTTGAAATCACTGCATTCCTTTTTTTCCCCTCTCATCTGTATAAAACCCTTTGCATCTATCAGAGAGTTCTGACTAGTGCTCGTTCCCAAGGGTGACTTAATGGACAAAGTATAGATAAATCCACATGACAAATCCACTTTACAGTATGGCACAGCTGGCATTCCCTGCTCGAGTTCAGCTCACAAATAAACTTGTAGGGGAGCTGCATTGATGCAGAGTGCAGGGCAATGCCTATTGCCTCACTGTGTCCTGGAAATGACCTCTCACAGGCATGGTGGTGACTCACCAAGTTTTGCATCTCTCTTTCAGACAAATTGGGGTGCAAGGGGTCATTTGCACTGTGCTTTGCAAGAGGCTGTCTGCTTTTGTTGGCATTTTTATTGCTCTCTAGAACCTTATTTTTGTTTTTAGTGGTTGGGCTTTGAATACCAAAAGGGTATTGACTGACTGTTGATAGAAGTCAGTAGTTAGTATTAGTATTAGTATTTTAGTATTAATATTAGTATTAGTATTAGTATTATTAGTATTACTATTCTAGATAGGGAAAGGAAGAGCTTTCCTGAGCAGTGGAATTACCAAAATGACGCCATAGTTTTGTGTGCTGCAATGCAGGAGTCCCACTGCGTAAACTCTTCGCCAGTGATGGCATCTTCCCTTGTGCTCCCCTCTGGTGATGCAGGGAGGGACCAGGTCTGGGGCAGTTTCAGAGCTGTGCTTGGACTCAGCAGGGCTCATGGGCTGATGGACAGCCAGCTACCATCAGCTGGTATGGATAAGGACCAAGTTATTAGAGTTATTAGCACTGTTAGTAACTAAACTGCTGCTGATTTCAGTAGGACTTCTTGGAAACTTCTGTCAGATTTGGCTGAAATCAATGAGCAGGTTCAAAGTAACAGCTGTGGAAGAGGGACTAGATGGCAGGGAGACACCACAGCCTAGATGTGCTTTGCTTTCCAAGGAAACCTTATTGACCATGCAGTAAATGTCAATTTGTGAAACAAACATGGGTTTGGAAAAAAAAAAAAATTGTTCTTGTTTCAAAACCATATTTATTGTTAGATGAAGGGAAAAAATGTGCAGGTTGAATATCTGGCACAGAGCCCAAAAGATGAACTTGCAGGAAATTTCCTTATGGGGTAATTTAGGTCTTTCAGGAAAGATTATGTGGGAGGCAGCTGGAGTCTATGAAGGGCAGCCACTGTCCCTGTGCAGCATCTTGAACCAGAAGCATCCTGATCTCTGGCATTTACAGCTAAAATGATAAAAAAGCTACAGAAAGCTGAAGAGAAGAGAAGAGAAGAGAAGAGAAGAGAAGAGAAGAGAAGAGAAGAGAAGAGAAGAGAAGAGAAGAGAAGAGAAGAGAAGAGAAGAGAAGGGTGAAAGCTGGACCTCAGTGTGATGCAGGCCACCTTTCCCAAAGCATATTGAGCAGCACAGTGAGAGCCAAGCTGAGTCTGTGCCCTCAAACCCTGCAGGGCTGAGTGCCACATCCTGGGCTTGTAAGTGACTGGGTTGCTGGGCAGTCTAGTGATTACCTTTTGCTCTGACTGAAAATGAAAATGCCTGGTCTGGTTACAGGATGTGGGCCTGAACATAGACCCCTGTAAGAACATATATTCACACAGAGTAGCTGAAGGCTGTCAAGCTAGTTTTCCCAGCTATATATAAGCAACATAGGGAAAAAATTCCATTTCCATGCTTACTTACACCGGAAACATTTTTCTCTTATATCCATAATACTTATAACTGATCAACATAATGTAGTGGCATTCTAGACATATTCTAATGACTGCGTGTGTTTCTACCCAGTGTTGTCAAAGAGCAATATTGTATATTAACATTTGAAGAATATCAGAAATTGAAGCATTTTCTTCTCCTATGCCCTGGCCATACTATTGTGAAAGTTCATTCATACAACCACTTCCAGCAACTGAACAATAAAACATTTCCAGTCACCCTGCGAGTTCATTTTATAGTAATTTAAAACCGCCCGTTACAACCAATAACTGTGGTGCTGGGAAGGAGTGCACAGTTATAAAGGCCTGGCATATGACTTCTTATGGAAAGCAGTGGTTTTATCACAGCCATGAACATGCAAGTGACCCAAGGCATAAAATTACTGCTCAGAAAAAAGAGATCTTATCTCCAGAAAATGCTCAGATATCTACTTATGACAATTACAACAATGATGATTTCACATCTGTTACGCAGACAGTTTTAATCTGTAAAAGGTTAAGTATTTGACAGTTACTTGTTCTTACATACAGATTAGCTGCTTGAAGGTTTAACCTTTAGATGTACTTAAGCAACTACTCTTTAAAATTTATTGTGTAAAACCACCCAAATAAAAACTGTCTCATCACTTGTAACTCAGAAATACAGGATGTTCCTTAGGTTCATGATATTTTCACCTTCCTTCTTACCAAATTGCTAAGCTTCTGGCTTTGCTTCTTCCTTTGTGCCTGAAAATATTTGCAAGCAATGCTGCTTTGATTTGAACAGGCACCAGTTCATAATTAAAGGATAAAAAAAGGATTCTGTGATTAAATGTATGGCATCAGTTATTTTGACTCAGTAAGGAAGGCTGCTGAGGAACATGATTATTCCTTCATATTGAATTGTCCTGAAAAACTGGGTATGGGAGAAGGAAAGAGGGAATGAATCTTCATGTGGCCTTTGCACTTACCTAGAAGTGGAGGCAGAGGAATTATTTATCTAGTGGCAGACAGATTTCCAGATTTCTGTAGGCTTGTATTGATATTTCCTAAGCATCCTAAAACATGGGATGTTTAAAACCTCTTGCATGGTAATTAATTAAATTTAAAATTATCATATGAAACTTGGATTTCCTTTTCCTTTTCATTTACACAGCTACAGTGAGACAGTGGGAAGGGCTTTCTCATTCACAGTAACAAAGCTGCCCAGTTCTCATTTTTGCTTGAATAGATGTATCAGGCTCTCTGTGCCCATATGTGTTGGGTGAGCATCCCATGTGGGCAGCAGCTACGGTGGGCATGCTGCTCATGGAGTGGAAGGAAGCCCCAGCACACACACTGGGCAGCAGCAAAAGTGTTTCTCCTCTCCTCTCCTCTCCTCTCCTCTCCTCTCCTCTCCTCTCCTCTCCTCTCCTCTCCTCTCCTCTCCTCTCCTCTCCTCTCCTCTCCTCTCCTCTCCTCTCCTCTCCTCTCCTCTCCTCTCCTCTCCTCTCCTCTCCTCTCCTCTCCTCTCCTCTCCTCTCCTCTCCTCTCCTCTCCTCTCCTCTCCTCTCCTCTCCTCTCCTCTCCTCTCCTCTCCTCTCCTCTCCTCTCCTCTCCTCTCCTCTCCTCTCCTCTCCTCTCCTCTCCTCTCCTCTCCTCTCCTCTCCTCTCCTCTCCTCTCCTCTCCTCTCCTCTCCTCTCCTCTCCTCTCCTCTCCTCTCCTCTCCTCTCCTCTCCTCTCCTCTCCTCTCCTCTCCTCTCCTCTCCTCTCCCTCACCTTGTTTTGCCCATCAGCACTTGTGGAGACTGCCAAAACCCTCCTGAGGATGCACACTGGAGGAACTGGAAGAAGTTGGGTGTTTTTCTGCTTGCAGTGGCATTAGCCATTGTGTTTTTATGCCCCACTTACCTTGCATCCTTGTAAATGGGACTGCAGTAGCTCTGTGATACTGTAGACCATTTCAAACCCATTAAAGACTAATGGATATCTAGTGACAGAAAGTGTGCTGTGTGCCAATTAAAATATTTAAACTGTGCAATAAAAAGGAGTTAATAAAATCACCTTAGAAGTTAAAAATATGGTGGAAGGTAATGTGCTGTTTTTTTCTTCAGGTGTTTGAACAATAAGAATGTTTTTTAAAGAAAATTGATGTGTCATTTTTAAAGGCCAAGGAACATGCATACATGTCTTCTTTCCCTATTTTCTCCAAATATTTTAATGCATATTTAGTAACCTAGGTTTTTTTCCCCCTCCACATTAAAATGAACTCTTTCAAAACTGATAGCTGGTAGATTCATGTGCTTAACCATAGGTTTCATTCCATATATAGAGCAAGAACTTCACTGAAGATACAGAATGCCAGTGGCATGAATATTTAATAATGGCACTTTTAAAGTTTTTTCATCCTTTCTCTCTCTGGGATTGCCAAACCCATCTGTCTGGCCTCTAAACCTGTTTACAGGTATCTAAATTTAAAAATAAAAAACCCCTTAGTTGCAGTTTCAGAATTTTGCGATGAAAGTGGGAAATACTCACCTTATTTGTGAACTGCAAAATAAATAGAATGGGGTTTTTTTTGTTTTTCCCTTTTGTGTTTCTGGTGATGTGCAGTATATTGTATTTCAGTTCACTTAGTGGGGAGCTACAGGCCAGACACACAGTGGTGTAAATTGGTAGAGCTACACTGACTTCCATGGAATTAGACCTGTTGGCTGATGGTAGCTGTGGATGTGGCCATCAGAAATCATGAAATTCATATATTAGCTATAGCTGCCATGTGTGGAAGCTATTATTTAGGTTAAATGAATTAATTAAAATAAATATTTATGTTTAAAGCAAAACAGTTTTATGTTCTAATAAGATAACGGACATATTTTACGCCTCCTTTTCTTTGCTGGATTTTCTTCCCTACAGATAATGATCTTTCAATCTCTGTTCCATAAATATGCATGTCATGTTCAGGTTTCTATTCAATGCATGCATGAGTAAGTACCACTGAATTTGATTAACTTCATTAACGATAAATAATGAAGAACACTATTTTAACTATTTTAGGACAAACAGTCACCTGGATAATGTTACTTGCTTGAGTAACCTTCTTCATCCTAATGGGATTGCACACAAGGGTAAAGTTACTCAGATATGTATGTGTAGGTTCAGTCTTTTATTATGTAGCAACCTTTAGAGCTTTTACTATCTGGCAAGCAATCATTTATATCCTTTTTAAAAAATATTTATGGCTTCCTTGACTAATTGCTTCTTACATGACTTAGAGCCTTTTGCATTGGTATAATTTGTTAAAACATATCCAGAAGCAGGCAGAGCAGAATCATTTTTCAACTTTTTAGTGTCATTTTTATAGACAAATAACACTTGTAAATGATGGATAATAGCCAGCAGAATGCTGCGTTGTATAAAATGAGCATGAGTTATAGTTGCTGGGAGATAGAAGGTTAACTTGCCTATGAACTAATTGAGGAGCCTCATGGCAAATGCAAAGTGGTGTGTGCACACTATAAGCAAGACCTGAGATAGCTAAAAGGAGGATTTAGGTTAATTCAGTATTTAATATTTTTTTGCACACTACCAGGTGTTTTCTTAAAAAAATAAACCTCAAAAGCCATATTGAGTCCTAACGAGCTTGTAAAAAGTCCAGAAGGAGAGACATAGACAGCATGTTTAAAAGACTGAGATGTTAACCTGTCAGAGTATTGGGGGTGGATCTTGTGCTCCTTCAAGTCCAGTGCAGGCATGGTCACTTCCATTTGCAGTTTTGACTTGAACATTTGTTTCTTGTCTCATAAAATACTGCTTACTTGGCCAGTATTTGAAAAAGTCATTACATTTTTTTGTGTTCTGCAGTTCATAGTTTACACTTACGCTGTATTTTATGGCAGAATTCAAAATAACTGCCTTTTCTTTACCCGAGAAATATATGCAGTTGCATATTACAAATGTGTGCAACTGAATAACTTTTTTATAGGAGAGCACTTGACAGATGCCAGTTAACGTCAAGGGATACAAATGCTCAGTGCCAAGTGATGGCAGGATATACAAATCAACCTGGTACCAGATTTTTTTTTTTCTGCATAAACAGCACAAGGCTGTGACCTAAATGGACCCTGTGCAAATGTTTAACTTGATGCACAGGAGGAGCTGCAGTGATTTAAATGGAATTATTCAAGTATTTTAAATGTGTGTTCTTATGTGCTCACAAAATGGGGGCTACATGAAGTAAAATCAGAGTTTGAGCTGTCAGGTTCTGTAGAGCCCTGTGTAAGTGTTCTTTCACTCATCCTAAAATTCCAAATAGGATCACTTTACTTCTTATTAGAGGGACTGGATCCAATTTGTCAGTGCTACCTGTCACTTTTGGGGACATTGCTGCAGAGCAGATGTGGCCAACCTTTTATCTGTTCACTGATTAGATACTCTTCAGTTGCTTTTGGGGGTTTTTTTTGCACCTCGTTACTGGCAGGCTGCTTGCCTGCCTCATTGCTTTGACTTCTTTGGCTGTGAGAGCTGAGAAAGCTGTAGACCATCCAGACTGTTCTGGTGGTCTGTCTCAGGGGTGGTCAGCATCTCCTCCCCGATACAATCAGACCAAACACGCCTCCAGCATGGCCAGAACAAAGGCATTGTTCTTGCTGGGCACCCCGTGCCAGCTCCTGAGCAGCTCAGCTTTAAGGTGCAGATCATGGGGTGGTGGGGTCAGCCCTGTGCCTGCTCTGCCTGCGGGGAGAGGAGCCAGGGAGAGCCCTCCTGTTCCCACCCTGGCTGCAGGGCAGGCACCACTTCTGTAAACTCAGTCGTCACCAGCCTTTCCTCAGGGACTCAAGTGTTCTCTGAAGCCCAGCTCAAACAGGGAGTTTGGGATGACCTTTTAAATTTGTGTTCCCTGAGGTTTTTCCAGTACTTGAGTAGGGCTAGTTTGCCCTTGTGGGTCATTGTAAATACTTAACATTGTATTTACTCATCCTGTCTTTAATTCTTGCAATGGTTTCAATTTGACTTTTAAATAAATATTTAGGGTGGGGATAGAAATTAAACAGTTGAACTCTTGCCAGCATCCCTTTTTTGTCCTTTTTCAAAGGCACTCATGAGACTCAGATGTAAAACTCTGGATAATATCCTTCCAGTTATGGCATCTGGCTTCTTGGCAGTCTCTTTGAGAAGTTGGCAGGCTTGGTGTTGCCTTTAAATCCAAAACTAGCTTTCTTGTAATTTTTTTAAGATGCTTTCTCCTTCTGCTTGTCATTTTTGCTTGCTTTACCTTTGATTCGGATGAATTCTTGCTTTATTAATCATTTGATTCTACCACGCTTGCCCAGTTTTCCATCTAGCCAGAATCTCATGGTGAAAAGAGATTTTTAAATGGTTTTAAGATGGGTACATATATCTGTTTTAAAGTGATCTCCCACTGTGTGCAAGAATCTGGTTTTGGTTTTTTGGGTGGGGTGGCAGGTTCAAAGGTAATCTTAACTACACTGGACTGGGTAGCCTGAATGCTGTGTTTCAGCAGCTTCTCTTTTGCTACAGTAGCACTCAGGTCCATGTTTCTGAAGCTCTTTAGAAGGTAATTTAACAGCTTTAGTAAAGAAAAGAGTTTGTACAGGGAATACTTGAATACAGCCACTTTTCAGATATTTTCCCCCTGCCTCCCCCCTTTTTTTTCCTCGCAATTTCCTTTGGTTTCCAGGGTCCACGTGAAACCTGAGTATATCTTTCAGTCTCTTGTAGCTTCTAGTTAGCTGTATTTTTCCCCATGTTGTACATAACGTGCAGCTGCCTGTGTGTGAGGAGGTGTTGGTGTGTGAGCACGAGTAGGAAGCAGCATTGCCCCAAGGCAGCTGGCAAGCCTGAGAGGGGAGCCTGCCTGGGCACACACGCTGCCCTGCACTTCCCTGCAGTGCAAACAGCCAAGAAAGTGGGTTCTTTGTTTTGGTTGGTATGACAGTGCTGCTCCATGATACTCCAACTGGGCCTGGGGGAGCTGAATCCTCCATGGCACAGTTTCACCCCAGTCTCAGAGAGAAGGGCACTGAGTCTGTGGTACTTCATTTTCACCCAGGGAGAATATTCATGCTGAGGTCAGCACTGATTGAAGCCTTTCGCACAAGAGCCGCAGGAGCGGGCACCAGACAGGCTCCCCGGGAAGCAGCCTTGCCTTTTAGATAGTGTCACATCACAGGCATGGCTTAATGGAGCTGTTGCTTATCCATCAGCCCTGAACTGAGGATGGATGCATTTTCCCTGTGCTCTCTGTGTCTGGGACGTTGGGTTAAAGTAGTGTTACTTTCTCCTAGGAGTAATGAAGAACATACGACTTGTGCCGTGTGTTATCTGTCTGTTTGCGCTGGTGGGTTTCCTCTGGATGCAGTTATCTTCTGGATCTTTGGATCAGGATCCTATTCTTTTGGAAAAGGCTGTCATGCCTCAATCTTTGATGGGCAGGAGGAGTGTTCTGTGGTTCCCAGCTGCACCACCAAGGCAGAGTGCCCCCCTGGCTGGCCAGGCAGAGCTGAGGCTGCTGTGCTCCTTACACTCAGTGAGCTTATTACCTGCTGGATGTGGGCTAAAAGTAATCAAAAAGCTCTCAGGTGGGTCAGCATTGCAAGCATTGAAAAAAAAACCAGGCATCTCTATGGTTTTTTTTTGTGTCAAAATAGGCTGTGGCGGAGTGAAAAGAATAAAATCGAGTTGAATAGTTGGAAAAGCACATATCATTGCTTTTAGTCAATTGTTGCAGATTAAAAAAAACTTTGTGGGAGTTGGAGGGTGCATATTGAAAAAGCCTAGAAAGCACCAGCCCATGGGTATAAGAAGATATACATCAGTGGGACAATGTTAGAGTAAATCAATATATTTCTCCTATAAACTCATATTCTTCTGAAGTCTGCTTAATATAATGACTACAGGCCTCTTTTAAAAAGGCACATACCTGCTTTGCATGTATATATCCTGAACCTTTAGAACTCAAATTCATTACAACTGCTTGTACCATACAAGTACATCTATTTCTTACTTTAACAAAATAGCGCTACCACCTTCATTTCAGTTTTAATTGCTTATGCCAGAAGTTGCTTGTGTACTGGCTTGATTTTGTTACAAAACATGCATTTCTCCATTTTAATTAAAAAAAAAACACCAATCAGAAATTTTTACTAATTGCATTTATTTTCAATTCCCATTTATTTTGAGTAGTTGTGACTCAGACTAGATTTGTTATCCTACACTTTGTTATTAAAGATAGTTAGCTATTAGAAATTTCCAGTGCACTTTGTATAACCTCCTGTCCCCGTGCCCCCTATGTAAATAAAAGAGAGGATGCTATTAGTGTAAGGTCAGAGATGGTGTCCATTAAGTCAGCTTTTGCTACCAGTGACCACACAGGGTGGATAAAGGTGACACCAGAGCAGAGGAGGCATTAAATACTTGAAGTAAGCTTGTGTACATTAAAGTGTGTTGGAGCCCTGCATGAACAGGCTCAGTCTGTCCTCAAAGGGATCTCACATCAGTGCAGTTGATCCCTTTTCCTCCTGGCGGAAGGATAAGCTGCCATAATATATGTTCATCTGCCTGGGAACTGACTTCATTCCCTCTGTTGATTTGCATTGACTTTCCTGAGAACCCCTGTGAAGATGAATCTTCAATTGCAGCAGTATCTCTCTCCTCTTAACCTACAAAATAATTGCCTCAGCTGAGATATGTCTCTGTTAGCTTTTTTAAAATGCTGACTTTTTTAATAGCAGCTTTTTCTGAATTACATCAGGCTTTCTATTTATACACTGTTTTCTTTTCTGTGTTGCAGTGGGTTAGGAGAAGGGAGGTCTGTGATCTTTGGCCACATAAGATAATGGATTAATTCTTACTAGAAGTTTAGATTTTCATCTTTTTTTTAGGCATTGTATGTTAAAGAGAAATTTAACTAGGAACAAATTCCCTTTGTGGGGGAGATATCAAATGAAGCCCAAGCAGTCCAAAGTGTGATGATCTACATTCATGTAATTGATCATTATGGGCAGCACTGCTGGTAGGCACAGTTGTTGCACGTTGTTCCACAGGCAACCACTGTCCCTGTTTGGGGAGCTGCAGCCCTGTGGAAGCCACTTGGGCAGCATCAGCTCATCAGCTGCACCCTTTGGTGCCATGCAGCTGCTGGAGTGACAGTGGAACAGTGAAAATGTTAACCTTGATGGCTGAATGAAACAGAGCACCTTGTGACACCGAACTCACTGAGGCTTCCTTCCTGGCTTGTACAATTTTATCTGCAGTTTTAGTTTTCAGAGTGCTGAATTTTGGTGTAAGTACCAAAATAATGTTATTTGAAAGTAGCACTATGTTGTACTACCTGCCAATATAATTTGCATAGAATAGGACCAGCAACTGTCAATTAGAAACATAACTCTTTTTTTAATCCTCACTTAAGGTTTAAAACATAACACTAGGAATGAGCTTCAGGGAAGTAATTTGTAAAGAATATTTATGACTGTCTTCCTTTTTGATCTGTGTGAGTAGATAGATAATACAGCTTCCACTGGAAAAGCTCAAAGAGTCATATTTGTAAAGGATAAAGACATTACCTTTTGGTTCCCAAGAAGTTTAAATTGCACTTGATGTGCAAATTTATAAAGCACTTTGTAATATGTAAGACTAACTCTAGATACCGGTGGATGAGTATCAGTAGGAGTTTCCTAGTGTGAGCATTCTGAATGAGCTGGGGGCTTATCTGCCAATGATCCAGAGTTTATGAATGCTAAAGATGGTTCACCATGTCAGTGGTTTAAGATCTTTGATTAAAACAGTTGTGCTTGTTGTTTAAACTAGAATATCATTCTGGTAATCTGCAATTACTGAATACACATTAGCAAAAAATCAGAGAAAGCAGTGAGGTCACATAGAAAGTGATACCCAGCCACCATATGTATTTATTAGTGTCACATATGAAATTTATGAGGCAAAGGAGTGCTGAAAGAATTTGCTGTCTTTCTAAGCAGTAGTCATTTGAGAAATTGCCTCAGATAAATGGGTTTGGCTAATTGAATCATACACTTTCATAGTGTGCTACATATAAAAGTAGACTAGGAAATAAATATAATTAAAGTAAACATGCCCTTCTAATTAGTAATTGTTTCTGCTGTTTTAAGCAAATTTCAGTGGCACAAAGTAGCTGTTCCAGTACAAACCTAATAATGAAGGCTGTAATAACAGGTGTAAATTAACACAATGGAAAACATTTACAGTGTAACATTCTAAATTAAAAATGACATTAACAAGCCCGATTTTTAAAAAGCTGTATAATTAACATTTGTTCAACCCCTGACAAATTAGTGCAATACAAATACTAGATGGTTTTATTTATAGCTTATAACATTTTGTCATTTTATTTTTGTTAAGCAGTAAATGGAGCAAAAGTGGTTCATTTTTTCCTAGAACATGTCATATAAGGGCACTGTCAAAGGAAAGGCAAAGAAAAAGAAAAAGCAAAGATATTTACCCAAAGGCATTTTTTGGTAAGTGATGTGCAGGAATTGTTTGAATACTTAACAATATGACCCAGTCAGTGTTCTTGGTTATGTATGCTCTGAAATAAAATGTTGCAAATGGTTTAAGTTTGGAGAAATGCAAGTATAAACAGAATAGTATCTACTGTGCAATAAAATACTTTGATTCCCCCAAGTGCATCTTCAGAAAAACATAACATACTGCTAAGTGCTTAGCATTGATGTCTGTCTCTGCAAGAAAATATCACCAACAGTATTTTCTTTTTATGATGGAAGTAATAGAATGCCATGCCATGAATAGGTAAGCAAAAATATCCAAACTAGTTAAAAAAAGAAGGCTTTCCTTCAATTTGTGACAAAACATGCCATATTTTTACATTATAGAAAATGTCTAATCAGATCCCAAAATAGAGTATAATATATCTGCACCATACAGACAAGTTCTTCTCTCTTGATATTTTTTTTGGCTAAAATTGTAAGAGTAGAAAAATAGTTTTCTGGTGGGATTAGGGGCAGAAATTGTAATTTTTTCAGCTTGTCTATCAATTGAAAATCATCATTTTTTAATTTACTTTTTTTTACAATGTCTTCTTGGTTTATCATAAATTACACAAGGTCGGCGAATTCAAATATCATGACTTCTTATTCCAAAGTGAATTTGTTAGACTGTATTTACCTCACAGTTGCAAATCCTGAGAGAAAGTGAGAAAGTAGTCCTTGTAATGTACTGTGCACGGTGAACTTCAGCTCTGGGACTCAGCTTTTGAGGCAGATAGCTTCTTGCTAGCCATGATTTTCTGCCACATTTCGTGGGTGTTCCCAAAGCCCACACTGATGAGAATCTTCCTGGGTTGGCTCTGAATGGCTGGTGCTCGGTGTTTGGCTTGACATGTGCACTGTTGGGCACATTTAAGATGTCAGGGGTTTGAGTTTGGTCACAAAATCATCTTGCTTGTCCCTTACCTTTCCTGTTGTAAAATGGGATTCAGATCTTTTGTGCACCAGAGAGTTTTAGGAATGAAAAGTAAATTTCTAATAGCAAA
Organism: Melospiza georgiana; assembly: GCF_028018845.1. NCBI lineage: Eukaryota > Metazoa > Chordata > Aves > Passeriformes > Passerellidae > Melospiza > Melospiza georgiana. The sequence continues at coordinate 22,673,611 of NC_080431.1, forward strand.
TATAAGTAGAACTGACCTGAGCAGAACCCCTTCTGGGATTTTTAGTGTCAGAGATAATTTTAAGTTCTTCATAACCAAGATATTTTAGAAAACCTCTTACTTGTTTTTGCATGTCACCTCTTGCGTGCCTTGCATGCCTCTGCAGCAGCTAAAGATGGTTGATTGGAGGTTGTGGAAAAGATGTTCCTACTCTCACATCTTACAGATCAGTTTCTGAATTCAGTTACTGAAAAAAAGGAAGAATTCTCTGTCCTTTAACCCATATATTAAAAGAAAAGCCCAAACTATTCAAAATAAAAATTACTGCAAATGCTGGGCTGCATAGAACCTTTATTCCACCCCCTGGCTCTAAGTCAGGAGCAGTGCACCCAGGCCAGCCTGACAGAGGAGAATCTAACCTTTATAGTGCCTGTGAGTCCCTCAGGATTGTGGAGTAGCCACACAGGGGCTTCTATAGGTCCTTACTCCAGAAATAATCTTTTAATACATCTTTTTGATGTATGGTCCTCGCAGAAGTGCTTTCATTGTTGAGGAGAGCAAGTCTTACTTTGGTAAATGATAACAGGCAGGTATTTCTGAGGGAGGAGCATCCCTGTAATAATGTCAGGGGGCAGTTTTGCTCATCTGCAAGGAAGATAGGATGTTGTCTTGTTCAGTGGATAAAGATTTCCCATTCTTGTTTATTTTATGTATTAAACCTGTCTAAGAAGGAACAATCTTAGCAATAGCTGTCTGCTGGTGAGGACAGGGCTGTGAGAACTGAGATAAAGAAGCCAAGGAGGATGTGGAGTTAATAGCCAGCCTCTTCCAGCCCTTCCTTTTAAAGTTAGATAGCATTTCTGAAATCACATCTAAATCTCCTCTTCTGCAAGTTAAGTTGCATGACTTAAAAGACAGAGAACACAATTCATCATTGTCTGCTCTGCAACAAGTTTTTATAGGTGGGTAGATCATTATCATGTGTCTCCCAGTCTTCTCTTTTCTAAACCAGACGAGCTCCATTTGTCCTTTTTCATACCTCACTCCTTTATCCATCTGTCTCTTCTGGGCTGCATCACATCTTTCCCACAGCAGAGGTCTCAGGCCAGTGTGGGATTTCCTCAGTGCCCAGCTGTGGGTCAGTTTTGGGTGAATCACAGAATGGGTGAGGTTGGCAGGGACCATGGTGGGTCATCTGGTCTGGCCTCCCTGCTCAGGCAGGGTCACCCCAGGGCCCATTGCACTTGAAGTTTGTTGTCTTAGCTTTAAATGATATCATCTTCAGCTTGATACTTAGGTCTTCCCAACTATTAAATTCTTTTTAATTTAGTGGAACAGATCAGGAACAGCAAAATGTTCTCTAGAACCATGTCCAAAACTCTGAAATCTTTATTGAGTTCCTAAGATACTGTCTTGGTTCACAGCAAAATAGATCCATGCATATTACAATTATTTCACAGTTTTTTCAAGAAGCAACCCCAAATAGAAACTTGAACAAATTCACTGAGTTTATTTTCTTTTGCTTGTATTTAAAAAACACCCAAATGAATTGTCACAAGTTTTTTGCTTTCCATAACCTATAAGGAAGTAATTCTCTGTCACTCCCTTTGTCACTGAGAAACTCTGTCAGCATTGCTGCTTAGGAAATTTTAAGGAAGGCTAAATGTAGTAGCAGTTTCCTGCTTAACATGGCATGTTAGCAACAAAATATTCTCTTGTTAATAACAGCTTCTGTTTATTTTTTGCACTGGGATATTCCAGTTACCAAGTGTGAATTTTACCTTGGTTTGTTTGGTTTGAAATAAAAATCAAGTTCACTGGTGATTGGTGCAGTTTTGTGCTCTCTCTCACCCTCACCTGTCATTTTTTCCTCACTGTGGGCCCATCCAGCAGGGTTAGGAAGGAGCAGCAAGCAGGTCCCTCATCTTTCTGTTCAGTGCTGCTCTGGGTTTCTGCAAGCAAGCAGCACTGTGGAATTCCTCCACTGCTCACTTGTCTTACCCCAGGAACCAGCTTTTAGTGGGGAAAAATTGTTCTACTAGATCTACCAGAGTCACCCTACCAGTGTCTTTAAAATGTTAAACACCTTCCATGAGCTTCAAATGTTATCTCTTGACAAGAATTCGGTAACTACTGTGGGGGTTTTGAATGTTATCACTTTTAAGACTGGAGAGCCTGAGAGCATGTGAGCAGCTAAATCCAAGCTGGATGGTCAGCCTTCTCCTAAGGGCTGGATTTTTAGCATGGCGAATGTGAGTTTGAGCGAACTGAAACTGATTAGGCATCAGGGCAGAGCTTGTCTTGTTTTCAGAGTCCTTTCTATTTCAGTCCTGTCCCATCCCCAGAGAACTGTGGGATCGTGGGTTGATAATCTGCCAATACAAAGGAGGAGGATGGGTTCCTCATGTATGGATTTTTTTTTTTAACAATTGCAGATCTCCTGTCTTGGGCATCAGCATTTTGTTGGCTTTTCTGAAAAATCAGGAGAATTTCCTTCAGTCTTGTTTCCTGGTTTTCTTTAACTCCTTTTGATTATATTCTATTATCCCAGTGAAACAGAACAATAATTAAATTCTGGCCCTTTTTTTAACACACCACCTGTCAGAGAATTATTTCAGTCCTTCTAAGTTGTTCCCATGAAATCAGCTTCAGTGGGCTTACTGACAGGTCACAAAAATTTGATATTCTTGAGCACTGTAGTGAGAGAAGGTCAAACTGAAGTCAAATGTTTTGACACATTTAAGGAATTTGTAGAAAAAATTACCCAAGGATTTCTAAGCTTCCTAATGCAACAAAAAGGAATCTTTGCTATGGAAGATTCAAATAGAAATGTTACAGGCATCTCCCAAATACATTTTTTTAGAATGATCCATACAATTTAGATCCTTCCTGGTGTTTTTGCAAATATGCATAGAATTTAGATACCTCTTAACACTTTCAAAATGAAACACTGAATAATTTTACACCTTATACTATACAGGTAAATAATATCTTTATAATTTACTGTGACACAAATATACATTTATGAACTCAGACTTCAAGTAGAGTATGCAGTAAAAATAAAACATTTCTCTCTTGTAAGCTTTTGTTGTTCTTGCTAAAGCTAAAATTTGCTGAGAAAAAGTAGTGAGGGCAAGGCTGTTAGAGAGTGAGGGAGCAATGTATCCAACTTCATCAGGTCACTGGCTTCCCTGCTTTGGCCTGGAACCAGGCTGATTCCCCCAAATGACAGCATCTGCCTCTGGCACCATCCCTGCGTGGCCACCTCTGCCTTCTGCATCTATCACAACCACTGAAGTTTCTGGTTTTTTTTTTTTTTTTTGTCATTTTTATGTAATATCCTTCAAATTTTGAAATATCTAAATGCATTTTAACCTACTTGAAAATGAGGAACTTGAACAGTCATGTTGTTTCTGCAAGTTAAAATATAGGAATTTTTTTGCACTTAAATTTCATTTAGCCTTTTGTGCTTCTGACATATTCAAGTTTTGGTTTGGATTTGTGGCATGGCCATTCTTCTTAAACAGAAGCAGGGAGTTACGGGAGGCACTACCTGAAATTGTGATTCAAATCTGGGGGGGTTTTTTGCTGGTTTTTTGGGGTTTTTTTTGCTATAATGAGAGATAAAACACCTCAATTCCCATTGCATGTGACTTGAGGGGCGAAAGACATGGATGCTTCTCTGTGGAGCTCTGAAGGTGAGCATGAGTTATGTGATACAGTCATCTTTGCAGTCAGAATGAATTGGGACTAGCATGTGTAAGAAGCTCACATGAATTACACCAGTCACAGGGCATAAAAGTTTTAACCTTTTCATCATTTTAACATGTATGCGTCTTTATTCATGTGTGGACGTAAATTATTCTTTTATTCATGGGTATTCTGGTTCTGACCAAGTTCTCTGTCTAATTTTGATTGCATAACCCTTGGGGCTAATGTGTCAAAATATGATAGAACAAGCAGCATATAATGAATAAGATACTAAAAAGTCATATGTTTTGTGTGGCAGACAGTTTTCTTAGGCAGCTTGCAAGGATGTGTGGTGATACTATTATTTGGTAAAGCACAAACCTCAGGTCCAGTTTACGTTGTCCATTTTCGCGAGAAAGAACTGGGAAGGAATTTGCATTCTTCTTAGTTTAAATGTATATATTGTCTTTTAGAAAAGTTGGTTAGCTTTCTGGCACAGTGCAGTGTTTGGCTACTATTAGTGTCTTGTGAAAGGAGAGTGAAATACCCTCTATATAAGCTTTTTTTTTCACTGTTTGTATCTTGAAGTTATGTAGAAGCCACAACTTTCTCAGGTTCTTGAACCCAGATTTTTTACAGTGGTCCTTTTAGTTCTGTGAAAGCAAGCTGCCTACATAGGTTCTAGAGAGATAGATTTAGGTATAAATTTACATATATAGCCATCTTTATAAATATATATAATGTCTCATTCCATTTTCTGTTGCAATGCTTTCAGCTGAGCAGAATGAAGATGGAATTTCATAATTCCCCGTAATTAGATTTTATGCTTACAGACACTGATACAAACAAATGATTGCTAAAAACAATCACAGTTTCTTCTTATAGTGAGCTACATTTGTGTGTTCATGGAAGCAAAAGTTGGGATTTTTGTGGATTTTTTATTTGAGCATTTACAGAGGTTGATTTTTTTAAATCTCTATGATTAGCATAGGGTTTAACTTCTTTGGTTGTTTTATCTTTATGCAGTTATTAAAATGATCCAAAAACATCCTCCAAATTTATTTTTATCATGTAGATATGCTAGCACAGATCTGTTTAAAGTTTAGTTCAACATTACCTGTATGGAGTGATGGTTTCTTTCCAATATATAAAATAAAAGAATAAAAAATAAAAATAAAAGAATAAGATCTCCATCTATCTATAAGATCTGAAGGAAAGATAAATTAAAGCAAGGCATCTCAAAACATATTAATTCTATTTTTGCAGAAAGCAGACTCAGTGCTTGTCCGCTGAAGATCCTAAGAAGTGATTTTCTGTGAATACATAAAATCTGATGACTTATGCACTGACTTGCTAATAACTTTTTTTTTCCACAATGGGGCTGTTGTGTGGTTTCCATAATGCTGTAAATCATGATTAAACACATAAAAAAGATTGTCGCTCAAGATCCATTTTAAGCCAAGTGAAACATAATGCAGTATAAAATTTACATCATTTTCTTGATTAACCCTGATGAACCTTCAGTCATTATCCATTGTGGTAAAAGTAAATTGGAAATGTTGCTTTGTTAATAAAACATGTATAGACGTTTTCATGAGTCATAGATTTGATGGTTATTAACAGCTGACACATTCATAATGAAATACTGTGCTTTGGCTTTCTGTGAAAGTATAATACTGTGCAAGGCTGCAATCCTGCATCCTGTAATTCAGGTCTGTATTTTGGTATGCTTTGGACATCAGATAATTTTGAATGTTGATCTAAAAGCAGAACATAAACACAAGAAAGAGTTTTCAGAATCTGTACATTGAGATGCTGAGTTTGTGTATTTTTCACTCCTGTTTCATAAGGATTCTTAGCAGCACCAGAATTGTTTAACTACTTAAAGCTACTTGTCTTTGTCATCCTTTTGCTTCTAGGTCAAGAATATTTTTTAATAAACATTCTGTTACCTCTGTACTGGTAAATTGCTCTTAGATCTGGCTTAATGATATAAGCTAGGTTTGAAGTGGGAAGGGGATAAAATCAGGCTCAATAGAGATGAGCCTAGGGTCGCATGCCAGTGTTGGTGTGAAATCAGTGCCCAGCAGAAGTGCAGCTGCATGGGGAGCAAACCCAAGGAGCTGGAAGCCGTCGTGCATCAGGAAAACTGCAACAGCATGGTCACTGTCACAGAAGTGTGGTGGGGTGACTTTCACCACTGGAGTGCTGCAATGGATGGCTGCAAGCACCTCAGAAGGGACAGGCAAGAAGGAGAGGTGGTGGGGTGGCTCTGTGCAGGGAGTGTTTTGTCTGTAGGGAACTCAGGAATAGTGATGGTAAGATTGAGTGCCCATGGGTGAGAAAAGGGGGAAAGCTAACAAGGCTGGGAGTCCAACCAGGATGAAGAGGCAGATGAAAGGGTCTGTGAGTGACTGGTGACATGACATGGTCTCTGCTCCCTGTTCTTGTGAGAGGCTTTAGCTTGCAGGATGTGTGCTGGAAACAGCATAGCAGAGAGGAGGCAGTTGAGGAGTTCCTGGAGTGTGTGGAAGTTACCTTCCTGACCCAGCTGGTCAGCAAGCCTAGCAGGGGCAGTGCTAATGTGCTGTTCATGAGCAGAGAAGGGCTGGGGGGAGATGTGCGGATCAGAGGCCATCTTTGGCATAGTCATCACTGAATTATGTTGTTTTCATTTTTTGGTGAAGTAAGGAAGGTGGTCAACAAAACCTCCTCCCTGGACTTTCTGAGAACAGACTTCATCCTGCTCAGGACACTGTTCAGAATGTCCCTTGGGAAACAGCCCTTAAAAGCAAAGGAAGGCTGGGCATACATTAAGACAAAAATCTTAAAGGCACAGATGCAGGCCATCCCAATGTGCTGAAAGACAAACTGGCAGGGAAGAAGAATTGCCTAGCTGAATAGGGAACTTCTGCTGGAGCTCAGGAAAAGAATGAGAGTATGACCTTTGAAAGAAGGGGCAGGCAACTCAGAAAGAGTACAAGGATGTCTTTAGGTCATGTAGAGAGAAAATTAGAAAGGCAAAAGCTCAGCTAGAATTCAATCTGGCCACTCCTGTGAAAGATAATAAAACATGTTTTTATAAACACATTAACAAAAAAAAAAAAAAGAGGGCTGAGAAAAATCTCCATCCTTTCTGGATGTGGAGGGGAACATTGTAACAAGGACAAGGAAAAGCCTGAGGTACTGTTCCCCAGGGCTCAGGCTTGGGGCCAGCCCAGTTTAATATCTTAGGTGATGATCTGGACAAGAGAATTGAATGCACCCTCAGTCAGTTGCAAATGACACCAAGTTGGGAAGGAGTGTTGAGGGAGAGCAGGAAATGTCTGCAGAGAGATCTGGACATGATGGATTAATAGGCTGAGGCCAATTGTGTGAGGTTCAGCAAAGCAAAGTGCCAGGTCCTACCCTTGGGTCACAGCAACCCCAGGCAGTGCTGCAGGCTGAGGCAGAGTGCTGGAAAGCTGCCCAGTGGAAAAGGACCTGAGAGTGCTGGTGACAGTGGCTGAACATTGTCCAGCGTGTGCCCAGGTGGCCAAGAAGGCCAATGGCATCCTGGCCTGGCCAGCAGGAGCAGGGCAGGGATTGTCCCCTGTACTCAGCACTGGCCATCCCTTGAATGCTGTGTCCAGTTCTGGGTCACTTACTGTAAGCAGAACATTGAGGTGCTGAAGCAGGTCCAGAGAAGGGCAGTGGAGCAGAAGTCCTGTGAAGAAGTGAGCTGAGGTTGTTCAGCATGCAGAAAAGGAGGGTCAGAAGTGATCTTGTCACCCTCTACAAGCACCAGAAAAGAGGCTGTGTCCATGTGGGGATTGTGCTCTTCTCCCTGAGAACTAGGAACAGAACAAAAGGAACTCAAGCTGTGTCAGGGGAGGTTCAAGTTGGATCATCAGGAAGAATTTTCATTGAAAGGGTTGTTAAGAGTGGTTGGAAAGTGGTGTCCAGGGAGGTGCTGCAGTCAAATGTTCCAGAAATGACTGGATGTGACACTTAGGGCTGTGATTTTGTTGGCATGGTGGTATTTGCTCAAAGCTTGGACTTGATCTTGAAGGTCTTTTCCAACCTCAGTGATTCTGTGATTGTCCAATTCTATGATTCTGATCTTTGCTTTTGCTGCTTTAAGTCAGGTCATATCAGGGTGAATTGTATGGTAAAATTTTTCTACCAGTTGCAGAACTTTCAATTTGTGTGTGCCATGTGAAGTATACCTTGGAGTATTTAGCAGTTCTGCAAATAGCTGTGGGTAGATGGATCACTGTACAGAGCCCCCTGGAAGAAACAGGCTACTTAAGTAGCTTAAAAAAATGAGAGCAAGGAGGGATTTTTTTTACTCTAAAAGACCTAGAGGCAAAACATAATTTTTCACATTTTTCAGGGCACTTTTTAATTTATTTAGATTTTATAAAGTTTCAGGAAACTTTTAAACTTTTATTAGGTTAATTTTTATGAGTTTTAATTTTTTTTTATTACTGAAACTAACACTGAAAATCTTTATTGACTGAAATCCAGTTTTCAGCAAACATATCAAAAGGAAGTTCAACAAACATTTTAAACAAAGTATTAAACACTTACTGCAAAATGTCAAATAGATTTTTAAAAGGCCAAAATTTTTTCATTACATTTTAAAAGTTCAGAGCATCCCTAGAAATCAGGCAATGCTAAGAGTAAATTCAGTTAATGGCACCATTCAGTCTGACCAAGACTGTATGTATAATTTACCTATGTGTGCACATTCTCTACAGAGATGAAAAAAATTTTTTAAAAAAGCTATATTTTTTGTCTAATTATGACTATAAGAAGCCTAAAGAAGAAATGCAAAGGAGAAGAAGAAAGGGCACAGGCTTGGAAGTTGGTAACTGGATCAGTTTCCCATGCATAAGGATACAGTGGGAAGCAGAAATCCTTGTGGAGGAGAACAGGCACAGGGGTGTTGACATCTTTGGCAGGGAAGCAGTGTGACAGGAGAGTGATCAGATAGAGGAATGGCCAAGCTAGGTAAGGCCTTGTGTAGCAGCAGCCCAGGGAATTCAGCACTGTTAGGATGGGCAGAAAAATTGTTCTCTCAGTTGAGAGCAGCCCTGAGGAGAAGGACTTGGGGGTTCTGATAAGAACCTCAGTGTGGCCCGGCATGGGCACTGGCAGTCCCCTGAGCCAGCTGTACCCTGGGCTGCACCCACACGGCGTGGCCAGCAGGAAAGGGAGGGGACTCGGCTCCTCTTCCTCCCTGGTGAGCCCCCACCAAGGGTGCTGCACCCAGCTTGGGTCCTCAGCACAGCTGGGATGGGATGGCTTGTGGGATGGAGCCCAGAGGAGGCTTGGAGATGATCAGAGGCTGGAGCACCTCTGCTGGGAAGACAGGCTGGCAGAGCAGGGGTTGTTCAGCCTGGAGAAGGGAAGGCTCCTGGGAGGCCTCATGCCACCATCCAGGACCTAAAGGGAGACAGCAATGGAGCTGGGAAGGATCTTCTGGCCAGGGCATTAGTGATAGAACAAGGAGGAATGGCTTCAGACTGAAAGAGGGTGGGTTTAGGTTAGAAATAAGGTAGAAATTCTTTGTATGAGGTTGGCAAGACAGTGGAACAGAGTTGTGGGTGCTGCATCCCTGGAAGTGTTCAAAGCCAGGTTGGGTAGGGTTTTGAGCAGCCTGCTGTAGTGGAAGGTGTCCCTGCCCAGGACACAGGCTTGGAGCTAGATGATCTTAAAGGTCCCTTTCAACCCACACCTTTCTGTCATTCTGTGATTCTGTGGACTGTTGTGTTTTTAAAATACAACATAAAAGTAACATTTACAAAACGAAATTAAAGGATATTATTGTGATCTGTCAGGTTTATGCTCTTCAGTCTTAATTTTTTTATCTATATCTATGAGAGATATGGATGAGGATGCAAAAGGAATACTTTGTCACATCTACAGTATCTGTTTCTTGGCAGCCAAGATTTTCACTGTTTCTAGAGGTTTTAAATTTAATTTTGAATTGTGAGGAAAAAGAAGATCTTTCCAGGTCTAAGATTATTAGAAGTGGTGAATTTTGCACTTGTGAATATACTTTCAAAGAATATATTGTTAGAGCAGTGCAAAATCAAAGCTGTTGTAATGTTTTGTTTCTAGCTTGGCTCAGTGTTCTTTTAAGATCTTCAACACATCTTAGGCACTTTTGCTAGCAGATTCAGGGTTATAAAAGAAAATAAGATATTGAAAACAGGATTACCTATTAATGCAGAGTGGTGAATTTTTGAATATCTATGTGTAATGTAACTATGAACCGGTAAATTTTTATCATTTGATGAAATTATTTTTCCTGAAACTGAAAATAAATTAGAGTTATGTCTCAATTTCTCTCATTGAGGAAAACTTCACAGAGGGAAGAAAATGTGCTTGTTTTGTCCATAGTGAGACTGGAAAAGGTGCTCTTATAAAAGCAGGTGTTGAACTAAATATGATTTTTTAATGTTCCTCTATTGTGATGCTCTGACTCCACAGCTTAGGTCCCAGTCTTAACTGCAGCCCTAGGTCTTCTCAGCATTTTGATACATATTTAAAATTCAGTCAGGTTGCATAGATCTGCACCTCTATTTTGTGAAAGTCAAGTCTGAGTGCCTGTAAGGTAATAGCTGCACCCACAATTAGCCTTTCCTTGGTTCCTTCCACTTGCCCAGTGTTAACCCTCAGAAGGCCTGACCTGCAATGCTGATTTTGCAGATATGATATGTATATATTCATTTGTTTGGTGGATGCAATATATCTGCCCCTGAAAATACAGCTCCCCGTTTTGGACTTGGAATTTCCAGGCAGATAATTAAAGTAATCTCACACCTTCCAGCCTGCACCTGCCACCGTAAGAGGCTGCCCCAGCTCAGCTTCCCCTGATCATATTCATGTTTGGTCTGTAGTGTTTCATGGCTAATACAAATCATAAACAGGCTGTAAAAGCTGAAGTGTCAATGAAGCCTAGCTTTAAAATTGCTGGAAGCTAAAGTTTTAAAACTGATACTGCAAAGTGAAAAATGAAATTTAACCAGGCACTTTGGTGAAGGAAAAATAATTTATTGGATGTAAGATGAAAAGCTGCGAGAGTAAACATCAATCTCATCTTAGACACATGTCATTGATTGATGTTTGCTCTGTGCTGCTGCCTGGAGGTAAACTCTTTGAAATAGCAAAATAGGTACTTTATCTGTCTGTGGATAGGAGCACAGTTTGTTAAGTTACTGCTTTTTTGAGACCCTGCTACATCTTTATGTTCAATCAAAGTGAAAACAGTAAATCAGAGTAATTGCTTTACCCCACGGCATTCCTGTTTGTAAATGGGAAAAAATACTGTAAAAATCCTCAAATTAACTTCTGCTGTTTAGGATAGATAAAAAGTCTAAAAAAAGCCAGTTGTAGCCTAGGAAGGTATTTTATTGATTATGACTCTTGTTCATCAAAGGCAGCTCCTTTTTTATAATTTAACTGATAGCTCAAATATCATTAGAGAAAATATTTAATGCTCAAAAATGAAAGGTTGCCATATCTTGGAGTTCCCTATACCCTGTCAGCAATGAGTTTCCAAGCAGAAACCATTTTTGCTTATCTGGAAATGAAACTGGTACCTAAAAATTGGCCAGCAAAAACCATGGACCTGAAGAGTGAAATAGAAAACACTACTATGTTAAGCATGGCGATTCAGCAAACAAGACAACCTCAATTGTTGTAATTAAATCATTAGAGTTAAGACTGTTTTCTAAAAATGTTTGAGGCTTTTGCCTTTACAGGGTCTCAGTCTGACTTGTCCTTTTGAGTTTTAAAATATGGCAGAAATACAGGAATGAGGGTACATTAAAATTCAGAATCCAGTTTCTAATTTGAATTGAGTTTCATAATCACTGTCCTGCATCAGGGCTGGGCTGCTTTTTTATGGTGTTGTGTAAGTTTTTCCTTTGACTTACTCTATTTAGCTACTTTAGCATAAATGTAGTAATTCAGGGGAGAATTAGACTATTAAATATTTAAGAAAATGTCCTCACTTCAGCCTGAAATTTAGTATATTGATTTGTGCACCAGATTAAAATTTGTGGGGAAATATTGAGAATAATCAGTAAACCATTTTAAAATTTATTTTCTTGAAATATTGCCTGTTTTCCACAGCTTTGAAGCTGTTCTAGCTTTGTTCATAATTCAAAAATGACCGTGTGCCAAAATTTAATTTCAAAGATATATAAGTCCTCGCAGAAAACTTGTTCACGGGTCTAGGTTTATTCTTGAAATGCACATATCTTTTAGTCACTTACTGTATGGGTTATGTTTTTGAGGTGGGGTTTTTTTGTTTGTTTGGAACATGATCAGCACTGTGCTGATCTGGACTGCACCCAGCAGCCTGGGGATGGCGTCACTCCCGTGACACCAGGAGTGGATGCTGTAGTCTGATGACGTTTTGATGGACCGTATTCATTTCCTGATGGAAGAAGAAGGCTCAGTTTAAGAACAAGTGGGGAGGATGACAAAATTTGGGAAAGAAGCTCAGCCCTGGGAACTAGGTCTTCCCTAGCAAAGGACTGCCAGGGAGTGTGGGTTTGCCAGTTTAAGAAATTGCTGCCTGTTAGCATGAAGCATCAGCTCTGCTTTCGTAATTAATATGTCTAGACTTCAGGTTCTGAATGTTTTGTGCTAAGTGCCACAGGTAGCTGCCAAGGTGAAGGAGATCAGCCTCCTGGGTAAACATTAACTGCAAACAAACAAGCTACTCCTGCTAAATTTATCTAGCAGTATTTAAGTGCATGGGGAGGTAGAAGGAAGACGTGAGTGTATATGGGTGTGGCACAGCCTTCACAATTCAGAGAATAATGAACTAAGTCTTTGGACTGGAAAATTATATTGGAAGGTCTGGAAAGGCAAAGGCAAGATTGCAGGGTGCTGCTAATGGTAAGTTCAGAAACTGTGGCCAGGTCTTTGTACACATGTGGTAACACCTTCCTCTGTCCTGCTGGTACAGCTGGCTGAGTGACAGACCCCTTCCTTTTCCAGAAAATAAACTGATGCCAAGAAAGGGCAGTACCAGCAATCTCACCCTCATTTTACCTACCTGTGTCTTTAACAGCCTCAAAGATGCCAGCTGTTAGGAGGATGGTGATCTTATAACAGAATAACAGTACCCTTCCAGAATCTCCCTTCGTGATGCAGCAATTTTGTGGTTTCTGAAAAGGTCAAGCAGCATCGTTAATGCACACCATGTAATTCCTCTGTGAAGGTGCAGTGCTTCATTTGTGGGAAAAGACATGTTCCTCTGAATGCAAATTTGGGTGTTCCCAAGCTGAAGGACAGGAGGATATGTTGGTGCATTGTCGCCACCTCGTTTATCATGGAGATGAGACCTTTATATTTGAGTTTGAGTTGCTTCAAAAAGTGATATCTGAGCAAGTCAGGAATGGAGTGCTTAAAAAAAAAAAAAGGAGGAAAGAAAAGAAAAGGAGATTTTTTAACACCTAAAACTTAGGCTTTTTATATGATTTCTTTCAGCCTAGCCTGAGACAACATAACTCTTTGGACTTTGTAGGAGATTAAATCCAGCCCTAGGTTTTTCAGGTAAAATTATTGCTCTGCTCCTGGGCTGTCCCCTGAGCCATCTCTGTCTATTTCTAATTAAGGACTAAAGGAAACAGTTCCTTCTGTTGGGAGGAGTAGCATGAAGAAAGTGCCACTACCACCCTCCCACCAGGAGCCAGCATGCCTGGGCTCTCTCTGCAGGCTGCTCTCACAGGGCATGGCCAAAGACTGGGGACCATCCAGGTAATCTGCCGAAAGGTACCACAGCAGATCAAAATTCATTAAACATACCTACTCTGACCTGTTTAGCAATGCATTGGAAATCTCATCTGGCAAATATCTGGGAGTGAAATTATTCTGTGTATCTGGAAGAAGCAGAGGAGGTAGGGATGCTGTGGCCTTTAGGCACAATTCAATTCATTGGTATATCCAGCATGTGTCTTGGCAGACCTTAGGGCTGAGATAAATCAAAAAAGCAATGTGCCAGGTTTGAGATAATTTAATTTCTATTATACAGCCTTTATTCATACATAACTTTTGCAAGAGTTTGACTTGTTGCTCACATTCTGGTTCATGTCCTTTAAGCATGAATTAGAAACAGATGCAACATTTAAAAAATGACAATATACCATTTAAAAACTGTTTGAATTCACCTTTTGGAATTTGACCTGTATGAAACAAATATAAATGACACTGACTTTTGAGTGGTGAGTGTTTGCATATTCTTTGGCTCCGAGTCTTACAAAACTAATCATGAATACTACACATATATATGCATATTTTACTCACATATGTAGACATGCCCCAATGAGGAAAACATCATGAGGTTTTCATGAGCTTGTTCTTCATGGCTTAGCTATTGAAACAAGACACAGATTAAACCATTAAAAGGTACCTCTGGGATTGTTTTAGATTGCAAATTTAAAAAAAATAAAGAAGAAATCTATTAAAAAGAATCATTTTCCATTAACTGAAGTGTTTGCAATAAAGACAATTATAGCAGTTGGCAGTATTCTCCTTGAACCAAAACAAATAAATACATTTGGTGACATACGTTCAAGGAAATGTGATTGCTGCAATGTTCATGCAAATAAGGAGCAGCTTCACAAATGCTAGACATTTTGCCATCTGGTATTACCAAAGGAACACAACTCTCAACTTGTAGCTCTTCCTAACTTACTGCTTGTAGATGGTGTATTAGGCATTGTCACGGTTCTGACATTTGCATAATCATTCTGAATTACTGCAGGTTGTGCATTGCCTTGCCAGCAGTGAATTCATTTGAGAAGGGGGTTCAGAGACCTGGTGACTTGTATGGCTTCATCAAATATATCTCTGTCCAATAAAGGGGTAAAAATGTTCTACCACACCAGTGAATTTTTAAATTTGTATGAGGACTAGTGAAGAATGTTGCACTTCCTAGAAATTAGGTAGAGACCAGTATTGTAAATTATCTCAGGGAAGCTGCCCATCTCTATTTGGCCGCAGGCTAGAGTACAAATGCAAAGCTTCTCAAAGAGTCAGAAAATTCTGGATGGGGAAATGTAGCTGACGATGAAGTTATAACCTGATCTCTTAAAACTCCAGGAAAAGCAATCCTAACAACAGTTATTAAGCATGGCAGAAAGTGGTTTAGACACAGGTGGCTGTTAATTGACTCAGCTGATGGCAGTAGGCTCGATGGCACAATGAAGTGGAGACCTCTGCTCTCACAGCAGTTGATGACAACTGCTCTGCCTCTGGTCTCAGCAGCGTGTGCAGGAGGTGTTCTCACTCCCAGGAGCCCATGGGGAGGCCTTCACCATCCCCTTCTTACTGCAAGAAGGCATTTTCCATGCCCAAAACTCCATCCCTGTGATGGCCTCCTCATTACGCTGCTTTTCAAGGGAAGGGTGTTGGAGTGAATAACATGCATTGCTCATGAAAAGTATGGGATAAAACCCCAGAAACTCTCAACCACCTGTAAGTGGTTGTAAACAACGTGGTGTTTGGACACTGTCTCGAACCTGCTGTGCTGAAATCCTGTGTTTCACAACAAACCCCTGTGTCTGAGAGCTGTGCTGGGCCCCTGGCATCTGCCCCCAGACCATCAGAGGGCTACTCTGCAGTCCTGCTCGAGTTAGCAGCATCAACAAGAAAACAAAAGATTTTCTGTTCATTTAGTGACTGTTGAGGCATTGTTCTCAAGTATTAATAGCATCTAACATATCCTGTGTATTTTCAGCTCTCTCCAGTCCTGAATTAGAATCAGATAGCTGTTGGCCTTTTGGCTGCCTTGCCTGAGGCATACTAGGTAGCATCACATGGGTAGCCAATGCAACATATGCTTTGCTAACTGGGAAGCTGGTTAGCAAGACAACGTTTATCTTATTAACACATGGTGCACTTACATGACATTAATATATATTCCTACTCTACAGATTTACTCTGTCAGAGGAAAAACATTAGCCGAGCTAAGCAAAATAGGAACCAGCATACTTGTCACATTGTCCTGAAATAGCATGTTAACTTTGTTAGACATGTTGGCTTCCTTTGTGAGGAGAATAAAACATAACAAACTGAAATGTGCAAAACTGAAAGGTGTTGTTCTGTAGAAATTCGGAATAAGAATTCTCTGGTTTATGTTGCCATGTATTTAACTAGAATTCTGAAAATAAAAATAGTCAGTTATTATACTGAATTACTATATTGGAGCTAAAGTTGTTAATTTCTGAAAAGTAATGCTGTTGTAATGCAGTGATTTTATTCTCTCTCCAGCTACACTCTACTAGCCATACATACACTGTTGTGCCACTATTCATTTATTCACGTTCTGTGGTTGTGATAGTGTCAAATCCATCAGAAAGAGGAATTGTTTCAGTAGTAGTTTCACGACTTGGCTGATTAGCAGAGATCAGAAGAAGAAACCTAACTGTGGAAACCACTACAGCATATAGTTTTAACAGCTCTTTAGGGAGCTAGTTAATGAAAGAATCACTACAGAAACACAGCCATGTGAAAAAAGGAGCATTTTCATACAACACTCAGAGGATATGTCATAAGTGGGAACATGTTCATAATTTCTGTTTACTCACAGCTGTAATTAGCATCTGCCTTAAGAGAACTTCTAGTCTTTGTCAAAGTTGCTTAGATATTTCCTTTGTCACGTTTCAAGCAGAGAAGTTCTGTACAGACTAGATCCTGCCATGTGATTCCTTTTTTATTTTTCTGTAAGAATTTAATTATCTATTCTCTGTGTGAAGAAAGCACCAGCATTCCCAGAGACCTGAACCTCCCCAGCCTACTTGAACTGGCGTTCATCTGATTCATGTTTGTGCTTATTTTTGCCATCTGTCTGCAAAACAGAGTTCTTAACTTTTAAATGCACACTGGTTTATATGTTGCATTTTTAACTAATTTTTAACTCTTAAAAACTATTTATCTTTTTTTTTTCTCTAACTCCAGCGTCTATGAGCCAGATAGAAACGTGCTGCGAAGGAAGGAGTGGGAAAGGAGAAACCAGGAGGCCCAGCAGGACAATGGCGCGTTTAACACGAGCTATTCCCTCTTCAGTGAACCCTACAAGGTAGATGCTTCCCAGCTGGGCGAATCTTTGTTTATTTATTTCTTCCTCAGTACAAAAATGTAGCCTGCAGAAGGCACTGTCCAAGTTTCATCCCCCTCCCATGAGTGCTAGCTTCCCAAAATTCACAGAGAACATGCATGATTCCCTGAGAGTCAGATTTTATATATATTTATGTTTATGTATGTGTATAAAGCTTCTTCTAGTGTTTAGCAGCACACAAGAGTGAAATAAACTAGAAATATCTCAGCAATATTTGAGATGGAATTAAAATTAGGAGGTGAAGGTGAAAGTATCCTGTTTTTGCAATACTTAGAAGAAAACAATTGTGTAAGACTAGTGTGTGAAGGTCAAGCACTACTGTAAACACTGTGCCCTGGCCAAGGTTATTGTACTGAAATATGTTTTTTTTCCTATAAGAATTACCAGGATAATAAGAAAATTTGTCTGCTATACAGGTTTTTCCTCCACCAAAGGCAGAAATAGCATAGGAGTCTCAACTCCCTGTGTTGTTCCTCATGGTAACAGCAGTTTGATGAGGCACGACTGTCTTTCATCACTCCCCACTAGAAGGTCAAGCAGGGCCTTTTACACTCTGCAGGAGTTTGAAAATGGTGAACAGGACCAGAGAGCAATGTCCCATGGGGCTGCTCCTCTCCCTCAATTTACCCAACAACCACTTGTTTGTATCAAACCATCATCATGTATTTTCTACTGTGCCCTTCCAGAAATGTCCAAGTTACTGTAACAGCTGCCACACTGTGTAGCCTTTCACTCCATGCAGCATCACTTGCCCTTGATACTTAGGGTGCTTTAGTGCCTCTTTCCAGGAGAGCTATTTGGAACCTGGCACCTGGCTTCTGCTTTGACTTCCATGCTTGCGTTTTAATTCTTGTGCTCCAGGGTCAGCTTTTAGCTTGCTCTTCTTCCAGATTGTTGCTTGTATTTAGTCCCTAATAAAAAAGAAAGATCTGCCACTTTCAAACCATGTCCCTTGAAGGAACACAGCTCTGTCTGCCTTGAAGCTGACCTCCAGCTGCCCGGATTTCAGATTCATTACAAAGGCATTTAGAAACCATGTCAGATGTCTTGAACTCCTCAATGACCTACTTGAAAATGTCTGCTGTGAGACCAGTCAACGGCTAATCCATGGAAGAAAGCCTGGAAAGCATAAGTCAGCTGTGTCTTGGCATTTCTTGAGGGCTGTGCTGCAGTGATGACTTAATGATTTTCCATTTGGTCCAGTCAAACAGACCACACAGAAAAAGGACCTGGCCTTTTGCTGTGTCTCCTGTACTCTTTTGTCTTTGGTGCCTCAAGTTGGTGATACTGAAGCTCAAATCACTTATGAAAGGGATATCACTTCAATTATTACTTCTGTGCTGATGTACTGACTGTCATGGCACAGATGTGATGTGCCATGGACACACCAGCAGTTTCTGAGTTAGGATGCCAGAAGGCACCTCTGTGCAACCACAGTAAAATTCCATCAGCTTTAACAGGAGTGGATGAAAAATCACTGCTTCCTCTAGAAGCAGAGAGGATAGTGAGTGGATAATCCTATGAGGCAAGCAGAGTAATGGCTCCTTTCCTGCTTCTTACCTTTAAACACTGTGTCCCTATTTTGAACACATGTGAAAAGAGGGTGCTGCAGAAATACATCTGCAGCTAACTTTGTCAAGGAGACTTGGGGAAAGGCAAAGTCCAGGACAGCAGTATAACTCACAGCTGTGTTGGTGTGGCAGAGTTGCTTGGGGTGATAGTCCTTCTGATAGTATTGGACATCAAAACTTCTATCACTGGCATACTCTGGATGTCATGTATACACTGGCAATGGACCATTGGGCTCTCTGAACTAAGTCAAGTGTTTGTGAACCTTCAGTGCAGGGAAAAAGAGCTGTGGCTTTTTGATCTTACTGTGTAGAGAGCCTAACTGCAAAAGAGGAAACCTTTCTGCAAAAGCAAAACTGAAACCCACTTGTAGTCCCTTTAAAGATCATGTTCACCTTTTAGGGGTTTCCAGAGGGGAATGAAGTTATAGAGGACATTCACTGCAAGCTCTGATTAAATTCAGTATTCCTCTGCACAGCTTGAGAAACATGAGCTAAAGTCAAAGGATATGCTATTCAGAAGACCATATTTGAAAATCAAAGGCAGGCTGGAAATCTCCTAAATCTTATGTCCTCTCTCACCTTGACATGTATCACTACTACTGTAACATCAAATTTTCTCAAAAATCCTGACTCTTCAGGTTGCCCCTTGTCCTGTTCAAAGTATCCATAGCAACTCTCTATGAAGGATTACAGGAAATCCAGTATCTTTTACATAAAATCTCTTTTACAGGGGAATGAAAAAGTAGGAAATTAGTTCTGGATATTTTTTGGACAGAACACCTTGCCCCATTAACTATGTAAGTATTTTTAGTGAAGAAAAAAATTCTGCTGGTCTTCCATGCAGCCGTCAGGTTTATTTTTAGAAGTGTTATATGTTGCCATCTTCAAATGCTTGGATTTGTCTTGCATTGCAGAAGAATATCAGAGCGCTCTAAGTTAGACATGTTTGCACAGAATGCATTTCCTACTTACCCATTTTGTGACCATATTTTCCCTGTGGGAATGCTTAAATAAGGCCAGCAATATTTCAGAGAAGATAATAGGACAAACTAAAGCTCATAACAAGTTACCTCAGATCCCACTATGTTCCCAAGAGGATGTAGGTGAGTTCTCCTATATGAGAACAGCTCAACACAAAATCTCACCTGAAGCTATCCCAAGTGAATCTTGCAGGAATAAACAGCACAGACCAGTTGTCAGCCTATGCCATGATACCAGTTTGCTGCAGTTATTCTTGTGGTTATCTGGGATCTCTCAGTACAAGATGTCTGTTTAGGAAACCCTAAAAATAAAAGGTTCAAAACTGTGGAGTTTCTCTTGAATACCTTCCCTTCCATACCCCCAGTTTTCCAGATTAACTGATGTGGTTGCTACATCTTTCGTGTTTTTAAATGTAACTTTAAGAGGATCTTCTCCACTTCCTTTACTCCCTTCTTTCTCCTTCCTTCTGTTTTCCCCTAAAACAGAGTCTTGAGATGAAAGCTTGGCCTTCTGAAACTAATAGGAGTTTTCCCATTCAGACCCCATGTCTGTCTGGAAGAGAGAAAGGAGAACTCCACTGCCTCATTACTGTCTTCCTCTGAAAACGTAAACCAAAGGACATCACACGCCCGAATCTTGGCAGGACTCAAAAAATCTCTGCTGTAAAAATGCTAATGATATACCCTTTTGCTTACAGTGGCTTTTTAAAGCAAGAATTTTCAATCTTTTCCAGCATGTTTTGTTTGCTTGTTTTATTTCTTTGTGAAGCTTCTGCCTTTTCAGTCAGGAAGTAAATGGATCATTTTTAAGACAATAATTAATCTTGAAGGGGAGGAAGGGTGGCTGTATTCCCCTGCTATGCACAGCAAGCACTGAGAAATGTGAAGAATTTGGCAAGGGTTCTGTTCACCTTTTTTTTTTTTTTTACAAGAGGAGAGTGCCCTGGAATGAGCACCCTGTCAGAGCATTGTTAAAGAAGGGACATAATCTGTACTTTTCTCATTTCCCACAAGCTGTTTTCAAGTCACCTCAGAGCATTTGGCTGGCTTAGACTGACAAATTCATTCAGCGCTTGCATGGGATGTTGTGTGGCCTCCCAGATGGTTATGAAAACTTAGGCAGGCAGAGGAAGAAATTGGGAATGCAGTGTTTTCATTCATGACTGAAGGAGAGCTTGCACTGGGCTACAGGAAAAGTTTTATCATGGTCAGATTTAATCCAAACCATTCTGTGCAGTTGCAATAATAAATTTTCCAGTTTCCAGGTAATATACTTTAACTACAGCGTGATATCTGTGATAGATTTCTTTTTTTATATACTCTAAGGCCCTTTATAGCTTTTCCAGTTCAGGGTAGATTTAAGATGTTGACAAGTGTCTTCAGAGACAATAAGGATTTTCGATTTCATCCCTCAACGCTGCTGCTGAATAAGGCAGTCTTACTTCAGTAAGGATTTGAGCAGAAGCATGCAGGGAATTTTGTTTTTCTTATGTTGACTGTAACAGAACACTTGATTTTTGTTTTGCAGACTAACAAGGGGGATGAGCTTTCCAATCGCATCCAGAATACTTTGGGCAACTATGATGAAATGAAAGACTTGTTAACTGACCGGTCAAACCAGAGCCATCTTGTTGGGGTTCCAAAACCTGGGGTTCCTCAGACATCTCTCCCCAAGACCGATGAACACCTTATCTCAGACTCAAGACCACCTCCTCCTCCTCCTATTTCCAGCACTACTTCTTCCACACCAGCATCCCTAGCAGCCCAGCAGAGCAAGAGTACCACAATGGGCTGGCAGAAGGCTGGGCATAATGCCACTTCAGATGGCCAGCAGAGAGCGAGCAAACACGGACACCGGTCGCTGGAGTCACACAAGGGTGACTTCAAACTGGCCAGCCAAAAATCCAGTTTGGAGAAACTAAAACACTATGCATCGAGTCCCACCTCCTCCTCTTCCTCCTCCTCTTCTTCCTCTTCCTCCTCCACCTCCTCTTCCTCCTCCTCCTCCAATACTGCCCAGCAAAGCTCGCTGAGGGCCACGTTAGGAGACAACACCAATAGAGTCCAGCAGACAGCGAAGCTCAGTTGCAGCTCAGAGGGAGGAACCAAAGTCCAAGAGAGGCCAGCAAAGCATGGTGGGGGGCACTGCGTCCAAAACTTCCCACCCTCTCTTGCTTCAAAGCCCACTCTGGGCCAGCAGAAGCCAACAGCCTATGTAAGGCCAATGGATGGTCAGGACCAGGCTCCGGATGAGTCTCCAAAGCTGAAGTTACCAGCAGAGACAACCAAGTCCTATCGGGGAGTGCCTTCCAGCAAGCCTGATTCGGCCAGGACCAAGTCAAAGATCACCAAGTTCAGCACTCCTAAGCAAGAGGAGGTAAGTGTTTTTATATTTCTTATGACATACCCCCATGGATGGATGGATGGATGGATGGATGGATGGATGACGTCTTATTGCACCTGTCTCTTTATATATTTTTAACATACTGGTTTGCATATTGATATTTTTGGTGACATTGATATAGTGTATTGCAAATAGCAGCCTCACAGCAATTTAAAGGTATCTCAACACCAAAATGCTCTTTGTGTTCAGGACCAGAACACTTCCTACACTGGCACATTTTCTAGTAGTATATATTTTTTCACTGGCTCTTTCCAGAGTGCTCATTTATAAAATGTGAATTTTTTTTTGGCCGGTGTATTGCTTCTTGCTGTTCATATTTCATTGATTTCTTTATCTTTGGCAAAGATTAAATGAAGTGAATGTGACCAGAAATAGTTCTGCCATCCTCAATGTCAAAGTAGTTTCACAATCTAAATAAATTACTTACACAATGTGAAATCTGTGGAATAGATGAGAATAGAGCAATGAGACTCTCCTTTTAGTTAATATTATCTGTTTGTGTTTCAAGCCAATTTATGAGAAGACTGAGGTTTCCTTGTTAAAGAATTTCCATCTGTAGAAACCTGGTGTAGTGGGTTGGGTAGACCCAATACACCTGGCCATGCTACAAGTATGAGAATGCGTCTGACAAAGCTTTTAGACAACTTTTTATTTATCAACAATAGATATAAAATATGTCTGCTTGGACTTACTGTATATTAATTTAGTTCACATTCCTCTTATGCCAGGAGGCCACTTTGCTTTACCACTTTGACTGTGATTGTTTTTGACTATTTGGTCTGTTTTGATGGGAAGGAATTGATTTGTTTTGGCAGAATAAAGGGTGTTTTTTTTTATTCAAGCATGTATTCACAGGCCTCTATGCCAATACAAAGATGGTCACATCATCCTCTTGTGAAAATTGATAGATCTCCCATGAATTCAACAATTTATAGAACTATAGGACTCTATTTGACTGAATCACTGTGACTTTCTCAGAGAAGAAGCAATGATTGTTTACTCTTTTTTGACAGCTGTGGTGTATCTTGAGATGTTCTAAGTCTTAAAATTTTGTTTCTGGCATTGTTAAAGGAGAGGAAAAATCTAATTTTTGGTGGAGTTCTCTGGCCTCTTAACGCCTGCTTTTCAGAAATGGAGTTGACTCTTGTATTCCCCTTGGGTTTGGTTTGGGAAAGAAATCTCTCTGGAAGCAATTATTTCTGTGATTTTTCTCTAAGTGAAAGTTCCATCAGTTCCAAACAACCTGTAGGTGATATGTTGTCCCTGAAAAGGGGTTGTTTTAGGCACTTAAGCTAGATCTTATAAGCAAATTTACATTCACAAAGTGCTGTAATTGTGCAGATAGATCAGGTAACGGCAGATAGTAATATCCATTTAGCTGTTATTACCCCTTTCAGACTTGTGCTTCTATCTGCAAGTGGTAAGTGTTGTTAGAATTAAAGATGCCTGTGGCAATTATCTGACTCGTTCAAATTTCCCCCCTCTACATGTAGGCAATACTCTAAGGACTAGTATGGAAAGGAGTTCTGATAGGCAATCATTTGTTTGTCTGAAACTCAGGATTTACCATTTGCATTCCAAATTTGTCTGCCTCTGGAAAGAAAGATTTAATTTGTTGTATGCAATCCATGCTGCTGCATAAGCATAAGTTTATACTGCAGTTTCTAGATGAGGAAACACAGCTGAGATCACCCTAAACTAGCTTGTTTAGATACTGATGGCAATGTAGACTATAGTAGGAGAGAGTGGACTGCAGGGTACCTACTAAAATATTCATCAATTTCTCACGGATTTTATGTGATGCAGTGTTAATAAAACAGTATTAGATAACAGAATATAAACATTCAACTGAAGTTGAAGGAGGTGGACCAAAAGCAGTGTCTGGTGGTTTAAAAAAGATTTTATGAAAATTTATGGACAAATTTCGAAGAAGAAAAATAGTAGGTACTATGGGTATTGGGGTTTGAAACTGGAGCTAATGAAAGACAATGTTTAGATCTGAAAAATCAATGAAAGACAATGGACCAGCTATTTTTCACTTATCCTGATATTTTCTTTGTTCTAACTTTTTCCATCCCAAGTGGCACAAGCTGAAACTGGTAACCCACTGGTATTGCTACAGGGAGAAATATTGACCAAGATTGAAAGTTTTTTATTTAGTGTTGCCTAATCCACCCGCTTTTTGATTTTCAGTTGGACTTCTTTTAATTTCAAAATGTTTTTCCATTTCTATTATTTGTATCATAAATCTTCTAGTAGAGTTGTGTAAGAATTCCCATC
The DNA here is from genome assembly GCF_028018845.1 of Melospiza georgiana. NCBI lineage: Eukaryota > Metazoa > Chordata > Aves > Passeriformes > Passerellidae > Melospiza > Melospiza georgiana. The sequence goes on from NC_080431.1 coordinate 22,697,641, forward strand.
CTTTTAAAAAATTTCTGCTATTAAACTCGTAAATTTTCTCCTTTACATCAAATGTTTGCCATTCCCCCTTAGGGCCAGAGGTTTTAAGCTGCTTGCAGCACAAAAGCTGCCATGGTCCTGTGAATGTTAGCAGGCAAAGTGAGGCCTCTGTTGTTCAGTGAGGCTAAAGGTGTTGGCCAGGACAGACCTGGTATCCCCAGTGGCTGTGGGAAGAGCTGAGATGTCGTATAGGATGACTGTGAGGGAAAGCAGGCTGACAAGGAGGCTGCAGCAGTGCCTGGAAGCTACATGGAAACAGAAATGAGAGTGGCAGAAAGCTGTTTAAGAGCAGCCAGGAAAGAAGGAGGGTTGGGGTAGGGTATCTGAAATGCTGGTAGTGAAATGAAGCTCTGTGTCTGCTAAAACAAAAGGTGTGTGGCTGAGAAGGGCTGGCAGGGCAGTCACTGTGCTCTAGGGTTTGTGTAGGAAGCACTGGGAGGCCTTCCTGGCTCTGGGCGGCCTTCTGTCCACCAGAACCCCCAGGTCCTTCACTCCTGCTCCTCTCGCTGTCCACCAGAGCCCCCAGGTCCTTCACTCCTGCTCCTCTTGCTGTCCACCAGAGCCCCCAGGTCCTTCACTCCTGCTCATCTTGCTGTCCACCAGAGCCCCCAGGTCCTTCATCCCTGCTCGGCTTGCTGTCCACCAAAACCCCCAGGTCCTTCACCCCTGCTCAGCTCGCTGTCCACCAGAACCCCCCAGGTCCTTCACTGAAGAGCTCATGTCCAGCCAGTTAGCACCCAGCCTGTATTGTTGCTGAGGTTATCCCTCCCCTTACTCAGTATTTCCCCTTGCCAGAGTCTTATCAGTTTATCTAACATGAGTCCTGGGCCCCCAGCCCAAGAAGGATGGAAACCTGCTGGAGCAGGTCCAGAGGAGGGACACTGAGCTGACCAGAGGGTTGGAGCACCTCTCCTGTGGAGGCAGGCTGGGAGAGTTGAGGCTGTTCAGCCTGGAGAAGGGGAGACTCCAATGAGACCTTATGGCACCAGGACCTAAAGGGAGCTGCAAGAAAGCTGGGGAGGGACTTTTTACAAGGGCATGTAGTTACAGGACAAGAGGTAATGACTTGAAGCTGAAAGAGGGTAGGTTCAGATTAGATATTAGGAAGAAATTTTTTACTCTGAGGGTGGTGAAACACTAGAAAGGGTTGCCCAGAGAAGCTGTGGATGCCCCATCTCTGGAAGTGTTCAAGGCCAGGTGGGATGGGGCTTTGAGCAGTGTGGTCTAATGGAAAGTGTCCCTGACTACAGTACTGGGGTTGAAGTTAGATTATCTTAACGTCCACTCAAACCCAAACCATTCTGTGATACCTGTGCACTTCCATTTGTGTTCACCAGTTTGAAAGAACCGTCAGTGGAAAAATAAACACATAATGAAACAAAGTTAAGCTTCCCTGTAAGGACCGGAGAATAAGCAGCAGTGTCACACGAAGTGTGTGTGTGTGTGTGTGTGTGTGTGTGTGTGTGAGCAGCAGGATACAAAATCCTCTTCCGTACATTCCATGAGGTTTTCAGAGAAACAGGGCACAGAGTTGGCCGCCGTACAGTTATTATTCACTTGAAATAAGATCTCTTGAATATGAATTACAGACCATTACTTTTCAATACATGAAAAAGGTTGATTTTTAATGCAGTTCAATAACTCATTTTATATTTTTAATCAGTTTTGGAAAATCTTCAATAGACTTGACACAGAGTGAAGCTTATAAATTTTTAAAATTGTTTTAATGAGAATAATTTGGATAGACCTGTGTGTAGAAAGGTAGCATTTACTCATTTGGGAATTTAATCTTTAGTAGCCAGGTTCATCAGTGTTAACTAGAATCCATACCCCACCTCCTGGTCATTCCAAAATTACCATACTGCTCTGTAGAAATGATAGCTCGTCATCTCAAGTGCTGGTATTTCACATTTTGAACTACTTAGAAATTATATTGCTGTAGGTAAAATCCCGCTGTATTGGATAAAAGGGAAGCAAAATTTGATATCAGAGTACAGAGGAAAAGAGGCAGGGAAATCAAGTGCTTCTCTTTTCTAAAATGTTCTTGAGTGAAACAATAAGAAAAACATAGGGTGGCAAATCATGTTCTTTATATCCAAGTTCTGTTTTTGAATTTCATCTCATAGGCTGCATGCTGCTTTTTTATTACATTGAAGAAGCTTTATCTATTGTCCTTTGCTTACTTCTCTTAGGGGTTATGGAGCAAAGAAATAGAGGCTGTATTCAAGAATGACTATGAGTCTAATGGTAAAAAGGAAGATTTGGTTTTGTTAAATTTGGAAACACATTTATGTGAAATGTAGGTAAGGTTATCATGAGGACATATTCTTTCTTATTCACTTCACAGAGTACTTACAAAACTTCTGCAGCAGAAGTAATGTACCATAGATTAAAGATTGAGTTTGGGGTTGTTTTTTATTCTTTTTTGTTAATTGTTTTTATTTTTGCCCTGTTCTTACTCAGGCAAATTCCTATTTCCTGGGTAAGACACTCTCTGCAGTCACTCTCCTTTGAGCGGCTATATATAGCTTTCAGCATCTGGCACACACTCTAGCAAGTGTCCTTTGAATCTGCAATCTCTTTTGTGCCTATCAGCTCTATCCCCACATATTAATGGAAAGCAAAAGCACCCCATAACTCTTTTCTCTGTCTGAAAAAACTACAATTTGGCCTCAGTGTTGATAATTTGGACAAAATCAGTCGCTTTGAAGGAGATGCAAGTATAATAAGCAGTTCCATCCCAGTTTAAAACTGAAGATGCAAGTTCATGTGCTGCTACATTTCATTTGAGAACAGAAGGTCCGTGAAAACTAAATAGGGAATATAGTCATTATCATGACTTCATCTGGAAATCCCACATATCTGGATCTCTAGGACTGTAGAGGGGAAACAGTATCTCATGAGGAAGGAAGAGGGTTTAAGGAGATCTGAGTAAGTGTTTTTCCTCAGAGGCACAGCACCACATCCCCCTGGCTGTGGTGGAGCCTGTTAAAGCATTGCAGGAGTAAGAGTAGAATTCAGGCTTTTCTTCCCTACATCCCAGGGTGTTTAATTCTGGCCCAGAAAGGCAGAAATGAAAATAAAAGCCAGTCAAAGATGCTTTTAGATGAAAAGGGAGGGAGAGATTGAATGCATTAGCGAAAGGGTCCAGACTTCTTCCGGCACCGTTTCAGGATGTGCCCGAAGAGGCTGGAGACATAAGCACAGAATTAAGTGTGTTGATACTCCTCTACCATTTATTGACTTCATTGAAGAATTGCAGTGCTTGAGAAGCCAGTTAGCAATCACAGCACTTGAGTACTTGTAAGTATGAGGCAGTTGTAGATGTTTTCTTTCCCAGATGTTTGTGCTGCGTTTACAAGGAGACACAGATCAATTCATCCCTGTAATGGTAGCACTGACCTTCCCCACAAATAAAGAATGTTTTCCCACGTTAAACAGGAAGAGCTGCACAACAAGAGCAGTGTGGTGCAGAGATCCCTGCTAGTGGTGAGTTACTCAGGACCTTCAAGTGTGTCTGTGGGAGGGCTGTGTGTTACTGCCTGTATTTATGTAGCAGAGTTCAACAGAGTAGGACTGTGAAGAAAGGGTGTGTTAAATAGAGTGGTATTGGAAATGCTCTTAACAAACACAGTGGAGACCACAATGTGAAAGGTTTTTTTTATTTGTATAGTTTTCAAATCATGACACAAGCCTTTGCCTTTCTCACCTTCTGCACTCTCCAAGGCACTCAACAACTGTGTGTGAGGGCAGCTTCAGTGAACACAGTGGGCCTAATTTTTCCGGTTATTCTTCCATGACAGCTCTTGTAGAATGAAAATGCCATTTAGACACCTTTACTTTACTTTTAGAGATCCCTAAATTTACTGTTCCTACCCTCATTGAAACAAATTCCTTTCTCTTTTGAATTAGTTGTCAATATATTTTTTCCTGGGACAGCACCAGCTAAACTTATCTATAGGTTTTTGAAAATAAAGAATTTAATAGAATAATAACCTCTAAAGTTTTCTTTATGGATTGATTACCATATGGTATGTGCTGTCTGTTGCTATGGTGAATCACTTGTTCCTCTTTGTTTTATACTGGTAGGATGACTATGATCAGAGAAAATATCTTGAAATTAGATATAAATTTACGATTTTCAAGGATATTCCTTAATGTTTGCACCTGGTTGGTTTTTTTTGCAAGATTTCCCTGAGATTGTTGTTATCTAATTATTGAAAACATACTTGAGAAGTTAATTCAGATCTCTTGTAAGTCTGATCCTTCCTTTGATAAAACTAGTCTTTCCATCTTTTCTGAAGTTGGAAAAGTAGCCACTTTTGGAGTAAGGAAAGCTCAGTGGATATAAGAATATGATTAATTGTGAGAAACTTGTCTTGCCTTTTAGTTTTTAACTGCCCCTCCCTGCCCTCCTCGAGTGGATGGCTTGGTTTATGAATCAGCTCTGGAGCTGATACAAGAGTGCATGCATAAAAATGTCCACAACCATGTTTAATTGCTTCTTTAGTTCCCTGTGGTAAGCACTAAAGTTATTGATGAAGGAAATAAGATTTCTGGAATTACAAACCCCAGATTTTAATTGCACATTTTGTCTGATTTTTTTTAATCCATTGTAGTGCTTATGATGATAACTGCATGTAATAAAAGTCGTCCTGACCAGAAACAAAGTAGTCTAATAGATGTTCCTTGTAAAATGTGCCTGAAAAGATGCACGGTATTGCTATCACTTTTCCACCTCTGGCCCCATTAGCATGGCTTGCTCCCAGGCCTGGAGGGTATTCAGCAGCTGGAGAAAGCAACTCTTCTGGATGTGGCTGCAGGAGCTGTGTGCTGGAGCACGGCGCTCCCACCAACACAGAAACTGCCCTCCACCTGGAGCTCTGGCTGAGCATCTTCCCCCCATCTGGTTCAGGGCTTCTTAAACAAAAGAGAGGGTCAAGGTACAGAGGGAGAACGAGGGTGGGCTTGCTGTGGAGTTCAGATTACCAGTGAAATACTTAGATGGACTCTACTTCCCAGACATCCCCTTGCACGGCACTGGAGTGTTCTGCCAGGTGAGGAGTCCAAGCCCTTGCTGCTTCTGCACAGTACTTATGTTAATACCAGCTCACATCCTCCTTTCCAATAATTATAGCAAGGCAGGGCATTTCTGTCTACTCTTCACCTTCACAATCTGTAAGGGATCATGTAGGATGTAAAGGTAGTTTGGGATATTTTAAATTAAAAAAAAATCCATGAAAATTGTTTAACTTCTTTGTTCTGTAGTTTCCCAGTCTTTCATGAATCAGAATGACATGAAAGTGCTACCACTGAACTTACTCACAGGGGTCAGATATGACTGATGAGCGAGAGAACTCAAGGAAAATACAGTGAGCTTCAATGATCACTGTTAATTCCAGCTAAATAAATAATGGATATGTGTCGCTTGATGTGTAAGGTTAAAGAGTTCAGATCTCCAGCAACTGTTAATTCATCCAAGCAGGCCAGAAGCAGTTAAATTCTTTATTTTTGGTCACATATTCACATACCAATAAATGAAGACAAATATACTTTTAAATATCTGCATGTTGCATACTTTATTCACACTGTGTGTTGTAAAGTTTTCATTTCTGTACCACTTCTGAATATGGAAGATCTATCCCTGTGGTATCACAAAATAGCTTCCTAGAAAAGTAATTAACAGGAGGGTGGGTTTTTTTTTCAAGTTCAGAAAAGATATATAATGTAAGCATCTGATTTCCTGTCACTCTTGGTTAACGTTGTATGAAAATGGATAGCTTCCAAATTAAAGCAGGCACCGGACTGTCTGGAGAAAAATGCATCTGTAAAGAAATGTGTACATTATATATTCATGTCGTTCCAAATCTCTTAATTGTGTTTCATATATAACAGTTGCATGTTCTGAAATATGGTACCTTTTTTATTTCATGGGTCAAAACCAGCATGCCAGAAAGGCTGAGGCTGCCCCTTACATGGTTTAGGGCAAGTATTTCCTTTCCAAAATTCCCTCATACATTTCCCACTTTCTTCCCTTCCCACCAGCAAGTTTCTCTGAGAAATGAAGGCATGATGTGAAGTTGCTTTTCACCACATTTTATTCAGAAGATAAATATACAAAAATAATTCAAGCCAGTGAGCCAACAGGTCAGGAATATTGAGAACCAGCATCTTCCCTCAGAACCAAAAATTGCTACTCATACTCCTCTGCATTTACTGCAAATGGCTGTAAGGGAAGCTTATGTAACTAGAAAGAAAGGAAAACCAAGAGCATTTCTTGTTAGCTCTTATAACTAACAGATGTTTAAGGGGAGATGGGATGGAAGACTCTCTGTATTGTAACTTCTTTGAAATGAGATATTGAAGGTGATTTTTTTTTCTTGCACATGCTAACGATTATTAGCATTCAAATACCAGCAGCATAATCTATTGCTAATCAAATCTTTCATTTTTTTAAAGGTAGTTGTACAACCACAGTCAAATACAGAGGTAGGTACAACTTCCTGTGACTGCTGAAACTTTGAGATCTGAAGTAGAAAAGGGGAAGACAGCTGTGAGATTATTGATCACAAATACAATCAAACAAAGTATTAATACAGTGTTTAAAATGACCATGATCTGAAATATTTTCCAAGAGGCCTTTTCTGTTTTTAATTACAATCTCAGGGACGTCTGATATAAGAAAGCATATTACCAGAGACATGTGATACAATCAAACCTATTAGCTGGTTAATTTCTGATTTCATGGAAGTAGCAGTCCAGACCAGAAGTCTAGCAAAAAGGCATGGGATGAAGGACCAAGTGGACTGTGAGAAGGACAGTTGGGAAAATGCCATTAGCAGATGATGAATTGTCTTCCTTGCACTAAATCATTAATGTTTAGCGTGCAGGAAGAGTTAAAAATACATAGATAGAGAGGACATAAAAATGAACTGGATTCTATAACAGTGAAGGAATCTGAGAAAAGAATTGTGTGGGAAACTGAAAAGAATGAAATTATGCTTTGGGAAACTCACCGAAAAGGAGTTAGTCATGGTCTAAATTTTTGTCCTCATGGGAGGATCAAGTGCAATGTGAGACAGTTTGAAAAATACCATAAGCAGCAATTATAATTTATGATAAGGTCTGCATGCAAGATCATTCAGTAGCTTAGAGATGGCTGTGCAGGGCCCAAAACATTAATGTTTTTCTGTAGGGTGTTTGTTCCCATGAGGAAGCCTTAGGACAGCATTCCTTCCCATGCGGTTTCTGCTCAGGTAGGAATGGATCTATGTCCAGACTACATCCCTGAAAAAGAATCAAACTTCATGGTTGTGGTTATTTCTAAAGAAGCTTGTCCTCTCCCATGAGAAGAAAAATTTAGACAGTGGGGCATCACTGCCTTCATAGACGTGCAGTCACTGTCTTGGGAGGAAAATGCATTACCTGTTTTGCCCCCATAAGCAGTACTGCAAAAGGCACAAATCTGGGCTTGTGGGTACACATAGCTCCTGTGGAAGGTGGAAGAGGCAAAACTTCATGCTCAAACAGGGTGTCTAAATATCTGTGAACAACTTCTACAAAGAGCTGACATCTGAAACACAGCAGGTCCTTTTTTTCCCACCACCCCTAAGCATAGGGAATATAGCTTTTGATCATACACAGCTGCATTCTTATCAATAAACAAAAAATTATGTGTTTTTTACTACTGTAATCTATTGCATTCAGAAGTTTCAAAGCTCTTCATAAGCTTTAATGGCAACTCTGAAAACAATATTTTGAATCTGGTTGAAAAAGGGATTAGCTGAGGTGAAGGCAGATGGGGACACCTTCTGTGATGCTTCTGCTGCCAGAACAGACCTGCTTCCCTTGGCCCCACTTGCTGGTGGTCCCTGTGGAGGGATCAGATGGAAAATTGTGTGAGAGGCTGCTAGAGGACAGGATGGCACACCTGGATCGTGCACCTTATTCCATTCCCAGCTCAAGGCTGGGCAGAGTCGGGGCTGGCCACAGGCCCAGAGGAAGCAGAGCCAGGGTTTCTTGGTGTCAAAGCTGAGTGCTGAAGTGCAGAGACCAAACCCCAGTTCTGTGTTCTGATGCCTGTGCCACAGCTGACCCCATACAGAGTGACACATGAAGCTCTTCCATAATTTCACGCTGGAGATGGAAGTAAATGCAGAAACATAACTAAAGGCTTCTTACTAAATTCAAATTATTGTTTCTCACTATATTTCTTCCTGTCATTTAGGTCACTTGAGGCAGAGACAGTTCCTGAGTGATTATGTCACTTATGGTTTACCACTTCCATCTGAGTTATTCACTGCACATCCTCCACTAGAAATTAATAGGGGGTTTGCCATTGCATTCAGTGGTAGCAAGACCAGGGTTTGACAGGGAGGAATATTTCTATTCTACATTGCATGAACTTCCTTTGGTCAAGAAGATATTGCTTGAGGGAAGATGGTCTTTTGTCTTCAGTCTTCCTTTGTTGTGTTCCAGAGTGCAGATGTAACACTTGTGGTTGTTTTCTGATATTATTATTACTTTGAAAAAAGTCAGCAATAGTAATACAGAATAAAAATCAGGGCAGAAGCCAGCATTTGAACTCAAAACACTATGGTGCATTAATCTATTAATTTCAGGTCATGTCTTTAGCACATCAAAGGAGCTTCTTGACCAGTCTGCAGTCTGAGGTGCTTGAGTAATTTTTTTCTCTCGTGTAATTAAAATTTCTAGCTCCCTTTTCAGAATTGGTTTCCTCACCAACTGTTCAGTGAATAAATCTACGTGAGTGATTTCCTGACAGTTGTACATTAGGAATTATGGCATATCTCTGCTCATAACTTACAGAACTATCTCAGTACAGAGCAGAGACCATAAAACGTTTATGCCGAATGGGGATTTCTCAGATATGCTAATTGCTGCTATATAAAGAGCACGGGATGAAGAGCTGCCACAGAGGAAGTTCAGCTAAAAAGTACCCGCCACAAATCTTTGAAGGTCCACAGAGAAGCAAATCCTTCTGCTGCCACTTCTTGGCAGAGCTCTGCTAAGCAAAGGCGTTGTAGCTGAGTGAGCTTGAGCAGGGAGGGCTGGTGGCTCCCTGCAGCCCAGGGCAGCGGCCAGGCAGGAGCTGGGACAGGGATCTGCCCCTCTGGAGCTGCTGCCAGCATCTGGGGCCTGTGGGGTTGGCACAGCACCAGTGTAGGAAGCACTCCCCACCTTCTTGGTTCTTGGGTGTGGTGCCCAGGCAACGTTCTCGTCTGTTCTAAATTACACCCAACTGCAGGCCTAATTAATTTCTCTTGAAATGGAGTGGATCACATGTCCCACTCCCATCTTCTCATCCATGAGATGGCTCTCAGACTAAAGCTGCTGTTTTCTTCATACTGAATTTTTGTGTATTCAGAGCAAGGGCTAAACTAACTAATGGACATCCACCACCTCTTCTGAGAAGCTCAGGTTTGCCATTCAGTGACAGGAAGATGCTGCCCATGTAAATTATTTTCCTATATTTTTTTTGAAATTTATACAAAATTGATGACCATGCCAAACTTTGCAAATGAACTCCTTATCTGTAGAGCACCACAAAAGAATTCACAGCATGGAGGGGAAGATACAGTTCAGCAAATCTGCTGTAGCCAGGTGAGAGTTGCTCTCCTGTAGCTTTTCTATATGATACATTTCATGCATGGACTACAGATAGGTATTTCTGCACTCAGCAGAGTGGGGTTGGATCACTGAACTAATTTTAAGTAGGCCATTAAGCATCATTGTTTAATACTGATTTTTAGCCATTGCACTTGAACCTTTTGCCTCAGGTTGACCCAGCAGAAAAAAACCAAAATTGCTGTGCCCCAGCAACTAACTGCAGCTCTGCTACTTCTACTGATACACCTATACACCTTTTTTTTTTTAAACAAGTTTTCTGTACTGTGAAATACATATCTTACTGAAGATAAAAAATAATATGGAAATATTATACCACGTAGCTATTATTTAATAATCTGAATATAGACTACTTCTTTTAAAATAAATCAGCTAGACAAATCAAACAGTATAGAAATGAAATGTGCCTTTGTAGGCCCTGTGGGAAACTCAGGTAATGAACTGAGGGATATCAGTTTCTAGACAGGGAAAGAAAGCTTAATTTAAAGAAATAAGTTCAACCATTTGCCTCCTTATTCTAAAATCATGGGTTTGGGCATGATCACACAATGTGAAAAAAGTAACTTTCAGTGCAGCCTTCTGTGTTTTGAAACACCAAGTGAAATACAATTAACTTTAAAATGGTAAATTGTAATGCTAAAAAGAAAATCTTCTGCCTTCTGGGTGTGACTGTCTTTTTAATTTGATGATGTCACCCCGTGAGCCATTAAAGCATTATCAATGAGCAGGCTGTGCATTTTCTAATGATTACTGTGGAGTTGAAAGAGACTCCATAATGTTCCTGCAGTTTGTTCATCATTTTTGTTTGATAATTGTCCTGAAAATCAATGACAGCTACTGAGTACAGAAATTTGATTGAACCAAGTATAAATATAGGCAGCAATTTAGACTGTTCTTACTCAATAGGAAAATGTCTTTGGCTAATAAGTGGATTCCTATCTAAATTCATGAGTTCTTTTATGACATTTTGGGCTAAGCCTGAAATAGATTAATCTTTTTCTGATAAAGTTGCATAAGCTGTGATTTCTCTGGTGACCACATTTAATTGGATATTAAATAAAGTGCTTATCTTTACACCAACAGGTTTTATAGGCTGGATTTCACAGATTAAATAACAAGTAATAGGCACACACAAAATTTTTCTGATTAAACCGTGATATGCTCAGATTAAAAATTAGACTGTCCTGATTCAGGTAGGCTTTGGAGGTGCATGATTACAACTGAGGGTTAAATGCACAGAATAGAGGGAAACTGCAGGATGGTGCAAAGAGCTGTGAGAACAGGTCAGCTCTGTATATTCTTCTTTCCTGCTTATTCTTCAGCAAATGTACAGCAGGGTGGTTTTCTGTTGGGTTTGACAAGAAGCTTGAATATGTGATAATGTTTTTGAAAAGCCTGAGGTTGGGATTCATTATGCAAGGTGCTGTACAAGCACACAGCGAGAAGTATCCTGTGATAGAGCCTATCAGCCCTGGAAAGGCAGAGGAAAGGTTAACAGAAGCCTGGAAAGTAAATTAACCTATCGCACCTGAAGAAAGGAGATAGCGACAAGGCTGAGAGAAGGACCCAAATAGAAAAACATGGATGGTGGCTGGGAGGAGGAAGTCTTAATAGGGTGAGCAAAGACCACACTTGGGAGGAAGAGTGAGGTGAGGAGGAGGGGATGGAGAAGGTGAAGCTGAAAGCACAGCCCGGCTGTGGCAGGAGGAATTTGTCTGGTACTCCATTTGCTGGAGAATGCAGACTGACAAAAGTGCTCCAAAGGGGCAGGAGATAGTTAGGACTTGCTGCATTTCCTTTAAGGGTAATGAAGGACACTCTTTGGAGCTGAAAGGACACTTCTGTCCCAGAAAAGTGCAGGACATTGAAGGAATTGAGCTGGATGGCTCAGTCACACGTGTGAGATCAGTGGAAAGGAGTAGAGCAGCTGTGCAGAATAAGACAGGAGGGGAACCACCAGTGTGAGCCCGAGGCCTTTCATGGGGAGGAAGTAAATGAAGACATTTGCATTGAGTAGGCTGTGCTAGACCAAATGATGTGGAGCTTGTGCTAATTACAATTTTTTCCTCACTGGTATGACATATTGTGAATGTGAGAAGAAACTGATGCCTCCCTACATAACCAAGTCTGCTTTTGACTTTCTGTGCATGGAGCTGGCAGCCCTCTAGTAATGTTTTGTTGATTTTGTTCTTATATATAGATGAGAGAATTGCAGTGAGCACTAAGCAGCACTAAGCTCAGGAGCTTGGACAACCCTCTCCTGATGGATTCATTTTGCCTCTTACAAGATCAGCCAGACAAAGCTGAGGTGTGAGTTTGTCGGGTGTTTTTTCCCCCTAAATAAAACTGACCTGTTGCACACAGCATGTAATTGTTCCTGAGCTGATGTCAGACTTACAAATGGTAATTTCTCACAGGAGGTAGGTTACCTCTCACAGCAAGCCAGCAAAGCTGGCCGTGCTACAGGTGGCATTGTTGCCCAGGCTCTGGTGACTCCAAGCTGCTGGCATCATTTGGCCGAGACTCAAGGCAGAAGGTGTTAAACATCCCAACTGTGTTACTGAGAGATAAAAATGGAAAATAGTTCCACTGAGTAGTGGGGACAAGCAAATGGCCTTGTGCTATACTTCATTCTGGGGTCACTGGGCCCTGTCTTCTTGCAGAGTTGAAATAGCTGGTGTCCAGATGATAAAGATGTTGACAATTATCTTCTCCTTCCTCCAGAGACCACACAAAGCTAAGCCTTTTTCTTTTACTTTCACATAATTTTCTTTTATTTTGACTTGTCATGACTTTTGACATTGGCATGAGGATGTTTAGTGGAGGAATTTCCTTTGCCTTCTTGGCATTTGGTAATGCAAAGCATTTTGTTAAGATGTTTTTCTTTGAAGCCACATTTTTTATTAAGACCTTTCAGGATGGTGTTCTATTTGCTGCCTCTCACAGAAGTCATCTAGTAAATTAGCAACCATTATTTCCTGCTAGGCTTCAGAAAAATGGTAAATTACTTAAACTTTTTCTCTGCCTTGTTTTATTTCTGGTAAAACAAGTATTTCTAATGAAACATCAGAAAAGGGATGGCAAGCTTCAGAGCTCATGTTGGTTTTGGAGACCAAGAGCTGGTTCATGAGCTGCATCAGCCCACAAACACATACACTGGTTTCTGTGGAGGTGAAGGCAGCACAGGGCTGTCTGATGCCAGCCACAGCCTGCCCTCAGAGATGAGACAGGGTGCATCTCAATGCCCAGCTGGGAATTCCCTGGGATGTCTGCAACCTCTGCTGTTAGCAAGCAGGTGGCACATTCCCTATTCAGTTGAGGCAGTGATAAATTATGTGACTACCTTGGAGACCTGGTGACTTTTCTTAGTAGAGCTGTGTCTGTTTTTAAACCTTGTGCAAAAACATGAGTACCTAAGTTAGCACACAGCGTACCCTTAGAGATGTAGTTTGCAAGGGGGCTGTTTGTGTGTAGATCTCATTTCTTTGCTAATAGGTAGGGAAGACTTAAAATAACCTGTGGAATTGTTCAAGGGAAAGCAGATCTCTGCAAAAGTCTCTTCTTTGCCAGGGTGTCAGAGCTGATACTGAAAATGCAGTATCTAGATCAATGCTCAAGATAGGCTGTTGTCATCTTATTGCAAGAGTTCCATACCTTCTTGGTGATTTCTCACGGTCATCTCTTCACAGCATTGACTCCTTCTTCACAGCACAACCAACAAACTCCAGCCCTCCTCTGCACCAGCTAACCCACTCTTTTGTAGCACTCATCTTCTTATTGGACACAGCTGTGGCCTATTAAGGGCAGGCCTGTTCCTAATCTTTGGTGATTGGTACAGCTGCAACTGTACCAATACTGATGTGCGATACTACCTTCTGCACTATCTTTATTTTCCTACATTCTATCCCTCTACAATAGGCATGTTTCATTTGCATGTAACAGGAACCAAGGCCTCTACAGGTAGAAACTGGTCTCATGCCACCAACACTGAACATTTACCTCTTTACTTGCTGGTCTCTTACTAGGTGCAAGTGAGTTCCCAGTGTCCATGCACCCTAACAGGAGTTTAATCGCTGCTTTAACAGAGGGTCTTTGTAAAATTCATGTACGCAAATAGAGTGTTTCTAAATTGCCAACACAACAGCAGAAGCTTAAGTGCAATTTTTATTCCAATAAAGATGTGATGAAATTATGCCTAATGGTCTGCAGACTGCACTTTTATATGCACTTGCAATGCTCCCATTGACTTCAACTGCTGTTGTCAAGGTATTTCAGTAGTACTGAGCTAAGGATCATTACCCTGTGCTATTATAATACATTAAACTAATGCTGCCATTTTTCCATTATAACAGCAGTACCTGGCGACTGAAGGCTACCTCCGACCCAATAACTTGCAATCAAATATTTGTTTCAGATTTCAAAATGCATATAAATTATGAGGCTTGATGAAAATGTTCAGATTAGACAAGCCCATACCTCCACCCTGGTCTTTAATTCTTTGCCTGCAGACAAAGCAAGCTTGGCACTGATAACCAGTGTAGACACTCTTATATTTTTAAGAACATGAGGATTTTAGTTTGTAAGTAAGTTTAGTAAAACTACATTTGAACTAAGCTTTCATTGACTTTCATGCAAACAGCATGAAATTATATATCTATACTGTACATATCCCAAGTCCCAAAGCTTGTGTCCTTCAAAAACAAAGCAATTCCCACACTGCTGTTGATGCAGAATGCATTAGGGAATAGTTATACAAGTGTCCTGGAGCTAATCTCAGTTGCTTGATATTAAAACCAACCCACCATTTTTTTTTTTTTTGCTGAGTCCTGTTTGCTGTAATGCAACAAAAAATACTGTACTTAAGTGCAAGGGGGAGATAGCTTTGCAGAGATTAGTCTGTTGGTTCCTAAGAAATTAATAATTTTAAATACATAAAGGAAAACAAATTCACTAATTATATAGCCTTTGCTACATTTGCTGATTGCTTGCTGCTTCTTTTATCTTTTTTATAACTGCCTAAAAAAGGAAAACAATAAAGAAAAGAAACTGAAAAATTCTTGAAGAGCTGACTGATATTACCTTTATGATAAAGTGAACCACAGACAAGATTAAAAAAAAAGAAACCATGGCCTCAAGTTCCCTTGGAAACCTCTGGAAACTCATATTAAAAATATACATACAACATCTGCCAGACAAACAGGAATGAGGACTTGATAACCAAAACAGAATCCAGATGTGCACAAAAATAGGCTTCTTGCTGATACTCTTATGTCACTTGCACTGCACATCTAGAACTGAGATACACAAAAACATAGGTGATTCATATAGCAGGTCCTTCTGATAATGTTTTCTCCCCAAAATATTATTTTCTCTTTTTGTGCATATTACTATATGTTGTTTGCCATTACAATGGGAAATATCCTTAACCTTATCTAAATTTTTCTTTACCTTTTTCCTTTTAAGAACCTGCTTTTAAGAGCTATTCTTCAAGATGAAAATATCGTTATGAAAGAACAAATAATAAAGTTATGCACAGATCTGGAAAACTGTGTATTTCAAGACATCAGGCCAACAAATTTCATTGCAAAAGCATTTCATGGTTCAAACTCAGGGCTTACTCTAATATGGCTAAGAATTTTCTTTGTGGAACAGATGCAGCCTTGATTGCAGCAGTCCTAATTTGGCCACTTTTTTCTATTCATGCAAAGTTGCAGATACAGAATCTTCTACTAGTGCATCTTATTTTAAGTGACAGCTTATCAATGTGTAAGGTCTAGTATTGGCATTATAGATGTCTTCAAACAGAACACTATCCGTACAGTGTGGCACCTCTCATCTCCCTTGCTGAAGGGACAAGTGAGACAAGGAAAAAAAACAGGATTGGCTGGTGCAGGATCATTTAGTCCTGTGCCAGAGGACACAATTGCATGCAGTGCCTGTTGGGTTCAAGAGACCTTGGTTTCTGGTACTGTTACCTTCTTGTGGTTATCTCCCATGCCTGTGGAAAGCATGGCCAGCTCTCTGTATTTCCAAGAACAGCAATAGAAAGTGCTCATCTTATGTCATTGGGGCTGCACAAATCATCTCATCAGTGCTGCCACACTGGCTGAGTGGTAGAGGCAGCTGAAAGGTTAAATGGAGTTTCTTGTATCATCTGGAGGCTCTTCCTGCAAACACAGACAAGCTGTACATGGAGAAAAAGCATATACATATTAGCACCGCTTTGCTTTCCTGGCTGTGTAGCCCCCCTCATTTTTAATGGAGATTTAATTTGAATTCTTTATGCTCTGTTTTGCTGTTAAAATCTTGCCATTTAACATTTGCAGATAGTTATGTACTTCTGTGAAACAACATTCATGATGCTTTGGTTTAATTATTTGCCTTATAATGGTGTCCACTGTCTAGGAACTTGTTCTCAAGCAATAACCCTTTTTTTGTAAGCATGCAAAAATGTGCATGCAGATATCTGCAGGAACACTTTACAAGTCCCAATCCCTCCACTTAAAAGTGAGTGTCACTAAAATGTTCAGATTTTAAATCCAAGCTCCTGCAGTAAACAGGGAATCAGCTTCTGGAATGAGCACCAGAAGAGGAGGACTGAGGACACAGCAGTTTGATCACCTATACTAAGAGCTGTATTCACGCTTCTTTTATCAGGCATGCTTCTGTCTGAAAAAACTGTGCTCCAACTTAATCATCCAGTCCTGCACAATACTTAAAATAAACAAATTAATTCTACAGAGGGATTTAAATTGAACAAATGTATTCACTAGGGAAAGCATAGTGGCATGACTGAACGGCTTAAAATACAGCTGAGGTGAAACTGTTCTTCAGATTATCAGATCTGCAGATTGGCTCCTTAAACAATCTATAGACTTTGATAATAACATTCTTTTTGTAATTATCACAGATTTAGAGACAGGAAACAATTCCAAAAAACTGTTATGACAGTTTCCCCAAAACCAGTGAGGTTATTGAGCTATGAAATAGCCATAGCTAGGAAAGATGTGATTTTGGAGTGAGGAGAAGACAATCTGGTTAGTCATTGTGTTGTAAGAGAGTCTCTGAAGATACTGCAGCTTGTGATGACATGCTGCAGTTGTGGGGGTCCAGTCACTGTTATATTAATAATCCCACCCTGCTTTCACAGGGCATGATGCTATACCATTTTTACTTTGAGAGGGTTGCATTTCTTCTCCACTAAATGATCCTAGGTGACGTTTTAAAATGTGTGGATAAATGAAGGAGCAATAAATTTTGTGCTTGTCATGATTTAAGGAAGTAATTGCCATATTTTCCTCTTTTTTATCTTGCTTTTAAAGCATGTCATTTACAAATAGATGTGCCCAAGGGCAGTTCAGAAAGCAATTCAAAATTGTATCTTATTGGACATAATAAAAAATTTTGGTATTGGATTGCATGACTGAATTGTGGAGTTATTAGGTATTAGTGTTGCATTATATTTCATATACTGATTGAATGAATTTGATGAGCAAAGACAGAGGATTATTATGCAAACCACCTCCATTGTTTCATATTAAAAAGTGAATATTTAAGAGCTGAAAAAGCAAATTTGTTTCGGTAACACGGCACACATTTTTCAGTATGCAAATGTGCCACATCTGTGTATTTGTTTTGCTGCAGATACAACCAGCAAGAGTTTAGTGATGAAATCTGTTCTTAATTATGATAGCAGCTGTTGGAGCAGTAGCCATTTTTTTCCTCCTGATGTGAAGTTGCCTGATTTACTCATTTTTGTCTGCATTTGTCAGGGCTGCCAGTGCAGAGAGAGAACTCTTTGTGAGGGGTTGCAATTTGTTTTCTGTGCGAGAGCCAGTGAAAATTGACTAAATCTGCGCAGCGGGGTAGTTTTATCTTTTCTTTTCCTGCATTGCAAGCTGTTGTACCTCTGCTCCAGCACAAGAGGCCTATAAAACTACCAAACAAATGAGGGAGCTGTTAAGTGTTCCAGCAAGTATCTTAAGCAGCAGTTCGTGTAAACGAACTATGCCTTAATGAAGAAGGAAGAAAGAAGTCTGACATCATAGCTGTGGGACAGATGGCATTAATATAATGAATTGATAAACACTTTGGAAGCTTATTTTTCCTTCCTCAATTATTTCATTTCTATATATGAGCATGAAGTTTGTAAATGCCAGACAGTTTAATACTCTATTCCCTCAATATTTTGATAATAGTGAGAAAGAGTGGGAAGATTATAAAAGGATGATAAAACCTCCTTTCTGAATACACGATCTCTTACAGTAATTTGTTAACGAGGCAATGCTGTTGCAAATCAAGGCAGAAAACGACCAAGAATGCTTCATAGCATAATGAAAAATTGGCCAAAAATTGCAGTGCAAATGAAAACAGAATAAAGAGAAGACATAAGTTATTGATACTAAAACTTCTGTGCTAAAAGCCTACTGAATGAAACATTTATCGTCTCCCTACAATCATAGACTAATCGTCTGTTTCACACTGGATTGTTTCCACACCAATATTTTATGCCTTGTTTTTCTTTTGATCTAAGCAACACTAAATTTAAACAGATTTCAGCCCTGTTTCTTTTTCAGTTAAGTTTTTCATGCCTTATCCTTCATCACTGAAACCAGTGAAAACTTGGCCCCAGAACATAGTGAAAGCCTGTATAGTTCTTGAAAGAATATGCAAAATTTGCTGTTCTTTATTGAGAGAAGCAATCTGCTTTTGCTTCCACAAACAGAAAAGGGTTCAACAGATTGTGTAACTCTTCACTTAAGATAAGGGTTCTCACTTTATTTTCTGCCATTCAACTTTTCCTCTTTCACTTTTGACCTTTAAGTGTTGCATTTAACTGAAAGAAACATAAAATCATGAGAAAATGAGAGAATGCAGGTAAACTATAGCTTACTTAAAAACAAAGGATATCTCAAAGTTAAGCTATCTGAAGTAGTAAATCTGTAAGTATGGAATGTTCCTCAGTGGAAGAATAGGCTTATATATCATGGACATGGTCATAATAAGAATTGATGTTCAGAGTAGGAATATGGACGTGGGTAGGGTGGGAGCGTCATCAGGAATTCCTGTCCACGAGTAAGTTGTGGACAGGAATTAATTAATTAAAGTTGTTTACTTTAATAGAAACATAAAAGGAGAAAAAGGGTTCTACAGTGGATTCCAGTGAGGAACTGGAATGGTATAAACACACAGTAGGTAGGCAGGAGGACACAGCACTTTATCCATGATGGGCAAAGCATGCTGCCCGTGTGCAGGGCTTGCCTTGGGTACCGCTGCCTGTCTGCTGCCACAGCAGCTGCCTTCGTGGGGAACGACAGCAGGGCCTCATCACTGCAATAAACAGCATCTCCTACCATCTACAAACTCCTAGTTTTCCTTATTTTTCTGAGCTTTCCAAGATGCCTGGGAATGGCCAATTTTACCCTTTTGAGCTGCATACATTGTTCCCGTTAGCCCATGCAGAAATGCAGCCTTGGACCTGTGCAGTTGCCCATATTTTCCTTTAAGCTTGACTTTCTTCAGGAAGTTACTTTGTCTCCTGTAAAGAAGCCCAGGTTCTATTGCTGCTGGAATATAAAAAGCATATTTTGGACTTCTTGTCTATATCACATGCATGTTTCCATGTCATGTGCTTGTTTTCTTGAGAAGTATAGTTGTGAGGACAGCAAGAGCCATAATGAAGTTACCGGAGAAGTGAGGAAGATCTGGATTTTTCACTGAAGTTACATTTAAAATTTTTATTCTCTGACTATTTATTTTGACCATTTCTTGTCTTCTGTCTAATCTACCGTTAGATATTTCTAATGCAGAAGTGAACTAGTGACTCAAGGCTCTAGCTGCACTCAGTTGAAATAAATAGGCTATTTTTAGCTGCAATTAATCTGACCTTCCCAAATATCCATTTAGAATAAGATCAATCCTTAAAAGCATGTAACCCTCTCCATCAACCAGCAAGGGAATGTGGAGCAGTTAGCTTACATTTAGATGTCTACAGTTAGTCAAATAAATCCCTCACTTTCTGTGTCTGTTTTCTATTGCTGCTGTGCCAAGCATGTTGCATACCTAAATAATTACTGTAGTTTTGAACAGTAGTCACTGAGTCTGTAGCTGTGAATTGCATATTATTCACTTAGTGGATTTTTTCTTCTCAAAAAAGCCCCATTTACAAGAGGTTATAGGTTTTAGCAAGGTGTCTTCGCACTTTAGTGTCGTGATTACAGCAATAAATATACAGATATGTTGCTCTGTAGCATTATGTCACTGAAATTTGCTGACACAGTAAATCCTAAATGGGATACAGTGATTTATGGCTTATGACTTCAGCATATGTTACAGAGGGTACTTTAATAGAAGAGAGGCGTATGATACTAATTACCCTGTGAAATCACACTATAATAATGCTTCAAGTAATCACACTTCAAAGTGACAAAATTTTCTTGAAAGACATCTTGTCAGGAATGCTGCCTCTTCCAACTTCTTATGCCTGTTCCTTATTACGTAAGAAAATTTACTTTTGTGTTGGCAAATAATTTTAAATATATTCCCTGTAAAAACAAAGGTCTGATACTGCATTTGGATCCATGCAGGGCATTTCAAAGCACTTGGGGCAGCAAAATCTTTGCTCCTTCTGGATGACTTGATGTGAAAATAGAGGAGATATGGCCTTCCCACTGAGGCAGAGAAAAGATTTAAAGGTGCATTTTAGATGTCACCTCCTGCTGCTGGGTAACTTACGGTCTGTCAGCCAAGATAAGGGAAAAAGATGCCCCGTACTCAACACCTCAAAACTTGAATGGTTAAGAAATGTGTTCTGTCAGGAATTTGGAGAGGAAACCATGCCCAGTCCTTGCTGATCTGAGCAGCAGCTTTGCAACAGTTCCCCAGGGCTAGGGAGGAAAAAGTGTGACATTTGATGGACTTCTGCTCCTCCACCCTACCACCCCACATTCCTGCAATTACAAGACATTTGAGGATGAAGTAGATAGCCCTGCTTCCTGATGGAGATCTGCACAGAAATACCCGAGGACTCAGCTCCAGCATCCCTCTCCATGTGGCGCGTGCTTGTTCCTACAGTGTTGGTTGTCTTGTAATCATCATTGCCTCTGCAAGATGTTTGTAGGGAATTATTTTTCCTTGGATAACATGATTTTTTTTCCCTCCCAGATGATTCACACAACTGACTTCTGGAACTACAGTTCAAAAAGTAATAGCTCATAGGCAAGTGCATAATGCTGCTCATAGGCAATGCATAATCTATATCTGTGTAGCTTAAAAATTCAGAGTACCAGGTTTGCTCACAGCCCTTTCTAGGAAAAGCACAATATCTTTATTCTGCAGATAAAGACAAAGAGAGAAGTCCTGACTCCATTGAAGGGAAAGGTAAATTTCGCTTGAGCTTCAATATTTTTTTTTAAGTTTGGCCTGTTATTGATAGAGTGAGGTTAATTTTCTGTTTCTGATTCTTCAAAGCAGTTGGTGTGGAGGGAAAAAAAATAGAAATGTTGAAATAGTTAGTTCCAAAATTTCAAAGTCAAACGTTTCAGATTTTTAATGTGAAAGAATTCCCTCATTTAAAAATTTTCCTTAGTTTCTTATTCTTTCAAGTGATGAAATTATCATAATATCAAACCATCTGGATTCAAATGAAATAAATTGTTTTGATGGATGTAGTGTAATTAATTTAGTATTCCTTCTTTCCTTTTTGAAGGAAAAAACAAACCAAAAAGATTCAGCTCAAATGACAACAGTTTTTCTTACAATTTTCACTTCAGCTACCAACCCAGAAAATCCATTATTTTCACATTTTTAATTCATGGTAAAGTCTTAGGAGCTATTTTGGCCTGTCACTTGATGGGCGTATTGCATAAAATACCTGAAATATTTATGAGTGTATCAAACTCTATGACACAAGTAGCTTGACTATCAGATTTGTTTTCTGAAGTAAACTTTACAGATATAACTCTATATAATGAAGGAAGTCTTGTTTAAAATGATGCAAGAAACATCTAATTGTAAAACACATGGTTTAAAATAGAAGTGGGGGAACCCAGAAAGTATTTTTTGTCCTCCTGTCTTGGGTCACTGTTGACTGAACTACACTAAATGTTTAATTCATGACCAAGAATATATGATTTTTAGTAGTTTTTCCTACTGGAGTACAGCTCTCTGTGACTTAATTGGAAATTTAATTTAATTTAAATTGAAAAGTTTTTTCATTTGTGAAGTATTCCCATCAGAAATCTATGAGATTCTGTAGAATTAGGCTCTGTATCATTGTAAAACCCTTAATTGACTATTTCCCATCAATGTGTTCTCATAGTCAAAAGTCTCTGTGATGAATTTTGCATTGTGTGCATTTGATGACACATTCTTTTATTTAATGCATCAATTTTTCCCTAAAAAAAAACAAAAAGTGACAATGAAAATAATAAAATTTGCGGAGAAGTTAGAAAGTGGCTAATTTATTGATAATTTGCTGAGAAATTGTTGAAGTAAACCCACAGTACAGGTGTTCTGGATAAAGAACAAGGACAGACTGGCAGGGAAGATTAAACCCAACAAACAAAAAGCCAACTACTGCATTGCTGGCTGGCCGCAGTCTGGCTCAGGTGGTCCTTTCTGTCCTCGCTGGTGGCTGCAGGCCCAGGGGAGGCACTGGTGCTGTGTCCGTGTTCTGCTGTGAGAGCTCAGTGCCAGCTCCTGCAGCACTGCCTGGCCAAGCTGGATACACCATTGTCCATGAGGCTGGAGGAAATGCTGGACAGAGGGGTCCATCCACATCCACACTGGCAGCACAGTATCAACATGTGAAGGTCAGGCCAATTTGTTCCAAAATTGAAAAACTAAATACTCATCTCTAGGCACTGACCTGATGTTCTTCTGTTGAAGCCTTGAAACCAAGGCCCACCAGACCCCTTGCGCTTTGACAGTCTAATTTTTAAATTTCCTGACTCAGATTTTAAAAATAATGAGTCTTGAAAACATTTTCCTAAGCACGATGCACAGAAAAAAACCCCAAAAGGTGAGAAGGATCAATATAAACTATATATGGCCTTATTTTTATTTATGATAAATATCCTTTATCTTGCTTTTTATCTCCATTATAAAGAAGCCCTAAAATTAGTGTAGAAATTGCAATTTAAAACCTATTACCCTCACTGTAAAGCAATTCACTGTCAGGATGAAGGAGGAGAGGCATGGTTTGGTGATAAAGAGAATCAGGCCCATTATTCCCAAGAAATCCAGTTTGCTTGAGTGAGAGAAGGGGAACTTCTAGGTCATTTCAGTAGTTATTTTATTCAGTAAAGAATAAATAAAGGAGACTCTGTACCACTGGCAAATTTGATCTATAATGCCTCATGCACAAATCAGATTTTCCAAATGAACTTTGATGGCTGCAGGGGAGTATAAGAGAGACTGACAGGCACTACTTGGCTTGAAGAAAATAAGTTTTCTTTCTGCAGTTGATTGACTTGCTCACCCCTTCTATGGAGATGAGAAATATATTTTACAGGTGGGTTTGTAGACACCATTCCCTACACTTAAGGGTTTTTTACTGTATTATGAGACATTCAATATTTGTGTATAGATGGATATCCATACACTTTGGGAAATACTGTATTCTGCTCCTCAGTGTGCTCTCTGAATAACTTCCACTGTAGTTTCCTCACCAATAACACTGCTCACCATGTTTACCAGTGTTTCAAGGGCCTTCTCCCTGTTCAGAAAACAGTAGTAAACTATATTTACTCACTTTTGTCCATGGCTTAAAGATGGCTTAAGGGATTTAACTGAAACAACTTCTCAGACAAGGCCAAATGTGAACCATACTAGCCAAAATGTTGAATATTTTGAAAAGCTGTCAGCTGACAAGAGAGAGAAATTATTATAGAGACAGTTTTGATTAGGTGCAAGTAGATCACCCTTATGAAATCAGATGATAAAAATTTAGTTTACTTCTCCCATTCATGACATACTGAGGTAAATTAATGGAATTTTTACTTTACCTATTGTAGGGATGCTAGCATCTATTAAAATGTATAATCTTTGTATACAGTAACCTAATCCAATGTTGATTATAACACCACTATGACATATTTCTGTTATCATGCTCTTCTTGCTTTGGAAATAATGGTATATAGGTCCAGAAAGACAGGCATGCCTTTCTGAGTTGTCTAATCTTCACTTCCTTTCAATTCCATAAGGAGTGTTAATACAATTGGTTGGTGAACATAGAAAGGGGAACTTGTGCTAATAGTTCTTAGATCAGTTTCTTGATCTCCCAGGAGGATTTTATCTTCTAGCTACAGTAGAATGATAAGGTGTATGACTGGGTTTTGTTTTAATTAATGTTTTAGGCTTCTCATTTCAGAGAGTGTGGATGGAGATGGTGTGGTCATATTGCACTGCTGTGTCAGAAGTGTTAAATAACACACTTACTTCTCTGCTTGGAAGGACTTAATAATGAGTTCACAGATGTTAAACTAGAATTATTTTATAAAGTAAGGCACCAATTAGTTTCTCAGCATTGGTCAGGGCAAACTGGAGAATAATCAGGGAACAATTTTGAAGTCCTGTAGTAAATTGCTTCTTTACTCCAAGGTGCTGCATTCTGATACCTAACAGGTTTGGATTTTTTTTCCTAAAGAAAGACTGGCTTTGTAGACAGGAACCCAACTGGTATCAAACAGTAAATTTGACAAACTGTGTCTCTCTCTCATTGTAATACAAAAACACCCTCTTATACCACATCACTGCTAAGGTTCTTTTCCTTTTGGAATAATAACTCAAACATAATGCAGAAATAGTGACTTCTGGAATTAATGAATGTTTCTGCTGGTTTGGGTGTCTCTCGTGTTCTGATTGCAGGACTTGACGTGAAGCTGCTATTAAGAAAGTGTCTCATTAATGCACTACTTCCAGAAGAGAAGAATCCTCAGCAGACATTTCCTCCCATTCAGCAGATCACAACACAAGGTCCTTGCCACAGCCATTTAAAAAGGAAATGGAACCAAGCAGCCTAATTAAAATGATATCTGTTGAAACTCTATGTGCCACCAAAGACCCATATATGAAACAATCATTTTCTGTAAAAGGTTTCATAAATAGAAAACAAAAGAAACATCTAATTTCAAAGAAAAGCAAAGAAGAAAAATTCCAAAGGAGGAAACACAGTGTTTATTTGTAATTAAGAACATGTAAGTCCAGCCTCATCAAGACTGCCTTTGGAGAAAAAGGTTGAAAGAGTGTCTGTTTTTGCAATATATATTACCTCATGACGTGTTCTCAAAAAATATTGAATGATACAAAAGTGTCAAAGGCTATCTCGCAACCTTGACAAGATTGAAACCTGTGAATATACAGAAAAAAAGGACTAAAAAAAACAAGTTGAAAGAATTCACCCTTCCCTGAGCAGAGTTGTGAGAAGGTTTTGTTAAACATCATTTTAAACCTGTTTTAATCCCCCTGCAAAAGTACATGAGACTTGTTCTGGATTCAGGCAAGGGTACAATCATCTAGTCTGAATTAGCAACATTAGCAGCACTTCAGCAGAGAGAGGGGGGAAATGATCCTTTCAGAGCTTGTTTTAAGAAAGCTCGAACGCAAGGAATAAGTAGCTTCTCTTATTAGGGCATCTATAAAAATCCCTCCTTTATCTATGTTAGCATTTGGTTAATACTAATGTGGAGATAAGCTGCAAAATAGTGGAGAGGGCTTACTTTTGAGAGTTGCTCATGTAGCTGATGACAAGAGATGATAGAAGTTCTGCCAGGGATGAGTGCAGGCGCAGGATGCTGAGACGAGCAGGTTTAACTTCACCAGGCAATCAATATGTGGCATCTGAAGGTCAAAGGAACTTGAGAGTGTTCAAAAATATATGAGATATGTCAAGAAACTTGAGGGGGTTGCAAACTGTACATCTTTCTTTTGGTCATTTTCTGGGCAGACAGGTAGCTGATGTGATTTTTTCACAGGATGTTTAAGGGTGTATTTCGGTAATGGTAGCATGGCCAGATATGACAGTCATTATAATTTCTGAATTATGATGCAGGTGGACTGATATGTTGTGACAAAGCAATTGCAGGTGGCTTTTGACATCTTAAGTGGCAGTAAATATTCTGTTAATTGCAGTTGAAGTGATCAGCTTGGCCTCTTAAGTAATGACATCTGAAGAAGAAAATCTGAAAATCTCAAGTCATTCTTCAAGGGCACAACAAAAATCCCCATCTGAAGGCAGACTCTTTTTACCTAGTTAAAGTACCAAATGTGTACCTGGTTGAAGACAGGACTAGGTGAAACCACAAATTTCCAGCTTGCAGAAAGTTTTGATGTTTCAAAAATTTGTTATGCATTTCTTCAGGGTCCCAGTCAATATTGTATTGGTATATCCTGGCTCCTCCAGCTGAGGTAAAGGCAGCTCCCAAAAGTCTCTGTCTCATCTGGAGGCCCAGTAGTGATTGCCCCCAGCTCATCTGTCCAGCATCATTGTTCCCCACTGGGAGACCTTTCAGGGAATTACATGGGATAGTAAGAAACCAGTCCAGCCTGGAGTGAGTTGGAAACCCCCACTTGGGAGATGAATGTCTAAGGTTCCCAGTTTTTTTTCAAAAATAGTGTACAATTTCAAGATAGACTGCAGCACTCTGAAAAAAGGGTCACTTTTCAGATAGTCCTGCAGCTGTAGCTGAAGCTCAAAATGTCCATTATTAATTCAAGTTCCCTCGTTCCAGTTGGTATGTATAAAACTGGCTCCATAGTTATTATCAAATATGGATGTACTTCTCACAGCTTCCTCTTAAGTGAGCTAATGTAATCTGAAATATACTTATGTCTGTGTCAGATACCTGTGGTTGAAATAGATAATTTCACTGAAAGTCCTAATGCATGTTATTTCAAAAAGTGTTTTCCAAAAACGTTGCATTTTATAGAAGAGCTAAAGATTCATCAATACCCTTCAGAACCATCTGTTCCATTTCCTGATCACCTTTTCCACAGTACAGTGTGGTTTCTGTCCAGTTCCTTTTTCCCCTTCCTTTCTTCATGAAATGCAGACAATTCCCATGTATCAGACATTGGCTTGTTTTACAAAGGCAAGTGTTTTGGAGGATCGTTATTTGTAAAATTCAGTGCTAGGAAAGGGAAAGGTGTGCTTTGTGTATGTACGGTGTATGTTATACATGGTTATTATTTAAAGTAAACCTCTAAAAGAGTAATGTAAATACATGGTAAGAATTTTAAAAGGTTCAGCACTAGCCTCAATTCCCACTGACTCAACTGTGAGCAGAGAGAGGTGAAATTCAGTAAGAATGTTCTTGAAAATCTCAACCTTTTTTTTTTTTTTTAGAAAAGAGCTAGTTTGGAGATGGGAAAACAATGAGCATGTTCTGGTCTCTGTCAAATGATGTTTGCTGTCACTAAGAGCAGAGAAAGTAGCAGAAATGGAGTATATTTAGAAGATGCTACAAATATACCTTCCTCCCCATCAGGACTTTGATAAATAGTGTGTGCTCTGCTGTGTTTCTCTGTCAGGGCATCCAGAAGCAGTAGAATGACACACACACACTCATTTTGTTTATATGACAAGCCTTCCATGTGGAAAGACTGATGAATGAAATGCCACATGTACAGCAGTGCAGGAGATCTCATTTCTCTTCAGGCTGGGAAACATGAACTGCTGTGAAATCACATAATTCTGTGTCTGTGTGTCTGTGTGTCTGTGTGTCTGTGTGTCTCTGTCTGTGTGTCTGTGTGTGCAAACAAGTCTCTGCTGCCCGGGGTGGCTGTGCCCACCTGGCAGCTGTGCTGAGAGCGCAGCTCAGGCCTTTGCCAGGGCTGCCTGCTGGCACCTCCTGAAATGAGGCACTGGGGATGCCCTTCCCTGGCCTGGCCTCCCCACTTTGTCACTGCCCACCCCCAGCAGCACCATTCCCTGCCAGAGCAATCCCTGTGCCAGGCACCACCTGCTCTGGATTGTGCAAAGGTACAGTTTCTCTGTAGCTGATGTGATACAGGTGAAAGGATAGACCCACTTTTGCGTTTGAATTCCATCCCCACCACTGGTTGATTCTGACCCCTATGCTGCACATGGCTCCCTGGTGGGAATACATCCCATGGCATTCCAGGGCAGTGTGGGCAGAGGGGCAGCACAAGAGGGTTACCACCCCAGGAGGGTTGCCCACCCCAGCCAGGAAGAGACTTGACTCTCTCAACACCTTTCTGCTGTGGGTGGTACATGCCTGGTGGGCCAGAGAGATGTTCTGTAGGTGGCCCAGAGAGGCAGGGAGGTTGATAGCACTATCACAGCTTAATGAGCATAGCACTGGGCTTCTGCCTTCCATTTAGCAAGGCTCTAGCTCCCACTTTGGCACATGGTGTCTTAAAAGCACTGCCTGAATATTCTGTCATGTCTTCTCACCAAATAACAAACTAAACTTTTCTGGCCAAAGGATGTGATCCTTTTTGCAAATGCTTCTCCTTCATCTGGCCAGCATGCCCAGCAGTTCATGCTTCCTTCTGATTGCTGTGCCAGGGACTCTCCTCCTCACAGATCCTCTCCATGATGATCTTATTTCTCATGCCATCTCTTCAACTACCCATAAACAGTTTGTTTCAGAGGCTGAGAGTCCTTGCTTGGCGGCTTTCTCCAAGGTCCACTTCTCTGTTTCACACAAAGAACATGTGTATGAAGCAGTTTGACTTTTGCATCTCAGGAGACCCCTTTGTCTCCCACATACCCATTGTGTTCCTGTGGGGCAGTGGTGCCAGCCCTGTCCTCCTCACAGTCCCCTTGGAGCAGTGTCATTGCCCTCCATGGTGAGGCTTCTGAATCAGACAAAACTATCTGCATTTTCTGTTTTTTCTCTTTAGTGCCTCTACTGTCTGGTGTTTTTCCCTTGAAGAGTCTATGCCACATTGTATGCATGTCTGTGGTAAAATCCTCCAGCCTTAATCCTGTTTTCTGTTAATATCTGTGTAATCACACAGTACACGTGCAGATATATGTTTTTCTTTATTTCTCTTTATATGTGCCTCTTACCTCAGGTGCAATAGGAGATGGGTGAGCTTTTTACCTGGGAATGATCACAAGGTATTGCCTATGGAAGTTTTTGAAAGCTGACTCTGTAAACCATCTCAGCAATATTTGAAAGGATGTGCACATGTTATCTGCCTCATAAAAGCTTACATTCATGCAGTTAAACTATTTACTACTGGCAAAGGTGTGTTGGGTCAGTGAAGGGGAAAAGCAGAAACACCAGGCAATTTCTTCCTACAGTGCATGTGCTCTACCACAGATCAGAAAGGCAGTGGGTTTTGTACTTCAGGAGCTTCAGGTGTGCCTCAACATGGCTTCATATTGTCCATGCTCAGTGGAACAAGCTCTTCTGAATAATCCATATGTGACAGGATAAGGCCCCTCCTGGACAGCACACCACCATATATCCCCCCTGTGCCTTTCTCTCCACACTGCTGGGGAGAGTTTGGGCTCATGGTAAAGGGATGAGTGGTTTTCATATTTTTCTTCCTGAAAATGCTTCAGTCTTGGGCCTAGCTTGCATCTCTGTGTGCTTGGCCTCACAGCACCCAGCAGAGTCAAGCTGGCTAGCTGCAGCCCCCTCCTCTTCAGCTACCAGAGGTTGTCTCTGTTACCCACACCAAGTGTTTCTCTCTCCATCCAGCCTCCACATCACACCTTACCTGATCCTGCACATCTGTGGGGGCCAACTGCAAATGTAGAAATCACCTGCAGTGACTGTGACCTCCTGAACCCACCAGGAAATACTTGGGATAGAGAATGGAGACCGTCTCCTGTAGCAAAGGAGGAGTCCTGAGCTGTTGACCTTGGAAGGTGCCAACAATGATGAGAGAAGCACAATCAGGGTTGTTGAAATGGCATCATCGGACTGCTTATGGCTGTAACATGACTGAAATTACTTGTTTTGTTTTATTTTCTTCAAATGCTTGCTTATACCACAGGAATGTTGGACTAGATTGCATCCAGTGGTCCCTTCCAGCTTTAACCATTCTTGATTTTTTATTACCTGCCACCTCACCCCTCGTTTGTCTTCCTGCCTTCAGTCTTTAGGAGTCTCAAATCCAGGCAGCATCTGCTTTTTGTTTGGAAACTTCCTGATGTATTGGAAATGCTCTTGAAGTAAACAAATGAAGACAATAGTGATGGCAGTGTAATGTAGACAACTTGTGAAGCAAAATTCTATTCCCCCAAAGGAGGTCTGGGTCGAATTTGGCTCTTCTTACATACATACAAGACAAGAGAGTGGAATCTGCTTGGATTTGTGGGAAGAAAATCTGATTTTTCTGGGCTTAGATGTAGATTGGAAGGGAAAGCAAGAGAATTCTGCTCCTGATTATGCTATAAATCAAATTAACTTTACACGTCTGCTACGTCTTTCAAGTTTAGTGTTCTCTGAATTACTGCCTTCATGTTTACACTGTTAAAAGTCCAATGCATTAGTAAGCAGCAATCACCACGGCTTTGCTCCACAATAGGAAAAAAAACCCCACTCTCTTTACCAAGAAGGACTGTCAGGGATTACTGCATGTGCATGTCCTGACAAACCAAACAGCCTCCAGGGTGCTTATCTCTGCTGCTGCTCACTTCATGTTTTATCCATTAAATGAACATGATGATGGTATTTTTTCTTATTTCTTGACATCACTTTTGGTGTGCTGGCAAAATTTAACATGCAGTTAACTTGGCTCAGTATAAGCAGTAATGTCATATAAATTAGTTTTGAAGAAATAATTTTCTTGTTAATCATGGATTTAAAAACCTCCCTTGTTTGTTTTGAAGGGAAAGACCTAGGTTCAGTAGGTTTAAATTTGGCAAGATTACGATAGGCAAGGCTTTTCTCATATCACAGGGGTTTTATAATTGCCCTGTTTTTCTGGGAAGTATATGCATTTTAAAATTATTTCAATAATACAGTTAGGTTTATCACATAGAAAAGTCAACTGCTAATATAGCACTACTGTGATCTATAGCTTTTTTTCAAACAGGTCTTTCCAAATGAAGAGGAATTATTTGAGGAAATAGGTTTATTGTAAATGAGTAAGTGTTGGGATTACACTCAATAATGGAGTTGATGTTCCCTGGGAAAAGCTTTTCGCTTTTTCTCTGTTGTGTGTCAGTCTTTATTTGCATTTTTAAAACATTTTCATTGCACTCTGTGGAGTTGCCTCACTTCTTCTTTTAAGAATTTAACATAGCTGAAAGTGATATTTGTCTCCAGTTTCTCTGGGAAAAGAACAACAACTGCTGCCGAGAAGACAGAGAATTTCTGATTGTTGGGTTTTTCCACAGAACTAATTACAAAATTGCATATTGCCTGGCATGACAGTCTTTGAGCTGTGGCCTCAGTTGGTTATGGCAGGATGAGAGGGCGTGCATGCCTGGCCTGCCAGATGGGATTTGTATTATCAGGAAAATTCTGGTTTTGACGGGGCTACCGTAGTGTCCTGCTGCTCGCCTTCCTCAGCATTGTACGGGCTGCTCTGTTCTTCAAACCCTGGCTCATCTCCTGTGTTTCTGATGTAGAAAACACATCAGACACGGCAAGAATTTCCTAGATCCTGAGGTGGATTTCCTCTGAAAGTGATTTTGCTTGCTGCCTTTATCATCAATAAATCTTGGCAGCCAGACAGCACAATCCGCTGCCATTCACATCCTGCTTTGTGTGAAAGTTACCCTTAACCTAACGGGAGCCATTTGATCCTTTTCAAACTGCAGGCTGGCTTTGGTCAGGTCCTGCTTTTCAAATACTGTGCTGCAGCTTCAAACAATTGTTTAGCCCTTGTCATCGCCGTCATCATCCATTGTTGTTTTTTCCCCAGTTGTACTTAATCTCCTGTATCTAAATCCAGTCTTGCATGTAAATAAAAGCAGAAAAATTCTCTTCACTTGGTTGTGTATGATAATGTATTATAAAAACAAAAGTCATGTCGTAGGTAAATACTTAGGAATGATACAGGTGCACATTTAATTTGAGAATCATTTCTTGAATGCAAAAAGGCTACCATGCCTCCCTGACCACATCATTCTGTAAAAGCAGACCTTTACTTAAAAATTATCTGTATCCTAGAGAAGAAACAAACCAATCTGGAAAAAAAATATTGCTTTATTTTGTGGTGTCTTTGTACATGTGGATATTATTAATAACAAGATGATGCCCATGAGTAGGGTTTATTGGGTTTTATTGGGTTCTGTGCTCTAACCCTGGTGCATTTTTTTAGGTTAGAGAGAGTGCTCTCATTTCTCCTGTGAGTGTCCATCCCTCATAGGCATGAAACACCCTTATATTTTTGGTGTGAAACAAAAAGATCCTGGAGTCAGAGCCCCATACTCTGGGGACCAGAGTGGGCCTGTTGTGTCACCCAGAGTTTATTTCTTCTCTCCATCCACAGATTCATGCTATGAGAACCCACCATTTCACACCCAGTAAGGGCAGAATGTGCTCCCATGTAGGTCCCCCTGAAGTCAAGTGAAGTGTCAGACCTTAGCAAGGCCCCCCTGAGGGATGGTCAGATATGACACAGGTGTGATCCGTGGTACCCAGGCTAGTCTGGAATGAGAGTCAGAAGCTCCCCACAAGACCCCACTGGTGGTCATCCAGTGGCCCAGTAATTGCAGCTGCCACCAGATAATCAGATAATCTTTAAGGTAAAAGTGTACTAGATTCAGGAGGAGTGTTCTGCTTTAAATCTAGGTGAACTACATGAACTCAAGTCATCTAACATTAAATCTTTCATTCTAGGTTTCAGAATTTTCAGACTTGTTTTGCTTTACCTCTCTGTCTTCTCTCCATCAACAACAGCAGTTCAGTTACTGCAGCTTCATAATTCACAGCCTTGATTTGCTTCTAATACAGGATTTGGAGATAGAGATGTAAAAAAATATTTTGAAATTAAGAACTAAAGCCTCAGTTTGAATTAAACCATGTCAGTCCAGATTGAAGTAATTGAGGGTTGGCTCCATAGGCCAGTTTGTTCTTGAGTTCAGTTAGTTGGCAGAAGACATTTAAAAAGCCAAGTCCATATCCAGTAGGAAAGAAAGCTAAGAAAAAAATTGTTTTAAAACATTTTTCAATGAACAATCATCAGGTTTTACATAACATTGTATTTTTTTCTTCCAAATTCTTCGATTCATTCATTCTTTTTAGGCTGAAAGTGCCAGAGCCTGAAAAACACTTTAGGTATTATATAGGAATTGCTTGAATGTTTTAGCAGAAATTTTCAAGCAGCTTGAGCAGCAACACTGAGACAATAAAGCTTGCTTGGAATTTTAGATCATTAATCAGGGTTCTTTATACAGAAATGTTGCTTGAATTGGCACAGTCCCACACATTGATGGAAAAGAACTGCAGAATGAAGAAGTCCTTTTATTTAAAAGCAAAAAATAACACTGCAGAAGCATGACTAGCAATATTATACTAAAAATAGTTGCTTTCTTTGGCTTTTTATCTGATTAATTGGTTATGTAAGAGGAATATTTATAGCATAGGAGCAGCTCAACCTGCTGCATGCCCAGAAAGCATAGCATGACATGCAAAATTTGGAAAGAATAGCTGAAAAAAAAGGATTGTCTCTCCTTTCATTCTAATAGTACGTTATATGATATACTATTTGATTTGATGATTTGATATGATTTAGCACTGGGGCCAAGAGACAAACAAAATGAGGATTGATTTAGCCCCTTTAGTTTGTTCTTGGGGTGGCAGATTTTCTATGAATGAATGAATGAATTTCCTACAAGCTGAACTGGTTGGTAGGTTTAAGTTTGATTGGTGGATTGTAGTAAATGGAACATAGCAATGTTAATGTCTCATAGTAATGACAGTTTCTCTCCTTCACAATTTCAAGTGACTTTACCTTGCTATGTTTAGTATTTTTCTTGAAGAACAAGTGAAGGTGCCATATGCCAAATATGTTTCATGTCATGACATCTCCACCAACTCTCAATGATACATACATCTGTCTTAAGGATTTGACTCCATTTTTGTCATTTTATGTAAGACTGCCAAGGTTTTCTCAAAGCAACTGAAGACACTGACTTACCAATCTGTTCCTGATGCATTAGGAGTAGAGAAGGAGTAGAGCCTAAGAAATATGTGAAATGTATTCTTTTTCCTCTTTCTAAAATTTTCAACCCTTCTCATTTCCTTCATTAAGAATAGGCTCATGAAAATGAATTTTTTGCTCTGCATTTTGTCTGTTTCTGTTACAACTCTTCTTTCTATGCATACTACAACAAAACTTTTCTGAGTTAATAGAATGTGTGAGATTAAATAAGAGGTGAGAAATTAACAGCCAAATAACAAGTAAATCTTGGCTGCAGCCAAAGCAAAGAAGGAGAGAAGGCAGCACAGAAGGAGGGAATAAGGACTCCCAGAGTGAGAACACATAGAAGTGCTGTCTCCAGTTTGCTGTTGTCCCTTCTCTTTTCAAAACAGACTCATGCAATCTTCATAGTTATTATTGTCCCCTTCTGATTAAGCCCTGCCATTAGCCCTGCTCCTTACACTAGAAGACTGCATTCCATGTAAACACTCAACTTTTATTTTCTTGCAGGCCAACTAAGAGAACAAGCTGTCCACAAGGAAGTGAAATACCAATCCTTCCCCTTAAAAGTTAATCTAAAAAGCATAAAACTCTTCTTTCCAGTGCAGCTGCATCAGTGTCCTACTTTGGATCTGGAGTCGCACCCAAAGTCCATCTTGGTCATCCTCACTTACCAAATTTTGGTTCAGCTTGCTGAACAGTCAGACTGTGCAAACTAGGTTCTTTGCAAGGGAAAGTAGCCCAAAAATGTTTTCCAGAAGCACACCTAACACACTAGTGGGCACTCTGAGGAGCAGACTGAGTGCTAGTCTGCAGTAAGACACACAGAAATTCAAGTAGGGGGCCTCAGCACAAGCTGTTTCAGTCTACTGCTCCACTGTGTCCCCACTAGTCAGTGAAATACTCTTCTTTATCCAGGTTCTCATTCACTGACTGTAACCTTGGCTCTGTAACCAGTCTGTCTCTCCCCAGTTCTGCCTGCACTGAGATCTTCCCTTCACTTAAAAATCAGCAAAGCATAAGGAAGTGAGTGAAGTGACATAGCTTCATACCAGCTGAAGATCTCAACTCTCCTGCTTTCATCTGCCAGCTCTGTCTCTCTCATGCTCAAAAGATGAATAGAAAGAAAAGCTGATGGAAGAAGTAGGACCTGTTGGGACATACACAGCAGCATTTTTGTGACAGATCCATCCAGTTTTACTTCAAATCTGCTTCAAGTAGCACTGCACCTTTGGATTGGTTTTTAAATGGTAATGTTTATTCCTTATTAATAACAAGACTGTCTCATAGTAGACAGTTTTGGACCAAATCTGTCTAGTGCTCACATGTTTGAATAGTCACAAAAGAATTTTAACCGTTGCCTATAAATTTAATTGCTTCATAGCAATTATTATACAGAATAGTATATGTTTTTTATTACCCTCAGGTCCCTTTTTAATAGGAGTGCTGTGCTTTGTACAAGTCAATTATTTTTGATAGCTACAGTAATTAATGTTTAATTATATTTTATTAGTCTCATTTTGTTCAACTATCTTGGAACCAGTCCAAGCATTTCTAAATGCTATACTTTGTGTGTGCATGTGTGCACACATCTGCATACTCTTCTTGTGTTGATAAATGCAACCTCTGAGTGCATTATTCTCACAGAGGGGGAAATATGAGACTCATCTCAGAAGACTAAAGAAACACATGTGCTGTCCTCTTTCCCATGGCTATCAATGATATCCCTCATGCTCATCTCACAACTGCAAGCAATCTCCCAATTTTCTCCTACACAGATACATTTCTGATGTCTCCTGATAGATGTTTCTCATGAGTTTAGAACTGTATTTTCAATGGCTTTCACTGTGCACATGTATGAGCAAATTTTTTCCTCTTCACTTATTTTCACTTTTCCTTCTTTGTTGGATTTCTGCCTTTTTCCTCTTTTATTTCTCTTTTCTGTAGGAATGACTTTTGCCACTATTTCTGAATCCTCTTTGTACCTTTTTTAAAAATGTTTTTCCCTTTCCTTTACAGTCTTTCTTCCCCACTTTAAAGGGAGTAAAAACTTCTGTCTTCCTCTGAAATCCTTTTTCCCAAGTCTCATGTTACACCAGGTGTGTAGCCTATCTCAGAAGTAAAACAACTCTATAATTTTATATTTCGTTTCACTTTTTCTGTTTGGGTTGGTGATTCATTCCTCCTCTCTCTCTTTCTCCTCAATTTTATCACTCTGTCATCTTTCCCCTCCTTATTCAGTAAGCAAATTGTGTTTACTTTGTTCTTTCAAAAAGAAACTTTTTCATTTTGGCTTTTCATGGCATACTTTTTAATTTTGGCTTTTCATTGAATCTTTGTGCACTTCATATGTTTGTCAGTTTTCCTGTGAAATGACAATAGCATGAAAATACTGAAAATAATTTACTGGAACTTTTTCTTCTTGAAAGAATATACCACCATTTGAATTGCAGTGACCAAGCATTTTTTCCCAGCAAGTTTAGGAGCTTGTGATCTTAAGAATCCACAGAAAATCTGCTGGCTACACACACATTACTATCTGCTGTCTCTCTTGTTTGGCTTTTCTAGGTTCCATGTTTGACCTTTCTCCATCAGTGCAGCAGCTGTGACTAGTTTTGTTCTGAGTACTATTTATGTTATGGGAGTATCCAAAGGCCTTAATCAATCCTGGAGCTTCATAACCTGAGTGTCTTACATTCCTAGAAAGGAAGATTCATTCAGCTTAAATGGAGGCTCTACTGCTTAAATGGCTGCAATGAGAGTTTTGCTGTGTGCAGTTTTCAAGGCTAACCTTTCTAGCATATTTGCCTAGAACACAGTGCAGTAAAAAGCAGCTGCTCATGACTTCTTGAGGCTGGCATTCCACTGACAGGTGTTTTCTGTTCCCCTCAGTGATGATTGAGTTCAGCATTGTGAATTTTGCACATAAATCAGGGATCAGAGTCACCAATGAAGTGTGGGAAGGGGCCTGAGTTGTCTCACTCATTAATTTCTTTTTATTGCGGTAAACTAGTGTTGACATGTCATGTTTTGGGGACAGATATTTTGCATGTTGAAGGAGAGCCAGTGTTTCAAAGCTGTCTTTGCCTGCTGCTCACTCCTGCTTCCTCCACTTTGCTGTGAGTACTTGCAGTGCAGTTTGGTATTCAATAAAATCTTTCTCACATTGGTTTAAGAATGCTCACTGGGTATGAGTTATGAAGAACCCACTGGAAATAATAGGAATGGTTGTGTACTGGCCACATGTTAAAGAACATTTTAGAACTGCTGAAAGAAAAACTTCTTTACACAGTATATTAGATAGAGCAGTGGAAACTGAGGAAAATTATCTTTTCTGAGAGACAAGGAAAAGATAAATAAATAAAAAATATTTCCCTCAGTATTAAAAGCATTGACAAAAGGCAAGGTTCTCAAAAAGAGATCACACCTCAGAAAGACATCCAGGAGAAAGAATGTATGGACTACATGACTCACTGAATGCTCCTAGAGGTGGACAGAGAGGAGTCCTGCTGTCCTCCAGATACTGTGGCAGAATTGTGGTACAGGTTTACTTTGAGACTTCGTAAAGGTTTTTGAGTTGGAGTGGTCCTTGCCTCCCTCCAGGCAGAATGCTTTTGCTAATACTCATTATCATCAGACCAGATATCTTCTCAATATATGAAAATTCAGATTCTTCCCAAATAAATCAGAGTGGGACCTTGAGTGAGTACCTAACTATTCACCTACTCTAAAGAATTATGGTTTTTTACTACTCTGCCCTAAGGAACCCATCTAAAGCCACTTAATTGAACCCAATGTGTTCCTATTAAAAGCTTGAGCATACCAGCATTTTCCATTGCTTATCATGAGACGTTTACCAGCCGGCTCTGATTGTCAAATCCAAGTGCCAAATGCCAATAAACATTTGTAGGGGCACTAAATGCAAGCATTGCTCATTCATCCTTAACCCTTTGCCTGAACAGAGACTGCAGAAGGCACAAACAGCTTTGGCAGAGGTGCTGCTTGTCCTTTCTCCCAAACACAACCCCTAAGGCAGCCTGCTCAGAGATACCCAGCGCCTCACAAGGATGTGCAGTGAGGTCCTCGAGGGAGCTCTCCAGTCACACAACACTGTTCAGGAATTACTCAGCTGACTGAAAGGGCCCTGTTCCTCACTTCACTGCAGTGATGCTCACGGGTGTGACATTAAACAAACTCTCACACATATCTAATTAAATGGGGCCTGAGCACCGTGTCCCTTGGTGTTTAACGCGGTGTGGGTTCTTGTGGATAACTCACACTGAGCCAGAGATGGCTGGTTTGTAATGAGATTACAAGATCTGATAATAGCTCTCCAGTTATTATCTCTGTGCCAAGACATTTGTAGCTGTAAAAGGCATTATGTTCAGGAGACTGGAGGGTGCACTCCTAAGCCTCTGAGAAGTAGATGGGAAACAACTTTGCAAGTTGAGCAGATTTACTACTTCCCCCAAAGAAATCCCTGTCTTCCAGAGCTGAGAAAGACAAATTGCTGGAGAATGCCCAGATGTGATTGTGTGCAGCCACTTTTGCTCCTGTCAGCTCCAGTCCCAGGCATCTGCTTGCAGGCTTGGACCCAAGCAGCATCAATCAGATGAGCTGAAACAGCGCAAGAAGAAACACCCATCCCAAAAAAATTGTGGGAATTTTTTGTTGGGTATTTCCCAGCAGAAGACTCAAAAAAAAAAAAAGACTAAAAACTTTGTCATTTCCAGTGTGGTTGGTACTAACCTAAGTATGCAAAGGCAAATTCAAAGAGATCATTAATTCAAAGAGATAGCACTTAAAAACAGTCAAAATACCAAGCACTGTGCAAACTATTTCTTAATCTTAGTAATAAATGTAGACTGTAAAATATTAACAAAGATAATGACTAGCAGATTAGAATTTATTATGCAAGACTTCTTCACTGTAACCAAGAGGGATTCATTAGAAATAGATTACAATGTACAGCAATAATAACAGACAATTATTGAACATAATAAATCTATGTAAAGAGAGGGATGAGTTAATGTCTGTCTTTTCTATTAGACAAAGAAAAAATTAATCTGATCATGTAAACTCAAGTCATTCACTTCTAACTGTCCTCAGATTTTCCAGTGAGAATGAACAGGTCTATGTGCAACAGAAGAGAAGAATGAATATGCAGAAGTGAACTCATGGAGATGTTGTAGAAAGAGGCATAAGCTCAAAATGCCCCACTCATTTTCCCATAGTTAAGTGTAGCCTTATGTAACAACCACAAATAAATAAATTGGGTAAGGATAAGTGACATTAGTAAGTAGTACATTAATATTTCTATCACAACGAATATATGCTATTTGTTAGTATTCTACATTTTTCTTTCTTGCTTGGTTCAGTTAGATTGTAAGAAAGGAGGATGTGGGGAGTTTTTAACAAGGCTTTAATTAATATTCAGAGCGCATTGTGGCATTATATTTCTAATATTCAAATTTCTATGCTATTTTAGGCATTTTATTAAAAAATTTATTCCAGTGGGAACTTGTTTTATAGTGCTTCAAATTGTCAAATATTGTTATCTGTGGCAAACTTTCTACAATTCCACCTGCAGGAAACATCTGCTTTGCAAATTTTCCAAATAGTAAACAGCTTTTTTCTAGGTTCTGTTGTCTTTACTCTGGTTTTCCTCCAGCCTTTCATGCCTTTGCCAAGCTCAACACAAGAAAGCTAATCTCAGAATGATCCAGTGATCATGTTAGGCCATTTTTCTTAATCTGAACAGACAGTCTTTTCTGATGCTGCCAGCTGACTGTACTGGGACCCAGCATGTTGGACTTACTCATGAAGTTTCATGGATTTTACAATCAGTTGAACTTTGCATCCAACTCCTGGGTTACAAACAGGTGGACACTTGTCTGTGTCTTCTGCAGCAAAGGGCAGAACCCGTTCCACTGGCTGGTGACAAATAGCTCTGTTCTTGTTATTGCTGTTATTACCGACAATAATTACGGTAATAAACGTCTCATCAAGAGTTACTTATTTAGACAAATGTGTTTCCTTCTCCTTTTTCACTAAATATGTACTTAGATGGTGTTTTTTTAAAAAAAGTTAAATGCTTTCATTTTAATGTCCAAAGCAGCTGGCAGATACTCACTGTTCTTCAGTATGATTGACCTTAAGTAGGATGGAATGTTCATAAATTTAAGATTAAAAAAATCATGACTTTGAAAACAAGACTTTTGATGCTATTCTGTGAATTTTAGCCCTAAATCTAAATTTCTGACCTCTGTTGAAAAATACAAATAAAAGCTGATAAGGCTAATAAATCACTCTCTGATTTGAACTGATCTCCATTAGAAATAGAAATTTGTTGCTTATAAAGTACACCTCTTGGCTCTCATTAAATCCTTGTAGTAGTGATACGCTGCACTTGAAAATCATAGACTGGAAAATAAATACATTCAGGTTGCATTGCTGGGCCAGTACTCTGTATCCCAGTGGTAAACTTAGCCTATTAATGGCTAATGCTTTAAAGAAACACAAAAGCCCTAAGGCTACACTTGTATTGCATTGTAGCTGCATAGTAGCTGTGAATATTAAAGCCTTTGAACTTGTGAAGTAGCACATTGTCCTTGATTATCTGTAACTGAATCTAGACCAACTTTTGACACAGTTTGGCTAATTGCTCCTGCCTGAAAATGCCTGGTATCTTTTATAAAATAGCTTTATTCTCCGCTTAATTGCCTGAATAAAAGAGACATGCTCAACAGGTCATGCAGCAATGTTAGGCATTAGATGCTGGGTACCTGATTTTGCATAGATGTCCATGCTCATCTGCTCCTTTGAGGTGACTTCAGGAAGCCCCACAGAAGTCCCTCACCCCCCTGCTCTCACATCTCCTTCCCCACCTTTGCAGTGAGCAAAGACCCTCGGTGCTGGACCTTTCTGACTTTCTTCCCTCTGTCCTTCCCTTGCCTTCTCCTACCCTTCCAATGCAGTCTTCATCCAAGGTCCCTTGAGACAGGGAACAGGATCTCTCACTGAGATTAGAGAAGAGTATTTGCAGCTATAGAGATCATAAGAATGTCCCTCCCTTCCTATCCTTGTCCCTCCCCTGCTAACAGAGCACAGGGCTCTGGGGGTTTTGCCAGAGTATTGGCTGTCCTGAGCAGCAGCTCCATGCAAGGAGAGAAGACAAAATCCTCTCCTGGCCTTTCTTTTTTCCTGAGACAGACAGACACAATAGAGGAGTGTCTTTTCCTGCCATTCGGATGGTCCACATGAAGAACACAGTGCCAGTGGATCCATACCACTCTTGACTGGCTCAGTGGTGCCAAGAGCATCCATCGGTACTCCTGGCTCACATCTGGGCATGAAGGACCAAATGTTCTAGCCTTGCAGTTAGCTGACACCTGAATTATGCAGCATTCAGAGGACCAACACACAGAAGTTGGTACAAGTATGTTCCAACACTTTATCCCTGTTTCTGTACTTTTTACATGGCATAATCACATTGAAATCCTAACAAGCAGGTGGGTATGGAATAAGGCAGCCCCTCATTTCCAAAGCTTCCTCACAGAGGCATGCTTGCCCCCTTGTGTGTCATGAGTGGCTGCATCTAGCTCCTGTGAATTAGCACTGCAGCAACACGGAAAATTTGAGCTGTGTCACTGTGAAAAGAAGCAGCTCTGGTGACGTGAAATGAGTCACCTTGGAGTGGCTGGCAGCACGCTGAAGGGCACAGTATGCTTCTTGGGACAGTAGCTGCTCAAGGATTTGTTTTTTCCCAATGTCTTATATGAGTAAGGAGCTAAAATAGTGTTCTGTGCAGTTTTCAAACTCCAGGAAGGGTATCAGTCAATCTGACCTTTATCGATTTTGAAGACAAGCAAGTGTAGTCTGGAAGAGTTGCTCTCCCACTGTGATCTGTTTGGGCAGACAGCAAGCATGGGGTTCTTGAAAACCTCAGACTTCTTGTTCTGAGTGTGGAAGCTGTTGGGTTTGACCTAGATCTTTCCCTGCCTGGTTTAGGTCCTGTCACTGACGGCTCTATTTACATGTGATTTACGGGACTAAATTGTTGGTTGGTGTTGCACTGTGCACTCACACTACAGCAACACCTTCCTTTTAATTTTGGTACTGCTTGCTTTCTATTTATCTCAGGATGTACAAATCTGCAGTGCAATTTGTTTACAGCTAAGGCTACACTTACTCAGTTTGAGAGCTGAGAAACTGAAGTTGCAGATTGCTGTCAGAAGACATGGACCACTATTTTAAATGTGCTTTTTACAAAGTCATTTTATTTTACACATTCAGTGTTAACATGGCAATTTCAGAAGGAAGCTATGAGGGAATATAGTATAAATTCAACTTGAAAAGGTTGCCTTTCACTAGTTACAAACAGAGTTAAATCATTTCACTACCTTATTCTAGGTTCTTTTCAAAGATTTAGTTGTTTAGATTATGCCATTTTATTCAGACATGTACAGCAACAGCTTGTTGAAGATTCATGTGGCAATGATGTCTGCAGTCTCAAGATGAACTGGACAGTGAAAATGATGCACACATTTAAGTTAATTTAAATCTATTAATTAGTTTTAAAAGAGCAAATTATAAATATTCATAATGATAAAATATAACTAGAATCCCCAAAGGACTGAGCTTATATCCTGGATGAGTGACTTGCAAATTTGCCTTTAAAGTAGGGGGTGGGGGAAGGACACAGTGCTATTTTTTAGTTGTAAGTCAAGAAGAAGAGGCAAGGTGAGCCAGCAAATACAGATAACAGTACATGGTTCTTCTCTTTTCCAGATTTGTTTGAACTGCTTAGGGAACAGAGTGAAACCTATTTCACAACTCAGAAAATGTGAACAAATGGGTTTTGAGAGCTGTAAAATTAAATATCAATGATTCCTTCTCACATTCAAGCAATGTAGCATCAGGCTTGAGAATAAACATAATTATAAGAATTAATAAAATTAGTTAGAGGACACACCATCGTACTGAAGATTTTCACTGAGCAGAAATATTCTCAGCTGGTATAAATCGGTATGGCTCCATTGACGTCAAAGGCTCTGCAGCAATCTGCACTGGCTGGGGAAGCAGTCGTCTGTGGCTAAGAGTGTTTTTACCCAGGCCAGACCTGCTGCTTTAAGGATTTTAGAAAAAACAGAAGAATGCCTCATGGTCTTGTGACAATTGCTTGTTGCTGTCAGAGAAAATATTGTACTCAGTGTGCATCAGCGCAGGCTGCTGGAACAGAAAGACACCTTCATTTGTGAGAATTATATCTGAGCACTTTGGACATTATTCAGTTTTACTGGCCTGTATTTACTTTAACTGGCTTTATTTATTTTCTTTCCATACAAGAATTTAGTGCATACACATAATACTTTCTCTCTTCTTTATGATTGGATTTGCTTTATCAACTTATCTCCCTTAAATTTGTTTTGGTTATAACTGAGCTGTTACTTTTTACATATAAACACTGTCATGTAGGAATTGCCTTTCTTCGCAAGACCAGCTATGCCTCCAGTCCAGCATTCTGCTTCTGGGCTCAAGGCAAGGCACTGAGGTTCAAAATAACCTGCTGATGGGGAGCATTGCTTCCACAGTCTTGAGGTTTCTAGTTGCTTTATACACTGGAATGTGAGGCTTTATACTTCTCATTAAGAAAACTGTGTTTGCCAACTAAGGTAACAGAATGTGTTCTCATTACCTGCATAAAGATCCTGTCCCTTTTTAATCCTGCTATGCTCCAGGCTTTTCTCATTACCTTGTGACAGTGAATGCCACAGTTTAATTATGTTTCACCTAAAAAAAATTAAATCTGTCTTCAGTGTCCTCAAGTGTTCTCTTATGTTGGGATTGCAAGAAAAGTCAAATGGCAGCATCCAATTGACTTCTGCAGGAATAATCTGTGACCCATTCTTCTGTCAGCTAAGCCATTCAAGTCTTTTCCATCTGTGTTCATCTAGGAGTCCACCCATGCCTTTTATCATTTTTACCAGTTATGTCAAATCCTCTTTTCCCCGTGTCCTCATTTGGTCTCTGTCCTAACTGTAGGACTTCCCAGTCCTGATCCCCCAGTAGTCAGAGAATTTTCTGGAGCACATTGATGCCTCCTTTCTGCCTACTTACCTACTTTTCTTCTAGAAGTCAAAGCATGGGGTGGTGCTTAAAAATCTAAGCAAAGGATGGTACACAACTGGGCATTCTTCCCCAGTTAACACAAAACTGTTGGGACCTCAGAGCTGAGAAGTTCTCACCCACCCCAGAACTAAACATCACGTTTCAAGGCAGGTCATTAGCTTCAAGCACACCAACCTCATCTCTTCCGACTGGGGAGATAGAAGGTGTGAGAGATAAAGGTCTCACTAGAGGTGATCTTTTACCTGTACCTTATGAGATGTGTCCTCCTACCTGAAATGGAGCAAAACTGATTGTAGATTTGTGCTGTCATCTTGTTGTCTTCACAGCATGGTGACTTTGTGCAGGGTGTATTTATCAGATTACAGAATACCCAACAGTGCAGAGATTAGACTGAGTTAGCTAATCATACAGCACATTCCATATGACACATATGACCCAGATGTGAAACAAAAAATATTGCCATTATGATGAGATCAGTTTTAAACCAGAACAGAAGATGGAAATTTTAAAATCTGTAACATTGCCTAGGTAACATAAAACCCATAAAATGGCTTGCAACAATTGGTGGAAAAAACCACAAATCACTATGCAAAATAAAAGATAAGTGCGTGGCAGAATTATAGCCCCTTAGCCCATATGGTATTTATACATATTGTTTTTATTTGTAGGCATGCAAAAGAGAATAAATGTAAATATCTCCTTCTTTTTGAGAAAAGAAGAAAAAATAATACTTTAGTATTGCCTTAA
The DNA here is from genome assembly GCF_028018845.1 of Melospiza georgiana. Lineage (NCBI taxonomy): Eukaryota > Metazoa > Chordata > Aves > Passeriformes > Passerellidae > Melospiza > Melospiza georgiana. The sequence continues at coordinate 22,742,281 of NC_080431.1, forward strand.
GTTTATAAACAACTTTCATACTGAAGGATCCCTGACTGACAGGGGAACTGAAATGCAATATTCAAAATGCATCCTTCAAAATGCTACACTTCATATTTCTGGTAGCATTGTTCATTTATTTGAAACAAGGGCTTCTTAAAGCTCTGTCTGTCTTTTCTATGTTTAATATAAGTTTAACAATTTTGGAGCTCAACAGATAAAAATATCCAGTTGAAACAGATTGCTCTTCTAGTCTCAGTAACTAAACTGAGGCCCAGAAAAAATGTCTTTGCCTAAGCTAATGGCATCTCTTGGTGTGTCTTGGTCTAAAGACCTTCCTCTTTTTCAGAGGGTGGTTGCATAACAGAGTTTTTGCTATATTTGCAGCAGAGCTGTTTAAAATTATGACTCCTTTATGCATCTTCTCTAAGAGTGTCCCCTGCCACCTCTAGCATGTAGTCCTCCTCCCCTGAAGGAAATTCTGACCACAGTACTGAAAATGACAGTATTCTTGAGTGCCAGGTAGGGTGCTAGGGAAGGGCCTTCACACCTACACCTGCAGCAGAGTTGTTGTTGGTGAAGTTATTTATGAGGATTGTGGCTAATGTCACTTGACAGGTGCAAAAGACTCTTCCTTGAGCAGTCACAATGGCTGCTGGATCATTAGGTCTCCATTAGGGATTTATGTCTTTTTGCACAAGAAATAGTCCTGTGCTGATTTTTGAACAAGTGCAGTTTTTCAGTTCATTTTGTCACTCTGCCATGTGCCCTGAAATCTAGTGATATTAAGCAGTGTTTCAGCAAAAACTGTTTTGAGAGTGCCTCTCTTCTTTTCTGTTTCCTCTTTATTTTCAATACTGTCAGCTCTCTCCTCTAAATTGCCAACCTGTGCTTTATGAGCATCTCAAGTTTTGTTCTAAGCAGTATTAATACAGACAGGCTGTCAGCAGCCTCGTTGTGTAAATACTCCATTGGTTCCCTGAGGGAGCCATCTTGCTTTGAGCTACTTAGCACTTGGTCTACGAGTTGGTGGCTGTAAGGAGGCTGGTGTCCCTGAGGAGCCAGGTTAAACAAAACCCCACAGCTTGTCTCATCTTCATTTTTCCCCTCCTGCCTTAATGAATGCAGAGAGATTTTGTTGACGTCTGCTAAATGGATCCCTTATATAAAAAATAGTTAACAGCACTTTCTATCATGGATGGCCATAAGGCTGAGTTTGACTGGGAGAAGGAGGACCACAGAAAGAGTTGTTCTGAATAGTGACCCTTAGTTTGCATGGCAGAAGTCTACAGCATCATCAGGCTTCAGTCATGTTGTGCCTTCTCAGCATCTCCCCCAGTTTAGTGGCGAAGCAGAAGCAGCTGTCAAGATTGCCAGGAAAATACATTGAAAAGGCAAGCTGAAGAGATAAACACATGCAGACTGTGCTGCTGGGCTGGAGCAGCACACCCACAGCAGGCACGAGCAGCCTAGCACTGCATTTCATGTCACACTGTTGTGCAAGCTCTCCATTGCCTGCAGCAAATGAACTCTCAAAGCCGTAAGAGGGGAGCAAGTGACAGGATGAATTAAAGAGCTGCAGCAGCAAGGCAGTAGTGGAAGCACAGAAATGCTTATAGGGTATCAGAAGGGACATCCAGTAAGGCTGCAGCCAGTATTTGAGGAGAAAAAAAGATAGTTAGGACCTCTCTACAGCATTATCATCATAGAGTGGTATCCATGTAGTGTTACATGGGAAACCCTAGTGAGCTATCAGTCTCCTGGGATAGTTCAGGTAAATCTTTCCATATGGGTGCTGTCAAAAAGAAATCAAGTACTAACTCTGAGACCATAACGTGATATGTGATCCTTGGGAACTACATCAGTGACCACCAGTAGGACAGTCTGTGGAAAAAATGCTGGAATATTCCTTAGGTGCTTCAGAAAGAGCAGGATTGATTAAAACTATTTGATTTCCACTACCAATAAACAGATTTTGTCAGAGGGTTCTATATCCACATCTAATTTTAAAAAGATGCATTCTATCTCACTTCAAAAAATCATGTAAGTGGATACATAAATATTTGTGTATGTATATGTATCTAAATATATGTCTCTCATATGTGCATGAATAGATATATGGAATCATAAAATGGTTTGGATTAGAAGGGACCATTAAAGATCATCTAGTCCAGCCTTCCCTTGTAATGGACAGAGATACCTTTCACTAGACTGGGTTCTTTAAACCCCTATCTAACCGGGCCTTGAACACTTCCAGTGATGGAGTATCTGCAGCCTGTCTGAACAACCTGTTTCTGTATCTCACCATCCTCACAGGAAAAAAATTTCTTCCTTATATCCAATCAAAACCTACCATCTTTCAGCTGAGAACCATTACTCCTTGTCCTGTCACTACAGGACCTGATAAAAATTGGTTTTCCATCATTCATAAAGTCTCCTTTATATACTGAAAGATGGCAAGGTCTTCCTGAGCCTCTTTTCCTGGCTGAGCAGCCTCAACTTTTTCAGCCCGTGTTCATGAGAGGTGCTCCAGTCCTCTGAACATCTTCATGGCCCTCTGGACTCCAACAGGTCCATCTCCTTCCTATGCTGGGGAGCCCAGAGCTGGATGCAGTGCTCCAGCTGGCGTTTCACCAGAGTGCAGTGGCTCTGTTGGACACGCTGCTTCTGATGAAGGCCAGGATACACAGCTGGATTTCTGTGCTGCAAGTGCATGTTCCCAGCTCATATCTGTTTTTTTATCCTCACTATCCCCAAGTCTTCCTCCATGGGGCTGCTCTCAATCCATTCTCAATCCATATGTGTTTGTGTATTCATAGGATATCTCAGGAAAAGCAAGAAAATGTGTTACAGTCTCTTCTTTTGATCCTTTCCTATAATCCATTGATTAATTGTTTGTTGGAAGGAAAATCAGAAACTGGAATTCTTTGCTGGATGAGTGCCATGACCACCAAGCCACACAGTTATTGTCTTGTCATTAAATACAGGGTTTGTTGTACTGCATGTCTTGTAATGAGAACTTTGCACCTACTTTTACACCAGACATTGTGTGATAACAAGAAATTTCCATCACCTAAGAAAACATATTGAATATTTTTGAGGATATCATTAATATTAGTATTTCTGTGTCAGTCGTTTCAGTCTATGTTTTGATGTTCTGTTCAGTCCCAGCAACAAGTGCTCCCCTTCTACCATACCCAGAACATCAGTTCACAGAGCTGAATTTTGGGTTTGGCAATAGTCAGGTAGGTGATTTTTCTGAAATTTCTAAAATAAAGGGGGAAAAAACCCAGAAGAAACAAAGTCCAGCATTCAGAGAATTGCATTATAAGTGTCTGACTGTGAGACACTCTCTCTGGGGGAGGTCAAGCATCACTGACTGTGCTGGGATCTACTCAGAGCTGAGCACATAAATATCAAATCCAGGGAGGCTTATGTTGAGATGGCATCAACCTCCAGGAAAGCACGCTTTTCCTTTATACAAGAGAATCCTGTGCATGTGGGAGCCTGTGAGTATGATCTCAAGCATTTTTAAATATGCATAAGAACTTAAAATGGCTTTTTTTTTATTGTCAGAAGAACCAATGTTAACTCCTGCTGGTGATAAGCAGACCTCTCTGGAGTGTCTCAATCCCTTCCCTCCTCCCACTCCTATACAATTTATAATGCTCCCAGGCTACTTTTAGCCAGTTGCTGGAATGAATTGGAGGAAATCAATTCAGGAAATAACCATTAACTGATTTGTTTTGCTTAAAACTCAGAAGGTTCAGTTCCACTATCATCAGTCAGCAGCAGTAGGAAAAAGAAAAGGGCAAACAGGACGTTGATTACGTAATATGTGCTTTCTTTCAGTTCTCTAACCAAAGAAAAGTACATTAAAATGTATAAGAATTAGCTGAAAGTGAAAATACAAGCAGTGGTTTTTTCATTAAAACCAAAAACTAGAGAAATTGTTTCTAATGGAACAAAGCATCCTACCTAAACCCAAAGGTAAAATGCTGCTGGAGAACACACCTGTGCTGAAAGCAAAGCCACTGTGAAATTAGACTGATGAAATGGGATGAGGAAGAGATGGCAGAGGTACCTCTACCTAGAAGCATTTGAAGGACAGCATGACTGCATGCCTCGAGGATACTTCAGAGAGGACTGAGAAGGATTTTCCACCCTTTGCTTTGACACTGTTCTACTTTCTCCTTGCAAACTGGTGCCTGGCGTGGAGAATAGAGCCCAGGCATTCTGTGTCCCGAATTAATTCCCCCTAAAGCAAGGGAGTTATTTACTAGCTCCCTTTCTTATCCAGTGTAAAAATAGTGGAACAGCTTTAACAGGAAGAAATTGCATATGTCCCATCTTCACGTTGGTGAGTGGGAGTTCAGCCATGCTGTTACTGGGACCAGGATGGATCTAAATGTAGCACTCTGGTCTTCCCAAGGAGCATCTAGCGAGCACGCGACATGCACAGCAGGGCCAGGCTCACTCAGTCACTTCTGTGGGAGATATTCCATTTTTGCACCCTACTTAAACATGCAGTGAACCAGAGAGAGAAAGTGTGATGACCCAGGCTCAAATCCCTGCTTGCAGTCAATCAAGTCGCTGAGTGTATTTGCTGGTTCTCATCCATACTGTGTGCTGAAAGCAGGGCTAATGGTAAACAGGTTGCTGTCAATGTAAATGTATACCTGATTTTCTTTTCACCTTAAACAATTTAATAAGTTCATAAACAGTTCTGTGAAGGCCAGCATTGAAATTTGAAGTTCAGTAAAATATTTCTACACTAAAAGTTTGAATCTCTTCTCTTGAGAATGTGATCCAGGCCTCCTAGGACTTCACAGATAAATTGCTGAATTTTCTTGCAGAAACAGCATGAACAGCCAGCCATAAGCCTTTGTGCAGTATGGTCCAAGTGTGATGTTCCTGCCAATAACCCGCAGAAAGCAAGTCCAGGTTTTTATTCTTAGAGAGAAAAATTGTGGGTTTTTAGGTGATGAAATTTATTATCCCTCCATTTCTATTGCTCTTCACCAACCCCAGATCAAAAAAAAGCAGTAATTTAAAGGTTCTATCCGACACAGTGTCCTTGACCTGTGGTCTTACAGGCAAGCCACAAAACCGATCAGGAATTTTAACCACTACTCAGGATTTTGCAATATAATGGGGAAATCATTACCTAAATCTTGTATTGTATTCACTCCAGTACCAGCAGTAGGGTTTTGCTGTATTCAGTCTGGAATTGGAGTGATGACACTGTGTTTTAGGGTGGTCACACATATTATTTTTAAATTCCCAATAGTCATTAAATTCTATTTTAGAGAGAGTTATCTTTCATTCCTGTCTTTAAATATTTTATGTAGTTATTTCAAAGTTTTAAGGGTCAACAGTTGAGTGTCAGCCCTCAAAATCATTCACAGGTCACTGTGTATTCATAGCACTTTTAGTTGAAAAATACATCAATGAACATGCTGCAAATGTACCTGGAGACCATTTACCATGACCATGAGAGTCACCAGTGATCACTGGAGCAGAAATTAGAAAGAAATCACACCAGTGGCAGGACCAACATAAAGAACATATTTAGAAGAGAGTTTGATGCATCTTTTTCCATTTGAAAGTGATGCACTAGTATAGATCCCTCTTCTAATCAAGTAACCATGATATTTTAAAACATTGTCACATCTGAGATTTCTATGCAGTTCAGAATCCCTGTGTGATTCTGAAGGCAGTAAATGAGTCACTTAGAGACTGTAATTTAAAGATTTTAGGGGTAGGCTATATGGGTCATGCAGTTGTTCTCATGAGGTTTTAGGTTCGCTGCTACATAACTGCTTGGGAAGAGGTAAAAGTGAAAAGTTGAACGGGAAATCTGATCCTCTAAGTACTGTTCATTCTGCTAGTAAATACTGACTTCTCCCCCACCAGTAACTGGTATGAAAAAGAAACTGAAAAGTAAAAATTAAATTGTGCATTTCTTAGGTGAAGACACCACTGAGAGAGACAAGTGCTTTGCTATTTCATGCATTCATTTTTGTTTTCATCATTTCAAAATTATTCCTCAAATAATCGAAAGATGCAAACATTTGTGAAGGCAGAGTGTTTTGGTTTTTTTTCTTTCCTAATAATAAATTAAGGCCTGTCTCCAGTAGAAACATTGTATTTTTTCTTAGAAATACTGAGACTTCATCGGTGAAAATGTGAAAAAATCTGCTGGATGGAAGCAATAACTAAATGCCTAGAACACAATCTCATTTGCTAAAAATATAGGTACTTGAGTATTTGTGGTTTTTCCTCTCCAAGAAGTCTTAAGCTGGGGGACATTCTGGGGGTGCTCTGAACAGGGCAAGGAGAAACTTCTTTCTGCATCTGTCAGCAGGTAGAGTGTCAGCAGGGTTGATGCTTTGCTGGCTCCCACCATGTGATCCTCTTTTAGACGTGATCCTCTTTTAGACGTGATCACCTCTAGTGTCAGCAAGGTGCTCCAACCTGTCTCTGCTGAGTTTCCTGACCGCTCTGTGGGGTGGTTTCCAGACAGCTATGAACCAGTCTGACATCTCCAACTTGTATTCAGTTATATTAAGAATCATAGCATCACAGAATCATGGAATGGTTTGGGTTGGAAGGGTTTTTAAAGACCATCTAGTGTCAACCCTCCTGCCATGGGCTGGGACACTTTCCACCAGGCCAGGTTACCCAAAGCCCCATCCAACCTCACCTTTTTATGCATTAAGACTATATATGTGCTTGTGTTTCATAAGCTGTATAGGGTTTTCATTTGAAAACGTGGAAATTGTGAAAATTTACATCAAAATAAATCAATGCAATCCATACTGGTTTCAGAAATAATAAGAATAAAATGTATACCTGAACTCTTCTCAAGATGTCAGCATCCTTTTGGTGAGCTCACTTGACCAAGGGTCTCCTCTATGTGCTAAAAGAGGCAAAGGATTTTAAATGGTCAGATTGTAAACAAAGAATGCTTTATATGGTAAATGCGAAGTAGAATAAATTTTTTAAAATAATAGGAGAGAAGTACCAGATTGAACAAGCAGTAAATTATTTATTCCCTTTGGACAACTAAACTACTCTGAAAGAGAAAAGCTTTTATAAGAATTGATTGTGTACTAGCACATTATGACTGGAGCAATACTACACCCTACTAGTTCTTCAGGGTTTTTATTTCTGTAATATTTTTATGTAATAGCCAAAACAATAAATAAAGCCCAGAAATTTCTTTGTACTCTTTGTGTGGTGGGATAATGCAGCACCCTTGTCAGGCAAGAAACTACACAGTCTGTCATTTATTCTTATTATTGGCTAATATAGTATCTGATGTGGGGATGTTAGTTCATGAGAAATCTAGACAGGAACTAACATGAAAGGCTGTTCATCCCCATTAAGAAGAATAACAGTGTCATGAGAAATACGAGGACGCTGTTCCATTACGGCTGTTAAATGATGGGGAATGCACCATCCTAAGAAGCTCTCACTAACATCCTTTCTATCTGCAGGTTTCCATGAAAGTGCATTTATGACCCTTTGCACAGCATTTGTCATCATGAACACAACCTTTACAAGGTTTCCCCAGTTAGCTCCTCTCTCCCCCCCTTTCTAGCACCTGGCCAGGGTCACAGTGCATCTGGTCCTCAGCACCGCAGGCAGATGGAGGACGCGGGAGATGTGTGTTTGCACACATCCAGAGCAAACACCGCCAGGACTACAGCCCCCAGCCACAGGGAGGGGACGGGGACTGCACGGAGGAGCAAGTTGTGACCTTCTGCTTGGTTTTGTCACGGTCTCCGACTGCTCAGGAGGAGCTCCTGCATTTGAGACCAGGAGTTTAAATATCACGCTTTGATCAGTAATTGCGGTGCCGGCGCTAACCCTAAATCAAAATCTATAAAATGACAGCCATAAACTTTGGAGTACAGATTTTACTGCTGACCTCTTGGTGATATCATGGCCAATTAAAATTGTTAAGGTGTGTTCACTGTGCTCCCTGGAACCTGAAGTTCAGTTCTATTTCCAATACATAATTTGCAAATGCTACTGCCCTGAATACTATATATGTGTAAGAGACTGAAAATGTCTGTAACCTCAGTATAATTAGGGAAAGTAGTTAAAATAGGACACTGGAATGCATAGCAATATATCACTATGAGCCCTTTTTTTCAGAAATTACTCTTTCAAACAATAAATTTTTACAAGCATTTATAAAAAATGACCTTTAATTTTTTAGAGATCAGTCAAATTTATATTTTCAATCTACCACATTTTAGATTCATTCTTCTATCTTATATATCTAAAAACCTGATTTCTTGATGGATCCAGATTGTTCTATAATTCTATATACATATTAATTTCTAAGATTTTAAAACTATGGTCTGTTATCAAGTTTTGCCTCATTAAATAGTGCCTAAAGAACATAAACTCTATACTATTAGAACAAAAAAATATTTGTCATATTTTTAACAGGATCATTGGTTAAATAAAAAATTGAAAATCTTCTGAAAAAAGTATTAATATTTTTTTTGCTGTGGTAAGACAGGGTTGTGACTCTTTGCTAATAATTTGTAGTAATCCAAATTAGGAAGTGACATTTATGAGCTGTGTTTGGCATAATACATAAAATTTTAGCTAAAGGTAGAACTACTGATTTGCACTTTGGCTGGCAAATACTTTTTTATTGGTCATAGTGGTTCCCACCCGAAGAATTTAATAATGTCCAATGTTATTGGGTTAAGTTAATAAATGGGAAATTAAATTTTATAGACTAATCACTTCCATTTATCAAAGTTCACTTCTCTATAATAAGGAGAGCACAGCATTTTTGTATACATTGCATTTTCCATTTCTAATAACTTACAGCACGTTTTGTCAAGGTAGTAGCAATATATTACATCTAGGTAGCACAACCCATGGAGGGTCCTATGGGTCAGGGAGCAGTGTCCAGAAGTCCTATCAAAGCTGTCCATGTGGAAATCCTGCAAACAGGGCTGTACTTTTGGGCTGCTCTCCTCCCCAAGGCTTGTGTCTCTAACTCTGGACTGCAGATTGCAGCACTTAACTGTAGGTGTAGAAGAAGGGATTACAAGTGACCTCACTCCTGATAAGTCACATTGTTCTAATCACCTAAGGAGAAGAACAGCCTTGCCCTTAATGAGTTGCAGCTGTGACTAATGAAGATAAGTGTGATAAAAGGGAGGAGTCTGGAGGAGTCAGACCAGCTGTGAGGAAGGAGGCATGATCCAGAGAGACACAAAAGAAGAACAAAACAAGGAACAGAGTTGCTGCTGCAAAAGATCCTGACAGAGTTAGAGCCTGCAGGTAAAAAGCCTGTGGCCAGAGGCAGCAAGGAAATACTTGCAGTCCTATTCCAGCAGGAAATAGCCAGCAGAGTCTGTCACAGAAGCCAACAGTAGGAGCTAGCTGTAGTCAGAGACAGGATAGCTAAGCTGTAAAGAAGAATAAACTGAGGCTCTTTTCAGATTGTGAAATGAGAGTCTGGGTCTTACCTCATTTCTACCCATAATGAAAGGTCTGCTGCAATACCTGAGACTAAGATAGTACATCCAAAGGCAACTGATAAAGAAGGAATAATCTGCCTGTTTTCTGGGCTGCAGCACAAGGGGAAAGGAGAGCAAGGGCCTCTTCCTACATACAAACTGGAGAGGTAATGAACATTCCCTTACCTGAAGCTAGTGGTTTAGAGGTGCAAGAGTAATTCATTATATAGTCCACCTTGAACTGGGAGTTGATGGGATAATGATCTGCCAGCTTGATCATCTTCTTGAGAGCATCATAAAATGAAGATGAAACTGATGAGGGAGGAAAATCCTTCTTCAGTGAAGCAGGTGAAGTACTTCACCAGGAAGCTGGCATCTGTGACCACAAGAATGAAACTCTGGAAGGCTGATCAGAGGTGGAACTCCAGGTAATCAAAGTCATTGTCCCTGTAACATTTAGCTACTCCATATTCATTTGCTCAAGCCACTAGGTACCCTGGCAAACTCCTCCAAGGCAAAGCTATCTGAGGTGCTACCTGTTATTATCTTCCCCCTTCACTCCTTCAGTAACAGGTCAGCAGTGAGAGCACTCACCTGGAAAAGAGAAAGCCAATTTTCAATCTCTCCTTTGTCTGACAGGTTTTCAGTCCATGTTGTCTGTCTGCTAGATGTTCTCAGCTTCTGCCAGCTACCACTCCTTCCCTAAGGGCAGATGGCTCCACATCTGTCCCTGCTGTTTTGGTTTTTTTTCTCTGTAATAGTGGCTTTTCAGATTGCTGGCACTGTGTTCCTTAACCTTAGCAAAGCATCCTTGCCATGGAGGCCCTGGCTAAAAGGAAGCAACATTCTCCTGAAGGTCATGTGTTGTGTGGTACCAGCTCTACAGCTTTGTACTAAAAGGCTCCTCACGGTGAGAGCAGTGGGCTGGGAAGCTCATTGCAGGGCTTTACCTCAGGGTATTGGGTGTGCAAGTCTCCAGAGCCTGAATAAAGAGGTGTCTGAACCACTTCAGTGCAATCCTGGTGTCCACACTGGGTGATAGAGGGAGTCAGTATTTTTCCAACTGGGGAACATCCCTTTTCCCCAAGGCAAGGAACATGGAAATACTTGTGACTGTGGTGGGAGGAAGTGGGGAGCACAGCAGCCCAATTTTGTTCATCTTGGCACATCCAGTAGTAGAAAAGGATGCAGTGTGTGCAGGGACAGGTAACTTGAAGGTGCAGAAAGTTCTCTCTAAAGATCCTAGGCTCCCATGTGATAGAGACACTGAGGTGCTGGTGGCACACTGGATTGGGTCTCAGTGACAAACTGCTCTTTGTGGGTTGTTGATGGTTTAAATTCTCTCTGTTTTTAATATGGGGACCTTCTTGGATCATTTAGTTGTGTCTGTTCCATTTGTATATTCTAATTTGTCCAGTCATTGTGCTTTGTTTTGGTCTATTACACTTTGTTAAGTTATGCATTTTTATGGTTTTTTGTCCTATTGCTAGCAGGCTTAATGGTATGCTCAAAAAATCATTATATAATTGGACTTAATTTTTTTGTTTTTTGTGTACTTCACAGTAATGAATCTGTATCTAATATAGTCAAAGGTTAGAAAGAAAATAAAATCTAAGTATTTACTTTACAGAAGGGGAAAAAACCCCCAGCCTAAATTGTTGCAAACTTACCTGTTTGAAATAAAGGCATGACTAGTGCCCAAAACATCTGACATAAAGGCTATAAAATCATCTGTATCAAGGGCACGTGAAGGAGGCTGAGATTTTGCATTTAATCTGAACCTCCACAGATCCTTCAGAAGTGGCTGGTTTGTAATACAAAATTAATTAGCCATGATACAGGGGAGAAACAAGATGGACTGAAAACAGCTGCAAAGACTTTGGAACATGCTATGTAGCCTCTGATGGAATTATTCAGGCATTTCAGTCAGGTAGGAGGAAGGATATTTAGGGAGATGTAGGCATGGCAGAGGTTACAGAGTGCAGGGTAGTTGGGGAGAAGGTGCTTGCACCACGGGTGTTGTGACCATGCCTGGAGCTGATGGCAGGATGGGTTGTGCAGCTGGTGGAACCCACTCCTCTTGGTAAAGGGCTTGCTGTCCATCCCACCAGCCACTGATTCACTTCTGGGTCTCACGGTACACTATATGATGGACTCCAAGAAGACCCAGATGTCCCAATATGTAAATTGTTGAGCATTTGAGCCTGAGTGTCTTCCATACAGATGTCCATTTCAAGGGCCCTGGGAAATGTGCCTCAGGGTGCCCGACTATCTACTCTAGCATAGTTGATATAAGAAGAAAAGATGGCACGTGGCAGCTGTGTCAGCTAGGACCCATGCTGAGGTTCCAGGGCATTGCCTTTTGCCTCTCAGCCCTCTGTGGTCTGGGTGGGGTATGCACCAGTAGGTAATAAAGCTCCCAGGACCACTGGTCCCACGTGGTTCAGAAGGAAAGTCATACTTTTGAAAGGGGATAGTAGGAGTTTTATGGGCCTGGACATATTTGTGCTATTTAATTTGTTTGGCAAAAGTTTGTGTAGATAATCTATCTAAAGTGCACATCTCATGATGGAATAGAGCCTTTTATGTCCATAATACATGACCATTATATTAGAGTAACAGGCAGGACAAGGAAATAACAAATGGGAAGATAAGAGATTAGTATAGTCTTTAAAAATGTCTATTATTATTCAAAACTCTATAACTGTCATTGCTGAAGACAAGCTATATTATAAAAACACACTATAGTATTATCTGAGTTATGGAATCATGGCTTCTAGAGGCATAAATACCATCGTTTTGGCATTTCTGCTATGGTGTCAGTACATAGTTCTGCTTGTTCCATAGAATGTGGAAAAGCTAAATTAAAATTTCCTGACAGCTTCTGATTCAGCAGTTTTTTACAATAAGTAGAGGTTGTATCTACCTGAAAGCCTGTTTGAAATATGAAAAGGAAAAAAAAAAAAAAAAGGAAGTGAAAAGAGAGCATGAAAGAGAAGAGGAGAAGGCAAAGAAAGAGACCAGAGACATTAGAGAGGTGAAAGAGCACCTACTGGATGCTTCATCCAGGTGGCAGCCAGTCACTAGTAGGGTTCCCCGTGGCTCAGTACGGGGGCCAAACCTGTTTAGTGTTTTTATCCATGATGTGGAGAAGGGGATTGAGGGCCCTCTCAGTCTGTTTGCAGATGACACCAAGTTGGGAGAGAGTGTTGATCTGCTGAAGGGCAGAAAGACTCTGCAGAGGCATCTGGATAGGCTGGATCAATGGGCTGAGGTCACAAGTCTGAGGTACAATGAGGTGAAGTGCTGGGTCTTGCCCTTGGGTCACAGCAACCCCAGGCAGTGCTAGAGGCTGGGAAGCTGCCCAGTGGAAAAGGACCTGGAGGTGTGTCACCGACATCTTTTCATAAAAATCCTTTCTTTAGGATTTTTCCTTCTGGGAAGCTGAAGCCCCAGAAAAAGAATGTAAACAATGGTTATCTGCTGCTGTGGCATGCAACAGGTGCACCTGTGATTGGCCCGTGTTAGATGTGTACAATTAAGGGCTAATCAAAGACCGAGCTCTCTCTGAGACAGAATCAGAGAGAGCTCCTTTGTTATTCATTCCTTTTCTATTCTTAAGTTAGCTAGCTTCTGAGAACTTTCCTTCTATTTCTTTATAGTATATTTATAATGTAATATATATCATAAAATAATAAATCAAGCCCTCTGAACATGAGAGTCATTCTTGGCTCTCTCTTCACCCTGAAAAACCCTTGCAAGCCCTGTAACAGAGGTTCTGGTCCACAGCTGCTGAACATGAGCAGTGCCCAGGTGGCCAAGAAGGCCAATGGTAACCTGGCCTGTACCAGGAATAGTGTGGCCGGCAGGACCAGGCAGGAATTGTCCCCCTGTACTGGGCACTGGTAAGGCCTCACCTTGAGTCTTGTGTCCATTTTAGGCCCCTCAGTACAAAAATGACATTGAGGTGCTGTAGCATGTCCAGAGAAAGGTAACAGAGCTGAGGAAGGGTCTGGAGCACAACTTTTACAAGGAGCAGCTGAGGGAGCTGGGGTTGTTTAGCCTGGAAAAATGGAGGCTCAGGATGGACCTTATCACTCTCTACAACCGCCTGAAATGCCAGGTGGGGATTGGCCTCATCTCTGAGGTAACAAGTGACAGAAGGAAAGGAAATGGCCTCAAATTGCACCAGGCAAGGTTTAGATGTGGTATTAGGAAAAACTTCTTCACCAGAAGGGTTGTCCAGCAGTGGAACAGACTGCTCAGGAAAGTGGTTGAGTCACTGTTCCTGAAGGTAAAGTGATGTAGATGTGGAGCTTGGGGATGTGGTTTAGTGACAGATTTGGCAGTTCCAGGTTAATGGTTTGAGTCAATGATCTTAAGGGTCTTTTTCAGCCTTAATGATTCTGTTATTCTATGAATACCAGACTCAATGAAATCTGAGACCAGCAAACATGGTTAAAGTGTAGTTATTATCCAGTTAACTCAAATTGACTTGAACACACGTGGAAAGGGTGTTCAGCTGACCTGGTTAATGAGTAGTTAATGAACTGAAAGTTTTCCTTCTCATGGATAGGAGAACTAGGTATGCTTTGTACAGCTTAAATGCCTGAGCAAAATACATTAATTTCAGTGGCTTCTACTCAACTTGTGTAAATTATTTGGATTACTTAGATTAATCAATAAAGTTAATTTCCTGTCTTCTCTGCCCATCTTCTAAACAGACCAGAATAACATAGAGGAGAGGCAGAATTCCTCAGCTCCACAGCAGTACAGCCTGTCAGTTGGTATGTTGGCACCTGCAGATAGATGCCTCTGGAAGGCAGCAGATTTACAAGTGGGACATAAAGACCCAATGTCAGGTCAGGAACCTGCATGGCTGGTGAGGAGGACAGCTTGCAGGTTACAAAAACTTTGGGCACACATGCTCCAGAAAAGATAGACTGTGATATTTGGGCAATCTTTTGAGCCTTTTTTTACGTTTGTTGGCCAAAGCAAACTTCTGCTTATAGCCTCATCCCTCTGAATGAAAAGCTAAAACACTAAGGATGCCAGTAAGCTTCCTTTTCCATCAAATCCTTATACTTATAACTGATATTTCAATATTATCTTGTATACCTGAAGCCAATTTTTTTTAAACTATGCTTATTCACAGTATTTGTTTAATATATGAGTACCTTGCAACATCATATGGATTTCCTGGGGTTTGCATTAACTGTGACCATTAAATTGGTAAGCCAGCTTGTCCTCCGTGGTGCTAGGGATTTATTTTCTTGACTTTTTGAAGTTATTGCCTAAATCTTTCCCTACAAAGAACCAACTCATTCCCCCTTTTCCACTGTGGTTTGTTAAGATGGGATTCAAATGATCAGATTTCACTGCTGACATCTGAGCTAATTGTCTAGACTGTCCTTGCTGTCACAGGAGAGCAAGGAGCCTCATGGGTCTCAGTTCACTTAAGGCAGACATTTAAGACAGACCAGATGAGTGACACATTCTCAGTGCACATTTCTTGCTGGTGATTCATGTGAGTCAAGATGATGTGAGTGTGGCTGTTTCAATGTAAGTGAGTCTTTGCCACCTGTGAGTGACATCTGCAGGGGGGAGATGATTCCCCCTTTAGCAAGGATTTGCAGGTATAAGGGACCTTACTGAACAAATCAGGTTTTGATGATTAATTTCCCACTATATTTCTTAGAAACAATTTGTTTCCAGAAGAAGCATGCATTTCAAAATGATTCTTACATGCTGGACTTCTTTTGGACTAGTTTGGGTTTTGAGGAGGGAGGTGTTTTGCTTTTCTTGTTCTTCCCTTGAAATGCTTAGCTGTTGTCAGTTCAGCCAGAGTTTCTTGTGTCTGTTGCACAAATGTTCATGTGCAAAGCACGGTAATCCTTGAAGTCATGGCACTGACTTTCATTGCTTTTTAAAGACCCTTTAGGAGATTCCTAGAAATCAGCTTGGGACCAGGAAGAAACAGTGCTGTGAATATTCACGTTTTAACACAAGATGTTATTCAGTGTAGTAACATCTGCTGAGTCCTTAACGTGCTGTTTTCTCCAGGAAACTAGATCAGTAACACTTAAGTTTTATCTTGAATTTGTGCTGATAGTGTGATTCTTTGGACAAGAAGGGGAGAGTTTATCTGCATAGCCAGGAGCAGTGAAGAGCCCTTCAGTTTCTGGAGGTATTATGAAAAAGTTAAGCAGCCTTTACATTGCTGCTAACTAAAAGAAAACCAACACCAACCATATCAAAGCGAGTCAAAATAAGCCCTACCTCTCGGTGGCCAGTTGAGTGGATCCAAGAACAGATTTCATCCTTGCTAAATAGCTCAGAAACTTGCCATGGGTTTTGCAGTCTGTGTATACAAGAGCAAAATTCTGCCTTTTGCTGTCCTGCTGGTAAGCAAGGCCAGATCCTTAATGACCTACTTTTTATTATTTGGTAAAACAATATATATTATTCAGCAGGCCTCCCAATTAATTGATTTTCTGCTGGTTGGGATGTAAGAATTCAAGCTGATAACATAGATGGTGTTCATGATGGTAACACAGGCAGATAATGCTAGAAGGGAAGATTCAGGGGTTTTGGGCTTTTAACTGATGCAGTGAAGTGTGTTCATTTGTTCATTAGAAGTGCATTTAAATTGGCTTAACCATATGTTCATTTAGCTCTTCATAATACTTTAATACTGGCAGGAGTGAAGCCTCCCAAAGAACAATTCCCTTACGCTTCCAAACATGATGTTAAACCGATCTGCTTTAATATTCTTTCACTGCATAAAGCAAATGTATAAAACAAACTCATTTATCAAATGAAAAGAATACAAACACTGAAATACAATTACTTTTCTGATGGCTGTTGAACAGGTGCTATATTGTAATGTATGATAAAATACCGAACAGATTCATTATGATTATTGCTCACCATTACAATAAAGGTAACCTTCTTTAAGCTCTGATCCTTCAAGCATTTGTATACCTGCCTAACTTTGCAGATGACTTCAAGGCAACTGGTCCCAAGGGCATGTTTTCGGGATTGAGAATTTAATGCCTGGACTCTTAAATAATACATCACCTAAAGTGTAAGGAAGTGGGTGAGTTAATTATTTAGCTTGTTTTTTCCTGTCGAAAACAGTTGCCAGCAAGTAGAACTGTAGATAGGTAAAAAGAGTCACAACCTGTAGAGATTTTTAAATACAGAGCAAAACAGAAAGCATTATGTTGCCATTTGCATACATTCCTAGAAGTTACCGTGAAACTCAGCTCACAAATCAGAAATTGTGAATGAATTCAGCAGATTTGTCAAACAACATGATTTAAAAATAACTGATGGGTATAGCATGTGTCAAAACAAGCCAGGCAAGGCAGCTTCACTGCCCGTGCTCCTTCTTCTGTGGGAGTCAGCAGAGACTTGCTATCAGCCTTGCTGAGGAGGGAGGTTCACCTCCCGTTGCTGGGAGAGGGCAATCTCCCTGGAGCCTGCCTGCACCCGTGCCTCACCCCACCATCCCTCAGCCTCTGTCCCAGGGCACATCTGTGCAGCTCTGCCCAGCAGTGGCCCTTTTATCCCCTTGCTAGCAGGATTTCTGCTCTCTTTTGAGTCGTTTGCCTTCCCTGTCCTATGTGTTATGGCTCGGAAACATTCTGCTTCTTCAAAGCTTTGCAACAACAACTTGACAATCTGTTGGTGTTAAGCCAGGTTTATATCAAAGCACAGCAGTGAAGTAATACCACATATAGTGGCTGTGGGACTGATTTTTCCTTTCAGAGGTGTGGTTGATTTGCTGTCTTCCCCAGACATACGGAAGATCTTCACAGAGCAGCATTACAGAAGGGGAAGAGTTTTATTGCTGTCCAGTTCCTGAGCCAAAACAGTGCACCAGGCCAGAGCAAGCATACCCTGTGTCATATACAAACCAGTGGGAAGTAAAAAAAATGAGGAAGGAAAGAAATTGATACTAAAATATATTTATACTAAATGTATACTCTGATATCTGAAAAATATTTGTATATCATACATGAATATTATTGCTGGAATGTGGTAAATATTGTATCTCTGTTTGTTTCTGGTTACTGTTGGAAAATTAATGGTTTTCTGGAGCAAATAAATCACCATTTGGCAGCTGTTACTGGCAGGACAGAGCGTAAAACACACATGCTGTGCACAATATTTATCTCCTTGTCTTTCTTATGAATGTGAATGAAGTAAAGTACTGGTAGGTGTTTCCAACCAGCATTAAGCTGTTCTTTGGTAATCCTGTTAAACAGGATGAATACATAAAGATTGGATGTAGTTGGTTTTATTTAGTACCTAGCTCTGGTTCATTCAACAAGTTGAAGTCATATGCACCTGTGCAGATTCAGACAAGTGAACAGTGTTCTTGAAGCATGTTTCTCCAAGAAGGGTCTGGATGAGTGCCTGGGATGGACCCTGAAGCTGGCATATCCTTGTCATTGAAATGTAAAGCACCATCTTCCCCTCCTGAATTCTCAGTCTGGATTAATTTGCTGTCTGGTAGTCATCTCTGCTTGGCAAGGGAGGGTCACCTGTACACCAGTGAAATTTGCTATGTGGTAGCCAAAAGCAGTAGCTGCTTTCATTAATACTCTGTCTGTGTAAAAGCCTACACAGCAAGTTAGGACTTGTAGCCTCTTTTACCAAAGACAGAAGTAAAAAATAGAGTTATCTGGTGAACAGCATCCAGGATTTTCACTTAGGTCTCTGAGATGAGTGGTGTATGTCCCATGGCTCTAGGTGGCCATCTAAGGAGCTATTTTGGGGGTGTGAAGCCCTGATGTCATCAGAAGGAACTTGGATGTCAGTTCTCCTTGCCCTTACCTGTCCGTGGCATGCCTATGCAAGACAGTAGGGTATGTAAGGGCTGCCTCACCTTGACCTTAGGCAGCAGAGCTGGAAGGACTCTGGGCCATAGGGGCTGTCTTGCAAGACTGAGGTACAGTGATACTTCTCAAATATCAATTGATGTTTTTTCATGCAGATTAAAAAACATGACCCTGGACTGTGTCAATTCATTTCTTTCAATAGAAGTTTACATACTTAAACCAAAAGGAAGCTTGCTTGTTTATTAAGTTCTGTCAGCTTTTGTTAGCTCTCTTTTCTTCATGCCCTTCAATTTCCTTGCATTTCCTTGCATTAACCACCTAACACAATCCTTTTTTTCTTTTATTTAGCTAGCTGTGCTTTTGTAGTCCTTCAGACTTTGAAAGGCCTCTGTGTCTAACCTCTTTCTTTCATAAGCAAGTACCTCTGCCACTTACAGACTTCTGCAGCCATTCATGCTGAAGTTTCATAAGGTTCCCTTTCCTTGTTTCTGTATCTCCCTGTCTGCCAGTGTCTCCCCTGTAGCTGCAGGACCTTAGGTAAGGAGTCCTCGGAATTCTTGCACTTCAAGGGAGAGCAGGGCACTGCCTTGTGTATTTCATAGAATTATTATGCTGCCTGAGATGAAATCAAGCCCTTTACTTTTCTGAGCAACCCTGTTCTTTCTGACTGCCTAAAAGGTGGTAGCCTCTTCAGCTGCTCTTCCATGGATTTCTTACAAGCCCATTGAGGAGTCATAAACCTGAATTAAAAAAAAAAAAAAGACATGGAGAGATTTTTTCCTGTGTCATCACTTCGTTTAACCTTATGCAACCATTTAAAACTGCTAAAGGTTTAAAACCATCAGTGTGTCCCTGTTTTGTTTGATTTGAGTTTTTTGGGGACATTTGGTTGGGATTTTGATGAGTGGTTTTGGTTTTGTCTTTTTTTTTTTTTTTTTTTTTTGGGGTTGGTGTTGGTATTTTTTTTAATTTGGTTGGAGCATTTTGTTTTTGTTTTGCTTTGGGGTTTTTTTCTTGTTTGATTTGGTTTTGGGGATTTTTGTGTGTGTGTGGTTTTTTTTTTTAATTTGATGATTACAGGAAAGGCAGCTTCATTTGCTGAACTACCTAGTGTTCTTTCACTTCAGTGAATTCAGGATATCATTCTTATCACTGATACTCTGCATAGGATTCGTTTCCCTTCACTTGCAATGTTTAAAATTTGCATGTTCAAGACCACTTTGACTCTTTTTATAGTTGAAAGACCAAACCAGGTGCCTCCAAAAGGTGATTCATCTGGTCTTTCTTAGGCAAAGATCTTCGAAGAGGAACTGCTTGCAGAAAGTGTCTGATTCCTTTCATGGACTGTGTGCAGAGCAGAGAGTGACTAGCCATGAGAAATGCAATAGCATTTCTTTTCTTTTTCTTTCCTATATAGCTTTGCAAAAGTAGACTCCTAGTTTCTCACAAAGACAGCACTTCCTTATGTCTTAGGCAAACCTTGTATTTGTCCAAATAGTCTCTTACCATCTTAAATTCACATCACAATCACAATGTAGCAGGCTCTGCGTGACTTTTGCACTGTAATTTTTATAATATCCCTGTGACTTCTTGAAGTAGCTATTATCCTGCTTGCAATTAAAGCTGCATAAAGTCACTTCAGAGCATTCTCATTACTTATCAACTTGAATATATTGGCTGTTATCACATGTCTTTTATTTTTTTAAAGCAGAATGCATCAGTACAACTGTGATTCAGACTCATTGCAAATGTAAAAATAAAGGCTTTTCTCCCTTTTCCCTGTCATGTATTTCCTATCTTGGGGTTATATTCCACTTTATATACGGTAATGCTCATCCTAATTCACCAAGCCACATTCAGAATTGCAAACGAGGCATTGTGCATCAGTGGTGGAAAGTCATATTTTGTCCTCCTCTTTAATACTCAAAGCAGCATAAATATAATCCTGATTTTTCAGCTCAGTGCCAGCAGTCCAAATATGTTCCCATTGTTCTCAAAATCTTCATATGGGTAGTATTTCTTCATGATAACATTTATTTATCAAAGTTTATGCTTCTTTGACTTCTTATAAAATAACAGCAAAGATAAATGAATCGATTGACCCCAAGAGCAGTTTATTTATCCCTTTAGTCACACTTCAGTGGCAAAATCAATACTCTTCTGAAATATCTGATATTACAGTGGTTCCAGTAAATACTGACATTCCTGAGCTATGTGAAGGGGGAACAAAAATTTATTATCAACTTAGATTTTTAGTACCTTTATTGATTTTTCTGGGGATGCTTGAATTTTTATTTATCTGTTGCTAAGTAAGTGACCTTTGTTTCAAAAACCCCAAAACCTGCAAAGCAAAACTAAAAAGCTTAAAGTGTAAATGCTTTAGTTTAAAAAGCAAAAGGGGAAAAAACCACACATCTAACACAGTCAGTGACAACAATTTTTACAGAAGAGTGTATCTGGTTTTAAATGATGCATAGCACATCACTGTGTGTTCTTTTTCATGCCATCTCTGCATTTGAAAGCGCATAAAGTGTAATTTTTTTTTATACTGATACTGTTGACATCCACTTTGTGTGACAGCAAAGATGTTTCTGAGTCATGCATTGCTACAATTATTTTGATACAAGGGTGAAAGGGATGAGTGACCTGAAAGAAAATAAAATAGCACACAACAGGTTACATATTTCATCCAATGAACAGATCTAATTCCTGTAAGCATCAACAGGATTTATGCACACGCATGGAAGAAAATTTTCTCTCTCTTTCCCTGGAAGCTTTTAAAATACAAAAACTGGATGAAAAAGATAAGATTTGAGGGAGTTTCTGAGGGCAATGTAGTGTTTCCAGTCTGGGGAATCTCACTGAAATAGTGTTTGAATTGTATAGCAGAGAAAAACTCACTTTCTCAGTTGTGCTAAACTGAGAGGAGCCCACTGTATCAGAATTTGGAAGAGAGGTTTGACTAAACCAGCTTGAGGCAGACATGGTTGGGAAAGCCTCGATTTGGCAGTCACCAAGAAGTGCAGGTTGATCCTAGGTGGACACAAGGGGACAGGAGGAGGCCATCAGGGGTCTATAGCAGCCTTGCCTTACATGCTTATGTGCCTTGAGTTGTGGCATAGTCGTCCCAAGATTTGTCAAAGATGGACTAATGGTTGGACCACCTTGCTTGGAAAATTCCATGTGACTCTGCTGTCCCTTTGGAGCATAAGGAGGATAAGTGGAGTGAAGGGGATAAGTGGAAACATCAAGGTATAAATCAGCTTTCCCACTGTTTTGTATCCTGGCCAAACACTGAATATTGCCCATGTTACTCATCTGGACAGAAAAAATTGAATGTAAATTTGAAATGCATGTAGAGGGGTGCCTGCATCTGCATGTTTTATATAAAAGAGCAGACCTCCTTAGGGAAGTTATCTTGGAAGAAGAATGACCTTTCCAGTAGCAGAGTATTTGAGACCTGAAAAAAATTTGTAGAAACTGACAGAAAAGCAAGCCATAGTTTGAAGTTTGAAAAGTTACTATTTCCTGCCAGTTCCTATTCTTGCTGGGATAAATGTGCTCATTTCTGAACTGCCTTGATGTTCTTGAACCACATCTAGATTTAAATCTTGAACATTCTTCACCAAAATTCACCAGAAAAATAACTGGTAGCAAGTGCTTTAACTTGGTTTGTCAGTCCTTCAGCTGTCACCCTGTTCAATCCTTGCCTCAAACAAGTCTGTCCTGCTTTCCATTGGCATCCCTCAGAAACACAATCTGCCACCAGTGAGAACTAATGGTGTCTGTTCATGGTTCCTTGATGGAAGTGTAGTTCTCTCCAACACTCCTATTAAGAGCAAAAGTGAAAAGGCTCATTGGTTGTGTACATATTTGGGATGTGAGCCAAAAGATGTGTAAACTCCGCACAAGCTCTGGCCATAGGTTGGTAGGTACTATGGTGAGACTCAGTAAAGCAGAGGTCTTTTGTGAATAAAATTCTCTCCAAGGGCTTTTCACTGTTTCCTGGTACTGAAGTATTCAACAAGACCATCTAATATTAAAAAGCTCACAACATTTTCTATTGTTTTTTTTCATTCTTTTCTAGCTACATCCCCTGATAATCATGAAATCGTCCAGAGAGAACTATCTCACTGAACATTTCCTCCTCCTTTAGACCTGCCAAAAGATTAATTTTCTCCACAGAAAGAGAATTCCATAGCTTAATTCCATTTGTGTAAACCAGAAAATCACTTCCCTTCAAAAGACAGTGTAATTAAAATGCATTTTCAGAATTTATATGAAAACCAGGAAGGTTTTACTTAAAAGTTCTGATCCAGATGAAAACTAAAATATGTGTGTGGTTTTAAACTTACTAATTGCACAAACTTAATGTAGAAAACAGGTTAATCATTACCTTCTCTTTTTTGCATAGTCAGGGATATATAATATTGAAACAAACAAAAATACCCCAACAAAACCGCCAGCCTATATCAAGCTGTAAAGCTAAAAGAGAACTGACTTACTGAAGAAAGATCTGGGAGCAGATAACTTTCAGGAAGTTTCAAAAACATCGGGATGTGATTGTAATGTCCTGGAGCTAGAAACAAGAGAGTACATGAGGCCAGTCTACAAGTATTTTTATGCTGAATCTAATATTGAGAAAAAACTTGCCAGAGGACAGAAGAGAGAAAATAGACTGAAAAACGTTCAGAATGGCTGTTACATGATGGAGATTTTCTCTCCAAATGTTGCAATGCTCTTTCCCAGAGGCCTTTCCTGCTGCGCTGCTCCTTCAAAGAACTGATAAGTTCTGTCTTATTTGCTTGTCTTCTATCTCTAATGTCAGTTATAAATCTGCTGAGAATCAAATATATTTTGAAATTTTTAAATAAAGTACCACCAGAAATTCCTGCATGCATTGGCAGATCTAGAGTAAATTTTCTGACAGGAACATTTCTCAGAGTTTCTCTTAAGTCTTGTTTCACAAAGTTCATGCCTATAGACTGATTGCTTAATTCCTCAAAAGAAAAATCTATTTACCAATAGATTCAAAATTGGCTGAAATTTTGAAACATGGTGCTATTTATAAGTTAATGGATATCTCACTTTCAGTTAAAATCATGATGTCTGATCAAGCAGAACCACATCATAATTTAGTAACTGAAAGACTACTCAGTTTTACTTTGAAATAGCCCCGGACGCAAAATTATTTTGAAGCTGCTGAGTGAAGAATATTCCCCTTGCAGTTCAGTGTGTCAGGTGCTGAAAGGTTTTACTAGACCAAGTTGTTGTGTATGCAATTCTCCATTAAATATAGGAAATAAAAGAATGTTAACAGATGTATGGGGAGGGAGACTTAGAAGTCTCTGCATGCTTTTCATTTCTCCCCCACTCCCTCTGTGGCAAGTGCCAGCATATGTGTTTGGAGCACCAGCAAGGGTTCCTGCCATATGCCAGCCCATTTTTGTGGTTCTGCCTGTATGTGTTTGCATGTGTATTCATATGCATATATGCATACAGGTGCAAATGACATAAGGTCAGTGTTCAGTGCCAGATACGGAAAGCAGTCGGTGTGGAGGAGGGGGAGAATCATAACTTTGACTGCTTTGAACTCAAATTAAATGTGAAAATGAGTAGTTACTTGAAATGGATTTGTCAAAATAGCCAAAGGGAGTTTTGACCCCATCACTCGTATATGAATGGCTTATGGACAGCTAAATCCCTGGGCTCCTTGAAAATCCCAAATCTAAAGGTTATTTTTTAGAGCTAGCAACAAGACTCGGTGCCACTGACATACTTCTGAGAAATTGGCATCATGAACCTTCAATCTGATTAGTTACACAGGTACTTGTGAAATTGCTTTATACCAAAGCCTTAAAAAAAATTTACAGGATATATTCCAGTGCTCAGAGAAGTCGTCACTGTAAGAAATACATGGTGCCAACAGGAAAAAACAAGTCAATATCCCCCTGCCTTCATATCTAGCCAATCTGCCTATCCAAGTATTTTCTTTAAATTTAGTATAAATTTAAAAGGTTTAAGGGCATGCAGTTGTATCATCATTTTAAGGCAGCCAAATTAATTCTTTCATGCAGTGCTTGAACTTAATGGAGATTGACTGTCCTGTTTTCCTATTGTAATGATGTGTACCAACTCGAAAATGAAGATGTTGGAGGATAAAAAATAGTGCTGTGACTGCTATTGATTAGCTGTCTTGTTTGCTTCATTGTTCAGGCTCTGTTGGCCTCTTGGGCAGAAGGACACCCAAGTATAACATCCCTGACATTTTCCTGAAAAGATGCATGCCTTAAAAGTGACAGCCTTACTTAAAAAGTACAGTTTTGATGTATAAATGCGGTGGTTTTACCTGAAAGGATTCTGATGGATTAGAGCAGACAAAGAGAAAGATTTCTGAAACGTACATCAGGTCAGCCTTGTGTAGAGAATAGATTTAATAGCAAGTGTCTTACATGATGATGACACTTCTAGTGTCTCTGCATTTCCTTATATGTGGGAACGAGCAAGAAAAGTGGAGTTTATCTTCAAAGACAGAGCGATTAGGTTATTCTGACTAATATGCTCAAGTTTCATTAAAGGCTTTGAGTGGTCATGAATTCCAGAAGACTTGACTGTGTGTGCTGAAGAAGAAAAGTGGTCCTTGAACTGGCACATAATTTTATCAAAAATACTGCCTGTATTTTTAAAAGTCTCTGTATAGATTGTTTCTTACAGCCTTCAGGCAGTGAGCTATTTGATACCATTTTGTTTATTCTCTTGCCTGTTTTTCATGCAAAATATTTAGTATAAGAGTCACGTAATTAAATTTGTAAAAACAATCATTCTTCATTGCATACATATGAATTTAATGCCACATCAGTGTGTATATTCAGATATGGCTCTTGCTTATACAGAAAAATAACTCATAATTTACTTACCTCTCTGTCAAGGTATTTAAAGGAGTCAAGTACACTAAGTGATTTCATGCATCACCTTTAATGAAATGCACGAACATATGAGCATGACTGTAGGACTGGGTTGCAGCCAAAGTTAGAAATGCCTCTGCTTTTATCAGTGTTATGTTACAAAGGGCCAGATTCTGCCACGTGTACAGTCATGTCTAGGAGAAAATGGATTTTGCCAATGAATGACCTGTGGCTCAACAGGGGTGGAGATATTAGAGACTCAGTTTGCTAATGGCTCTGTGGCAAAACCATGCTTTTTATTAAATCATGTAATTGCTTTGCAAAAACCTGGGCAATCAGGCAGCAAGTGGAAATCTGCCAGGAAACAAAAATTATGTTTCTGATGTGCTTCAGATGGAAGTATTGCAGCACCAATCTGACTCTTCCTCTCATCCTGTCCACCTGAGAGCAAGCCAGGATGCTGCTTTGATTCATGCTTTATGAGGGTCCTGCCTTCACAGAGCACATCTAGCCCTGCCAGTTCCCTGCCTTGCTGTGTCTCATCTCCTGGTTCATGGCAAGGTATTTTCATTCTGCTCTTGCAAACACCCCTCATGAAGACCACCAGCAACCTCAGCTCATTTCTTACCTACCAGATCAAAGTTACACTTCTTCTTTTCCCCCTCACAGCCACTGAGAAGCTTGTTCCTGTTCTCTTCTTCACTTGTCCCTGGTGAGCTGAATTCCCTGCTCCAGTGGGGACACTGTGTCTCCTGCCCCTCTCCCTGTCACTGTGGACAATGGGCTCTGATGAAATGACACTCAAGGTCACACTTCTTTCCTTATTCAGGATCTCCAGGGAATTCATTTAGCCTGCAGCATCCACTGAGATGTTTATTTACTAAAAGTAAACTCTAGAAAGGCTTACAAGTCCAAGCCAGTCTCCAGCCCACTCAGTCCTCTGGTATGTTTTGTTCCTCTCTGTGCATGGTGTTCCTTGAGTCCATTTCAATGGCAAAATGTTTTGGGGATAGAACCTGCTTCTTCCCTTCTGCTTACTTATCTGTTCTTGAACAAAATTACTTGAAAATGAAGTCCTCAAAATTGAGCTGCTCTTCAGAACCGAGGAGCAGCTCATTTTGGCAATGGCAATCTTAATGACAATCTTAATTTTCTTCCCATGCACTGTGATTTGATGTTTCATTATATGGTCCTGAACTATTTCTCAAATATTACAGCATTTTTTTTGACTGAACTAAGAATCATTAGACACATATTTGCGGTATTCCTCAAGCATTACCATGCATATATGCATTCATACAATTACTCAACATATGGAAAATCTTCAATAAAGTGTAGATATAGTGAAAATAGCATGTATAGACAGAAAGCATATTACAAATATTTCAAGGAATATATTATCAGGTGTAATTTATTATTGAATTAACTACATGCATGTTACTTGAAGCAGAATCCATGTTTTTAATTCTGTGAGCACTCATTTCACAACATGCAAGAATAGGATGGCAAAGTGAGCTGAGCACAATGTCAACTGTAGTAAGGAAAAAAGGGTTGTCTGACATATTCAATGTTCATTAGCATCCTTCAGCACTCTCCAAATCTATTTATTCTTGATCATTCACATTTTACCCATTCTTGATGGGTTTTGTTTCTAACTCCTTTGTGCTGTAAAAAGGATATTTGGAGGAGGTTTGTGACTTTCAGGACAGCAAAAGCTGTTAAACACACTGTATTTTTTTTTCTTCTCACTCCTTCTCTTTTCTGCCCAATTCCCTTTGTAATAGTGATTTTTGGAGTCTGTGCAATCTAGAAACCCCTCCACTCAAGGAGCCATAGCTTCTGCTGCCAGAGTGAGATTTACAAAGAGCTCCCATGTAACAAGCAGCAGCACATGAAACCAGCCAAGGAACAGGATGCATGAGCTCAGGGGAGATGGGAGCATTTTCCACAGAGAAGTTTAATTCTGCTACTTTCTTTGTGTTTTGATCTATTTTGCTTCCATCATTGTTGTCAACATTGTAATCATTGCCAGCAAGATGAACTCTGCATAACAGTCCACTCTGTCAGGACCATACCTCGGCCCCAAATGACAACATTTATTTTAGGGTGTGGTTTAAAGGGCTGCAGGTGCCAAGGAAGAGCAGAGGTTGTTAGTTCTGTGTGGCACCAACAGCTAATTTTCATGTAGCCTTTCCATCTGCCGCAGGAAGCATTGAGGCCTCCGTGACACTGAAGAAAGCCAGGATCTTTGGGAGCAAGCCTCAAGGGCAGATCAGTTCAATTAACTTTTCCTTTGTTGCTATTTCTGTTAGATTTTATAAATCAAATCAACACTGATAAAAGAAAAAGGAAAGGGAAGGAAAGGAAAGGAAAGGAAAGGAAAGGAAAGGAAAGGAAAGGAAAGGAAAGGAAAGGAAAGGAAAGGAAAGGAAAGGAAAGGAAAGGAAAGGAAAGGAAAGGAAAGGAAAGGAAAGGAAAGGAAAGGAAAGGAAAGGAAAGGAAAGGAAAGGAAAGGAAAGGAAAGGAAAGGAAAGGAAAGGAAAGGAAAGGAAAGGAAAGGAAGAAAAGAGAAAAAATGAAAAGGAAAAAGAGAAAAGCAAACAGAAAAGCTGTTACATCCTGTTCTTTTCTAACTATGCCATTAAAATTGTGGTATTGTGGATGAGCTGTAAAATCATGAATCTACAATATTCTTATAGTACCATAATGAAATGCACTGTTTTCTGGCTGATAGAGAGTCAGAATAAAGATGTTTTAATTTTTTATTTTCTCTTTTCTGACTTTTTGGGTGTACTAAAGTCTAACAGGAAGATTTTTCTGGACTCTCTGTAGCTTTGTGCTTCAGTTTTAGACAGCTGGCTGGAAAAACTCTAATTTGATGCAGTATATAGGATCCAAGGATCGGTGTTTTGACTGTAGCGTAAAAAATTAGGTAATAAGAGGTATTTAAATCCATCAGTGAAAAGGGTAGTTAGGAAAAATACAGGTAGTGTACCTAGGTGGATCATATATGCACAAGGATGTGAAAGGCAGGCTTTGCATCTAGTAGATACTCTTGAGTTTGAAGATTAGTTGAGCAAAGTGTAAATTCAGATGATGCAGCATCATGTGACTCTTTGTGACATGTTGAGTATGTTTGAAGTATCTTCAAATATATTTTCAGCTTCAGCAGCTTATTCTGTAGGCATAAAGTCTTTACTTAATTTGTAAATTACTGTCTTCATTTATAAATTACTATACTGTATGCATTTATTTTAATCAATCACTGCAGTTGTGAATGCCGGTCTGATTTCTGAATCAGCACTCAAAGATAAATGATAGATGGTTTGTTAAGCTCTCTCAGCTAGAGTTCATGATGCTTAATTTTCTTAAGTGATAATATTTCATGCCATAATACTGATCTTTTTTTATTCTTCTTTCTGCTTAGTGGAGTTTAACCTAATTACATATGGTCTCTCTAACAGTTGCAGTATGGAACCTTTCCTGAACTTTCATAAATCACCATTTTAACTTTTTCAGAAGAAACCCTACAAAAGGTCACCTGTCATCAAAGATATTCTAGCTACAAGTTGTAACACTTAACCCTGTCTCTAAGCTCTCTTAACTCAATTATGCCAATGCATCACTCAGCTCTCTTTGGGTTTGCAATAAAAGGAGTATTGGTCTAGGGCCATTTTTTGGATCCCTGGCAGCAAGACGCCATACATGTACTTACCTCATTCACAGCTGGATGGTTTCATTGTAACCCCTTGTGTCTCACTCCAACATTTCGACCTCATAAAAGCATAATGTCACTGAGGTTTGATGTAATTTATTCTGAAGATTGTGGGTTTTAAGTCTTCCATGTGCAGTTTAATAACAGCATTCTTGTCATCAGGCAAACTTTCCTCTCTCAATATTTTCATCTGCATTTTTTACACACAGAAGCATATATAGACCCAAAATAAGCTGAAGGTGTTTTTGAGAAGTATTAGAGGAAGAGAAAGAGAAGAGAAGAGGCAGAGAACAAGATAACTGAAGATTAATCATACCAGAACCAGGCATGCTTTTGCAGTGGCTTTTTCCATTCCTGTTATATTTTTGTTTGGACTGGCTCCAGAGAAGCCCTGTTCCTTGCCGCTCTTGTTGTTGTGTGTGTGCTCATGCATAAATTCAGGTCAAGTATGAAACCTCTTTTCTGCATTCCTGGTAAGAATGTGTTATGTCCTTATCAACAGATAACAAGAAATCTGAACTAATTTAGCTCACGACCCTGGATTCTTTTCTTTTTTTCTGCCATTAGCAAAAATGTAGTGTTTGCTTAGTTGTTAATGTATTTGGTTCAGTAAATTAGAGCTGCTTGAAATTTCTACTAATCCTTTTCCATTCAGGGTTCCCTGTACTAAGTGACACTGAATAAAACAAAAACCACATGCACACACAGGTTTCTGAGATTTTCTAAATCAAATATAATTTAAGGAGGACAACATTTTAAAACAAGGTGTTGTGGTTTTGGGGTTTTTGTTTTTATTTTTTTTTTTTTTTGGTCAGTTGGTTGGTTTGTTGGGTTTTTGGGTTTTTTGGTTTTTTTGTTTTGTTTTGGTTTTGGGTTTTTTTGGTTGGTTTTTTGATTTTTTTTTTAATTACTGTGCCAAAAGCAGTAATGAATAAACAGTGTTTACTGAAAATATGCTTTGTTTGAACTTGGTCATTAAAGCATACAAGGGCTGAGGGGTTATTTTGTAATGAAAGAATGGACCAATATATAAGGATAAAAGTAGAAAAAAGGTTTTACACACAGCACAAAGATGTTTTTGAATGAATCAGTCTTTGCTATTTAATTTACATTTTGAGGGCTCATTAGGATGATGAATGACACTGCTGGAGAATAAAACATACTTCCTGAACAAAAGAAAATCTCTGTAGCCTAATAACATTTTATGCCAGCACTTACATTTGTCAGAAGTGGATGCTATTTATCCCTATGATTATTTAAAAATCATTTTTATTGTCCTTTGTGCTGTGTCCTCTTCTGGGAATTTTAATTCAGAGTTTGACACCTACTTATTAACTTCCATGAAGTATGGAGTACAAAGGCTTATACTATATAAATGATTCTAACCAGCCATGTTTATATTGCCTGGAGCTGTATACAAATTAGCTGAGTTTGGATTCATTTCTCCTAGAAATGGAAAAAAAAAAATTGGAGTTGTGTAACCTTTACCACCTCAGCAAAGTAAATGTGAGTTGAGCATGGCTGACCTGAGCTTACCAGGATACGGCAGTGAGTCAAAAGAACAAAGAGGAGAAGTTTATGGCATTAATGCCATGAATTAGGAATCTCTGTGAGTTGAGAACACTCTATTTCCTGTCTTCTCCTTCCTCATCTGGAATAGGAATGCTAATGTTTGAAACTTCAATCCCATCCACTCCTTAATCAGTAAATAATTACTTGCTGTCTTTTCCTCAGTACTTATATATGCCTATATTCTAGAGTCAAAGATATGCAAATATCAGAAAACAGGCTATCTCTGGAAAAATGTCAAAATATTTTGGTAATTTAAACACTATTATAATAATTGTATTTTTATGGTTTGTCTCAGAAGACACACTGCTTTTGTATCAACTATTACATTTTAGACCCTTAATGAGTGTAAACCACCCTTTCACCAACATTCCCTCTTCCACTCTCCCTGTAGTAGATCTGCTCAGCAGCAGTGAAATCCAGCCTTAAGAGTGAAACAAGTCAAAGATTTGGTTTGCCTTGCTGGAGGAGTGCACTTGTTACTCAGTTAACTTTTTAACTTTTTGTGAGAGCATATAAAACAGATTTGTTTGGTCATTATGATAGGATGTGGGAATGTTTGATCTTGTTTTCCTTCCCCTTTCCAAAGCCATCCTCTATGCCTTTCAAGAAGTCTAGCTAAAGCAAGTATGAGTGTGCAAGAAAAAGTATTTTCTTATATCTAATTCTACAGCATTTCATATTGATTTTTGAGGCAGTGCTAATTATCTGAAACATTAGATCCCAAATTTAGCTATCATTTTTTTTTCTGAAGAAATTGCTCATTAGCCTCCAATATACTCCATAAATTTTCCCTGTTGCATATTTTGTGGGCAAATAAATTATGGGAACATTTTGTAACACCATGTACACGTGTTACATGACTCTGTGCAGGTAATGGGTGAGCAGACAGAAACATTTGGCTACTTTTCATCCCCAAATGTGGTAGAGGCATTTCTGGGCATCAGTGCAGGCTGCTGTTTGGAGAGCTCCCATGGAGTTATTGCAAACCTCTTCCCCTTGGCTGGACCCAGCTGCTATGAGTGGAAGCCCTGGGAATGCTGCTCCAGTACGCACTGTGCCTTGGCTTCCCTCTTGTGAAGGACTGAGCCTGAGAAGGCTTTGATATCTGCAGGCTTAATTTTGAAAAGCTGAGATCTTGTGGACAGACCTCATGTTTGATTTCAGAATACCCATTGTAGATTTTTGAGAGTGAGTCTGCATGTGGGTGTATTAGAGTTTGTTAGGACTTCTCTTGTTTCACTTGGTACTGTAATTTTCAGAGGGAGTTCCATCCTGCCTACCTAAAATGCTTCCAACCCTTTATGCTGCACAATGTATTCTTTGTTATCCTTCCTAAAAATATACTGTATTTCCCATATAGAACTGTAGCTATATCTTGTATTTAAAGTTATATATACACCAATACATATCTAGATTGTGAAGTGCTATACAAGCTTTCATGGTAATGTGCTTGCATGCAAAGTACAGATTATTTCAGACTATTTTCAGTCGAGACGTCTGTTTAACATTTTTGTTGGTGACATGGGCAGTAGGATTGACTGTACCCTCAGCAAGTTTGCTGACAACACCAAGCTGGGTGCTGGTAGCAGTGTGCTGGAGGGAAGGGATGCCATCGAAAAGGACCTTGACAGGCTTGAGAGGTGGGCCTGTTCAAACTTGGCTCATGGCAATCCCAAGCACAACTACAGGTGAAGGGATGAATGGATTGACAGCAGCCCTGAGGAGAAGGACTTGGGGATGCTGGCTGGCAAGAAGTTCAGTGTGACCCAGCAATGTGAGCTTGCAGCCCAGAAAGCAAATTGTATCCTGGGCTGCATCCAAAGCAGTGTGGCCAGCAGGGCAAGGGAGGGGGTTCTGCTCCTCTGCTGCACCCTGGTGAGACCCCACCTGGAACCAGCATCCAGCTCTGGGGTCCCAGCACAGGAAGCACACAGGCCTGTTGGAGCAAGTCCAGAGCATCAGAGGGCTGGCTGTGACTCTTGGATTTAATCTTTTCCTTCTGAACAAATAGCAGGATATACCACTTCCAAAAGTTACATCTCTTGTGTTGGTAGCTTTGATTGAGCTCTGAACCCTAGTGAGACACAATGGTTGACTTTTGGTAGGTTCACACAGCAGTCTCTGCCATGGTTAGTCCTTGTAGAAGCTGAGACGTCTGATGCACAGGTGGACACAGATTAAGAGTTTCTGTCTCTGCTGTAGAGATCCATCAACCATTTATGCAAATTGCCAAAATCAGTGCTAGTTTATTTTCATATGCTAGACAGTAAACTGTAGCAATTCAGCAGCTGCTATGCAAGCAGGAACCTCTGAGACAGTGTCGGTACAGAGAGATAAGAATGAAAATGTAAGCTTGGCTTCTGTCTCATTTTTGCTGTTATTTTCTTCTTTAGCTTAGAGGTACAGTTATTCTGGGTAGCAAATGAACCAATATCACACCTTTTCAAAGGCAATGGTTTGGTTTTTCAATTATTTTCTAGGAATGAGCAATCCCATTGTATCTTGAATTTATATTGAGGTGCTGTCAACAAGGCATCTGGGGGAGTGAGGGAGGGGTAGCAGAGCCCGAGACCCATGTGGGTGATCTGTGCAGGCAGGCTGCTGTGTCTAAACAGTCCCCATGGATAAAGTGATGCAGGTATTCATCCCATAACTGTTGGCTGTTTTTCCAACTGCAGGTGTTTAAAATCCCGTTGTGCTTCTAGCATAAATGTATATAAAATTTATACTAGGCAGGAGCTGCTCTTAAGTGGGGATTTTCCCAGTAACCCTCTAAGGCAGAGGCAGCTGCCTCTTGAACCAGCTGGTTCTTGACTGTCAGATCTGTGCCTTCACCTGCACAGAAATAGTTAAAAGTCTTTGCCTGCAACCCTTATTAGAGTATCTTGTTTCATAGTTGTATTTTTCCAGCAGAAAAAGAATCAGAAAAAGAGAGGGTTTTGCCAAGAACATTTTATTCTGTTCCTCACAAAACACCTGTTGCTGCAAATGGTGCAGGACAATCTGTGTTTTGGAGTGGCTTCCCCATCTTCTCCCTGCCCTAATATCTAACTGGGCTACAAGGGACTTGGAGTGGCATCTGCACACAAAACATTCTGGAAGTGCTACTGGAAGTATGGCTGGGGAGAGGGAAACAGAGAGCTTAAGGAAACCTTTAGAATATATGTATCTTTTTGCATTTTCATTTTTCTCTGGTGTTATTGCCTGATGTCCTTACGTGACAATATGGGCACACAAATAAAAATCAGGTCCCAAGTGTAGTTTTGCCTTTCCCTCCTCTCCAACAAGAACCA
Organism: Melospiza georgiana; assembly: GCF_028018845.1. NCBI lineage: Eukaryota > Metazoa > Chordata > Aves > Passeriformes > Passerellidae > Melospiza > Melospiza georgiana. Next base: position 22,776,091 of record NC_080431.1, read on the forward strand.
GGACCCGAAACTCCAAACCCTTCATCAAATAGTTAATTCTCAGGAGAATGAGCCCCTCATCATTCCCTTCATAAACAAACAAATAAATAAAAGATACAAGGATCTCATCTGTTTAATACACACTCTCTAAAAAAAAAACAGAGTGCAGACTAAACATAGTAATCTGATGATTACAAATTATTCAGTCCTATAAACAAAGCATGACAATTGATGACAATGTGGTATCATCTATCATAAATGCAGAGCATCCTCTCTCATCCATAACAAATAATTTGGAGTATTTCAAACCCATAACAAATATATTTAATGTAGTTCACTGTAAAACAATGTGTGTTTCTCTGTTTCTAATGCTATATTCAAAAGCCAGCCAAGAGCTTTTTGTGTTTTATTCATTATATTCATTTATGCTGCCAATTCTACTTACTATTCTAGTATTCTGATTTGAAAAATCAAAATTTAATGTATTTCAAGCAATACTTAATGCATGCATGTCTTCAAATTATAGGAGATGGTTTATAAAGTAAATGATGAGACCATAATATAATTCCTGGGTTTCAGATAGATTTTTATATTGCTAGTTAAAGTATTGATCACAACCCTTACATTCTATTGGTAGCTTTTTATGTGAAGCAAATCAGCTGCCATTGTTACCAAAGCTGAAAATCTCCCTGAGTAACCCATGATAGGTTTATTACATAGGAAGCTTTGATCCTCAGGAGTCGACTAAGATATTCAAAGTTCTTATAAAGGTGTCTTAGAGACTGTGATACAAATTCAGATGTCTGCTGTCAAACGACTCCTATTCAACAAACCCCTATGAGCCACCTTTGAAAGTGAAGCAGCAAGATGACACCATTCATAGCCTGGCTTTTGGAGAGATCTTTGTGCTCCCCTGCCTTTCCTACCTGACAACTCGTTCCAGCCCCTATCAAAGTTGCATAACAGAATTTGTAAAAAGCTCCACAGAAGGGTTTAATGTGTTGAGAACAAATAACTTCTTTGTTGATATCCACTGCCAGATCAAAGTGACTGAGGGTAATAGGCCCAGAACTGCATTACCTTCAGTTACACCGGGGAACAAAAGAATAAAATAAAACAGCAAAGGGCGGAAGAGAACAATAAAAAAGGGAAAATACTAACAAGTTTAAAGGATTCAACGCCCTGAAACATGAATAAAAGCCACAGCAATAAATTCATCAAGATCATATAACAAAAGGGAAGCATGTGGCTTCTCAGCTGAAAGGCTTTCCAAGTGCACTCCTGTTTTCTGTATGTGTTGTTATAATTCAGGGTGCCACAAGACCTGCCATTCTCAACAGGGACAGAGAGCTGGCTCTGCTGCTCAAAAATGCAGATTTGTTGTACTTGACCTAGATGGAAATGTCTGTAAGCAGTATTAGGGATTTTCTCTCCATTTAGCTTCCATTTAAAATTAAATGGGGCTACACTGAACATTTCTTTCTCCAGAGACCAAATAACCTGTTTTTAAGTGGAGGATTATTAAAAAAAAATCCTAAAGGCTTTTTCTGAAGCTTTCCAGTGAAAGTTTTGGAAATCAACCCAAACCAAACCTAAGGGCAACATAGTCTTTCTGTGAAAACTCACAAACACCTTAAAGACATGGTGGTCCATTAGCTGTGTGGGAGGGCTCAATGCCAGCAGGTGGGAAATGTGTCCTTACTGGAAGGACAAATGTGCTTTTCCAGACAGAAAATCTGGGAAAGCTGAGACCAGTTTTTCTTTCTAAATTCTTTCTGTATTTCACTGTTACTTGTAACAGTGACGGCAAAAAGAAAATCAGAAAGCATTGTGACATTCAGATGCAATATCCCCTTTAAAAGTGGATACCTTGAGAGAATATGAAAAGGAAAAGCCAAAAAAAAAAAAGAACTATGATCATTTAAAGCAAACCTTTTGTCCTCCAAGACTGAAGGACCAGTGTGGCTTTCATCAAAAAATGTTAACAAGTACAATACAGTTACTTGGGAACTACCAGTAGCTCTCCCCCAAACCTGGGACATCATTTATTCTCCTGCTCCTGGTCTTTGTGATTGCCCAAATGGTAGGGTGCTCTCATGGTGCCCACAGGAAAGCAGGGACTAGTGCTGGGAAGCTGCCATTCCCTGGGATGGATGGTTTTACAGGTGTGGAGCTATCTTCACTCTGGGGGTAAGGGAGCGTGGGACAGTGCCTGGCTCCTGCCTAGCTCCCAAAAAAGAGGACTGATATGGGCTTGCAGTGAATCAGTGGTCATTTTTGTTTTTTCAGTGGGATATAGGAAAGAAGGGGCAGGAAAAATAAGGAAGGTATTTCTCTATTCTGCAACTTTATAGATGTGCTGAATTTATTTGTTCCCATATTAAGGCTATTGTTGATAACATTTGACACTTGTTTGGTTACTTTGGGCATTTCCAGGAAACTTCTAGAGTTCTTTTGTGTGGCATGAACACACATACATGCATGTGTATGTATACATTGGTATATATATTTGTACCTTGATGTATATGTGGTGTCATGTACATTCCTAGCTGGAAGGAACTTACATCTAAGTTCCTGCATCTAAGTGAGCTCTAAGACATCCAGCCCTGACATTTTAGTTGAAATTTTACACATCCTATTAACTGCAATATGTTTAGAAAATAGGTTTCAGTAGGTTTGCAGTGAATGTGTTCCCATGAGTCTGTCAGTGACCACAGTATGCCTGGATTTTTCTTTTGACTTTCAGGAATCCTGAAAGCACAATAAAACTCTGCCAAGGTGTTCACTGTAGCTTGAAGAATTGTGCTGTTTATCAGCCTCCATGTGGGTTTTAAGAGAATCCACCTGAGCTGACCAGAGGTATCAATGGATTGATTTGAAGATGCAGATGCATACAATTGTTTTTCTTAATTGATAATGCTTTGGGTTTTCAATAGCAAATTATAACCCTCTTGGGCATTTGTCCAATGTGTCCAGGTCATAATTACTATGATCAGAATATGGCTTTTGTGTTCTTTCCAATGAGGCTGAGCTATCATTGTCAAAACCATGTAAGGCTCTCTTCCTTACACATAATAGATAATTTTTTTCAAACTCATTTCTGATGCATCTATTCTGTGACGCAGTTGTATTCTGTGCAAATCAGGGAAAGCAGTGCAATATAAGTGTTCTAAATCACTGGAAAGCCAAGGCAAGGCAATATCACCTATGCCCAGACAAGGTAGGAAAATGGTCTAGTTCTGGAATTGCAGATAGGTTATTTGACTCTGCTGTCTTATCACCAGCTGCTCACTGGTCAGACTGGCTCAGTCAAGGGTTCTTGATGCTTGTTGCCCTCACAGTATCAGTTACAGTGAAAGGCTGAGGTTTCTTTTCCTGGGGAGGAGACACTGTCAAAGCCAAAACTGTCAGATGTTGGTGACATCCTTAGACTAGCAAAAGCCGTTAGCAGAAAGCCTCTGGTCTCCAAATCATGGGGGTTTTTACCTGTTGAGTTTAGATCAGTCTCAGTCTCTAAAACTGAGACGGCTGCTCTCAGCATTAGGGATTAGTGAGAGGTTGTTTCTCCCCAGGAAAGTTTTTTCATCTCTGTGTGTTGTAGGAAATAATCCAGTGTTACCTTCTGGAGCTACAGGCTGCTACTCAGTGTTTTGGGCTTCTAGCTGCTGCTTGAAGATCTTGTTATCCCCTTTTAGCCCACTGTGAAAGCCTTTGGTCTTAATCTTTGAAGGAGGTATTGGGTAGAGTGACATCCTTGTTACCCATCATGACAGAAAACACCCTTGTGTCATTTGTCCTGTCCTCAGCTTTGTTAACAGGATACTCATCCAGATTTTTGGTAGCATTTCAATGTTAGTATCTTTCCTTTGGACTTTGTAGAGATGTTGTTTGGATCATGAGTTTTATTAATATTGAATTTCTCGTGCAAGGTTCTGGTTTTTTTCTTGTTGCCTCCACCACTACCCAAAGGGTGGATTTTTCCCCCCAATGTTTCCTAAATGGAAGTAAATAGGCTTTAAGAAACACCTGGTAGATGTTACTCTTTCCATCAGCACTCATGTGCAAGGGCATTCTTCCATTGGGGGCCTTTTGTGGGAAAGGTTTCTCCAGAGCTGTGTACTGCAAAACCTTCAATCTGTAAGGGATTTAACCCTTTCTGTGCAACAGTTTGTAATCACATAACCTTTAGCTCAGTGGGAATGAATACCAATTATCATTTATAAACAGTTCCTCTCATTATGCGCCTATTTATGGCATCTTTTATAGCTTGCTAATTACAAGCACACAAAACAGAAATGTTTGGAGTTAAATAATGTAAACAGGGATGTAATTGATTTTCATGTTGAATAGTTTTTATTGATTTATCGTTAATTAACACTTTTAAAGGATCTCTTGGCAAAGTAATCCATTTAATTTATTCAGTGTTATACTAGCTGATGCTAAATTCATGTTAAAATTCACAAAAATAGCAACAGTTCCACAATACCTGTTTTTCCAACTGTTGCCGTTATGCAGATGTTACATATCCTCCCCAAACAAGCACAGACACTATATTAAATGCAATCAATCAGGCTCAGTCCAGGTCCTAGGCAACAAATGTCCACATCACTAACCAGTTGACACTAATTGGCCATCTATGCAGCAAGGAGGACAGGTATCTGTGGGGGAGAAGAGCTGCTCTCTGTTGGTCTCAGGGCAGGGTCCTTGGGTGGGCTGTTGAAGGACTGCATGGGCTCAGGGAAGAGTATTTCATGCTTCAAAACCAAGACTCTGGTGTCCATAATGGAAACTTTCTGACAAATACATCACTGTGTCAAGCAGCAGTCACTTGACAAGTTTTGGGCATGCATATAGTACTGCAGAAAATGTAGCATGCTGAAGACTTTTCCAAAGGTCCCCAATGGCTTTTTCCAGTTTTTTCTGTGGGAAGCAGGGACTGTGGAATCCATTCAGGGGGGTTTTCACAGCATTTTCGTATAGGTTAGATACCTTCCTCTCCTGCTGACTTTTCTGAAAGCACAGGGGACTTACTAGCACTTCCCCAGGATCAAGCATCTATCAAGGAGTAAAATTGCAAGGTGCAATCTTCATTATCACCAGCCCATTATATTTTTCAAATGGGTAGTAAGAGAGTGTAATCACAACAGGCCCTGTTTTTTCATTAGTGAAGAAAAACATTAATATACTGTGACATGGTATTGATTTGATGCAATCAATCTTTCCCAATAACAATAAAACCTTTATATTTTATTAATAGAACAATGCAGTTCGTCTCCATTACAGCTCCACTTTATTGTTCTGGGTCACAGTGTAATTCTGGCATGTTTGGAATTTTATTTTTATTAATATAATGTAAAAGCCTGTAAAATCACTCTGCTGATCTGTCAGTAGGTTTCATTTGAGGCTCCCAAGCATCCTTTACCAGATGAAATGTTACCAGTGCAGCTCCAGTCATTGATTGTTCAATGACCCTTAGGGGTGGAGAGAGTGGGGAGGGTTAAGAAGAATTCTTGGCCTTTAATTGTCTTGATTTTATTTGTGGTGTGGACACTGAGACTTGGACTCTGACCATGTCATCAGTTTGAAGATCTCAGCACATGGCCAGACCCAGCCCCTCCAAATACCCTCCCAGCTGGGCTGTAGAGCCTGAGCTCTGCTGTGGCTCCCAGCAGCCATCCAGATGGCAGCCCTTCAGCATCATTTCACTTCCTCATCCTGGCTTCCCCACATTTACTGCAGGCCAGGCACTGCATGGACAGGAGATGATGTCTCAAGCTCTGGAACAGACCATGGGCACATAGTGGAGGAGTTATGCTCTTACATCATTTCCTTGCTCTTTTAAAAATAATACAATATGGTGAATGGCTTTACTTACACATCCACAGTACATCCATCTTCACCTGGACTCAGATCTGCCACAAGACCAGCACAGCCTTGTGATATACTCTGGGTTATGGCTCTGTGAACTCCTCTCCAGTCTTTCTTCTGGAGGGTCTTGCTCTCCAAAAGCTGCTGTTCTGCCTCGGTTGTGGGGGAGCTGCTGAGCACACTGCTCTGTCATTCATCAAGGGCACAATGGGCTCTTGCTTCTCTTTCCTAGTGTGCATGGCAAGTCTGTTGGATCATTTGGCATTTCTCTCTCTCTACAGATACTTTTGATTCATCTCCTTTAATTAGCCAGAACATATTCCTGGTCCTGGTACAAGACTAGGGCATCATGATATTTCAGTTGCAGTGAGGCCCCCAATTAGTACAGATACTTTCATTAAAGCAAAGCTAGATGACTTCTATCACTTGATCTTTTTTGTTTTTGTTGAAATAAAAACTTTTTAAAAGCTACTCCTCTTCCCTTTTGAACCAAGAACAGTGTTGCAAGATCCCTTGGTAGGAAAAATAATCCCCATAAAAATATGACTGGTCCATTTCAAAAGAGATGGGTTTATTAAAGGTAAGAGTTTATTAACAGTGACTGTGAAATAGAGGGATTTAATGACTTTAATTAGTGCAACACTTTCTGGCACAGACCTTAAAGAGAATTTAGCTCCTCTTTCCCATCTCCCTCCTGCACTTCTCTGTGTCTAAAGAAGTGTCAGCAATTCCTCATAGTAAAAGTGAAACAGCTCCCACTCACAGCAATGCCTAGCACAGGAGAAAACTCCTGCACCAACAGACCATGGCCACTGGCACTCCAATTAGTGGTAAGGCATAGCAGGAGTGCAGAGTAAAGCTTTCAAATATCAGGAACAGAAAATCAAGCTTCCTGAGCTGCCTCTTTATTTCCTTGGTGTAACCTTACACAGCTCAGCCCTGCTTGCCTGCCTCCTCAGGGACAGATTAGGAGTCTTCTTCACAGAAGGCACAAGCATTATTAATGGCACCCAGTGAAATGAGGGTGACTGCAGTGTGCCATGGCTCCCTGAAGTCTATCCCTCTAAAGGTAGATGGAAATATTGCTGGTAGGTCTCATGTCCCCCATCAAGATCAAAATGCCATCATTGTTAGAGAGGGAGAAAGAAAAAAGAGAAATACCATTTTTAATTCTGTCCTGATTTTTCCTGTTCAGTCCTTTTTCTATGGGATATCCCAGATTATCAGAATTGAAAATGTCTACATCCATGTTGATTTTGGCCAAACCCATTTTCATTCTTTTTTGAAGAAAATGCTTTCTTAAAGTAAAAAAAAAAAAAATAAATCCAAAATTTGGAGAGAAACATTTGATATTTTGGTTAATGCCTTCTTAATTTAGGCCATATCTTATTCTATGATTACAGATTATATTTCTTAAAATTTGTCATTTGAGTATTTTGACCTGATCAAATTTTTATTTCTCAACTGAATTGAAGAATGATTTGTAAAATTTCATTTTTAAGGTAATGATGTGACACAATTGCATTTTGTATGGAAGCATAGCCAAAGGGGTAAAATCAACAAGTAACCTGCCCCCAGGTCCCCATTCAAAATGAAAACATTACAAAAATTGGATATTTCCTGAGGGGCAAAAAGGTAAATTTTTGACTAGGTTCCTCTTTTTAGATCTTAAATCTTTTTACCAGGCCATCTTTCCTGATATTCAAAGTCCTTCCTTTTCTCTTCAAGAGCCATGTGGGTTCAGCACAACCACTCCATAAAGAGCATTTTGGAGGATGTAACATATGTAAGGAAAGCAGTAACAACTAAAGCCCTGCATGTCTAAAAACCTTTCTTGGACATCTGCAAATGGCACTTCCCCAAAATTCCTTTCCACAGCCTGGCTATATTTCTGCAGAATCCCCAGAAATCACATCTTAGATCTCAGGCACAAAACCCTGTTAAACTCCAGCAAATTCAGCAACTTGAATGTGTTAAGATCTCTTTAGAGAAATGATTGAAGTGAAAGTTTGAGAGTAATGGTTCTCCTGAACCCAAGAGGCAGAAGCCATACTTATGGATAAGTAAAAAGATAAGGAGTTTACTTCTTCGTAGTGGATATTCCTTTCTAGCAAATGGATTGCATAGAAAATGTTGCATGTGCATGTGTCTCTGTGTGTGTGTGTGTGTGTGTGTGTGTGTGTGCCTGGCAAAGAAGCATTTCTAATATGCTTTCAGATTAAGGTCCATCAAAGTGGGATTCTTTCCCCCCTTTTTTCCTATTTTGTTTCATCGTGGATTTTGGTTATTGCCTGCCAGCATTCCATGCCTGAATCTTCCCTTCAGGCCCCAGGGAAATCCTGCAGCCCCACGGTGAGCAGTGCTGTGCTGTGCCTGAGCAGCGTGGGGCGGACATGGGGTGGCCACTGTCATGCTGCTGGCTGCAGGTGACACAACCAGCCTGGCTCCCACTGAGGGGAAGAGCATGAGTGTGTACCTCAGGCTTCTGGAGATCGTCCTCACGCCTAATTGATACCAGAGACAAAAATCCAATAGCTTCTGGACACTTTGTAAAAACACCAAGCACCGAAAGCTTGCATCATAAAAATCTCTTGGGCTAAAATGGATATAGATACTTGCAGAAGATTTTTGTTTCTTTCCTCAACATAAAGATTTAAAGGAGGGAGAAGTGTCACAATATAGGCAATTCCTTTCAGAGAGGTTTCTTTATATATCTCCATGTGAAAGCTCTCGGTAAAGGAAGAAAAAATAATGCTCTGAAACAAAATTTGTACAGAGGTAGCTTTTTTTTTGAAATGACATCCCGTTTCCCAAGAATTCTGTGTAGCCTTTAGTCAGTCTTGTTTCTTACAGTTCTCTGTGCTTTGCATGGTAATTAGCTGCTCGTGTTATCAGCAGCACGACGCTCCCGGCTATTTCTCGAGCAGCGCTGCCGCTATCCTGGGCGGCAGCTCCGCACGGCAGCCAGCCCTGGGCGCAGAGCTTGGCGCTCTGCAGGCTCTGCTCACTGAGGGACCAGGGCAATGGGCACAGCATCCCAGGGGAAAAAAGAGGCTGAGCCCTCTTTCCCTGACAGATCCCCAAGACTTGCCGGTATTTCAATGATGGAGGTTCAGTGAGGCAAGTTTGTTATGACAGATCGCAAAACAGAGAGGAAGACAAACGAGACGGGTTCATCAGTGTCAGAGCAAACACAGGGGAGCAGCTCCTCAGCTGAGTTTGCAGCAGCAGCCTCAAAACCTTTATTCGGTTTTAATTTTAATTTTTAAAAATAATAATGAAAACATTTATTGCATGAATGTCCTGTGGAGGGACTGCTTTGCAGAGCCTGCCAGCAGTGCCGACATCAGCCGTACGCAGGGGCCGCGTCACCAACACAAGAGCGCTTGGATGGGGAAGTCCACCCAAGAAAATAGCGTGTCAAGGGCTCCCTACAGCTAATGCAATCCCTTCTTTTAATTTACATTTCAAGAAACGTGTGCCAGCTTTTGTTGCAGTTTTTTTTTTCAAGTTAAACTGTGGCCATGAGGTTAAATTCAGTTTGCCAGATTCCATGGCAGCATGTGTTCCTCTGTAACGTCAGTAGATGTGTAGTGGATGGTCTAGAAAGTTTGATATCAACAATAATGTTAAGATGTTCATAAATTCTAAAAAAAAAAAATCAAATTTACATTTGGCAAGATGTGAAGAGGTGAAAAACTGAGAGGAAAGTGTAGACATTGAGGGAGTTTTCCCCAAATATTATATCAGTTTTACATATCTTGTCTTTGGTTTCGTGTTTCTGGCCTATTTTTCACTCTTTGAAATGGTGCATGATGATACTGAGAGGGAGATGTGAAAAGCTTTTACTTCTTGCCCAGAGAGATGATGGGCTAGAAAGAAAACCTGAAGTTTTAGTTCTGGGGTAGTAGAAGCAAAATTTCTTGCTGATGAGTACTTGCAGACTTTTTTCACTACACTTCTAGGGAAGTTATTTAATTTTGTAACAGACGCTTGTTCCTAATCCTAGTCTGAAATAGCCTGCTGCCAAATTCACATTCAGTATTTTTATCCTCACAGAGAAAGAGATCATCATTTTATCATATGTTCAATGTGCTCTATACAGCATAAGATCATATGGTCATCTCATCCCTTCTGTAAGATGGCAATAGACTAGAACAGACAACTTAAGGATGGCAGTGAATTTGTTGCTCTCTAAACAAGGCACTAATGATGAGGGCTTTGCATTCTCCACTGTTAGTGGGATAACAAGTGAACAAACTGGGGCTTGGGGAAGGAAAGGGAAGAAATAGATGGAAACCCACAGAGAAGAGAAAAATAGCAATTATCTAATATTAACTTTTAAATTATTAAATATACAGAGATTGTTGTGTCTCTCCATCTTGCTAGGTTCACTGGCAACATGAACACTTGCACTCCTGCTCCTGAGACAGGAATATCACAAATGGTGTTGGGCAGCTCCTCAGGGGCAGGTCTGAGGTCAGAACATAGCTATCTGCTCAGGGCAGCAGCTTCTCTTCAGCATCCATATATCAGATATGAGTAATTCTTCAAAGTCTGACTTCACCACATGTACCTTTACCTTTGAAATCAGTGGTGTAATTTGTAGGGAACTGTAAAGCTGATGGACTTCTTGTTTCATCAAGAAGAGTTGATTAATTTGTTTGTTGAGGGCCATATTCACCAAAGATTTAGCAGGAGTGCAGGCAATAAAACACTTAGGACTTTCTATGAATTGGCATGAAACAACAGTCACAAAAATTAGAAAATATAAGTTGTTCTTCTGTATATGCATGGCTGCTGTTCTCCTGACCTTGGTTACAGCTGGTGGGCTTTAAGCAGTTGAAGATCCAGATGTCCTCAGTCCCTCAGCTCAGACTGGGGAGTGGTGGTAAAAGTGTCCAGGACTTGCACAAATTGGTCAGTGCAATCATTTGGCTTTAGTAGGCATTTTTGAAAATGCCTCGTGATTTTTTCAGTGCACAAATACAGATGTGGTAGAGAAGTCTGTTTTCCAGATGAGAAGAGCTTCATTTGGAAAAATGAACTGCTTTGATATATCTCCAGGTACACACCTGAAAATTCAGAGCATCCAGGGGTTTTTTGAAAACAAGAGAAGACCAAGCTCACCTCTCTGCTAGCTCTTTGGGTACAGTAATTACTAGATGGATTTTTTTCTATCCCCCTTTCCCCACATGGGAAGATCTCAAACCCCTGCTTTGTGATTTAGTTCTGTTCTGCTAAAAGAAGAAAGCCTTTTTTTTGGGGAATAGTCAGGGAGTGTAGTGTAGTGAAGGAAATCCCCAGACAGCTTGCTGGATGCAGCAGCCACCTGTATCTTGTGGAGAGTTGTAGGAGATGGGCACCCCCTCAGCATCAGCAACTCCATCCAAGTGTGCCCTCTCTTCCCAGTGTGCCAGGCAGTGTGAGCAGACTGCGGGCAGGGGGCAGGCAGGAGGGAAGGGATGTGTGTCTCACTCTGCCTCGTCCTCATTGGCAGAAGTTTGGGTCCCAATGAACACCCAGGCTGAGCATGCAGGTGAGGCACTGGCTGGATGGTCTCCAGCTGCCCTGCCAAATCTCTGATTTCCCCTCTGCAGAGTAGCTCTGGAGTGAGTCCTACTGCTTGGGAGAGACGAATTCTTCTGTGCCCTCAGTCCCACAATGCAGGGGTGGCCTTAGAGTCGGCATTTTAGGAAATCACAGCTTCTCAGGACTGCTGTGCCAATGCTCAGTGTTGCTGCCTGCAGCTCTCCCCTCAGCATCACATCTACATCTGCCCTACACATCCTCAGCCTTTGCACAGTCTCACTGCAGAGCTCTGCTGCACAAAGGATGTGGAGAGATGTTATTTACTTACTAGAAATAAATGCACATTGGATCCATGTACATGCAATAACTTCTTTGCTTCTGCTTACTCATACACAGCAGAGTCCAAACTGCAAGAACAGCACCCAAAAGTGGTGTGAAAAAAAGTCTGTTGAATTTATAGAAATATGTTGCAATCATATGTAAACACAGTAAATATTTCATCTTCCTGTGGTGCTGATAGGTAATAATTTGGGAATTTTAAGCAGTGCAACTTTTCAGATGCTGGAAAGACTTGGTCTCATTTTGAATCTGTAATAGAGGTTGGAATATATTTCATGTGACAACCATGTCCTCAGACCTATTTGTTATTTCTTTTTATAACATAAACAAACTGTCTTCTTATTTTGTTTACAGGACAGTGGAACAGGAGATAACAGCTGCATTGAAGAAATATTGCGGGTAGGAATCCTAAAAAAATCATTTTTTCCAGTCCAATTGTGTTTGCTCTGAAAAGACAAGAGAATAACAAGAATATTGCAATTACTGGTGTTAAAATTTTCCTCTTTTAGATTGTCATCTTTCTAAGGAAAAAGTAGGCAAAATTATTTCCTCAAGAAAAATAATTGAAAAATCTGTGAGAACAACATTTCAAAGCCTGTGGATTTCACTGCTACTTTATGCCTGTACAGCTGACCTTCATGCATGGAGAAGCAGATAATGGGATAAATTATAAACTGAAATGTACAATGATGTTTCAGGTTTACAAACCATGCAAAGTGCATGTTTCCATTAATCATGACTGTCAAAAATCTTAATTTTGAAGGGAGGTCTAGGAAGGTCATTTTCCACCTGGATTTAATTATGTAATGTCATTATTTTCATTATGTCCATTACATAATGACAATGTGCAAAATCTGTAGTTATTTCCATATTTCATTATTATTTCTTTTGTCTTTGTAATTTCTAGTTTATTTTCATGGAGCAAATTAATACACATCCAGACAGATCTTGGCTTGAATTAACTTGGATATTGATTATTTCCTGTGGCAGAAATATTTATAAACAGTGAAAAATTTCTGTAATATTTTAATTCATGGTTATTTTGGTTCATTTTCAAAAATGATAATTTGATAATTCACAATGCCTAAAAGTCTGATGTAATAGTGATTGAAGCACAAAGCAAGGTAGATGGAATGATAAAACCTCCCTGTTAACTGTATGTGCTTCTACCTCTTGGATATTCCATCAACCAAATATTTCTGATGATTTATAAACTACAGGGTTATAAATATTTGGTTTGGAGGTTAGCACTGCATCAAGCCTGTTGTTTCTAAAGGCATTTCTCCATTCTCCCTCAATATGTTAAATGCAGCTTTTAATTCTTACACTGGATGAAGAGTTTATGGAAGGGTGATGATGATATATTGCTTAGGACTTCACTGGCAGAACTTTTGCTTAGCTAACATTTACAAAGTAGGCTTTGTTAGGACTTAGGTTCATATTCAACAAGCCTAAGCCACAGTCCCTGCTGGTTTGTTACAAATTAGTGGCAGATATCATGAATTCATGGTGTGATGTGACATTTAGGCTCCCATTTTCATTTTAAAGCAAGGCTTTTAAAATTAGCAGTCAGAGAAACTGGTCTTCTTCCTTTAGTTTCTGTAGTTTGGCTCATGCCATTAAGCAAAAATGCAGAAGAGGCACAATTCCTTCCACACAGAGGAAGATGGGTATGTAAGAGACACCATCTGAGAAGAAAAATGCACTGTTTGACTAAAGATAGTAAGGTGCATCTCCAAAACAATGAACGCAGCTGCTGCTCTCTCTTTTTTTTTCCTTTGGAATGTTCCTCAAGAAATATAATTTTCAAGCTTCATGATGAGTAACCTCACCAATCTGCCCATCTTCCATGTCTGCAAACCTGGGCATCACTTTCTATTCTGACCTGCCCTTATGTCTCTGTGTCTAGGACTACACGTAAATCTTCCGGGCTGTTACTCTATAGTCTTTCTGACTGAAGCTCTTTATTCTCAAGGGTCCAAAACTCTCTTTACACAGTTTGATTGCTGCTGCATCCTTTCCTAGTTTTTGACAAATGCAGTGTTACCCACCTCCATTCATGCTGCTGCACAGATCATTTTCCTAGCTTGACATCTTGCCCAGAGACATCTGTCTTCACAACTCACCACTGTCATCTCCTTCTCTATCACATCAAGTACAGCTATTTGTCTCTGATTTTAAGGCCTCCAGTCCATGCTAACATATTAAATCCCAATTTTAGCTTAGCTGGTGATGTCAAAAAGTTACTAAGTTTTGCATCAATTAATTTCTCCAATACTTCCCATCAGATCTGGAAAGAGCCTTGGAAACTTTCCCAATCAGCTCCATAGCTACCTCCCAATCTTAAGAAGCTCTTTTTTCCCAAGGATGGTGGAAAACCAGTGATGAGGTCGGGGCTCTACCACTGTTTCTCATGCTTGAACATTTTTGTCCCAATTGTTTCTTGTAATACTCTGTCAGGTCAGATATATCCAACTGTTCTCTTTTGTACTGAAAAGTGGATTTTCTATGTCAAGGAACTGCTGTATATTACAAAAGCAGTGCTTAGGTACTCTCGTAATACAAATCCAGATCTGCAGTTGTTGTTACTGGTAATTACTGAAACAGCAACAGTAATAATGTGCCTTTGCTGCTCACCTTGTAATTTACTGGCATCTAGATATTTCCATCCCTCTCCATGCCCTCTTTTTGTCCTGAGCAGATCCATGAAGTTGTAACACAGGTTTTCTGCTTTTCTGAAACAGACTGTTTATAAGCAATGCCATTTCTATGGTTTTGTTGGAGGTGCTATTCACATCATAAAGCCAAAGTTTAGCTTCTTTTCAAACAGAAAATATGAAGTTGCTATACAGGTGCCCAAAGGCAGACAATGAAAAGCCACAGCAGCTGAAATACTTGTGTTCCCCTCAGAAAAGACGACTGGCCTGCTGGAATGTGTTTATTATGGGAAGGGCCACTCCTAATACATGGAACATCAGCTAAAGGAAGAAGATGCTTAAAATTCATCCTTTTAAGGAATGCTTCACCCTACTTAGGCTGTCTCTTGCGCAACACAAAGCAGAAAACATCCCCTCTTTCTAGGTGATGTGTTCCCTGCACAAGTCAGGCTGTGGCTTTTCCATGAAACAGATACTTCCATGGCGTGTCCATGTTTCTGCAGTCAAGAGTGAGGGCAGTAGTAAGTGTGCCCTGTGTCAGCTCCATCTGCTTCCCTATGTTCCCTTCCCCCAGCAGGTGAGAAGAGGCAGGTTTGTGCATGGATCTTGTCACCCTCTGGTTCCAGCATGTGGCCATGGCCAGAATTAACATCTGGACCTGGGCTGCAAATCAGTGTAGGTGTGGCTTTAAAATCACCAAATCTGATGTTGCACTCACTGTGACAAGATTTTATAGTTTTGGTTTTTTTTGCTGTCTGCTGCAACACAGGTTGCCACAGCTTAAGTCTAGCCTTTTTTGATGTTGTTTTACCAAATGTATCGAAGCTCTATAGACTTTGTAAACTGACAGATCCTTCTGCACAAAACTGCAGCTTCCAGAGAATGCCCCCAAGTACTGAAGCACAGAACCTCTTCCAGTCCTGAAGGAGGTTGATTAACAAGACAGTAACCCTGTTGAGATTGGAGCTGTTGTAAGGCCTCCTGTAGAGTTTATAATCACTGCAGGAATCCTGAACCTCATCTAACCCCATGCACTAATTTATAGCAGCTTCTTCAAAGTGTGCTGACTTCTCTGTCCAGCTGCAGGCACACACTTTGAGGATAGAGAAACTTCTGAGAGCCTTCAATGTAAATAACTCCAGTAAGATCAAGTTAAAGATGTAATGTTGAAACATGAGAGAAAAGCCTCATTTCTTGCTGGTAGATTTAAAAGGCAATTCCTTGTAAGCTTTGCATTGTTCATGGAGGACATGATAGAAAACTTTGAAGTGGAAAATAAAAGTTAAGACTTCACAAATACCCTTTGTTCCACCGTGCATGGAGCAGTTGCTATGCGAGTTCCTGAGACATTGCCAAAGCCAACCTACTCACTTCCTTGCTAAAACACAGGCTGGCCAAACAAGATTACTTCAGTTCTGGGGTCCCCAGCACAGGAAGGACATCAACCTGTTGGAGCAAGTCCAGAGGAGGCCACCAAGCTGATTAGAGGGAAGGAGCACCTCTCCTGTGAGTAAAGGCTGAGACAACTGGAATTGTTCAGCCAGGAAAAGAGATGGCTTAGGAGTGACCTAATTACAGCCTTGCAGTACCTAAAGGAAGCCTAAAAGAAAGAGGGAGAAAGACTTTCCACAAGAACATGTAGTGACAGGACAAGGGGGAATGGATTCAAACTAAAAGACATTAGGTTTAGATAAGATACTAGGAGGAAACTCTTTACTCCAAGAGTGGGGAGGCACTGGAACAGGTTGCCCAGAGAAGCTGTGGATGCTCCATCTCTGGAGGTGCTTAAGGCCAGACTGAATGGGGCCCTGAGCAGCCTGGTCTCGTGGAAGGTGTCCCTGCCCTTGGCAGGAGGGTTGGAACTAAAACATCTAGAAACTCCACTTCTGACTCAAACCATTGAGTCTGTGATTCTATGATAGTAATTTTGGCTGATTTCTATTTGACTTTATTAGTGTGTGGAGCTCTGTATTTTGCTATGACTGGTGGGGTTTAAAGTAAACATTTATTTCACTGTAGTACCTTCAAAAAACAGGAGCAACAAGAATCCTGCCTCTCCACTAAGTTAACTGTTGCAGTCAATATAGGAGGCACTCTGAGAATATTTGCTATGGAGTTAAGTAAGGGAGTGTGTTGAGTGCAGGCAGTTCTTGATTTGCAAGGTAAGTGGAGATTGATCTGGCTATTCTTACAGTCTTAGCTGTGATTTCCTAGAGCTGTGGTAGCTTTGTTGGAAAGAGACCCACAGGCAAGCTGAGCTTTTGATTATTGAAGAGCTTCCTTGTGAATTCCCTGGATATTTTGTTGACATGAGCAGTGTCATTGAACTGGGTAGAGAGAGGCACAGTTTGAGTGTTTGGCCTGCAAACAGTGTTTGGCTGCAGAATGAGAAGGCAGCAGGAAGCTGGAGGAGAAACAGGAATGCAGAGAAAGGGCTGGAGAAAACCCGAGCACAGCCAGTTAACACAGAAAAAGCCACGTCCCTTGAAATGGCATGGAGCAGTGGGGAGACAGGCTGGGGTCTGCAGGGGAGGACAGATAATTTCTTTCAGAGGAGATAGGAAAAGCCATTGGGGGGCAGTGAAAGGACATGGACTCCAGCTGTGAACATTTGCCCCAGTGAAGGACTGCTCTCCTTGGTGCCATGAACCTCCTGTGCAGGGAGGGATAAGCACCCACAGATGGCCTTGAAATAGGTTGTGACTCCTCATGGCCACAGGACATCCACTTAGGAAAATGACATTTTAAGTGTGATGGCTTTGATAAGTGATTTACTTGACTCCCTCCACCCTGTGAATCTAATCAGAGTTTGTAAAGCACTGCACTTCTTATTTGAGCAACATAAAAAAAGAATGTAAACAGAATCTAATTCTGTATTTTTCCCTTCCCCACTTGGGATCCCTGGCTCATTAGCAGTCTTGCTAATTCTTTAGCAGGAAGCATTAAGGATCAACCCATCAAATATTCAGAGCCCTTTTTCAAACCTCAGCAGCCATATGTGCCATGAGATCAGCTGCACTCCATCAGCTGATTGAATTAAAACAAGAACAGAGGTAAATTAGAAACTGTCTGCACAAGACAAATCCTGTGAAAACATGAAATTCTACCAAACACACTGTCACTGTGAATAAGCATCACAGTCAGTGGAGCACATGTCAATACTTAGAGGGGAGAAAAATCAGTTTCTTAGAGGTAGGTTGTTAGTTCAACAACTGTGAACTGCTGCCTTGTAAATGTTAATGACTCTAAGATCCCACTGGCTGCAGTTAAGCTCCTGGTGGAGTCGGACATGTAAAGAATTACAGAACACAAATATGGTGATCAGCAGTATATTTCTAAACACTCCTGTTGCTTTCCAAAGCAGACGCCAAACCCTACAGGTGGAGTGAGACCCACTTTGCTGCACAGGCTTGTGCAGGAGCTGTGTCTGCACCAGCAGAGCGTTTCTTTGCAGTCTCACTGCTGGACAGCATCAGGAAGGGAGAAGGCCAGCCTCAGAGCAGCACCTTTTTGGAGACATTTGGGTTAGCTGTTGTGACTGAAGCTGGTGGGAAACTCCTGGAAAAGTTTGTGGAGGAACACACCAACTTCAGGAAAAAGAGAGATGGTTGAAGAGAGAGAAGGTATGGAGACCTATAAGCAGCTCCAGTTTGCAGACACTTGATTAGTCTCATTGAATACAGAAGTACTCCAAAGTGTCAGAATCATATAAAATAATGTATCAGATGCATAAAATAGCACTTTTTCATTGCAGTGTTTCAGAAGAACTTCCACAGCATGTCTTTGCTTTTAGTATCCTTAATTTAGTATCCTAAATTTCAGAGGGATTAAAGCATTATTTTAGGTGATGTATACTGTTCATTGCATTTCTTCAGTATTATTCTTTTTGTCTTTCTTGCTCAAATAAATGAAAAATCATACATACATAAGAGTGCTTGGAAAATCTAGCATTTCACTCAAGGACTAAATCCCAGAAACACTAAGACACATTTCAAGCTATTTAATTCCACCTGCAGCACTCACCTGTAAACATTGCCCTTCTTACCACACCTACACCCAGCTCATCTGTACAGAACCTTTTCTGAGCAGTCACTGTGCCTTTATCAGCTTTCTTCAGCCAGCCTGGGTACTGCTAGTGGTGTGGACAGCAGCACTGTAGAGCTTCAGCAAGCTCTGCCTGGAGCTTCTCCAGCTTCTCAGTGAGAATTAGCAGTCCATACGGTACATTGGGCTGTTAGAGCAAAATTAGCAGCAGTACCAGAGCTAAAGATATTTTGTCTTTGTCCACATAAGCTGCAGTGATTACAGAGAGCTGTGTACACCACCATCCCCTTGACTCCTCGCACCATGAAAATTTCAGGACACACCCTCTGTACGTGGTGCCTTGGACTCCCTCTATGTATTTGCTTAACCCAAGGTCTTTCTCCCTCCAAAAGGCTGGAGGGAGATTGCTAACTTTTCACACATTTTGTCCCGTTTCATGCTCTCTCAGATCATCAGAGTCCCTCTCCATGTGACCTGTTACTTATTGTTAGCTCATCTGAATAGAACCTGCTCCTGGTTTGGCCACCATGCATGGCACATCCTTTTTATTGCCCACATTGTGGTTTTCAACTGTCAATACACCTTCACAGCCAACATTTTAAACCTAGACATGTAAATATTGCTTCCCTGACCCTTAACAGATAGAATTTGAGGTACAGAACACCATGTAAAATGCATTAAATGCTACACTAACAGTTTTAATGTCAACCAACCATAAATTAGTTGTACATCAGCTGTTCCTTTGAATTTTCACTCTTCGATTTTTTCTGCTTCCTCTGTTTTTGTTGAAAATGCTGTCTCAAAGGAATCTGAGGTTGGAAGTATGCCGTATATTTAAAACTTGAACATAGTAAATCTTGATGTCAGTTAATAAATACCACCTTAAAAAGACAAAAATTATAAATGTGTTAGTGGAAATAGGAGATCAAGCTAGAAACTCATATGTGGGACTACAACTTAGAACTAACACCACTCAAAGGTAATCTGTCTTTCAGTCTGCAGGATCTGGAGGCACACTCTGTGCTGTTAGCTACTCATGTGCTGGGGCACTGACATTTTCAAATACAGCAAAACCTGGTGGTTTTTTTGAACTGAATAGGGTGCTACAGACAAAAGAGACCCCATACTCCTTTTAGAATTCAAGTAGCTGATGTGCAAAAGCTGATGTGGTAGGGAAAGTCAGGTCAGTGTAAAAATGAAACACTACAGTGCTAATTTGGTGGAATTAATTTTTAAAATTGCTGTTTTGTAGCAAGTGTATATACCCTGTTATTTGATAAAGCAAGAGAGAATCCAGAATGAATTATCCAGCCTCTCTGCTATGCAAAAACAATCCAGTAAAATACTTACTAATTTTTTCCTCTGTTTGGAGTGTTTTCACAAAGCTGGGGAAAAAAGCACAATCACCATCTTGTTCCAATACAGAGAAATGATTCCTTGTTATTAGGGGCGAAGGGCCAGATAGAGCCTCATTTTGTGTAGCCCTGCCACAGCTCCTCTGAGGCCAACAAAATTAATACCAAAATAATACCAGAAAGGATCTGTATTATCAGTCCTAACAAAAGAAGACTAAAATTTGGGCAATAGCAGGTATCTGCACTGCTGGGAGCCTGGGGCTTGAGCCTTCAGCTGCTTTCTTTAGAGAAAAACTGACTTTCTACCCTCTTGGTAAGACTGACACAAAACAAATTGAAACCACAGGGAAGTGTGACTTGAGATGGCAGAGCCCTTCAGCAAACCCTATGGTGACAATGGTTTCCTCCTTGATTAAACAGGCATCAACCTGTTTCCTCCTTGATTAAACAGGCAGTGGAGGGAGAGGCAGAGCTCATACTCCATGTGTTGTGGGCTGCAGAGCCAGGCAGTCATTGCCCTGTAGGGGGATACAGTATGGGTAAATGAAGGTGGTATAGAATGTAATCTTATCCCCCAATGAGTTGCAGCTGAACCAATTACTAAAGATTAGGAGCAGGCCTGGTCTTAACAGGCCACACCTGTAGCCAATAAGAACAGTGCTATAAAAGAGTGGATTGGCGGGAGCAGAAGTCAGAGGACTGCTGCAAGGACTAGGAAGAGTCAGTGCTTAGAGATGCCTATGAGAAACATTGAGGAGGTATGAAACTCTGGTGATATGAAAATCCTTGTACCACAATAAGAGAACTCTTGATATATAAGATAACAGTGCCCCACAGTCCCTGACACCCGGGGACACATCCCTGGTTTGTCCTGTGAGCCTGCAGGGTGACAGACTTGGTGCCATCCCCACCTTAAGCTGTGTCTCTGAAAACAGAGCATTAAAACCTGCATTGCTTTGATCTGTGGGTTTCAGTGGCTGACACTGCACAAGTACTTTGGCCATGCACCTTCTCCTGTCTCCCACACTGATATTTTCAGTAGACATTCCCTTATATCTAGGAAATTCCTCTGTGGTGCCTGATTTTCCACAACTGGAGATGAGCAGCAGGAACTCTCCCACCACTGTCACATTTTGGTCTGACCCAGGATGCATGAGCTCTCTGTTTATGTCTGAGAGGCCGCTCTCCTCCTTTGGGACCAATATTCTTTTGTTAATTTCTCTTAATCATATTTAGGAGCAACACATGAGTTAGCAGTTAGCTTCACTTGGCAAAAAGACTTTAAGGAAATTGTGGGAGAAAAGAGGAGTCTAATAAAAGGAAATTAAATCACTTTTAAGAATATTCTATTGCAATGTCTGTCCTAATAAGTGAAATGGTCTAATAAGTGTTCTCTTTGCCTGAGGCTAATCAGCATTGCATGGCTCGTGCCCAAAAAGCTAAGCTCTCTCCCAGCCATGCCGCAAAGTGGATTCACCCATGCTGCCTGTTGGGAGAGACCCCAGGCATGCAGGGTTTTTCTTTGCAAGAGCTGGCCCCAGAGCCCTGCTGCTGTCAGAAAATACCATTTCATGATATGAATGGCTGTGGGCCAGCACTCAGGTGTGATCCCCTCGCTGTGTCAGGAGGGATGCAGTCAGATTTTCTGTGGTTTCTTCCTGCCTTGTGCAAAACTCAAGGATTTTATTTGGACAATACAATACTGGCTACATTGCAAAAAAAAAAAAAAAAAAAAAAAAAAAGTGGTTGAAAATCTGTAACATTTCAAATTCTATGTATTTTGTTTTTGCCATTGTAGTTCTCTGCCCTTGGGACACACTGGGTTGGGTTCTTCTTTGAAAATGTAAAATTTGGTTTTGAAGGAAATACAAGAGCATATGCAGCCACTTGTCTGCAGTGATGTTAATAGCATACTTTAAGAGAGGCTGACTAAATACCTATCAAGTTTTGACCAACCAAAATGCCACAATATCTGTCCTTTGTGATTAGTGCTAAATGCCATTTACTGTGTGTGGTGCATTGTGTCATTCTTAAAGTTATTTAGGATTTAGTAACTTAGGAAGTAACATGCTGTCATGTGGGCTTCAAAAGTGAGATACTTGGAAATAATGCAGTTATTTAATGTACAAATTTTTAATGTTTTCTGAAATGATAGGCCTATGAGTGAGTTATCCAAACAGTCCCACTGTACAGATTATAATGAAGATGGTGATAAAACATGATAAAACATCACATTTCTGACAGTTTCTGAAAATCTAATTTTTGCCAACAGAATTAATTTAATTTAAAAAAAGACATTTTTTTTGCAATAATATTGACTAAACTTAAAGTCACCCAGACATAAAAGGGCTTACATACAAGCTTCTGTTAAAAACCATGCAATTTTATGTAGAAATTGCAAGGCTGTCACTTTACCCTTGGAGGGGAAAAAAGTTATTCAGAGTAATGACAATAGCTTGGTGGGAGAGAAAGAGGGCTTCACGCAGTAAAAACGTTTCTCTCCAGCTGTGTGGGTTTTCCACAGGATTTTTTTTTCATTAATATTATCAAGTTATTTGTTATTTACTCATGAATGGTGAATAAATACTGAGCAAATCCAAGACATTGTTAATTTTTCTCATATTGCATGTACGCATATGTAATGGTTCATTATAGCTCCGCATTTCCAGAGTATTCCAATGTAAATGAAAAGAGCCCAATTAAAAAAATTGTAGACCCTGATCCAACCTTTGTTGACTTCAGATCCTGATCTTGAATTGAGCACCAAAAGAGAAAATCATGCCTATTAAATTGAGTAAACATTTTCTTCATTTATCTGGGTGGCTTTTTTCTGTCAGAGAAAACTATTTTTTGCTAAAAATGCCAACCCTTAAAAACTTAATGAGTATTAATGAAAAGCTGGAATAATCAGCATGGACAAAAAGAGGGTAATTTTCCTCAGACATTGTGTTAATATGAACTGAGTCCTGAAAGGACTGTTCTTGTGGTTTGTCAGAATAATTCTCCTTATAGGTGATATGTACCAGGTATATATGCATCAATAGCAGAACAGACTGCTAAATATAGTTGCTGCTGCAGCAGCAGCTGGTTCTCTCTCATGTTCATCAGATGAGAAAGCTCAAAGCTGCAGCAGCCTCATAGCATAGGAAGGATGATGCTTGAAGAAAATTTTTCATGGGAACAGAGACATGAGCTTGGTTTTTCACTTCAGCCACTTCAGCCTTTTTCCAAGCACATGGACGATGTCCATCCTGCTATCTGTGGGCTATCTGTCCACAATGAGCCTGCCTCAGCCTAAGGAGCCTACCCAGATTTGCTGTGTGCATCACTTTGTCCAGGCTCTGTGACCACTGCAGGTTCTGTGGCTTTCCAAAAAAAAAAAAAAAAAGGTGGTTAGGGCTTTTCCCCATTAGATTGTTAGATTGAGAAGCAGTGTGTATTTCTAGCCAAAGCAATCTGATCTGCACACTTTTCCTATCTAAATTTTCCCATCATATTTTGCTGTCACTTCAGTTCTCTTGAATCCAAAGATGACATTTCCACCCTGTCTTCCAGGCTCAGCCTGGCTTTCCCTCTCTCTTCCCTCCCAGGCAGCAGCATCTTTCATCCTCCCTGGTGTCTTTCTGCTCAGAGAGCTGCCTCCAGGCTCTCTTCTCCTAAACAAGCTGCCTTTGTCTCTGGGCCCTTGGAGTCTCACAGGAGTCACTTAGGCTCTCTGATTTTTTTTTAAGACCCAGGATTAGTATCTGATATCTTTTTTCACTTGTCTGGGATTTTCCACTATCCACACCTAGACCCCTCTGGAGAGGCAGGGGATAAAACCGTGGCCCTTAACCTTTTCTTTTCCTTGGGTAAAATCTTTCCAGGTGCTGATAATCTTTAGCTATCAACCTTCTCATGCACAGATATTAGCTTTTTTTCCTTGTCATCTTAGCATATGGAGTATAAGGCATTACATAGTAAAAAACAGCCATAAGGAATTCATAAATTATACATAGGCAGATTCCCCAAATCATCAAACATTCCCTTCTGTTAAAGATGTTCCCTATCAGTTATTTTTTTCTGTGGTGTATGGACCTTTCCATATCTTGTCATCTAAGCTTTAATGGATTTTTTTCTTTTCTTGTTTTTCTTGTTTGTGGTTTTTTTTTTTGGTTGGGGATTTTTGTTTGGTTTTGGTGGTTTTTTTTTTTTTTTTTTTTTTTTTTGTTGTTTTGTTTGGGGTTTTATTTGTTTTGTTTTTTGTTTTGGTAATTTCAGTGAGTTCAGATTTAAAACAAACCAGCAGGAGATTGGTTTGGTTTTTTACCCCTGTCTCTGTCCATCTTTGCCAGCAGAAACCATGCAGCCTGGGTGAACAAGTGAAGGGATTTCTCAGCTTAGATAGACACAGACCCAGGGTGTTTGGTTTTGATGTCCTTTCTCACATGCTTCACTTGGCAAAAGATAATTCAAAAGCCATGGCAGCTAAATAGCATGAGTACTAATAAACTCAACACATGCAGAAATGGGCTGATCCATGATTGCATCTTATTCTGCTGTTGAAGTGCCTGTATTTTGAACAAGAGCCATTGAATTAGTATGCAAAGTACACCATAGGAAGCATGCAGGATGGAGGGCCAGCAAGAAGTACTTAGTTGTGATGAAACCATTATTGTATGATCTAATGCAATGTGTCCTCAGTTTTTCCACAAAAGATGCCACTCTTGCAAAGTTTTTAAGGCCGTGTTTCAAATCAAATCTTACAAGTACCAACTTCGGTGTCTTTAAAATACAAACCAAGGATTTTAAAGCATTGTTGGCTTGGCAGATGCATTTTTATGAAGCTCATATCCCAAAATAAAAGCACTTTAAGAATCCTGCAACTTAAAGTGTGTTAAAGTAAATGGAAATGGAGCGTTTTTGGAGATGAAGATAAGGAGAATCAAGTGTTGAAACCAACAGAGATAAAAGGGGAAATTTAGCTGATCATACACCCATCCACCACAGCCTCTCCAGCTCACCTCCACTCATCTCTCCACTGCTCTGGTGCTGTTCCTGTATCCAGAAAGGATTGGGTGCAGGGTGTCCAGCACTGCAGTTTTTCTGTGTGGAACAAGTGAGGCTCCTGCTGTGAATCACACTCATGCTGCTGCCTCCTCCTGTTCCCTGGGCCCATGAGAACAGAGAGAGAGCACCCAGCTCCGAGTTCAGGGCCAGACACAGCCAGTGTGAGCACCCCGTGCAAAACAGACCCAGCACTGACAGCTGAATGCTTTGTGTTAGTTCTGAGCAGGAGGGATTTGAGCAAGAACCTCAAATCCAAGACGTGAAATGTTATAAAGATCTGCAAAATGAGATGCTTCGTGTAGGAGAGCACTGTTGGTTCATCTGACTCCATGTAAGCTGTTGGTGGCCAGGAGGTCCTTCTGATCTCACATGTCCAGCTGGGTCCTGCCCACACAACTTTCCAGCCCCAAACCCCCTGGATGTATAGGTATAAGGGAGTCCCTGTGTAGCTCAGCTGGGTTGTGGATCTAAGAAGCAGAAAGACAAAGAGCATGGAAAGCAAAGTACAGCTCTGCAGGTGAATTCAGACTGAGCCAGAAGGAAATTATTCTGCTCCTGTACTATCCAATGTTTATGTCATTTATCTCAAAATAGAATTAAGGTGTGAAAAAGCCTACAAAATGCACAACTGTATTTCTCTGTAAAATTACAGGGTTTCTTCTTTTTGGAATAATGACTGTAAATTCCTTGGTATCATGGAGACTACTTAAGGTCACATTTACCAAAGTATACTTAAAGAAAGTTCAGACCTTTTGTGTTTGACACATTCTGATTATCTGTCTGGAGGCAAGGCTCCTCATTTTGATATGTAATGAATAAAATGCACAAGTGGAAGGAATGAGGATAATGAATTTGCAGGATAATTTTACTAATTATCTTGTTGCTGATCATAAAACTAAGGCTCTGCAAGTCAATCGTACCACAGCTATTAATATGCAGTGCCTAAAGCTGTTCTTGTAACATTTATTATGCATCTCTCTGGTTCTGCACAAGTTGATAGTTTACTATTAAATTTGTAAAAGTGGGGTTAGTAACAAGTTCATTGTTCTAAGCATAACGTGTAGATTTACACAGGCTTACTGAAGTCTGAAGTAAATGAAAGCACATAAAATAAGATTTTATTTTACTGTGTGAATATTACACGATGAGTTGAGATGGAATTTATCTCACCTTGTTGTTATCTGAAGATAGGCATCTAATCTAAGTTAGGATTTTAATCTCCCTACATGGTCACAGGAGAGAGAATGGGACAAATTATTCTCTGAAGATGCCTTTCTCCTCACTGACTACACAGGGATCTCAGTCTCTGCTATTTTATTTTTTTTAATTAAAGCTAAAATGGATTCAAGTTTGTTGTTGAGAAGTGGTGAATAGGAAAATTTTCAACAAGGAAAAGAGTCAGAAATAAGTAATAGTACAATGAGGTTGTGATTGACCCACCAACCATTTGGATGACAATGTTGGAGAGGTAGTTGGAGGACATATAGTCAGTCCACAGTGATGCTCTGCCTTTGGGAGCAAATCAAGAACATGAAAAACTATCTGTCAAAGTGAGAGGGACAAGCTCAGGAGCCATAATGGGATGCTCAGTTTTGACTTTAGGAATAGGAACCGATGAGTGAGGGTGAAAAATTACTGGCAAGAAAGACAACAGGAAACACAATACTGGAGAAGTGAAAAGTGGGAGGAAGCAAGTGGATCCTGGCATCTATTTCTTCAGCATCCAGAGGACTAGGAGCTCGATCTCCTCCCTCCCCAGAGCAGTGCAGAATTGTCCCCCTCCCTGTGTAACTGACCACAAATCCCCTAAACTGTTCCTGTGACCTTGACTGCTTTGCTTTCCCCTATACAAAAGTTTAGATATTGCCCATTATTTCTCCCATGTAGAAAAGTCCGGTGTTTAACTCATTATGGTGCAAAAGGGAATCAAAAGATAAAAGCTGTAGGCATTAGAAATGAGGAATTCTGTAGGGGGACTCTATGGCATGGGAGTGCTCTGGGAAAGTGGCATGGTAGCTGTGACCTCAGTTCTGTGTCATTCTGCCTGGGCTCTGTGGGCACCTTGTCTCCACCTCTCTCAGTATGTGTTTGAGCAGATATTGGCATCGCCCGTGCGATGGAGAGCATTGTGATGGGCATACCATTTTTTCTTAGAAAAAAAATACAAATCCTCCCTAAAAGATCTATTCAGACTACTCCTGCAGGTAGCTAAGATACCATAAAGTTTTTGATAACTAAATCCATTTGGTGTTTTATCTCACACGTCAAATAATTTCCTTCTGATATTAGACAAAACTACAGCACAATAAAAACCAATAATGATCTGGCACTTGGCTTAATAAAAGAGTCTTTTGAACTACTATAACAACATAGAAAAGAGGTCATCCATTTCAGCATAGATCTTAAAGTTAGCTGGAAATATTTATAATATTAACAGAAGAATCAAAGCTGCTTCTGTGCCAACCATGCCACAAATAAGAATTCTGCAAGTAAGGACTTTGGAAGCCCCACAGGACTCTGCTTTAATAAGCAAGTCATCTAAAAGCACTCTTGCAGACAGCCATGGGGTACAAAATAACCCAGACCAGAAATGATGTGGCTAGAGAGAGACATTGGAAGCAACAGGTTCTCTCCAGATAACAGGATAAAAAACAAGACCATTTTGAAAAATAAATATTTTTCATGTTGCCTTTTTATTTTTTATTTCATGTCTTGCTTGGGCTTTTCTCACCCATAAAAGCTCATCAGAAACATTAAAAGAAGAAATGGAATGCTATTTGCAGGTTTTGGTTTTGTTGTTGTATGAAATGGAGAGCATACTGTGCTATAAATAAAAACTTGTAAGCAAATTAAAACCTGCCTAACAGGAGATTAAGATGGTCTGAAGTCACTGACTCAGATCATAAACAGTGCTGCCGTTAGCTGAAACCATTAATCACTGTGGGACGAAATAAAAGAGGAAATTTGTTAAAAAATAAGCAGGGGCAGGATGCTAACTCCAGGGGCATGCTGTTTGGCTCGTTAATAATGTATAACGAAGCGTGTGCCAGATCAAAAGTAAATCACATGCAGCTGGCAGAAAATGAAATGGCATTAGGCAAAGTATTTGTCTAGCTATGAGGCTATTTAAGAAACTGCTGTCTATTAATGTGATGTTGATTAAAGCTTTTCAAATTAAGCTTTTCAAATTAATTTTTGCTCATAGAAACCCCATCAATAAAACATGGTATATGCCTTTTATATATATGCATGCACACATATGGGGATACCCATATGTATGCATTATATATTATAAATAACGCAAATATTTAGTCACAACTTTGCAAAATTACCAGGAGGTATCAGCAGCTAATTAAATCATCCTCACATTCTTATTGTAATTGATTCTCTGTGTGTGTGTGTACTGAATAATTGTTATTTGTCTGTGTTGTGATGCTATTTTTGATATGACAGACTTTGTTGAAAATCTATAGCAGAGGGAAAAAATGAGTGCTGATGTCACATCCCTGTTTCTCACATGTAAAATTGTTGGTTTCAAAAATCTAGAAGGGACACAGCTGTCTGCTGAGCTCCTTCATCTTTGAATGTGTTGACTGAGCAAAGGGTCAGGAAGCTGAGATGCAGTTCTTACACAGACAGGTGCTTTTCCACCGGCATTCTGTTTTTAAGACACTGGTGCACCCATCAGTAGCTGAGGTTAGGCTCATGCAGGGGGCCAGAGACGAGCTTCTGCAGCTGGGTGCAGTGTGGACCTGTTTTCAACCCAGTGAAAGGCCGAAGCACCAGGCCTGGCCTGAAATACCCATGGTCTAACCCATAGACTGGAAACATGAACCTTCGTCATGCCTGTTGGGCTGGCTTGGGCTTTTTCTACCTTTGCCAGAGGTCCAGATTCATCAGGAGAGAGTGGGCAGTATCTCCTCCCAAAACTCAGCAGGGTCTGAAGGTCTTGAGTCTTTCATGAGTAAATTTGCAGATGACACTAAGCTGGGAGCATGTGTCAATCTGTCGGAAGGTAGGAGGGCTCTGCAGAGAGACTTGGAATGGTTGGATGGATGGGCAGAGTCTAACAAGATGAAGTTTAATAAGTCCAGGTGCCAAGCCCTGCATTCTGGCCACAATAACCCCCTGCAATGTTACAGGCTTGGGACGGTGTGGCTGGACAGTGCCCAGGCAGAAAGGGACCTGGGGGTGCTGACAGCCGGCTGAATGTGAGCCAGCAGTGTGCCCTGATGGCCAAGAAGGCCAAGGGCTCCTGGCCTGGATCAGGAACAGTGTGGCCAGCAGGAGCAGGGAGGTCACCCTTCCCCTGTACTGGGCACTGGTGAGGCCTCATATTGAGTGCTGTGTCCAGTTCTGGGCCCTCAGTTTGGGAAGGATGTTGAGACGCTTGAGCACATCCAGAGTAGGCAACAAGGCTGGAGAGGGGCTGGGAACACAAACCCTGTGAGGAACCACTGAGGGAGATGGGGATGTTTAGCCTGGAGAAAAGGAGACTCAGGGGTGACCTTATCACTCTCTACAACTCCCTGAAGGATGGCTGTAGTCAGCTGGGGGTTGGTCTCTTTCTCCAGGCAGCAACTGACAGAATGAAAGGTCACAGTCACAAGCTGCATCAAGGGAAATATAGGTTAGATATTATGAAAAAGTTCTTCACTCAAAGAGCGATAAAGTTCTGGAATGCTCTGCCCAGAGAGGTGGTGGATTCACCATCCCTGGATGTGTTTAAGAAAAGACTGGATGTGGCACTCAGTGCCGTGGTTTGGTTGAAGGGAACGGATTGGAGTCGATCTTGAGATCTTGAAGGTCTCTTCCAATCTTGTGATTCTGTGATTCTGTCTCCTGAGAAGTCCCCAGCGCTGCAGTTGATGTGGGTGGCGGAGCACAACCAGCCCCTCTGCCACCGCTCTCCCTGCCACCAGGCACTGGAAGGGCAGCGCTGCTCTGTGTGCTGCACAACGAGCGACCCGGCCCTGGCGTCAGAGCCCCGCGCTTGTCCCCGCGCAGCAGAGCCCGTCACCCAGGGAACACACAGCTCCGCAGCCGGGAACGCACAGCTCCCGCAGCAGAGCCCATCAGCCCGGGACACACAGCTCCCGCAGCCTGGGGACACACAGCTCCGCAGCCGGGAACGCACAGCTCCCGCAGCCTGGGGATACACAGCTCCCGCAGCCTGGAACACAGCTCCCACAGCCTGGGGAACGCACAGCTCCCGCAGCCTGGGGACACACCACTCCCGCAGCCTGGGACACAGCTCCCGCAGCCTGGGACACAGCTCCTGCAGCCTGGGGACACACAGCTCCCGCAGCCTGGGACACACAGCTCCCGCAGCCTGGGACACACAGCTCCCGCAGCCTGGAACACACAGCTCCCGCAGCCTGGAACACACAGCTCCGCAGCCTGGGGACACACAGCTCCCGCAGCCTGGGACACACAGCTCCCACAGCCTGGGGACACACAGCTCCCGCAGCCTGGGGACACACAGCTCCCGCAGCCTGGGACACACAGCTCTCACAGCCTGGGACACACAGCTCCCGCGGCCGGGGACACACCACTCCCGCAGCCTGGGACACAGCTCCCGCAGCCTGGGGACACACAGCTCCCGCAGCCTGGGGACACACAGCTCCCACAGCCGGGAACACACCGCTCCCGCAGCCTGGGGAACGCACAGCTCCCGCAGCCTGGGGACACACAGCTCCCGCAGCCTGGGACACACCGCTCCCGCAGCCTGGGGACACACAGCTCCCGCAGCCTGGGGACACACAGCTCCCGCAGCCTGGGGACACACAGCTCCCGCAGCCGGGAACACACAGCTCCCGCAGCCTGGGACACACAGCTCCCGCAGCCTGGGGACACACAGCTCCCGCAGCCTGGCAGCCCCGCGCCTTCTGCAATTACCAACAATGCTTCGCTTCTGTCACCGCTTACTAAAAACATGGCACAGTTACCGAAATAAGTGAGCAGTTAAGGGAAACCCAGACCTTTTATGTCTGCCACTTATTTCCTGATTATCTTCCTGGAGGTCAGGCCCTTAGTTTTGACACTTAATGAATAAAATGCCCACGTTGCAGGAAATGGGATAATGAATTGTGAAAAGACATAATCAGCAATGACTAAATAATTAAGGGAATTGAAATGTAGAGTCATGTGGGAATGTATTAATAATAACATGATTTTTCCATATGCTAAAAAATTCTGTCTGTTTTTAGAAAATCAGTCATCACACATGCTCTGAGGAAAAAA
Organism: Melospiza georgiana; assembly: GCF_028018845.1. NCBI lineage: Eukaryota > Metazoa > Chordata > Aves > Passeriformes > Passerellidae > Melospiza > Melospiza georgiana. The sequence goes on from NC_080431.1 coordinate 22,807,157, forward strand.
AAAAATTAATGTAGACTAATATGAACTGTAATTAGATGTTCTGCTTTTAAACAGCTGAATAAAAGATGAAATCATATAGAAAGTATATTTAGATACAAGCCAGAAAGTAAACTGATTATTATTCATAGTGCTGTTAATAGGAGCTGTAATTTATGCATCTAGTGGGAATCGTGTTAGGCAATTAGGAAAGGGAGTCACACTTGACTTCCCTTTATGCATTTACATATTTATATATTTTTCTATATCTTGCCAATGTCTCCATCTTTTCAGTTACCTTTAATCCACAAAACTGCTTAGAATAAGACCTTTTACACTGAAATTCTCTGTTGGAGCTCAAAAGTTGGCCTTCACTTAGATTAAAGGAAACCACACAAGCTTATCTTTGATCTTATTTGTCCCCTGACACTGGACTTTTGCAGGTCCTCAGTACTACATGAAGAATGGGACTTTTTAATTTTTCTCCACACTTTGCCTTCAAAGGCTTGCAGCAGAAATTATCCTGGCAGTAGATCAGGATTGTGCCTGCTTGTGCTCCTCTCTGCCTATGCTACCTTCTCCCTGCTTACCCAGGACCCAGGCACTCAATTGCTGTAGTCTGCACCTAACAAATCCTGGAATCCTATAATTCACCACACTCCTAGCACTGAAATCCCAGTGATCTGGATTTTGCTTGTTGGCATTGCTGAGTTCATAGAATATACCATCCACTATGAATATTTAATACTTTCAGAAGTTCAATGCAAGAATGCATTGTGCTTACCTTGCGCAATAACATGGCTAATGTTTTCATCTCAAAGTGTCCTGGTATCTAGTCACATGCTAATGCAGACTTGCAGCAATCCCATAAAATATGGGTCAGCTGGAGAGGTTCACATCACCAGATATGTTTGAACAGATGGGTGGGCTGAGGGACACAGAGCTGTTGTGGTTTGCTCAAGGTAAAAAAGCAAGTGGCAGAGCAAAGATTAAAATGCAAGGCATTAGATCAGCAAAGGATTAAGTGTCGTGTTCATCTGCTTCATTTCCAGACATATATAACATGTATCTCAATTAATCTGCAGATTTGGAAATATTCCAGCATTTGGAAATATTCAGCCCATAACTTTCAAGAAAAAAAGAGGCGGGGAGACATGACAGAGACAGGGAAGGGACAACAAGGGACTACAGGATGGGGTGGACCACTGAGCCTTCTCCCATAGGGGCTGTGCTGCCACTGGCTTGCAGGGCAGTTTCACAGGTAGCCTGTCCCCCTGAGTGTGCAGGAACAATGCAAGGTGATAACCTGAGCCAAGTCCCCACTCACAGCAGATAAGAAAGAGATTTTCCTCTCTGTGTAATGTTGAACTGAGTCAAACTACCCCATAAGCCTGACATTGGCTGCTACCAGACCTGTCTGAGATGAGTCCTGGATGAGCCTTGTAATACATTTCCAGTCCTAAACTCCAGGTCATTGTGCTCTGACTTTACTTGCCATGTTTTGCTAAGGCTGTTCTTCTCATCACTTCACTGGGTGTGATGCTGCAGAAGGAAAGTGAGTCCCCCCAAGGCATGGGGCGCTTCCCCACTCTCTCTGTTCCCCCACAAGCCCTCCTAGAGACGAGGACCTGGTGTCTTGGCACAGCCCTCTGGCTGCAGGGCTTTCATTTTGGCTGTGGACCATCTTTTGTAATTGGGCTGGCGAGGGCTGCCTCTGCTTCTGCTTGGGGCTGGGTCTGCCAGTGCCAGCTGCTCCCCCTCCACCCAGGCTGCAGATTGCCCAGCAACACCTGGCACCTCACCCTCTGACAGTCCCCTCTGTCACCCTGTCCTGTGCAACCATCTCCACAGTACCACTTTTAGCAGACATTATGCAGCCACGACCCACTCTTTGGCACGCCCTGACACCCTCCTCGCCTCTCCCTTTCCAGAGCCAGGAAGCAGGAGGTGCTCTGGGAGCAATATCATGTTAAACTACAAGCCACAGAGGAAAAGAAAAAGCAATAAATGCATTTCTGTGCATTCCAATAATGCTATTTTTTCATCAGACAGAAGGTGATTTTAATTCGGCCCCCATAAATGCATCTCTCTCCCGGGTGCTGCACGGGTCTGGCTCATTGCATTTGTTCTCTGTTGAAGTGTGATGTCTTGGGATGGATCCTGCAGGCTTAAAATAGAAATGTTCCTGCTTGCTGCTGCTGATGTATCATTGGGTAATCATTAAATAAATTCCGTGTTTTACTGCATTAACAAAAACACATGATTGTTTAACAGAGTATATTACAGAAGATGGAGGCTTTAATGGTCTCTATGGATTTTTAGTTTGTAAGAGTACATTATGAAGCTGTCTTGGTAGGGTGCTGTTTTCATATGTGAAAGAAGTTACTGGCGTTATACATCATTTTTATATCTTGTTGCTAGGCAACATATCATAGTGCAGTTATTGCAAAGGTGTCTGCTTCCTCGTTAAAAATCTTCATGTTGCTCCTTAATTCTGCAGAATTAGCCCTGTTCTTGATCCTATTCTGCTTTCTCAGATATCTTTTGATTGAGGTTTCATCCATTAAGTTTTGGAGAAATATAACAGGTCTTTTATTAGCTGAATTTGGCGTTGAAGCCTAAAGTGTGTGCATTAGTGCTAATCTTTAGTTTCCACCTTCATCGCAATTTGTTTTCACGTAGGGAGCCACGCACTTCCATCCACTTGGGATTCAAAATCAGACAAGTAATTTGAGTGGTGGTGTATTTAAGATATGTCCTATGACAGCTAGGGTTAAAAAAGCAGCAACAACAAAATACAGGGACTACCTAGGGTGTTCTGGGAAACTTATAAAATTCCCTTTCAAACTCATTTCTTCTGCTTTTCAACACAATCTGCAGCTCCTGCTTCAGCATAGCATTGTTGCAAACTCCTAGTGTATTAGCATTTTCAAATCCAGAGACAGTTTTGCCTCTGCTTGGGTCAGGTTGTGCAAGATTTGGGGCTTTATAGGACTGAGCTGACTTCATCACCTCACTTCATTCTCACCTGGAGAAGACAAATCTATTTCAGAAAAATGCAGTTGGTAATAACAGGCAGTATCACTCACAAATATCTTCCACACAACAAAATAACAATTTTTTTTTCTGAGTGCCAGCATTTATTCCCTTCATTACCACTTCTCCCAATCTTCTTTGACTTGGAGAGCTGTCTGCTAGGGCTGTATGTGCTCCCCAGGCACAGAGGTGGCTCTGGCACGTGTACCCCCCAGATGCTTTTGCGGGCTCACGTGGATCCATGGCACACGAAGGGGCTGCCAGCACTAGGCAAGGGGGAACTGGGGGCTTCCACAGACCTCAGCATGCAGCAAATGGCTCTTTATTATCCTCATCCCTCATACCTTTGTTGGTAGTGTATTATAACTCCTTTCATTAACCAAACTTAATGCACTGGCAGTTAGTATACCTACTGTTCATTTTGGGGCAAATGGTACTATTATAATATCTGATTTTAATTAAGCTGTTCTGGATAAAAGCTGGCATGCTAAAAGCTTTGTTAAATGCTGTTCCTTGGTACACACCCACACAACAACAACCAGTAAGTCAATGGGATTTTGTCTAACATCTCCCTTGGAAGATATAATTTGAGGTGTGGTATCAGGGCAGTTATTTCTAAAGGCATGTGCACCAGAGGTGGGGAGGAGTGAAAGAAATGTGAAAGAAGTTGATTCTCTTATTCTTTTTAAGCTGTAGAAGATTTAAAAATAGGTATAAGACTTATGCTCCAAAGCCTACTTTTTAAAGGATAAATGTGCAAATAATTAATTTATAACAGGACTAATTCCACAATTCTGTGAAATTTTAATAGATAAAATTGCAAATGAAAGAAAAGAAATTGCAAAGGCCGAAATGTTTAACTTCATGATGAATCAATGTACCTTACTAAAAAATACCTGCAAATAATTTTGACAGTGATTTAAAGCTGATTAGTTAAAGCAGATAGTCTGAAATAAATGCCTACCTGCAGATTTTACCCCGGAAACACACTGGACTTTTTCTGAATAACCACATGGCTCCATTTGCACCCTACCTACTTCCCTGTGACTTGCAAGGAAAGGGACAGGGCGGACTCACACTACTCTTCCATTGCTTCTAACCACACAATTTACCTTTAATGTTTGGGCCTCTGGATGGTACAACACCTTTAACACTGTTCCTCCAGCATAGTTAGTGAAAACCTTAGCACTGCTTTCCCACCAACAATTCCTCTGCTCTGCACCTCTGTCTGATCCTGCTAGAAGTGAATGATGGATATCCAACCTGACCAGCTTTCCTCCCCACAGTGCCACAGGAACACAAGAGTATACTTGTGATCACTGAAAAAGCTGTTGCTTCTCACTCAACAACGCACTCCAGAGCAAAACAAGCGGTGAGACTCCATCTCACACACCACATCATGCCCCATACCTATGTTGTACATTATTTCACTGGTTTATAAAAAATTCAGCTCTGGTTTCCAATGGCACTGTAGTTCCATGGGTTCCCATTGCTTCAGAAGGGCTGTCCTTGCTGATCAGCAGGCCAGATGTGCAGCAGGATTGCCTCTTCTTCCGCCTGCAGCAGTACCTCCCATCATGTCCATGTGCAGGTTGTCAGCTCAGGAGGTGAAGTGGCAGCCTCCTCCTTGGATCAGTGACTGCACACTGCCCTGTCTGGGGACACCACACTGCCCCACTCCAGGACTGTGCAGGGGATGACAGGCAGCCTTGCCCTCTGCCATTGCACTCATTAAACACTTCATCTGCACCTAGGGGACAAGGGGGTGTTTCTATATTATGGTGAGGTAGACGATGCTTATTTCTGGCTGCCACCAACTGCCATAGTCTGCAAAATGCCCTACCCCAAGCAACTCAGTTTTTCAGTGCTCTATAGGGTTTTATGGATTAAAAAATAGCTGTGGCCAGGAAGAGGGATGTTACCAACTTCTCTTTGCTATGCACTTCATTAAAAAACCCGTGATGTTTTACTTCAATATATTCTCTACTTCCCCATTGACTCTCTAGATACCTGTAATTCTTAGAACACTCAAACAAACAGGGTCAAGGCAATTTTGTTTGTCCAATGTGATGAATTTTCCAGCCCTGTTTGTTGTCTTTCTGTGAATCTTAGTCTCCTAGGACCAGAGCCAAATTTGACACCTGGTGCCAGCCAACACCTGATAGTCCAAGTTCTTTTGGCCAACAGTCTTCCAAATATATTAGTGCCAGAACCCTCTACAAAGCTGATCATAAGAATTATATGGACTGGTTTGCTTCACAGCAGCTCCCTGATCAGCTCAGTCATGATACATCTTTCTTGTTGGAGCCCAGCAGCAGCATCTCACCATCTCATGTCACCATAAGTGGTCTTGCCATTTCTATTTCACTCCAAGTTACCAGGGAAAAAATAAGGAACCAAAACAGAAGAAATGCTGAGCCAATCAGCATCTTCAACCATGGGACAATTTTTCTGACATCTACTTTCCTGTATTTTAAACATGCATGCCTTGGCCCTTGTTGGTCTTCCCTCATCTTAGTTACTGTCTCTTGATTAGGATACAGAGGTGAATGATGCTTTTGATAGGGAGAGATCCAGAATGTGTTGGTTCCCCCCTTCACTGCTTCATCCTTTGAAGTTCAGCCTTGTCTGAAATTCTCTCCTAAGTTCAAAAGATTCTGAGAGATCCCAAATCCTGGGCTCCTTTACCAATAATTATGTATCTGTAGCTTTACTTGTCATGAGGCATTGCTGCCAAAGGCACCTCTACCTTAACTAGGGCATTGCAACTTCAGGCTCTTGCTATGTCTTATGAAGATGTGGAAGTGAATCTTTTAAATTTGTATATCTGGAGGGAAAAAATTATAATCCCCTCACTACCCTGGAGCATTCATTCTTCTGACAGCTTTCAATAAAGTCCTGGCACAATGTAAGTTCATCACTGGAAAAGTGTTTAGCTTATGTCATGACCTGCAGATAGTTTTGGAGACTTTTGCAGATTTCACATCCATCTCCAGCTCCATCAGTTCAGCCTTCTACCTGTTTTCTTCACAAAATCTCAGTGCACTCAAAAAAATAAGGTGGTGATATGTCATTTAACATGTATAGGATTGACACTTCTAAGTGATCCTTCAAAATTGCTCAGATGTCCAGTCTGAAAGGGTTAGAAACCAGTTTATTCCTATGGAGATTTGTCCAAGTAGATTTTGTACTATATTGCCATTTCCCATGAGTATCCTCCAGAGGATACTCTAGGCATTGGGACCTCTTTTGACTCCATTTGCTGAGGTATCTCTTCAACTTCCCACTTCCAGCTGGAGAATCAAAATCCTGATCAGCTTGTCCCTCTGTTGCTCTTTAGGTAAGATTTCTCCCCCTGCATCTCTATTTAAAATGCAGTTGTTCATTACCAGGAATTCGTGGTCCCTGTGGCCCAGCATTTGGAAGAGAGGAGCAGCTTCCTTGACACTAACTCTGGTTTTCTGCGAAAGGTTTTCCACACAAACTCAATGACCCACATCCCCTCACTGCTGGCACTGCTCACTTGGAGCCCAGTGGTCTGACACACCTCACTGATAAGGTGCTAAGGGGCAAATGCCCTCCCTTGCTCTGGCAAGGGTCTGGATGATGGTGGTGGTGTGCCTGGGGCCACCTCAGTCTTGTCACTGTAGAGAAAGCCAGTGACTCCTGCACTGGAAACTTGCCCCTAGAGCAAAATCTGTGTGGAAGCCCCTCTTCAAAAACCACAGTTAATGTCAGGTAAGTTACCTTTTTTCCCCCTCAGTCTCTAATTAGACATCCCAATTATGCAGTTTAATCTAATTAAAGTAATGATGCAATTATACAATAATTGATACATAATCGGCATGCAAAAACCTGTGTAAGTATTATTTAACCAAGAGAGTAAATTTTAGATGAACCTTTTCAGTCTCTTAAAAGTATATCACTTTAGCAACCAGCTTGAGGAAGGGATTTTGCCTACTCAAGCATTTATAAATCTTTACTGCCACTAGTAAAATTCCTTTTACTTACTATTTATGGGCATTTAGCTCCCATTGACTTCAATGGGAGTTGCCTCTGAGCACCCACAGACAGAAGTAAAGCTTAGAGCCTCCAAAAGGCTCACCACAATTATCTCATCCAAAGATGGCAAAGTGCTATGAAGTCATTTCAGGAATGCCTAATACTGGATTACCTGCTGCTAGAGATGATAAAAAAATAAAATAAATCTTATTGTAGATTGCAAGAGGAGACAGTTCTATGGTACCTGTACTGGTACTTTCTCAATAAACCTTACCACTTAAGATAATTTTTTTTAATTAACTGCAAATTGCTTTCTCATTATCCAAAATAAATGTGCAAAATGTGCATATTACATATGCACCACACTTGTAAATATATAAACTAAGCCTTAGCTGTGTATCCACCTAAGGTCTGACGCACCAAAATGATTGTGTGAATGGGGATGCAGGAGTCCTGGCTCTAATGGTACGAGGAAGAACCTGGCTTTCTTCACTCATTTTTCTGAAACAGATAAACTGACAGGCATGTGTTTCATTGTATGAGGATGTTAACTGTATCTGCAATAGCCAAAGACCCATGTTCTGAAATGACATCAGAGACCTGGGGGCTTGTCTGATAAAAAACAGGATTTCTTCTCATCCTTGGATAATACTTCCTTTAGCCTACTCCCCATCCCCTTTCTGTTGTGCAGTGAACTGTGCACTCTATATGGCTTTTTCCCCCCCGTGATGTAGCTGAATATCAGCAGTATTTTACCCTTGTTTTGGGAAGCACTGTGGAATTAAACATGTCTACATTTATATAATACTCTTTAAGTACTCCAGCTTGCCTGGATGTGTGAAGAAATGAGAATGGCCTGTCCCTTTCTTTGTCTCTGTTGTGTAACTCATGCTTTAAACTAGGTGTGTTCTATTGAGCGATGTTATAAAATGAGTTTATTCAAAATACCCCAGTATCTGCGTCAGTGGAACTAGTTACAAGCAAGGAAATTTCAGAGGAAAATGTGAATGTTCCCTGACAAGCAGTCACTTCAGCTTTTGTTGTTGTTGTCATTTTTTGCACTATTTGCTGCTAAGGTTCCAGTTTTAAGTGTTATTACCCATGTGTGTGGAAGTATAATTTTGATTTGATCCATATTCTTTTTAATGCCAAAATTGCTGAGAAAAGCCTTTTAAATTTGGTTTCAATTCAAATATGATGGGTTTACTGTCATTTTTTAATTGTCAGTATTCATATTGCTAGTTTAAGTGTTTAATCCTTTTCATGATAGACATTGAAAATGCATTTTAAAAAAAGCCTACAAATGAACTATTGTTCATTCCTGGTGATATAAATTTGGTTCTACATATAGAGTCACTGTGAGCCTGCATATATGGCCCACAGTTTCCAAGCTTAAGAAGTCACAGGTGCTTAGGTGACCCTCTGGTCACTGGTAAGGATCACATAGGGAGAATTTTTGTCTCCCAATGGTTTTTTTCCCTCCTACTGTGTGTTTTCAAACTGAATGTAAGAGGACAGACTTGGCTAGGCAGTGTATACAGAAAGTTTCCAGTCCATACTGAGTCCTAGTTCTTTGACCTAAAGGATGCAGTTATTTCAAAGACAGGGGAAAGAAGCCTTTCCCATGCCTTTCTAAAGTGAAATTCTCTTGTTGATGGGCTACACAGCATCAGTAGGTCCGTCAGAAAAGACTGCCCAGGGATGAGGTTGAGACACCCTCCATGGAGATGTCTGAGAGACATACAGATGTCTCTCAAATATCTCCATGGGGATATTTGAGATACAGTTGGGGACCTGGTTTATTGGTAGACTTGGCAGTGCTGGATTAATAGCTGGACTTGATGATCTCAGGGTATTATTTACTCAGAGGTCTTTTCCAACATAAGCAATTCTGTGATTTAGTAACGGAGAGCAGGAGATGGGAAGAAAGCGAGGTAGAAGTAGCTAAAAGGTATGAAAAAACTCAGCAGGCATACTACTGCACAAAAACTCCCAGAACTCTAGCATATTTATATTCCATGGAAAAAGTCAGCATAAAAGCCTGGACATAAATGTCCAGTTATTTCACAGCTCTACTTGCCTCTATTGCTAACAGAAGCCTCATCACTGTAGATTGCAGGCAACATCATCATGCTAATTTTTCACCAGTCTGTATTTTTTTAGCAGCAAACTCACCCATATTTATCATAGGAACTTGAGTCAGAATTTGCCAACAATTTGGGGATTCTGGTAGGCCAGGGGCTGCTGTCTTTCGTCAAGATACAATAACTACCAAAGTACAACTGATCTCTTATGGCTGAGCATGATTTAAAGGAAAATCTTTGAAAGAAGTATAACTGCCTGAATTACTACTCTTTTATATGTTTTTAAATGAGAATGTAAAGGCCAAGGGCATTTTTTCCTATTTAATACTATTAAATCCATCATTAAATCTCTCACTGAACACTGGGAGAATTTAATGGTGCCCTCAAGTGCCGATGCTGATGCTTGACTGTGTTAATATTGTTGTATATACAGATACAATAAATAACACTTAGCTAAGGTAGTGTTAGCAACCTTATTGGGTATATCAATACAAATAGCTGCACTAATGAGATTAAGCATCAGAAACCAACAGCAATGTGAATTGAGGCACTGAGGCTAGAATATGGATAGGGATTCAACACATTGAACCTATCAATAAAACTGAACAGACTCTACTAAAAGCTTTACTGCTAGTTGGCATTAAAGGATTAATTTGAAAGTACAGTTTTTATCTTTTCTCATCTCACTTTATCACATCCTCTGTCTTAAAACTCCTCTTTTTCTGGTGCACAAGTATTATGAGTGCTTCTATTTGCTGAACAGTCTGCAAAACCTTGGCAGGTCATGGTGCTTTGCCTTGCTGTAACACAAGTTCCCTTTGGTTGATGTAATCCAGCACTGGGAATGCACTGGGTTTGTACCACTGGTATTTTTTATGTCTGGTATTCTGAACACAGAGTTGCACTAGTTGAGTCACTTCTAGATCACTGTTTCTTCTCTCCACACTACAAACTACGTCCTTTGGATGTAGCTGCCTTGCCCATGCAGATTATTTTAAGTCGCCTTCTTGCAGGAGCCCCAAATGTTCATTATTATAGTACTTTTTTACCAGTGCAGACATCTCCAACTGACTCCATTGCATTTTGAGGGTATTTCAAATTTATGGTTTTATTGCTAGTAGGGAAAAAAGCTTTATGTTGTGGTCTATCTTCTGATGGGCTTCTACGTATGCTAAAGCTTAGGATATATCCACTGCTTTGTTTTACTAAGAAACTCTTTCAAAGTGAAAAAGAACTGACCTAAAGGACTAATTTTAATCAACAGGGGTGAAAACCTTGCTTGGGCAGAGAAATCCCTGAAGGCTTAAATGGATATTAATTGCCACATAGACATTATCTGAACCTTCTCATTTCAATGAATTGCAGTTTGATGCTTCTTATAAAGAGGAATCAAAAGAAATTAATGTTTGCTACAATGAAACAACCTTTTGTGACACTCAGTATTTTAAATTTCCAATGCTAAGGCAGTTATTGCTGTTTCTCTGCACTCTGAAAAATAGGTAACATAATTAAATAGTGGTAAAGATATGTCCTGTTTCCTTTTTCTTTATGTATTACTTTAATTTTTCCACATGATTTCTAAGAGGTTAAAAAAAAGAAAACATATACATCCTCATTTTTTAAATGTCAGCAAAGGAATGTTAATTATATTGTAAAGTGGATAAGTAAATCATGTAGTTAAGAGCTCAAAAATAAACAAGCATTTGTAACCATCTTATTTCCTTGCATACCTCTATCATAATGTAGCCTATAATTTCACAATCACCTACTGTTTGCTGGCAAACATATTGAGGAATTTTTTAGAGAGTCATAAAAACTTTTGCTAGCATCATTTTTCATATCATTCTAGCTGTAAAACCAAGCTGTCTGTGGTGAGAGTCTGGTACAGCACCGGCAGAGAATATCTAGAAATGGTGAGGCAGCCTGACATGCTGTCCCAAAAGGTTTGCTGTGCCCCATCCAGGGCCTTTGGCAGTTCAAGTTAAACAGTTATAAACTGTTTCAAAGATCTGCTTATTTTACTTTCTAATAATTTAATGTGATTTTCATTTTAGTTAAAATGGCTTAAAAATCATTGCTTTTTTTTTAAATAGATGCAAATTTCTTATGCAGACAATAATGCATAGGATACTGATGTTAATCTACTTTTTAATGAAATAAATGATGTAATGGATGAAGCCAGAACATGTTTTCAGAGTTGAAAGAAATCTTCAATGTATATTTTCATACCCTGTACTATTTTTTCCATCTGGAACTGCAGATTGGCATTGTCACCCTCAGTGCCATCTATGTCGAGACAAGGGTTTTCTTAAGGGACTTTCTGATTCAAGATTCTTTCAACCTTAGTTCCAATTTTATGAGTTGTAACTCATAATAATTCTATGGTACTTACAGAGATTATGGGGATGCTGGGATGCCTAATTCAGGTTTGCAGACTACCTTGCAAATGAAAGCCAGTGCGTTTAATAAGCACGAAATACTGTTTCAGGGCTTAAAACAGACAGAGCTTGAAACAATAATAACTTTGAGGAGCACACTTAATATAAGCACTAGACAAATTGCACAGCTACAGAATGGTCCCCTTCACTGCTCCATGGCTGTGTTTGCAGCTAGAGAGAAGCACACACACAAAATGAGCTTTAACAAGAAATGCCAGATTGCCTAGGGACATCTGAGGCAAACAAAGGGGCTCTGCCTGCCTCTGACAGCATTGCAAAGGCCACCCCATGTGTTTCAGGGAGAAATTGTAAGTGCTGTTTCATGCCCATGGAATCTGGAAAATATGGAAGCTAAACCTTAAGGCATCAGTGCTGGCTCCTGAGCGCAGGAAGGTGAGCAGAGCTCCCAGCCAGGCAGGCTCCCTGCTTGTGCACAGTGCCCTCACAAGGTCTCCTGACACACAGCGCTGCTGGCAAGCCTAACATCTCTCTGCACAGCAGCAAGGGACTGGCCTCCAGCCCTCTCCCCACTCTTCTAGAGGATGGTCCAGATCTTAGGTCCACTGATGTGCCCCATGCTGTCTTTCTGCAGGCCATAGCAAGAGTGTTGGACAAATGCCTCCATTGTGTTTATCCCCACACTCAAATCCCCAGGGTTTATTGTGGTGCATCAGGAGCTTATAAAATCGAAAGCAGCAGAGGACAAGTAGGGACTATAGGTTACTGATACATAAGAAAATAAGAAACTTCTGTTTCTGTGTTTTCTAAAGCACAATGGGACATGCCTTTCTCACAGTCACTCCTTTTGTGGTCAGTACTAACATTCACATGTGAATGCAAATGGTTCATGTGTTTTCTTGACTTACAAAGTATGTATTGACAACGATAAATGCTGAGGATTTTAAGAGACTGAAAAATAAACAAGAAAATCACACTTAGCTGCATTTTAGGTGTGAGTCTGAATGGTGTATCTTATCACCCAGAATGACTAATGCTCTGACCTGTGTGGCAAGCCAGATAACTTCAGCCACTCTCCTGTCTTGAACCTATTATCTTGTATTTGGCTGAAGCACATAATTTGGAAAAACATCCTTTATCTTATGACTTGAAGAGATGAAGATAGGCATTTTCATAGCACTGCATCCCTGCAGTGAACCACCAGCTCATGAGAAGTTGTTCTTTTTTCCCTACCTTCACCTCGCCATTTGGTTCTTCTATCCATTGCCTTACAAGATGTGTACTGTAACCCTAATGACGTTAGTGAATTTTGTCTTTTTCTATTATTGTGGACTGGCAAGAGTTTCCCCTGACTTTTTAAGTCATGTCTTGTGAGTCCTATTGAAGGTGTTGAGTAGAGGTTCTGCCTTTCCTGGGGACACTTCACAGTTAGCTCCAAATAGGTTTGCTAGAAGTCATGTTACAGGGGGTTTTCCCCCACGAAGATGCTTACACAAATCAAGCCTAGTGGCTCTTAGTGTAACAGAGCTGATTTCATCTGTGATCTTTTCTCTGTTCCTTTTTTTTACCACTTCTTCAGAATTCCCAGCATTTCTGAAGAAATGTGTTCAAGGAAATGCACTATTACAGCATTGGCATAACCAGTTCTGTTGTGCTACCATATCCAAATGCACCCCTATGGATTGAGCTCTTTGGGCAAGAGTATGACATGTGAGATATTTGTTTTTAGTTTCCTGTCCTCTGATTATCTCTAACTCCTTTCTGGGTACAGTGTCCCAGTCTATGGTGTTCCTAACTTCTGGACATGAACCTATGTTCAACTCTGTATACCTCTGTACCCTTAGCTGAACTGCTGCCTTCAGACATTGCCTTGTGCCACTGTGCTACTTCTAGAATACAAACCAGCAAGATTTAACATCTTTCTGTCAATTCAGATCTAGGAGGCACATGATGTAACCTTGAGAACAGATGGCTGAATTCACATACACTGAAGCACACAGTGCTACACTGATTTCTTAATCTCATTCAGAATAAATGACTTGTATATGAACAGATTCCCCAAGTTGTCAGAGCATCATAAACAAAATTGTCTGCTAATTGCAGTCAGCCACATCCATGCGAGGTTGTCCAGGAAGGATTTACAGGCTGCTTTGCCTTGCAGAGCCTCTTTGTTTTATGGCAGGGAAAAGGGAAGGAGGGGCTCTGTCTTGATGCTCAGCTCTTCAGTCCAAGGCTCCAGCCTGCTATAATTTTCACCTGTAAATTTAACAGATTTAATTTAATTTCATTAACAAACCACAAGTGCAAAACCTCTTGGAACTTTATAGAGCTACATTTGACAGCATTTTAACTTCTAATACTTTAATTCTGACTTTTTTCTTTTTATGGATTTTTCTTACCCTCTCTATCATCTTTTCACACTGACCAATTTTGTTGTAGTAGCACAGAACAGAAGCTTCCTTGCTTCTTGTTATGGTTGGCAGCCTTCACAGGTATGTTAGCCAAAAGGCATTTTGGTTGTGCTTTAACCCAGAGCACAAGGTACATTTACTTGGTGTGGTGCTTGCCCACAACTTGTGCACAGAGCACACAGGCATCACTGTGTTGCCCCTAAGTTCACAGAGGCTGACATACTCAATTAGTTGGCTGAACAAGCTGAGCTAAAAATACCAATTCATACCCACTGGTGAATCTACACTGTGGATGCACAAAAGGGCCCTTTGAGTGAGGCCCAGGCTTTCAGGAACCAAGTAAGTCTTTATGGTACCCCCAGTCCTCTTAAAGAGGCTTAAGGGGTATGAAATTGGAATTAAGAACAAATTAGACTAAACCAATGACATATTATTTCATCTGATCAGGGAGTGATCCAGGACCACTAATGTACCTATCACAAAGCTTCCAGCCTCCCACAACATTAAAGAATGGAAAAATTTGTTTTAAAAAAAATAGATTTTTTTTCCCCCCCACAAAATTTGCTTCAATGACCTCCCTGCATTTAGCAGTGTATTTTTGTCTGAATTAAAGGAGTGTTTATATTAGAGCATTGCATGCATTTGGGGAAAAGATATTTCAGTATTGATAAATATTTACCGTGATGGTATTTCTGTCTTCTCTAAACCGCAGATGTTTTCCTTACTAAATGTGTCTGGTTTTCGGCTTTGAACATTTTCTTCTGTGCTTTCTTGTCTGTATTAATACAATAATCCATCAAAACAAGACTAAGACCCTGACCAGTGTCCTGCTATTTTTTTTCAATAGCCTTTGTTTTAACTTCTTGAAATGTTTCAAGAGCAATTCTGAGGCCACTACCATTGCCTAAGAATTAACATGCTTGTTACAGTCTCTGAAAATGTCAGCTATATGCACTTTTTCATTATTATCTGAAATCATGCAGAGATCTGGACCTTGAAGTATCCTAGGTCTTTTCCTCTCCTCTTTTTCCTCCCCCCACTCCCAAGAGGCAGCTATTCATCTTCATTAGCCACTTCTGTTAGCTTGCTGCCAACTGAGACTAGAAAACTAGCTGCATCAGTCTTGCATGGCAATTCAGGAATTAGAATCCATAGTCCTTGAGTGCAGGAGGTTAATGCACTAATAAAGATTGTACCTTGATTAACCACATCATCTCAGCTTGCCCAAGCAAGGTTGGTTTTCAGACAGTTTGTTGTATCATACGGCTCAATGCATTCATCTAGAAACACAGCTCACTAGCTAGGAGGAGATATTCACCTTTGTGACTAAAGGAGAAATTGTACCTTTTTTTTTTTTTTTTCATTACAGTGAAGAATATTTTAAAAAAATAAGGAAGTTGTCTAAATGCTGTTCTGGGATTTACCTGTAAAAGAACACCTTCCTTTCCTAATAGAGGAGGGGAGGGAGTTTTGTCCTAAACTCTGATATGCGAGAGCATGACATGGTTTATAAGCTTGTTACCTTGTTTTTAGAATGAAACCACATTTCTTTTAGGTATTCATAACTTCTTCTAGACTTACAGGCTCATTTATTCCCCTCCAAAATGAGTAAAAATTTGCAAGCCTCTATGTTAAAGAATTATAATCATACAAATGAAGGACCTAAATAAGTCAGTTTGATAAGTAAGCAACTGTAGCCTTCTTTTACATTTTTCTGGCCTAGATTGCTGAACCTTGACTAAGTGTTGAGGTTATTTTCAGGATGGTTCCACTAAAGCAGAGATAACATATTCCAAACAGAAACTTATTGCACTGGCATTTCTGATTTGCTGTAGGGCGAATTGATCCACAGATCACGTTGCAACTGCTCATGATTTAGAATGGTTTAGTTCTGTAGATACCAAATATCTGGAGATTTAATGCTGAATACATTCTTTAGTGCTGCAGTCGGCAAAATCTCTTACCTTTTTCCTTTTCATGGGCCAAATATCTCTTTTTTCCTTCCAGTGCATGCCTATGAGCGCACACACACGCACAGACACAGACACACACACACACACTCCCAAGTCCTGTTACTATCAAGCAGTTTCTGCTGATAACCATCTGTGCACATCTGAAGAACCAAGCACAGCAAAAATGGCACAGTCACAAGCTACACAATTACCTTTATTTCTTTGTTTAGAACAAAAAATATTCCTTGACAAGCACTTGCCCCTGGATTGCCATGTATCTTTGGACATTATACCAATGAAGTCTAATGAAAGGAATTCATATTACAGAAAGCAGCAGAGCATTTGGAGAGCCTTGGGACTGGTGCCAGAGGGGAAATGTGGTAGAATGTGTTTGCAGCAGATTGCTATGAAAAAAGTGACTCCTGAAATCATTTTAGCAGGAGTAGGAGAGACAGAAGAACTGCTGACTGAGGTTCAGTGCTGAACTGGCACCCAGCTCAGTGTCCTTACTGCAATTCAGCACCACGATAGGGAGCTCACTGTAGTTCCCTTATTTCATCCTTCAGTTGGTGGGTGAAGCCATGTGTGCCGCTTATCTCAAGTTTGGAAAGCATTTTGCATCATACATGGCAAATATTAATTATAAATTAAAACCCACCCAAATGAGTGGAGAGAACATAAGTGAAAAAGGAAACAATAGAAGCTGGAAAATTACGACGTATTTTGTCAGGTGGTGATGGTTCTGAATAACAAGTTATCAAAAGGATAATGACCAATAAGAGATGCTCACATGGTAAGCAGAAAATTATCAATTTCTCCAAGGAAATTGTGGGGCTGATGAGGAAGTAGAAAAAGAGTTCTAAGTATGGATAAGTGACATCATAAAGAAACAAGATGAAACAGCTTTATCATTCCATTTTATAGGTGCATATTGGAGGTTTGGGTTAGAAAAATTGAAGCAATGACAGATACAGAACCAATTTTGAAAAAAGAAAATTGGCTTTTCACATGATAGGAACCTTACCACAGTGAAATACTGTCAGCTTCAACACAGTCTCCAAAAGTTTCAGTGTCTGACTCTTTGCTTTGGATATTTGACACTAAAATCATAGCCATGTTGTCAGCTAGTGGCAAGGAAGCTTCATTGAATTGAAAGGGATATTTGCCAACTGACAGCAGTTAAAAAGGGAGACTCGTGTTAAAAAAAAAAAAAAAGATAATATTGTGAAGATAGAAGAGTAACTAGATCAGAGGTTCTCAGACTGTGTCTTGTGATCACTTGCTAAAGGGTCTTGGAAAGCTCTGCATTAGTATTGCATGGCCTTGACTTCCAGCTGAATAAATATATCTAATGCTTCCCTAAAGTCTGCATTTCAGTGTAGGCAACTACAAAGACAGATCCTCTCCAGTCCTCCTGAGTTAACCAGCAAGAGTATTTGCAAAGGAAAATTGTGTCTCACAAATCTCCTATAATTCCTGTGACATGTCAGTAGAGCAGTGGATGAAGTTGAGTCAGCTAAAATAATTTTCGAAAGGTGTTTGACAGGGGCCTTTATGAGGTGCCACAAATATTTCTTAAATCATCTTGTGTAGAGAGATAAAATATTATGAATCAAAAATCAGCTAGGTGAGCACAAGCAGAGAGGAGGATTAAACAGTTGGTTTTCTTAATGATCCAGTGATAAGTTCTGGTTTTGGCACTGAGTGAACAGCAAGATTATGCATGTGGTAAGACTTTAAATCTAGATGATACCCATCTCCCTGCTTGTTATTAATTAGGATTTTTCTGAATCGATTCAACCATTCCCGGTATCATGTGCCACACAGCAAGACTGATGACACTAGATAAATAGCATTGCCTTAAATCTAGAGTGAGTACTATTATTTACCTCTGCATGGTACTTTTCCTGAAAAATTATCAACAAGCTAGGGTTAAAAGCTCCAAACAAAACACTGCCAAGCAGTCATTAATCCCCAAGAAATGTGTGGTTACTTAATTGTTGCTGCAGAAACTGAACTTGGAGCAAGGATATGCAATACCATAGATTTCTTTATTTGTAGGTTTTCCCTTCAGTGAGAAGAAAAGCCAAGTTGGCATGTTGAGTAAGATTAACTAGGCTTGGACCTTTATAGCTTGTAAACGTGGACATTTATGTATGACTGCTGAAAAGTGATTTACTACAGGCAGAGACGAGCAGAGTTGCAGGGTTGTAGAGTTACAGTATGCATGTGAATGAGACCTGCCATCACCACCAGCACCAGTGCAAAACAACATTGCTGCAACTCTCACAAGGAGAAATGTGTGTTACAAAACAAAGAGAGGGTCTCTGAGCTGCTCCTTGGGCTCGTGCATCTGGCTGCAGGAGGAGGAGGGCAGTCATTGTCATCTCAAACAAGCTGTCCTCCAGTTGGGCAGGACATGTCATTATCCACATATATTTTTAAGCAGCCTGGTCAGGGCTTCCTTCTTTGCTTTATAAGTCTTTGTTTTCCTCATTTCTGGACCCCAAATGTCTTCTCAGTACTTTCTTTAGTTGGCAGTGTTCAGGCTTTAGGATGAAGTTAATCAGGTTTGAAGAAGACTATAAATTGGTTTTAAATTGGGCCATTATCTTGTAGTGGCTGGAACATTTTCTGGTGCCAGGTGTTTCTGACTTATTTTTTGTTTGATTTCTGCTAAAAAAGATCCTGCTTTTTTTCTCTTTCAAATTTAAAAAGCCTTTTGTGTCAATCAATGTTCTATCACCAGTTTGAAGGTGCTAAGGCTCTTAAATACATTTAAATTTTCATCAGTCCTTTTCAAACAGTTTTCAGTCCATCAGGTGCTTTTGGCAGTACTGCCCAATGCCAAACTCCAAAGACAGGGAATTTTCCTGAGAAGAGAAAATGGGCATGAAAGTTCACTTTACAATAAAAGTTGAGTCTTTTCTGTTTAGTTAGTTAAATAGTTGCCATTTAGGCTTGAATTTTCAGACATTTCACACCATGTACCAAAAAGAAAGATCTCAGTATAATCATATGTCCCTCCTAGTGTTTTGAATCTGTCTCAAATATCTTCAGATAGAGTCTAAAATCCTAAGACTTGGCACACTTGAACATATTCTGGATTTGTTTCTGCTTGATCTTGCAAAGTGTTGACATTTTCTGGACACCTATATCCTTTCTCCTGATTTTTGAGGCTCTGTTTTTGGCAGCCAGAAGGAGACTCTGCGCTTAGTTTAATGTTTCTATTTTCAAGAAAACATTATACTGCATCTAAATCTTACCACTCCTCAGTGCTGACAGCCTGTTGTTTGGGACATTTTTCATGGTGGCTTTCCGATTCTTTTTTCCTAATTTTATTTAATTTTATAGTTTTCTGAATTTCAAAGTGTAGAGATAAATAAACAATATATCAATACAATGTATTATTCACAATAATACACAACTCAGGATATTATTCTAGTAAATTCATATTCAGATATTCATGATAATGGCAATTATTAACCCTGGCAGATATCAGTAGTATTACTAAATCTTTGTGTCAGAAAGGGTTAGATAAAATTTAAATTATATAGAAAGCTTTATTTTATACCACAACTGAGAGTAAAGAAGGAGAAGAGAAAATAGTTGGGGGAAAAAAAAGAAATACCATTAAGGCTATTTTTCATTGAAGTGTGGATGAAAATAATGTTGGAGAAAAGAAGAAATGAAAGATTCTGACATGTCAAAAAAAAAAGGTCACCCTTATTTTTAATCAACACTCTGGTCCTTTTCCTGGATGAAGGCATCATTTTCAGACTCGGGCAGGCAAGGTGGGAGGAAAGAGCTCTGCTGCTGTAACAGATTAGTTCATGCTGGCACAGAGCAGACTCTTCAGGAGACATCTCCCTGAAGGTGACAGTGGGGTCACCAATTGTGTAACCTGGAGGAACTGCTTCTTGAGCAAATGGCAATCACAAGCACTGAATGGAATATTTCACAAGTAGGATAACTTTAGGTCAAAGCCACCAGATGTTCCCAGTCTGGCTGCCCCCATTCTTCAATTGACAGAGATAACATAAAGCATTGCCCTTTGGAAGAAAGGGACACTTAGTCATTCCCATGTGTTTTTTGGGCTCAGCACCTCAACTTTTTGTAGGAAAAAACACTTTGGTTGGGAACAGGGTTTTAGCAGTGGAAACATCTCTAGTCTATGTATGCAATATCACATTTCTCAGAAAATAAATGGTCCTCCAAGGGAGAAGTAAGAAGAGCAGGTGTGAAAGTGGTACTTTTTTAGATAACAGACTTAGGGTTAAATATCCACATTGCAAATCTCCTTTGTGTCAATTTATAGTCATACACCTTACTGTTGGAATATTCCTTAATACCTAATTCCTTAATCTTTTGCAAACAGTAGCACATGTGCCAGATACTTGAGGCAAACAGCAATCTGATTGCCTGTGTTTTTTGCTGCCTGAGTTTTAAGAAGTTACTGTATATTAAAAATTGCTATATACTGTTATTGCTGGCACTTATCAGATAAGGAAGTCATAAGATGAATGATCTGTCTCAAAGAAGTGAAAAGCAAAGCAATTCTGATACTGAAACTGCAAACCAGATGATGCTCTGATTAGAGGCATGCACATAGATTACAGAAGTATAATAAATCATGCAACTTTTTAGCCTCAAATAAAATAAAAGAATGCAATTTTTATTAGGAAATAAACTGTTTATCAAGAATGCTTTAAAGGTGACATTTATTGCTAATAAACTGTGTTGAAAGGGCTGGTCCTTTCATTGGCAGAACAGCCAGAGACTTTCCACGATGTAAAAAATGCAGCAGCTCAGTCCATGCCGGGTCAGGAAGCAGTTCTGTCAGCACTAATGAGGAATGGCCAAGAGACTCACACATGCTTTTTTTCAAACAAGAACATTTCTTTTCTCTTTAAAAAGGAATGAGTCATGGAAATATAACGCCAGTATTATTTTGGGAGGCTGTGGATCTCTGCATGGCTCCCTGGAATATCACTGAGAAACAATTCCACAGTCAGTTAATGGTAGCAAAACCCAGCAAAGCATCTGCCAGGCAGACTCTTGATAGCATCAGCAATCCCCTGCTTAAGGGAGGATGTTATTGGCTCTTCAGTTCTTCTAAAATACAAACCAACCTTCAGGGTTGCCATGCTTGGCACTATTTCTCATATTAATTCTCTTAAGTTACTGTGTGCCAAATACTGTGGCTGTTGGTGCTGAACATGTCAAAGAAACATGTCCATCCCTTAATATCCTGCACTACAGAGGAACAAACTTCTTGCCTGAAGTGTTTCATTTATCCCTTCCCAAAAGCTGCCTTGCTTTGAGACCAACTCATTCAGACTTGAATCATAACAGTATCGAGCAGGTGCCTACCTTCTACCTGAAGCTGTGTAAAGGATGACTACATAAAAGTCAGGTCAAGCTACATCTGTCTCTTAGGTATGAAAAAATGTCCCTCAAGACAAAACAGGGAGGAGAAAAAGGTGGAGTGCAGCACCCCTTGTCTGGGGCTTGCCACATGTCTGTGTCCTGCAAGACACAAACACATTGGAGTTAGGAACTTTCCTTCACAATAATAAAGGCAATTTTAGGAATTAAATGTTAGCAAGTGGTAAGTATTTACCATTCTGACCTTGCCTGTGAAATCTTTTTTTGTGGTTAGTCCACAGTGTGTACCCTGTTACCTGGTCATGAACTGAAATTTCTATTGCCATCTACAAAAAAATGCACTTGTGTTCATCTCACCAGCCTGAATACATTCTGTGATTAAAATGTATTTCCAGATTGTCAGAAAAATCAAACTTTTGCACTTAAGATGAATTATCTATTCAGAAAAATGAAACAGTGCTTAGGAACTGCTCTCAAGAGTCTGTAAAAATCATTGTAGCTCATGTTTTGTCTAGATTATAAGAAAACTGGGCATTTCCTAGAAGCTGCAGTAACTTAAATATTCCACTGCCCAGGTACTCTTGCTACTGATATGCTATCATTGTCTCCTTTTCTACTGACTTTCTAAATGCAGTTTGCTGAACAATATTGTTTTTCAGGAGATGACCCATTCATGGCCTCCACCGCTGTCAGCTATTCACACACCAGGAAAGGCAGAACAAAGCAAGTTTCCCTTCCCAAACAAGGTAAGGCATTCAACATCATGGGGAAACATTCCTCCTGCATCTCACAATGTGGCCTACAGAAGGACATAGTGACTGAGGTCTCTGCACTGAGGCTGATGCCCTAATGATGATCTTCTTGTGTGTGTGCCAGTATTCCCTGTTTTTTCCCTTCTTACAGCCTCAGCAGGGCTACACAGTCTGCATCTCTTGGCAGCAGAATTGAAGGTGGTGTGGGGGTCACAGGTGCCTCGTGGGAAAGCAAAACCACAGATGTGTCTCTGGTGGGATGTCCAGATGGGGGGGCTTCTGCTGAAGCTCCTGACTGATACCTTAGGGCACAGACAGCAGGGGAAAGTCCAGAGCAAAGGGAGCTCCTCCTTGCATCCATTGCTGCTGTGTCATTTGGCTTCACCAGCTGAGATTTTGGTTGAAATCTTGGAGGAGGCCTTCACTAGTACACTGGCCTCTAGTTGGGGCCTGAGGATTGGCCATACATCTTCTGCCACCAGCCTGGCTTGAGAGGGGCAGCTTTGCTAGAGAGGCAGTCAGCCCAGTGCTGTGATGCCCAGAGGGGCCACAGAAGCATTTGCCACAGAAACTTTTGATCCCCCTAGAGACCAAAGCCACTAGTCCTGCTGATGCTCCCTTAAAACCAGCCCCACCATTGGATATGTATCCATGGTAGGATGCAGTGCAGCATGGTAAAGCTCATCAGCACAAGCTTGGGGAAATCACATTATTTATACATGGTAAGTCAGGAGGGAATGAAATCAGCTATCTTGTGCAAGAGCCAATAAATTTCACATTGTATCACCATATACTGTGTAGATGTCACAAGCATATTTCATGCAGCATTCAAGCTTGAAAGATGGTATTGATGCTGTTTATAGTCTTTCTCCTGTTAAAGCAAGCTCGTTTGGCAACTTTTAAGTCCATTCTGCAAAATTTAGTTCAGGGAATAATTATAACTACAAAGCCAAGAAAACTTCATTTGCCTACAGTAAAACAGCTTTTCTGTGGATGAGAGTGTCACGATTTTGAAGTATCAGGGGTGTAAACCAAGACATCTCTGGCATGTTATGAAAGAAAAAGAAGGAAATAACTCACTATGTGCTTGTTGAAGGCAGACAAATGACTGAAGATGGTAGGTGAGGTAGAGACTTGTTAAAATAGAGTAAGTCCTGTAGGAGAGAGGTGGATCAGCAGCTTGCAGGCAGGTGAAGTGCCTGATAGGGATGACAAAGTGAGGCGGTGCTTGCAGTGCTGCATTTCCTGCCACAATTATCCCCCCACAATGTGTTTGTGTGGCACATGTGCAGATGTGCAAGGCAAGGCACCTGTCAGTGGGTCTGTGTGGCCATCGTGAATCCACTTCCTCACAACTAAATGTATTGTGATAAATATAGGAATCGGAGAACCACAGAGCAGAGAGCAAAGATACATGAATAATGGTTGATATTGACTTTCTCATCTTCTCTCTGCCTGTTCATCCATCTCTCTGGGAAATTTTCTCTTATTTTGAATTGCAGAGCCATTTCAGAGATCTACCATTCATATTTAAAGATCTTTTCCCCAGTGGTTTCCTTTTCTCCTGCCAAAGAAAAATTTTAATTTTTTTAAGCTTAGGATGAACAAGATTTCATCTAGTAATATATGAGCATACTTTTGTACATATAATAACATTACAACTGTATTGTGGCCTGGGTGGTCTGCATGGCCACAAATTAGAGTGCTTTGTGTGTGATGGGAAAGAAGTACCTTTAAAAACTCACTGGAGTCCTGGAACAATCCTGTATTACTTGCCATAGATTATGAACAATCCTGTATTACTTGCCATTACTATGCTACTTCTATTTTAAAATATTTTAAAATAATTAAAAGCTATTCTGTTGCTTAATTGGTAATCTGTACAGTTACAGACATGGGAAAGGATTTGCTTTTCAGACTCCAAAATGCAAAAAATGGTTTCCTAATTTTTCAAACATGTTTTTCAAAATTTCATAAGCTAGCTATTGCTTTTCACAAAAGCATGTTGTAAAATCTTTATTGGACATCATAGGTAATGTCTCCAGAGCTCTTGGAAAGCTTTCCCACAGGTAAGCTACGTAGCTGTCCCTATTTTTTAAAACCTGAGGATGACACCAAACTTCTGTGGATCACACATTATTCAGATAAATGGGTTTGTCAGTTAAGAAGTGACCAAGGCCAATAAAGAGATTGAAAGGCTAAAATCAGGGCAACAGCTTCATCTCTTAGTTACAAGTCATGCACAGTAACATGATTTCCTTTTCAGTCTTAAGGGCAGTGTTATGACATCAGTTCAATCCATTTGCAAAGACTTCCAGCAAGAGAAGCAAGTAGGCTGCACCCACTTTTAACAGAAGACAGTTCCCAAACATAAAAATACTCATCATTTTGGGAATGGGGAAAAGAGAAGGCTCTTGCCCTGTTACAAGGATGCAAATCATAACTACTTTTCTGTCTGTAAAAACTGAGTGTCAGCATCATTAGTTTGCATTCACGCCACGCTGCTTTTAACCTGCAATTCAAGTAATTAGCGATCTGACAGCTTGAAACTTGAAATTTATTAATTAGGCTATTAAAGTTGCAAAGGCCACAGCAACTTTGGCTGGAGTGGTTTTGAAATCAGTCTAGTAAAAAAAAAAAGCTAAATATCTGAGATGTATACATCACAAATATAATGGAATTCCATATTTGAAACTGCACATGTAGATGTATCAATCAATACAACTAAATGCCCATTTGATGGAGGGGATGGATGTGCATATGCTGTAGTTCTATATGAAATCAGTCCTCATTAGCATGGGAGGTTTGGATTGATTCACAAGAATGGGAGGAGAGTCTGGGTCAGGTTTGACATATGTGGTAGTGCCCAGTAGGTTTCCAAGTACTATGCTGTTGGAGGAGCACTACTAGAGTCCTGTCCTTTATGTAATGGAGGGCAAAAAGTTCCATTTCATCCTTAACTTTTAATTTTCTTTCTCTCTGGAATTAATTTGTACTCTTGAATTTACTTGGAATGGGCAATGACAGTCTCTATTTCTTGTTTTTCAAAGCTTAAGGATAATTGATTGAATGTGTGATGTGACAGGCTGTGTGTGCTTTCCTTTCTCCTATCTCTGCCACACTTTGTTATGTACAAATGATCAGGCATTTCTTGATTTTAATTTTATTTAAAGCATCGTAATAAATAAACTTTAAATGAATAATTAAATTTGTGACTAAGAGCTCACTTCATGCTTGTGTGGATGAGCTTTCATGTTCACTCTCTTGTGCAGAAAAAACTGCTGTTAATTCTGCTGCCCTCTTTGCTCTCTTTCTTCATTTTTACTGTGAATTCTTGTGTTGATAGTTTGATCAGGTGTTTGATTTCTGGTTATGTATATGTGATATTATGGGATCAGCCATCATTTTGTTATTTGAGAATTAATTTAGCCACTCCAGGAGAACTGGTTTCTTGTCACAAAGCTATTGGGTGATTATTCTCAGCAGATGCTAAGTTATCGTAGTGATGTTGCTCTTTACCAGTGCAATTCGTTTGCTTTTTCCTTCTTATTGATTTTAACAAGCTAGAGGAAATGCACTGGACAATAATCTTCAGAAATGAAGTCTTCACCTTTTTAAAGTTATATTCTTTTTTTCCTCCTTAGTAAGAACATTCTGTATTTCTCTATGAGATATTTTTACTAGCCTTTGGCAGAGACAAGAACTGTACTCAGCAGTTAAAGGGGAAGGTGCATTCTTCCTGAGGTTAATGAAAAGCCAAAAGAGTCAGCAAGATCTTTGTTTAGAAGTTTAAAACACATTTACAAATACAAATTCCCCTCAAAATCACTGTATTTCCTTGAACTTCTCCAGGTACATAAATTCTCTGTTTTAGAAACTGAACATGCTCTAAAAGCCTACTTTTATTGGGAGTGTGGTTGGCTACAAGAATAGCATTTAAATTCAGGTGTACATGCCACTACATCACCACTGCAAGCTGATCTTGATTTTTTAAGATTACATTCAGTTACGAGAAAAAAACAGGCTTTAATCTCTCTCCATCAGAAACATTCACAAAAAGCTGATGCAATTTGTCAAAAGTACACAATTTCAGATTACTGAGAAGTTATTCTTGGCATGTGAAACATGGTACAGATCTTTTCATATTGCAGTAGATGGTAGAAACTCTAGAAAACTTGCCCAAAACTTTGACGTCTCACATTACAGGTGTGTAGGATGGAAGTAAGTTGCACATGTGTATTATGGTATTGAAATTACAGATCAAATCCATGCAGTCTGGACAGAGCAAAATGTGCAGATTGAGGGATTCTGACAGCTGAGCCCTCAGAATGCCAGGACCTGCTGTCCAGCCAGCCTCTGTTTCGAGGGCCCACAAAGCTCCTGGGTCCCCAAGCCCCTGAGGAATTCTCCTGAGTGGCTTAGCAGCACAATCTCAGCCCAGCCAAGTCAGAGCATCCTTGGCTCTCTGGGACCTGCCGTTCCTCCCCCCATGAGCTCTGTGTTTTGCTCATCCCTCTGTGTCTGTGGATCAGGATCTGGTCCAGTGCCCAATTCCTCACCAAAAACGACCACGTGTGTTCCTGTGGGTGCCTGGCCTCTCTGGGCAGCCTTAACTGCAGCATGGATATGAGGTGGCATTCCTGTGTGTGTCTGGGTTATTCAGAAGCAGAGTTACATCCGGGATACTTTTCCTGCTGCCATTCATGGCAAAGTATTGTTTTTTCCCTTGATTTAATTATCTTTTTGCTATAGTTTATATTTGTATTTAGGCTTTTAAAATATATATTTTTGTGAATGAAAACAAATTCTGTGAGTAAAACAGAGTGAGGTAACATTCGCATTTGAGGGAAAAGTGGTCTGATTTATTGCACCACATTCACAGATATTGCTGTTGTCATACAAGGTCGACCTTGTAATCTCAGGGAACCAGAACTAGTCTGTATTTTCATTCTCTGATGCTGTCAATGTCAACATGTGAAAAGAAAAGACCAGCTGTGCTACTACCTCAGGAATCCAATGGTCCATGAAACAATATTGGCCTTCCTTCTATCTTCTCATCTGAACTTGTAGAGGATAATGGACGAGTTTTGGCTGATCAATACATGAATAGTGAGCAGGAAATTCATAACAGCTGTAGAAGGAATTGCACCATTAAGGGGTTGTTGTGAAATAAGTTTACAAGCCTAATAATTAATGGCTTTTCCAATAAATATTGGACTTATTCTTGTAAATTAAAATTACTTTGAAACCAAATGAACAATCATCAGTGCTGTTTGTACTGTTAAGGTTATGTCCAATAAGTATTGCAGCAAAAAAAATTGCAAAAAAATAATACACCTTCCCTTTTTTTTGTTATTACCGTAGGAGTCACAACAGGGATCTACAGGACACAGCAATACAAGTAAGTACCAACTCATTTTCTGGCTTCATTGGGTGGAGGGGTAGACAATGACTTAGAAAAAGAAGTGGCTGATGAAGTAAGGGATCAGTGGAAGACTGGGACAGCACAAAGCCTCAGCAGGCAGCACTCAGCTATGGACAAATATGGAGAGCTGAACTGAAGAGTGACCATCAAAATGTCAGCTCTTTTGGTGACCTGGGGAGAACAAAAAGTTTTCATTTCACTATGGCTATTCCATTATGTAAATGACAAAGACTGAAAGAGCAAAAGAGTGGGTTTTTTGGAAAGCCAGAAAAGAGCTGACCTACTTGCACAGTCATATCTAGACTGCCAGAAAATTGTGCAGAAAACTTGTAATCATTTATCTTTCATACACAATGGTATGTTTTGTGGCTATTGCACAGTAATAAGGTGCATAAATCTTGCCAAACTAACACTAGATAACATTTCAAAGACCCTGTGGCCATGAGTCTTTTTGGCTAGCAGTGTGGGTAGGGGAGTGATGGGTGCTTGTGTGGCTCCTGCTCAGGGCTTTCCAGTAGACTCCAGTTTACAAATCATGGTGCAGATCTGTAGCACTTTTATAACATTTAACTGTGGTAAAAAACTTAACATCTGTATTGAACAGGAAGATTGAATTGTTCTGCGAAACAAAATATTAATCCTCTCCCTTGACACCTCTGATGGTTGTTGATGTTGTCTTGCATATGAAAAATACATGATTCTAGCCTGCTTCCCACATAAAATTATCACAACCAGAAGAATTATTTTGCTAGCTTCCTGACCTGTCAGCCAACACAAAGCCCAGTTTGCAAATTGCAGGGCTGTGACTGAAGGTGAAAAATGCCCTGAGCTCATAGATAGGGCTTTGAAAGGGTCTGGTCAGCCACTGTATGAGGGAAAAAACATCCAGAGAGACAAGACTGGAAGATACAGGCTTTTAAAATGGTGTGGCTCTTCACTGGGGAAAGGTCAGCATGAGAAAGACAATGTTGTGAAGAAACATGCAGTGGTGTCACTTAATTGCTGGCATTGGTTTGATATTGCTGCAAGTACCAGCACTAAGGAAATAATAAAAGGCAAAGGGTATGAGGTTCTGTCAGAAAATAATGAATACAGTAATGAGAGAAAGAAGCACAAAAGAACCATAATAGAGAGGGCTATGCAAACACAGGCAGAGGCATAAGCATGACAAACACACTGGCTGAGCTGAGGGCTTTGCAATGACATCATAGGCCACAGTAGTTGGCCAGCTTTGGTCCTAGCTGAGTATTTCCTTCTTCCAACACTTGAATAAAATAGGCTGTTCTGCAGATTTAATGAAACCTGAATTCCTGAGTATTACAAAATTGATCCTATAACCTTACAACTTTTCCCTGTTTCTTACTCCTGTGGTCTCTAACCCCACTTCACTTCCTATTCTCCCATCCCTCCTACATCCCCATACTCCAGTTTCTCCTCTCTTCATTCATCCTGCTCAGTAAAATCTGCAGCTGGGCAGAAGCTACACTTGGTACTGCCTAGCTGATGGCAACCAAGTGGAAAACAGCTGGACCCATGCAGAAATATTTTCTTCATTGGTGGCAAAGGTAGCATCACTGTTGGGTGCCCAGACACATTTTCTAACATCACAGAGAGAGCCTGACTACCTCTGAGAGCTGTATCCATGAGAATTCCTGTTGAAGTGCTGGAATAAGATATCAGATTAAACACAGTTAGAATGAGATATAGACTTTACCAGTCATGTATGTCAAACTCAAGAGAAACTTGGGAAAAAGTTATTTAGATGCATGGTGGGTTGACCCTGACTGGACACCATGTGCCCACCAAAGATGCTCAATTACCCTCCTGGACACAGGAGAGAAAATACAACAAAAGGATCATGGATGGAGATAAAAACAGGGAGACAGCTCTCACCAATTACTGTCATGGGTAAAACAGACTCAACTTGAGAAAATAAATGTAACTTATTACCAATCAAATCAAAGTAGGACAATGAGAAACAAAATCAGACTTTAAAAGCACCTTCTCCTCACCCATCTCTTCATCCTGGGCTCAACTTCACTCCCAAATTCTCTACCTCCTCCCCACCAGCAGTGCAGGGGACCAAGGAATGGGGGCTGCAGTCGGGTAATCAAATCACACCTGGTCTCTGACACTCCTTCCTCCTCAGGGAAGGGACTCCTCACACTCTTCCCTGCTCTGGTGTGCGACCCCTCCCACCTGAACTTCATGAACTTTTCATGAGCCCTTCCCACAGGCTTTGCTTCTCTTAAACTACTCCAGGATGAGTCTCTCCTCCTCAGGGAGCAGTTCCTTCAGGAACAGGCTGCTCCAGCATGGGTCTCACACAGGGTCACAGGGCCTGCCAGCAAACCCACTCCAGTGTGGGCTTCTCTCTCCATGGGTCCACAGGTCCTGCCAGGAAATATTAGCAAATTACTCTGTGAGAAAGAGCTCTAGTGGTCAATGCATTGTGTTATCCAAGTGCACATCTTCAGAGTCCCAATTAGCTGTTTTTTCCCATTGCACCCTGACTTCTTTGGAGTGGCTCTTGAGCCTGTCATTTGCAGTGGTTTTACTGCAACCGCCAACATTGTCTTTCTCATGGATAGCATTTGTGTTTCTGTCATCCTTCCCTCACAAGGAAATCAAAGCATTTAAAAACTCATAATAGCTGAAATTATTCAACTCCATCACAATAAATATCATTTATCCCTGTTACCCAGAAAGGGAAATTTAATCTGGTTGAGTGATTCACCAAAATTCCAACTAAGAGGAGAAAACTCCTTTTCTGGCCACCCACTATTCAACAGGGGAATCCTACAAAAGTTCATTTGAAATTTATTTTGAAATTTGAGAAGTCTGGTCGCATCTTCTGCTTGTATCTATAAAGGTTGGGTAAGAAGTTGTGTGAGATGAGGCAGAAACTAGCAAAGACCTCCCAGTCCTGTGGCTAAGGATCTGTGGACTGACTGTTTCCACTGTGTGTTTTCTGCATACACCCACTGACACACACCTGTTTCAGGAGACATGCTCAGTGCTTAGTATCTGAAATAAAATGTGCTAACAGCAATCCCATAGCAAGGTGGGTAGCCTGTTCTTTGTTAATTCCAAAAAGGCTAAGAAAAGCAATGGTTCACACAAATTTGCCCATAAGAAGCAGTCAATACTAGAGAATATTTAGCAGTTCAGCAAATGCCAGCCTCCTTCAATGGTACCTGCATGCATTTGACAGGTTACATGAAAAAATCAAAAGTAAATCTTAATTTGGCCATGAGTGAGTGTAAAAAAAGCCAAGTTAGATTAACAGATAATTACCTTTTACATACCCTTATCCAAAAATATTATCTGTACCATATCTGTGACATTCACCTATGCTTATGCTATACACATTTGTAAAATTTCCACATTTCAGTCAAGTGAGAATGAAGTTGGTAAGAACAGATAAAGCATTAATGGCCAGATTTTCTACTCTGATTAGCTGTACTGATGCATTTCTACCATCTGTACAGGCTCTGTCCTTCCTCTCCACACAGAAGTATGTTAAGTGACAATTAGCATAAAAGCAGCTACAAATGCTTACAGTAGGCTAATCCATTAATATCCAGTTTGGCTAAATCACAGACATTCTGTTTCCTCACAGTACGTATGGTGTTTCCCTTGTTGCTGCATTAACATACATTGCTGAAAGTAGAACTGATGTGAACTCTGCTGGCAAAGCACTCAGGAATCCATATTCCCTCTCACACTCAAACAAACCAGTGTTCATGGTAATAATTCATCACTTAGAAAAGACCCAAGTTACAAATAGGAAATCTTTGAATATATGCCAACTGTTACTGTTGGTTTCTTGTTCCAAATTACCATAATGCAGATGAGCTCTAGGGCTCCAGGCTCCAGAAGGCTGACAAAAATATATTTTAGCAACAGCTTCCTAGCCAGTGACTTTACTATCTGGATATAGTTTCTGAGGTCTCTGCTGAAAGTGAAGGGTGACCTAGAGATTATGGAGTGGATGTGTTCCATCCTGTGTGGATGCCCTGCTCATGCCTAAATTTTAGGTGGCTTTAGCTGTCCTCTTACAGTGAATGCTGAGCTTTCCTGGAGGTTCATGTAGGCATTGGTGGTTTTGAAGTCATCCAGAGTTTTCCCCATCCTGTTCAGTAAAGTTTAGGCACCTCAGCTGGACAGACACAAACCCTACCAGAGGGGAGGATGACATCTGAAAGCACTGTGTCAAGGTGTTTGAGATACTCAGAACTTCCACTACAAGTCAGCTGCCTCCAGAAGGTCACTGTCTAGAGTGTCCTTCAGCTTCCTTCTGTACAGCAGTGGATGAACACTGGCAGCAGAGTCCTGCCTCTTCTGAAGGCAAGAGCAAGTTTTCCAGAGGTGCCCTTACAGCTGCTGCGCTGTGGAAACTGAGGGTGAGGTCTTTGTCAGCAGCAAACAGATGATGTGCAATGCTCATGTGCATGGACTGGGTATCCAGCACCCACTCAACCCAACGACAGCACATCAGGCAGCACCAAAACACCCTGACCAAAATAAGAATTTCTCAGGTTTTTTCAGGAGGAATAGGTGCATTTTGGCTTAACACAGCTCATTATATGGTAATGGAGAAAAACACATCCATCAGTAAACCAGTCACATTCAACCTCTGTGCCTCCTTGTCTGCTAGGCAACATAAACTCACGTGTAGACAGCTATTAGCATCCAGCAACACACAAGAGCAGCAGCATCTGCACATTCACTGGGCCCAGGATTCAAGTTCAAGGTGATTCAAGGGGAGTAGCTTACCCTCTAAATCCATGGTAGAGCTACACAGAAATCTTACGCTGGAGTGCAGCTTTCTCAGGTTACTCAGAGAACAATAATTACAGCAAGCATCAGCCTTGCTGGTTTTTGGCAGGCAGTAGACAAGAGGGAGAGGGACTGTGCCTGGCTCAGCAGAAGCAGCACCACCCCACCTGCCAGCAGCCTGCCTCCCACTGTCTGAGCTATGTAACTAAGTTGTGTTGGGCAGATACATTATTTTGGACCCGGGATGGGGATCATCACAAGCTAGCATACCAGGACCCACATGATTCCTAACGAAATGTGGAGAGGCATCCCTTGGACCTCTGGTGCTTCCCAAGCATTTGGGGACTTGGATTCTCCTGGCATTGAGTGCCTAAGCCAAACATAGCAAAGAGGGCTTCCCCAGCCCCTACCTACAGAAGCTAAAGATCAAATCCTTAATGTGTCAAAATGAATGTGAACCAAAATATCCACTGGCAGAACTGTGCCCTGATCACTGCCTTACTGTCCCCTGCTGATGCCGTTTTGCTTTGTATGAAACAATTACTGTTCCTGGAGCAGGGTTCTGGAGCAAGTGCATGTTGTGTGGAGTACACTCTCAACAGCAGAGCTGTAGGGCCCTAGAGAAATCCTTTCCATTGCTCCAGGGTCTGCTCTCCCTGGTAAGGTCTGTGTTGTCTAAGCACCTCCTCTTGTGGAGTTCCTCTGCCTGCATCTCTGGAGCACTTGTCAGTGACGAGAAGAGTCAAGTCAGGATTGAGTCCCTGCTTGCGAACGCTCCAGCAGTGCCCCTGTGGTTGCCTCCACAGCTGTCTGTGTGTGTGGCAGGAGTGGTCAGTGCTAGCAGTGAATAAAGCGTTGATGTGTCACATCTGAGCAGTTTTCATGCTGATCCATTTCTGATGTCATTTTCTTCTTCTCTTTTAAAGGGAAAAGTGATGTAGAGCCAAAGACCCCAGAGAAAAGCGCAACCCATACATCGTAAGTCACATTTGCGTTTAAGATTGGAGAAGGCAGCTGTGTTTTTATTAGATCTGTTGGGCAAAACAGAATTTGTTTGTTTTCATTAAGATAAAGCTCTTTCACTGATGCTTTTCGTAAAACGGCTTTTTAGATAATGACTAAACATTAATTATTCCTAGAACTTCTGCATGCTGGTAAGTCAGCAATCCTTGCAAGTGAAATGGCTCCATATCACGCTGAATAGATATGAGATTATTTTTGTGGGTGGGCAAGGCTGGCCTTTAGAACCTTACTTCAACATTACCTTAATGCTGCTGGAGTTTGTCACACTTGCTAAAAAACATCATGTCACATATGCCTTTGATGTACTGATGTAATTTTAAAAGACTGCAGTCTGCAGCTTCACCTCTGAATTACTTGAAATCCAATTACAGTTATCTCTGGTCTCTCACGATTTTGTTGATGTTTTTGAATTAACAAAAGAAGTCAAGAAACAGATAGGAACAGGCACTTGTAATATATCAGTGTTCACCTTCACTTTAGTGCAACAATAGAAGCTTTTACCATTTTTTACTCTAGTATACAAAAGACTGAATTGTTTTGCCAACATCAACCAGTCTATGAAACAGATGGGCTGCAAGCTAAAAAAATTTAAAAATAGCATCAGTCTTCCAAACTAAGCGAGATAAGTGAATTCTTTTAATAACTACCAGGCAGGAGCATTATGAATTTCTGCAAAATCATTCACCTTTTTAATCCCATTTGAGAGAGAGAAGTTCTTGTAACAGTCAGTCATGTGAGTTTTAGAGTGCATCTGGCCCGTAATTTATGTTTTCTGATTCCTGTTATTTAAATTCAGAGCCTTATATCATGTAAATCTCACAAGGTGTCACCATTTGTTACATGGCCAAAAGTAGTCACAGAAGGAGGTACAATAACAGTGATTTATTGTGGGACATTTTGATTTCTGCAGCAAATACGCATTAAAAATCTTCTGGAAATTAATCTGGGAAAAGATTTGACACGGTGTAAGAAATGGCTTGTCCTGCAGATTGTGTTGTGGAATGTAATTATAGTATGCAAGCACATTTAGGCAAACTTATTAAATGAATTAAGCATTAGCAACCTTATGCCTTCTGATAGCATGATTGCTGGGAACATTTAATAGAATGATTTCAATAATTATCATTTTTAAAAATAATATTGCAATAAAGACCAAAAGAAGAAGGGTTTTAATGCCATCTGGAGGTATTTTGGAGAAATGAACACATTTATTTTTCCTGATATTTAGCAATATGTAAAACACAAGCCATCCTCCACAGTGTTTTTTCTAGTTAGTATTTTATTGATGAGGACTGTTCTTTTCTTCTGCATTAGATTAAAATCCTGTAAGATTTCTGAACCACAACAGCGGTATCTCTGAACCCAAAATACGGGTTCAGAGGTACACCCCAATATGGTTATGGGTTGGATTTGAGACTACATACTGGGTGATATAGTGTGCCAGAATCTGGTTAGGTGTGAAAGGTTCCTTGCCTAATAAGAGATCTTGGTACCTTCTGAAACTGCTGTCTACTAGATACAGTATATTTCTAATGCTTATCTTTAAATTATTACTATGTTCTAAGGCTAGCCAACAGCATACATTGGTTCACAGAAAATTTTTAGTGGCAGAAACAATTTGTTACTGTTGGTAAATTACTGCATTCAGGAATCAGAGGCCCCTCTAGTTAGGGAAATTCCATAGCAAGGGAGGCAGGAGAATAAAAAGGAGATGAGAAGAAGGGAGCCAACAAGTGTTGTGTCAAAACATAAGGAGGAAAGTGGAACTGATACAGTTAATTTGGAAAAGGAATTGCAAACATCAAGTTTTCAGAAAGTGATAAGAAACTGGGAATAGTAGAAGAGAAAACCAGAGATCAGAAACTGAAGACAAGTAAAAGCCATTAGCAAACTAAAGATGTGTATGTTACTCAATAAAAGGCTGGATCTGTGAGTGTTAGTGAAGGAAAGTAACCCACACTGATATGTAGGCACACACTGATGCCCCAGTTCTCTTTATGCTACCCTGGGCTTCTTCTCTTTTCCACCACCTTCTAGGACAGCTTTTTATCCCTGGTGTCTCAGGCAGCCACAAACACAGAACTCCTCTGCTCTTTTGGGGCTGCAGCAACTCGCTCTGCGCACACGATGCACAGCCAGGAGAAGCTGTGGTGCACAGCTGCACATGGGCCTGTGAGCCTGGTCTCCCTGCAGATGGGTGCTCTCTGCCCTGATGCACCTGGAGAAGACCATGCCTGGGCAAGAGCTCCAGCAGTGCCCAGCTGGAAGCCCCAGGGCTGTGCAAGGGGCAGGAATGCTGCCAGGGGTCCCTGTGGGTAAAAAGGCTGTACCCTCTTGCAAGGTATCACTCCTCTCAGAGTGTCAAAGGAGCCCAGCTGGCAACTCCTGGCAGGGGTGCTAAAAAGGAGCAACACTGATGTAGGAGAGAGATGGCACATTCAGGGCTGACATGGAGAAACTGTGGATGCACCTCGCCGTGAATCAGCGTTTCCCTGTCAAACAGGAACAAACAGCAACAAAAAACCTCCCCCAAAGTCATGTTTGCCTAGAGGAAAACTACAGAAAAGATAGGGAGGATTACATTAATGTTTTTTCTTGAAAATGTATTTTTTATTTTCCTCAGGCATGTTACAAGCCTCACACTCTAGCCAAGCTTATATGATTCAGTGGCAGTTAATTCATCCCCGGTGCAGATATACTGCCTCCATCCAAACATTATTTATGCAGCTTCAAAGGACAGGTTGATTACCCTCCTGAATCAGGCAGTGAGGCGTTTGTGAACCAAGCATTAACATGACATCTCCCCTCAAGATAACCCTCATGCCTTGCCACTGGGTTCCAGGTCCTCAAAAACAAACATAACCCTGAGACCTGGAGCCCCAGGAGCAGAGGTGCTGTCTGTAACCTCCCAGAGTACACAAACTGAGAGTGCATCGTGCTCTGTTCAGAGGCTTTGGGTACAGGAATCATTTGGAACAGCATTAAGCACAGGGGCTTTTCCTGTGTGTCTAACTCCCTAGGCAGACTCATTATGACATAGCTCTCCACTGATAATAATATTAAACATTAAAAAAATAGTAGGCATTAGATGATGCATATTAATTGATGCAGCATCCTAATGAGGCAAATGAATAAGGGCAGTTATTGCAATCCTAAGGATAACAGAGATGGATCTAGGAAAATAAGACTGATGTAAAAGTGGGAAGGAAATCTAAGCAGAGCTGTATCGTTTTGCACAATATTCCTATGGCTTTCACTGCCTTGGCATTCCCAATAATCACCTGAGCTGGCACTAAAGAATAGCAATAAAAGGTGCAAACAATACAGAAGTGTTAAGCTGTCTGGAGTCTTCCCCAGTTGATTCATGTTCCTTGTAATTGAATGCTTTTAAAGCCATGAGCATTCTGTATTTGAAGGGGTTTTGTTGTCATTGTACTCAATATATATAGCTCTCCGTGGGTCATATGGTTATAGCTTTGCTGAGCATTTTCAGACTTTTAGGACTGATCAGAAATATCTAGTGATGTTTTGTTCTTTTGGTTTCATGATCAGAGGGTCAATTTTCAAGAGTCAGAAAACTTTCGCAAATTTTGTTTAAAACATCTGATTTTTATTAAAATTCTTTGCCTCCCCCTGTTTTTACCACCAGAATCTGGAGAGCTGCATTAAGACATGGGCATGGATGAAGGAAGAGTGGTCTTTGGTTCTTTGATATTTGCAGTTACATGATTCTAGTCTTTTTTTGACAGATCTGTGTGTCCTTTCAGTAAGCCTCAAATGGTTGTAATTAAAACTTTAAATTTTACAACACTTCTGTGGAAGGCAAAGTGATTCCAACCAGTGCACATGTTTCAGAGGACCTTGCAGGGCCACAGAAATGCCTCCCTGAGCTGGAGATCTGGGATCTTCCATCTTCCCACGTGCAAAATATGACAATAATTAAAAAATAGCACAAATATACAAAGTGCCCAGCGTGACTCCTGCTCTTGGAATGACTTTCGATGTACTGTCTGTTGCAATGTTCTTCAGTACCTTTGTGTTTGTAAATGATTTCCAGTTCAGACTACCCAAGGTTAATCATGCCTGACTGTGATTCACTGCTATGCATTTACCTCGACATTTCTAGTGCACTTACTTAATGATATCAGGGCTAGCAACCAGATACCTCAGTGCTGTCTCTTTATTAACCCTCCCACAATTGTTTTCATGCTGAGCTGCTCCAGATTTTTCCCTCCCTTTTTACAAGAGAATTAACTAAGATTAAGGGAGGCTTTTATAATTTATGGCAGTTGTGCAGGTTTTGTCCTTTGCGAATACTCTCTGAGAATCACAGCGATCACTGTGTGTGTGTGTGTGTGTGTGTGTGTGTGTGTGTGTGTGTGTGTGTGTGTTGGCTTGTTTGCTTTTGCCAGGCAGAAATAGATGTTGGCTCTGTTCCCTCCATGTACTGGTCCCCAGCATCACATGCAGAATGGTTTCCTCAGAGGAATCTTCATTAACAGCACTAAAGTCAGCAGCTTCTAAGCTGCCCGTTTGCAGACATTAGTGCTACAGTTTCTTGCCCATCCAACACCTGCTCATCATTCTCACCACCCTGAATCTCCTTCAGGAAGGAAACATCATGTTGGAGCAACATCACTGCTGTTCTTGCTTAATGTGACAAGTTTATATTGGCACGAGCATCTCATGTTGCAGAGCATCTTTCTTCCTTTCTTGTCTTGCCCCTTCTATCTTCAGAGTGGCTTCAACAGCTGAAATCACCTGCTGGCTTCCCCCTTCTCAACAGGAAGACTGAGGCAGAGGGGTTACAAGGTGCCTGCAGAGAACAGAGAGAGCCAGTCTCAAATACAGGCGATCAGTTTGAGCAGGTGCTGCCAGCTCAGCATCCAGCCCTTAGCCCTCAGAGAGCTTGTCCTCTCACATCTGGCTGACGTGGGGTCTTGACCTCAAGTCTCTCAGGCAACAACTGCAATCTAATGGGACATTGGGAGCTGGAAGAGTAGCCTTAATCCCACCTCACTTCACTGAAAGCCCTGGTGCAAGTTATTTTTAAGTTAACCTTGGGCTTTTCCCCAGCTAAAATAATTAGACCACCCTGAAGACTATCTCATTAATATTTGTACAAAGTGTTGAAAAATGTAATGTCCTGTAAAAAAAGCTGAGGATTACTCACCCAGAACAGTAAAGGAAATGGGTAGTAGTTGAAGTTTTCAAAGACAGACTTTGGTACTAAATGGTAAATGTCCTGAGGAGTGCCACATGTAGGGAGAAAGGGAGAGCAGAAGCTGCCGCCTTTCCCAGGTGCCTGCAGACCTGGTGATCAGTGGCAGCTCCTGCCCCATCACCATTCTCCCATCCTCTCCCCAGAGTTTCAGTCTTGGGACAAGGGTCAACAGTTTAAATTAGAAGACTTTGGCTTTAGTCTTGCTGAAGTGGAGGGAGAGATGGCAAATAGACAAGGGACAAACATGCAAACGGTGGAGGAAAAAACCCTCCAGCGGTACATCTTCAATATCCTTCTCTTTGTTTGCCAAAAGAATCATGATGGATCAAGTCAATTGAACCAGAAAATAGCTAACAGATGGGCCTGGAGGACAATGGAAGGGGTGAAATCCATGCTAGTGAGGAAGCTGGTTCCAAAAAAAAGGGCTGCACACACTTCTATGGGACATAATCCACTTTTCAGCTTTCTGATTAAGATACTGGGGCAACTTTCTAATCTCTCACAGCTCAGCTTGTGGGCATTTTAGATGGCAAGGACATCTGCAGCAGACACATCAGCCAGTGATTTGGTGAAAACTCTTTTAGTAACTCCACGGGCTCTATCCAGGGCTGTCCTGGGGCACATCAGTCTGCTTATGAGCCACCAATGCCCCTGCTTTGCTGAGAAGCACAACTTCCAAAGGATGGTAGCCAATATGAAATAGCACCCTTTATGATAATTTTGGGGGTTTTTTGTTTCTAAAACCTTCAATATGTCAATGGTTTTTAATGTATACCTGTGATGTTTCTGAGAGAAGTCATGCAGTCCATGAAAAAAAAAAAAAAAAAAAGAAAACAACCCCTCACTATGATGAATGAAGGCAGTGTTTTTCAGAGTGATGGAGGTCTTTAAAACTGCAGAAGTGAAAGTCTGGTGTTTATCCATGAACTAAGTCTCTGGCAGAAGAAGAAGGCTGGTTTCATTGCACTATTCCACCTGTTTACTTGAGCCTCAGCTTGCAGAGCTAACCCATAACACAGCCAGATTCTCACTCTGCTCAGCCAGTCAAGCAAGGGCAGCTAAAATTTTAAAACCCCCTCCTCAGCTCTCAAATTTCCATGAAAAAGTTCCTCTTTTCTGCTCTCTTCCCTGAAATATTACCCTTAGTCCATGTACAGAGTGTTTCTCTGTGTGTTAAATATATAGACTGTTAAAATGCAATTCTACCATAACTTCCCACCCCCAAAAATGAAGTGATTTCACCTGTGGGATGCATCAGAGTCGCTGTGGTATTGTCACAATGCTGATGTGAACCTTTCCTGCCAATTCCTAACCTTTTCTGAGCACAGATTTTTTGAGTTTACAGAGCACAATGCTGCCGATAGTTCACAAAAAACCCCTATTGTAAGTTGACACCAAGAAGTCTATTTTCTTCAAATGCTCTAAAGACATTTTTTTGGAAGACATTTGCTCACACACATCTTGACTGAATCTGTCTTTAAGGTCTACAAAGTTAAGGAGAAAGAATAAATTTGTATTATTGGTCATCTTTTTGCCATGTAAAAAATATAGACACACAGTAGTCAAAGTGATACAAGTAAAAATAATCTTTAAATAGCACCTAAAGTCATAAAAAGATCTCAAAAATATGATCTCCCTGAAAGAAGATGAGTTGGAGCTGATTTGTTGGGTTCAGAAAGAAAACATATGGAAACCCAATCTGACCTTAATTGCAGCTGTGGTTTTCCTGGGATAGAATTGAGCTTCTGTTGATTTCGAGTCAGACCAAAAAAGCATTATTTGAGATCTCAACAAAAATGGGCATAGGTGAATGCTAAATAAAAGTACTACTGAGGTCTGGGGAAGTTTTGTTTGACTTAGATGGGGTGAGATAGGGCTTTCACTGTCCTATTTTTAAATGCTATCCCTCTCTTCCACCAGGTATAACAAATAGCTTACACTAACCACCCTTATGGCTCAATGCAGAGTTTTATTTATAAAGTAGCCTTGATACAGACCCTCTTATGCAGCACCTTCACCTTTACTATCTATCTGTACTCCTCACACGGTAGGGAAAAATAATTAGTTGCAGGAAGCTGCCCTCATTTTGACGCCACCCTTGGCTCAAAGCTGAAGGGGAAAGTGTTTTTATGCAAGAGAAACCTTCACTCCAAAACAGCAGCTTTTGTCCCATTGGAAAACTTAATGCAGGGCATAATTTCTAATTTTATACCAAGTCAAAAAATGTTTCTGTATCACCAGTGTTCATTAAATGCCATTTAGAGTGAAGCTGACCAACTTAACTGGACAAAATATCATCATGCTTGAGGAAATGTTTTCCGGTATTATACTGAGAGCATATTTTTCTCTTAGGGACTGTTTTCCTTGGACTTTGTCAATGTAAGAGACTAATTAGGAATTTTGTATGAGCTGTGTATTAGCTCAGAATGCAGTGGCTAAAGAGGGGTTGCCAGGACAATCAGGAGGTGCAGGTAGCTGGGAAGAAGCCTGTTTCACTGGCAATGCCTCCAAGAAGGCAGACACGACACCACCGACCCCACGCTGTATTTTCTCTCTGAAGAAAATGACAAATGGAAGCTCGGCGTCTCGCACGCTGGAGTCGCGGTGTGCGTGGTGCTGGTTTTTGCTGGGCTAAAATTCCTGGTTGCCAGGGTAACACATTTTGGAAATTCTCTACCCTGGGCGAAAGCTGCTGCAACTTGAAACCCGCCGTAGCTGATGCTTGGCGGGGGCACCAGCACTGCTGTGTGTGGGGGCTGCTGGCTTTGCCCAGGGCTTTGGGGCAGGGAAACAAAACAAAATGGGTCCAAAGGAAGAGAAGAAGGATTGGGGGCGTTCAGTACTTCCAGACTTCCAGGATGTCATAACCTGATTGTTTTCTCCACACCATGTGAGCCAAAGATGGGGGGGTTAGCCCATCTCAGGGCTGAATTGTGGGTGATGGGAAGAGGAGAGGTGTGTGTGCGCCCGGAGGGTGGGGAGAGGAGGAGGGTGAGAGGGGAGGAAAGAGAGATACAGGGTTCTGGCCACCTGCCAAGAAAAATAACTAACATTTTGCAAAAGAGAAATCCTAAGACTGAGGTCATAGTATGGAAAAAGTCTGTTTCACAGACTCTTGAGCCTGAATACAGGCCAAGATTTTTAGGGGGTTTTTTTCCCCCTAAATGCAGGCATCCTATTAACATTTGAACACTAAAGCTCGTCCAGGAATGGAAAGATTTTGGTATCTGAAGTGCCTTAGTTTTATACTTTATTGGTAGACAGATATAATTTTTTAGTAACAAGAAAGTGAGATTCTGAATGAGAAGCTCCCTCATTTTGCAATTAACTTATTTTATGACTATGAAGAACAAATTAAAGGAATCTGAAGAAGCGCCTGTTTCTCCCACAGAGTGACCAACTCGAAAAAAGAGACATTTCAAGCTTGGTGGACAACATTTTATTTGCCATGCAAAATACAAAAAGATACTGAAACCTGAAATTATGAATTTTCCTGTGTGGAAAAGTCTGACTGTTCAGCCATGAATAGCTATGATTTTTTTAAACCTTTATAGTAGCAGGCTGGCAGTTTCATGACAAATTACTTTTCATACCTAACTAAACAAATTATTGAAGTTCTTCTGCCTTAATCTTTGGATTTGGATTAAAAGTCAGAGTGTGGATATTTTTTAACTGGAAAAAAATAACCCTTTGGATTTGTTAGGATGTTATTGCAAGCAAGTTTTCTGGTCTTTGATTTGCTAAGCTACAACTGGAGTCTGCCTTCCTCAGGGTAAGAATATTTCCACATTATCATTTCACCTGTGGTATTTTAAGAGGGAGAATATTATATCTCAGCGTGTATCTTGGCTTTGTGCATTCTGTTCTTTGTTTAGCATGCAGACAAGCCTCATCTCCCAAAAGAGATGTGGAATATATTTATCGGCAGTTTTAGAACTGATGATAGATTTGACAAGCGAGCAGGGTGACACACTGAAGCTATCAAAGCTGGAGATGAATCAGGACAAAGGTTTGGATGAGGTATATTGTTCCTGAGATTCAAAAGGATTATACTTACTGATCATTCCAAAATCAGGGCAACTGTACCACTGACTTACAAAGATAAAAGCTAAGTTTTTCCAAAGGAAAAAAATACAACCACATGGTTTGATTGGCCCACAGACCTTTTATGGCAAAATAGTGCAATTACAGCCGGCATTTCTGCGTGCTGATTTTTATTAGTTTTGTAAGATATTTTGTCAGGATTCATTTGTGCTGATTCCCCCTTTCATGGCGTAAACTGTAAGCAATTGTCGGTAAAGAGAAGGAGTCTCTTGACATATTTCTTCAGAGACACACTCCAGGAGGTGTGATAAATCAGGTATACTAAATTAAAACAGAGCTGATCTGTTACTTGATAATCATGTGAACTTACTGTATATTTAATTGTATTAGAATTTACTGCAGTTATGGGTAAAAATCCTGTACATTCACCGTCAGCTTTCCTACTATCAAAGCAAAGCAGACAAATCAGCACAAATAATATCTTTGAAGTATTTACCAGCACAATACAGACAAAGAATGAGCAAATCACCCTTTTGTCCCTGGCTTGATGACCAATTTTTGTGGCATTTAAGTGGGCATAGAGGGGGCCTTCTGTTCTGAAGTCCCCCAGAGAGATGAGGCAGGCACCCAGATGTGTGACCTGTCTTGATGTAGTTCCGATGAAGGCCAAATACAGCAAAGAGCAAGGAAAGGGTCTGGGGCTGGGAACCCCAGAACACCACAGAATATACCCTCAAAACCAATTTGTCATTACTCTGGTCTATACTGGTTTTAACTTTTGGTCTTAAGAAAAAATTCAGATCCCTGCTCATGTAAAATTCAGGTTTTCCTTATAACATAAAAAAAATGTGATATGAGGCACAAACTTTAATACTTTTAATAACTGTAAGCAACAGCAATTTCAATACACTTCTGTGGAAAAACAATGAAGCCTTTAGCCACAAACTGCTTAAAAAATTTGGGATTTCCTCCGTCACATGGGAAGATTTTGATCTTATAAATAATTATAGACAGGCATGATGCCTTTTAGCAGGACTTCTTTCAGTATTGTTTGAAAGATCAAGAATTCCTGTGAGTACCTAGATTTGTGCTTGTGCTGTGCTGCCCATCTCCAGTTCAGTTAAAAAGCATTTCCCTGAGAGCAGCAGGCTTTACTGAGAGCAGCCTCAGTAGAGCAGGATGACTGGCATGTGTCGAAAAAAAAAGGGTTTGCTACAAAGTGACTGCACATGGGATGAGCAGGGGGGAAAAAGAGGTTCCCGTGTTTGTCAGAGGGGAGGTCTGCTTCTCCTGCCCATCCCTCCCAGCTGCCATCAGCACCCTGAGCGTTGTCCCACAGCTTGGCTGTCCCAGCACGGCTCCGGTGTGCGAGGGGTCCAGGAGTCGGGAAACACACGGCCAGCTTAGGACAGATGCCCTGTCCCCTCCTGAAGAGTTGTACTCTTGCAGGCTGTGTATTCAGGAGAAGGAAACCTCTCCCCGAGCCTTCTGCATGTATTTCATTAGTGTCTAGGAGTGGGTGATGCCACTCTTCAGCAGGCAAGCTCTTGTGA
Source organism: Melospiza georgiana (assembly GCF_028018845.1). Taxonomy (NCBI): domain Eukaryota; kingdom Metazoa; phylum Chordata; class Aves; order Passeriformes; family Passerellidae; genus Melospiza; species Melospiza georgiana. The sequence continues at coordinate 22,851,205 of NC_080431.1, forward strand.
GGAGCCCTGCTGCACCCACAGCAGCATCCTGTGACTGATGCTGGGCAGGCAGGAGTCAGGGACCAAATTGCCAGCTCTGAAGCCTGGGAGACAATGGAATAAAGAGAGAAGGGGGAAGATCAGAGGTATGGTAACAGAAGACTTGTCATCCAGGATTTTAGGGGTTTCCATTACTATATGTAACACATAAGACTAAACAAGTATAAAGACATACATAATGCATAAACAGTGAGAGGTGGGCACAAAGCTGAATGCTAAAAGTAGGATTTGTAGAAGGACCTATAATACTGATATTATTCCAAATTTGTATATATTTCCCTCAGACAAAAGTAGGTGGATTACTTAATAACCATCCTCTCCAGGCCTTGTGAAAAGATTATATAAAGCAACAGCGCTCCTTTTAAAATTATTTTGATTTATCTTTATCTAACAGAAATGGCCAAGTATCTCTTTAGCATGATCCCATTTGGCTCAATGACATTGCAGAGCTATGAATTCAGTATGAGAACAACTCTTTCTGTGCACTGAAGAACATAAAAGCTCGGGTGCCTAGCTGCAAAGCAAATACCTCCTGCTCAAGCCGCTTATGTTTTTCTACTTGAGAGAAATTAAAATCTCATTTTATTTCTTTGCATGTTCTTGTCATCCACTCAGATTTTTTATTCAAATAAATCTCTGGTTATTTTCAAAGAATGTATTCTGTATGAATTGCATTAGCTTTAAGGACTCACCAAGAACAGCACGGTCCAGGCTGACACTCTCCCATCAGAGAAGGACCTGTATGAATCTTATCCTACAATTCTGCAGCTCAGTTAATTAAGTATTTGATGTCCTAAGAAGCTGCTGCCTCCCAAAGCCAAGGAGAGGAAGCTGCCAGACCCCGTTTCCATCTTTGGCCACCAGACCCAGTGACGTTCAGAGACTTTCCACCCATCACACCATGTTACACAACTCTTCCCCTCTCCCCAGCCCAGAGTGTTGATGAAATTAGGTAGCATGAAAAATTAACCCCACTGTTGTTGTAATGCAGCTGGGTAATGTGTGGCCTCGTTTGCTGCTGCTTTGGTAGTGTTTGATGCTTTGGTAGTGTGGCACTGTGAATGGGCAGAGGGGAACCCAGTAGAACAAATCCAGGGAGCAGCGCCAAAACCCTTCCTATTCTCCAGGTATCCTTGGGCACCTTAGGGCCAATGCACACTGTGATTTCTGATTTCTCTTTCCCTGCCTTGTCACTTGCTGTCCATCCTTTGCCATCCACCCCTTCTCCTTTTTTCCCTTCATTTTCTTCCTTGCCTCAACCTTTGTGTTGTTTTCCTACCATTGAATTCCTGGTTTTGTCAGGATTCATCACCTGCAGCCTCATTTCTTATTGTTTTTCACCTGTGTGAGCCCTCCCATTTTCTATTTCTTTTTTACAAAACATGTCTCCATGTCTCCTGAAAAACAGAAAAGAAATAGAGAGATGTATATAGCAAGAGATACAAAAAATACACCCACAGTAGCTCAGATTTCTGGATTAGTGCATATCATCATTTGCCTCCTTTCTCTCATGATTTTTCCATCGTGTCATCTCTGTTTAATGGTAAAGACTAACTTCTAACTCTTTTGTCAGGTGCTAGGTATTGCCCCAATCTTCCTTCAGGGCACATAGTTTTTCATTACTTCTCTTTTAAGAATCACACAAGGAAAAGAAAATAAAGAGAGAGACAGAGAGAGAGAGAGAGAGATTAATATGGAGAAAAGTTTTACTTAGCTACAAAATGTTTTCCTTTTATAACTTTAGGCATGATTGACAGATAGGTTTATTTAATCAAATTGCCTTTTCTGACAGTGTATTATTTAATGAGGGAGTTCTCTTTTTTTGATTGCATAGGAAGTGTGGAAGCATCTGAGAATTTCTGATGTGCTATTTACTTATCCATTATGTTGGGAATCAGTGTAATTTCAATGTCAGCAGTGGAATTAATAACCATAACTGTTATCTGTCACAGAATGATCTATTTGGGGATTTTCTCAGCAAACCAGGATATATTCCCCATCCTTACACCACAGAAGGAAGTTTTAAAAAATAAGTCAAATTTGAACATGTTTTTGCTTTGATTATCCCTTCCAGGCTAATGGTAAAGGCACATATTTTTGGTCTTTAATTCAGCATGGAGTCACTGATATTAAATCCTTTAGCAGAATAAATTATCCCTACGTTTTTTTCCCACTATTTATTTCACTCTGTTTCTCAAAAACCTCTGTCAAGGATGGCTCCCCATTGAAGTGCACCCTCTCTTCCCAAAAACAAAACAAAAAAACAAAAAACAAAAAACAACAACAAAAAAAAACCCCAAAACAAACCCCAATAAAACAAAACAACAACAACAAAAAAAAAAGACCAAAAAACAAATAAACAAAAAAAACCACAAAACCCCATCACCAAAAGAAAACAAAATAAAACAATCCCTGATACTCTAGTTTCCAGAGATAAGAAAAAAAAATCCATTTTTGGCAGTAGTGTGAATTTGTGCTGACTTTGTTCTGGTTTTGGTGTTGTACTTCACCATGTGAGAGCAGGGAAGTGCCTGAGCAGAGAAATGGAATTCCATGACAGAGGCAGACAGGGCCCAAATCTGGTTCTACTCTCTTGAGGTTATGTGCAGCCACACATAAGTAAATAACTGATAAATGAATAAAACCTTTCAACTGATACATTTGATAAGCACCAAGACTTTTTATATGACTCCAAAGTAAGGGCAGTAACTATTAAATTAATTGCTTTTTAAATAAAACACATAAGAGAAATTTTTTAAATCCTTCATTGTTCCTTAAAGTGTTTTAGTGCCTCATTAATTCTTGATTAGTCTGGTTGTTAAGAGGCCATTATTATGTGGTAATAAGGTGTAGGAAATTACCTCTAGGACTACAATCAAGTCACACAGACCTGTTAGAGTTAGCACCTGATCAGGTGCTCAGACCAAGTGCCAATGGTGTAAATCAGGGGTGCCCTGCCGGGTGGTGGGGCTCAGGGCGCTGGTCCTGTGTGATGGGATGTTAGCTGAGATGAGGTGAGTCCTCTGGGCTCAGAAGTCCTGACAAAATATGATCCTCTCAGCAGCCTCCTGTCCTTCAAGGGCTTGCCAGTCTTGCCTTTGGCAGAACAGGAAAACTGCTATAAAACAGTGGAATAAAATTATTTTGCAATTACACTCATTTAAGTAATTTAAAATATGCCTGAAGCTAGTGCAGATGAAAGTCCACTCTTTGCTGTATGATTTGTTAGGTAGAGTCAGAAGAGATTTGATGCCAGTCCAAGAGAATATCCCTAAACCAATGACCTCTTCAGGTCATTAATATTTCTTTTGAACACACAACCCCTCTCAAAGCCTGCTACAAACATTGATAAAGCTAATCATTATTACCCTTTTACAAATAGGAAAATGAGCCTTGGGAGCTATATTATTGTGATTTGATGCAACATTAATCAGCATTCTATGGAAAATATTTCTATGCCCTAGTCTGCATTTATTTATTTTTCAGTGTGTATTATTATTTTTTCCCTAAATCTCTTTGAGGTTGGTGGTCTGATGCTCACCATACATTATACAGCTGCCATTCATTGCCTGTCCAGGGGGGCAATGTGATACAGCAGCATCACCATCTTTGAGGAGCACTGAAGATGCTCCACCTAAAACCACAAAGCTCAGTGTCCTCAGAGGAGGGAGAGCAGGGCTGGTGCGGCCTTAGTGCCCAGGAGTGATGCCCTGCAGGGTGTGCCAGTGCCTGTCCCCTGCCCTCCTCCTGCAGTGGGTGTCAGAGGACACTCACACCTCAGGATGGTGTCAGAACAAAGATGCAGAAGGCTCATGTTGTGCCTGAACCCCCAAAATGGGGCTGTGGCCTGGATTTCAGTCCCAAATATCCTTGTTTGTTGGTAAATAGCTAAACACTCAGTTCTGTGTGCTTTTGCCCAGGTCTTCAACATTTTTAAGCCCCTGGTGTGGTTTCTTGGGGTGTGTGTGACAGTGTCCCTAGGTCCAGCCCTGAGTGCCATCCCAGAACTCCTCAGGGACTGACCCAGAGCCACAAGCAGCTGGGGAAGGGCTCCTCCCATGTCTCCATTTCACCCTTTGCAGGCTCAGAGCGGGGGCTGTGGGACAAAGTCTCCATACTTGGTGTTTCAGCTGCATCAGAAGAAGCCCCAAGACCTGTGCATGGGAAGGTGCTGCAGGCTATGGGCACCACTTCCCCTCATTCCCAGAGCACCCCAGAGGGCATGGCCATCCTTCCAAGCTCATTTGCAGCCTCTCCTTCTCACTGTGACAAAGGACACCCTGAGTTTGGCGCTGTGTTTGGCTGATTTTGGTGTGCTTGCCTGCCTGCAGGGTCACTGCCGTGGCAGTGCTGGGCTGGGACAGAGCCAGGCCCCACAGAAAGCCATGCTGGTCGTGCCTTATGGAGGCTGACCCAGAACAGAGGTCAGACAGAGTTCAACAATAAAGCAGGTATTTATTAGAAAGCCTCAATGGATACACCTTGGGAAGCACAAGATCCCAGCCAGGGCTACACCCAAGATGAACCCAAAATGGTCACAAAATGGACAACCAGGCACAGGTGTTCCACACTTTTATAAATTCTGGTCCATTTGCATATTGGAGTTAATAGTCCAATTACAGCTTTAGCTTATGAAGTCCCATCCTTCTTGTTTTCCTCTCTTCAGTCCACCATTGTTTATGCTCTTGGGCCTGAGATTTGGATCATTTGTCCTTGGTCCCCAGCTAGAAAAGGAATTCTTTTGTCTATCTACTCTGTGAAGAGAGTTTACTATCCCCTAATATGAAGCTCAGAAGTTCACACTTAAGCAGTACAGAATCTGAAAAATACAAAAGTTGAAACCTGAGGTACCACCAGCAGCAAAGCTGTCCCCATCAGCCAGGCAGTCAGGGGCCATCACCCCAGCTGCAGTGACATCTCACACAGCCCCAGTGGTCCCAGGCAGGGCTGCAGCAGGCACCTGTCTGCTGCTCCTTTCTGCTGAAATGGATTTTTCATATCACATCATAATAATTAGCAGGCCAATTGTCATAGCTATTACAAGGATGGGGGAAAACTCCACCAAAAAACAAGTATTTAAAGTCCACTTCTGAGTGCATTTCAGATCTCACAAAAACTACTGGAAGAAGCAACTACAGCCCAAACCAAAGACATTTAGGAGTTAATAACTGTATGAGTGTAGCAGTAAAGAACATCAAGAGTTAACAGTCCCAGAGTGATAAAATATTTAATCCTAATCTAAACAAGAAATATAACAAATCCTTGTAAGGATTGAATGATCTCTCACATGTAGCTTAAAATAATCAAATTTTGATATAGAATACTAAAATAGGTCAAATGTTATGGGTTTTTCTGGAAGAAATTGAAATCGTCCAGTCCAATTTTGTTTTTTATTTGCAACATTCTGCAGATGAATAAATGCATTCTTTACATAAAACCCTCTTGCTCTGTCTCAGGTAGGAATGCCTGTTTGCCAGAGAATATGTTGACATATTCTGTTCCAGTAGCTCTGTTCCAGTGCTCTGATAGAAGAGAGATTGTTATGTGGAGGCAGATACAGTTTCAGCACCTCTTCACCTCCCCACCTTGGCTTTGCTTTCTTTCACTTAAAATCTCCTCCTAGTGCAGGCTCAAAGATGAAGTGGAGAGTGAACAGCGTGAGATGTTGGGTCACAGGCACATCTGAGGCAGTGCCCATCCCAGCAGGACCTGGAGTTTCTGTTCTGGCTGAACAGTGACTTTGTGTAAAAGCAGTGAATCTCTTTGCCTCTATTTCCTCTTTCTGACTGAATGAGAATTGTCGTGGGTTTGCTCACTTTTGATTTCTTAGGGTGTTGGGAAATGTACCTATGCAGAGATCTCTCACTAGAGAACAGTGCAATAGGATGAAGCCCAGCAAATTGGTCTTGATAGGATGGATCCTGTTTCATACTAGGTAATGGTCCTGGTAATGAGAAGAGCAAGTGTGTTCAGCTAGATGGAAGAGTGAGAGAAAGTATCAATAAGAAAATTCTGACAGAATTCCTTTTTTTACTCTCTGTTCTTCTTTGGAACTCCTTTCAATTGCAAATAAACTTGAAGCTTTTGAGACATTTATAAAAAGATGTAATGAGGGCTGGTTGCTGCATTTTTGGAACAAGAAAAACCTTTCAGTAGTACATTGAAAAACACACAGTGATTTCTTTAGACTAATAAACACTCTGCTGGAGATAATCTAAGGGTTTGTAGAACTTCTGGAAAGTAATTTACATATTTCAAAGCTCTTTATTGTCAGTCTCCTGCATTTTGCCTATTTTATTTCTTATTTTTATCAGCCATCTCTGCTGTCATCAGCACTAAAAATATTTAAGTGCCTGATATAATACATACATCTGAAGTTTTTTCTCTTATCAGTAAAAATCATTTGCCTTGAAGGTAATACAGTGAGCTAAATTAATTGCTGATGAAACTGGTTTTACTAGAGTGACACTGATGATAAAAGTAACCCAATACATTTAGTTTAGGAGATCTACTTTTGACCATTAACAATGTTACTACTAAATTGAATTCTTCAAAAGTCAAGTGTCATTCCTTGTATATATGACTTTTTGAATATATATTGCACAATATAGACACCATATTTGCAGTTGTACTAAATTAATGTATGATTATCTGTAGGGCTTATTCTTATTTAAGGATCAAACAGATAATTATTCACAGCTCTGACAATATTAAGTTCTGCATATTTTATTTTCATACCCAAAAATACTTCTGAGATAATAGTGATAGTTTTGATTGGACTGAAGCTGACATCAAGTAATAGCAAGTTAAATAATACTTAAAGCCATTTTTTCAAAGGTAGATCCATAGGTAGATCCTGTTGGGCCTACACAGAATTCTTTTCCTGGGAACTCAGTATCAGACAATCATAAATTACAAACATACAAACCAAACAACCAGATATGTAACAGAGTAGATTTAAGCAAGTATTCTTTATTCCTATCTGTTTCTATAAAATAAACAAACAAAACTAAAAAGCCAGCAACACAAATCCTTCAATTTCAGTCATGTAGCAATCTGAGAATCCAGATTCTGTGTGCTTGGTTCATTGCAACACTTGCTCACAACACTGCTGGGGATATTTGCATCTATTAATGTCAGTCTGACAACTGATGACAGAAAAAAATATTTCCCTGAAAGTTTCAATTAACTGCCAATGAGAGGGAAAAAATGAAAGAAGCCAGTAAGTATTGTGGACCCATATGAAACTCAAAACAAATCTAGGTTTAGAACTTTGCAAATGGAATTAGATTAGCTTCTGAATCGGCAGGGGTAATTGATATTTTGTTTAATACAATAAAAATTATCTGGGGTAACTGAAAATAAAAATAGTTTTGTTAATTTTCTCAGCAAAATGTAAAAGAACTACATTCAGAACTGATAATTTCATTTAAGTTACCTTACTCCTGACAGTGCTTGGGCAGCCTTGTTACAGTACTAGATACAAACATATTTCAAAGTTATGTTTTTGAAAGCAGGAAACAAAAGCACAGCATTTCATAAATGTTGCAATTTATAATTTTATATAGAATTTAAACTTCTTTAGTTATTTAGGGAAAAGCATTGCTCAAATCTAGCAATTGCCAAGCATTTTGGCTGGTCCTCACACTGTTCCTCATGGTTAAACGGTGTTAGAAAATTGCCCTCAGTTCTAAATCCCTCACACAAGACTCTTGTCAGTCTTGTCCATGCTTGAGCCGTCATGAAAAATTATTGTTGACATTTTTCTTGAGATGATTCAACATTTCCAAAGCTTTAGGATGGCAGAAGGCATTATCAGACATCATTTAGACTTCCAAATGAATATTTTTTATGTGATGGTTGTGGTGGTTTGCTGCTGGGTGGTAGAAGTTGGCAATCAGAATGCAATTGTGTCTAATTCATTTTTATACACTATTCCTATTAGTTAAAATAGGCTATTTCTTTTCAATTCTTTACAATTTCTTTGCAATTTCTTTACAATCCTGACATAGGATTTTTGATTGATTTTTTTTCTCAGAAACTGCCAGCATGATACTGCCAGCATGCCAAGCTGGTGTCCAGAAGAAAATTTAAGAGCAGTGATAAAAGGAAAGGATAAAATAGAAGCCCTTCTTGCAAACAAGGGTTTGTAATAGATATTCTGACATGATATGAGTGATGAGGGATGGAAAATTCATAAGGTTGTGTAGAAGTGCAACACACACTCTGAGCATAGAAGACTGACCTATAACTCATAAGATAGTGTGTTTCAAGTGAGTTATGAGAGTTGTTCCCTGGTGTATATTTAAAAAGAGACATTAGAAAGGAGATATAGTGTGGTTTACTGTTTGAGAGCTAAATTCATAATTTTTTCCAAAGAGTGTTTTTTAGAAAGAGGACTTTTTATTTTCTTTTTTTTTCTAAATATATATACATCGGAGTGCAGGTTGTGTATTTCTGCACAGCATGTGCATCTGAATGCTGGGATTAAAGCTCTTCTCAACTGAGGAGCAGCCCTCAGCTGACTATTTTTGCTGTTGTTATGTCCAAAGGAGATTATTTCTAAGAAAGAGGAATAGCCAATTTTGCATCCTAGAAGGGGTTATCTCAAAGTGAAACAAGCAGGCTGGAAGCATTTGGTGACATCAGACCCCAGGGCAGCTGGGGGAAACCCCCTCCTCAGAGGAGCTGCACAGCACAGTTTGAATTGATGGGAGCCTACATGAGCACCCATCCCATCACTGCTGCTCCATGGGAAGCAAAGGAATTCTCTGACCACAGCAGCTTGCACATGTGTTGTGTTCCCCCAGCAGCAAAGTTCATGGCCATGTTCAAGGTGCCAGTGCCAGCCTCCACCTTCCCTGTCCCTGCAGAACTTGTGCCCCAAGTCCTGGAGCTCCCTTAGCAGCTCCTTCCCTCTCTCCCTTCCTCCCTCAGCCCATCCTCAGGCAAACCTGAGAATTCCTGTATTTTGGTGGGACTGCTATCAGTTCAGAGATGTCTGCCTTGTTGGGATTATCTCTTCCCCAACATATTAAAGCAGAGAGGAATAAAAAGAGCACTATCACTAATGCACAATCTCCTAATAAATTAAGCTTGATAAGCTTAGTAGCCCAGTTGGAAACACCCTGTTGGAAACACCCTGGCCAAGGATGCAGCTTCAGGAGCAGTGCATTCCCTGTCTCTGAGCTGAGCATGCAGGCTGCAGGACCCCTAAGGAGCAGCAATCCATTTGTCCCATGGAGCAGAATCTGCCTGGTGTTGGGCAGAGGGTTTTGCTTTCCTTTTACAGTCTGCCTTGGAAGGAAAAAAATAATGCATTTTTCCCTGTGCCTATCTTGGCTGAAAATGAAAGGCTCTGAGAAATCTGCTCATGGGAGAGGTTTAAGCCCATTCCCACAGAAATCTCAGGGCTGGAAATTTTGACAAAAGTCACAATGGCCCCTGCATGTTTAATGCACAGAACTCCCTACACATCACTCCTCAGCATCGAGTGATAGCACATCACCTTGGCCATGTGTGAGCTTTCAGGTCTTTCTTTCTTTTGTTTCTTTCCTTTCCGCCCCACTCCCTCTTGCCACACAGAGAAATTAGTTATTAGAATTAGTTATTTGACAATTTATTCTGACATTGTATTATTCCAACAATAGTGAATGTAATGGTGTGTAATTAGGAGCCAGAATATAACAGTGGTGTGAAGATGATTTTCACAGTGAGATTTCTTTAAATTAAAATTTCATTACTTGAAAAGTGTCATGCTTTTGCCCTTTCCAGAGTGCGAGCAGTGTCCATGAATGAAAGGGATGACCCTCAGGGATGGATAGCATGAGTTTCAGTCTCTTGCACTTCAGTTGGAGATTCTACCAGGGCACTGCTCTTCCATACTATGTGAACCTATAAGGGCACAATATATTTTAAAGTCTCTGTAAAATGTTGATTTTACAGTGAAACTCCTTCCACTTTTGAGGGGGTGGGGTTGTTTAGGGAGCTGTCTGTGCAGCATCTGGAGTTGTGAGAAGTCTGTAGCACTACAGACCTGTCAATTTTCTATAGATTATCCTCACAGCCCATATCTTTAAATAAAATGGCATACTTCCTTTCACAGTAGCCAACTGAATTCTTGTCTGTTTATTTTCTTGTTTTAATCATTTTTTTCTCCATCTAGTCAAATAAACCGCTAAATTCAGTGTGTATGCTATGGAACTTCATCCAAAACTCTACTGTCTCCTTCCTGACAGGGCTGACAGAGTGTATAATCACTTGTATTGTCCAGAGTACTGTTTACATAAAGGAGCAATAAATACCTGTTGAAATTTTTACTGGAGGCCTCCCAGATGGATGGTTCATTTATTATTACAGACAGGGTTTCATTTACTTAGTTATTAAAAAAAGCAGGCCGCTACAGCCCATTTATAACTATATTAAAACTAAATGAAGCTATAAGTATTGCAGACGGGACTGAGTAAAATACATTTAGTGACTTTCCAGGAAATGGCTAGGCAAAGTATTTGAAAGGAAATGCTGAAAACTTCAGGGGTCCTGGTGTGTCTTTCACAGATGTGCTTCTACTGGCTGGAGCTGCAGAGGGAATGGAGGAGGTATAGTTCCCATATGTTCCTGTGCCGTTCATATATTCTGCAATAGCCTCTCTGTATCAGCCAGTCAGCCATGAGCCTTTGGGAATTGTTCCTTTCCTCCTCTAGCCTTTCTTGACATGGAAAATTCCAGCTCAGGATGTCCAACAAACTTCTTTATCCCAAAGACAAAATATCAACTGAATATCGACTTCAGTTACAAGAGGGGATGAAGGTGGTCCATTGGCATCAATCTGTAAAGGAAAGGCAGATTAATCAGGTGGATTGCAGAGGTCTTAGTTTGGAAGGTATTACCAGAGGTCCACACAGACAGCTTTGAAAGTGGAGTAAAGATTGTAGATGGTCTTTGTGGCACTTTTCTAGCACTGATGACTTTTTACCAGACATTCTCACCCCTCCTTTGAATAAAGATAAACTGGTCAGTGGATGGGAAGCACATGGCTGCCTGTGAACCAGACCATGATTTTATTATGTCCAAGCTAGAAAAATAAAGGACAGTCCCAATAAGGAAAGGTGGGTGTCCCAAAGCATGAGAAATTGTTGACTGTAAATTGATGGGGTAGAAAAGCCTAGAAACAAGGCAGCATGAAATTTTTAAAGCAGAGTTTGTTAGGTTAGCAAAAGGCTGCATTTCCACAATCAAGGCAAAAACCAACAAAAAGCTGGTTCAGCATCAGTGGTCAGGTAAAAGTAGTAATTAGAAAGAAAAAGCAATTTGTGCAATAGACATGAAATTTAAAATATACGTAATATGACTACTTATACATGCAATATAACAATCTAAAAAAGAAAATATTGAATATGAATAAAAGGAATGGATGATACTAGACAAAAGCTCAAGGACAATGAGAATATGGTGTTTCTTAAGGTACATGAAAAACAACAATAATAAAGAAATTCTAGCAACAGCCCCTCATTAACTGGAAGTATTAAAGCTGTAATAATGTTAGAGTCAATAAATATTTTTTTTACATGACAAAAAGCAGGTTTGCCTATTAGACAGACAGGAAGCTGAACAGTGTCTAGAGACAATAAGTTATTTAAAATCAGCTACCCTAGAGAGAAGTATGCCTCAGATCCTCCATGTCACCAAACAGGCACTGGCTGGACACCACTGGCCAGCAAAATCTGAGGGTCATTTGTGGTGTACCTTGAAATGTGGGGTAAACTCACCCTCATGATGACTCCAGCATAAGGACAGATGCTTGTACTGCTGGAGATTTGCAGTAAGAGATAATTTGTAAGGAAATAATCGCTGAGTACAAAATCGGATGCTGCACATTCAGCTCAGAGTCTTGGCAGTGGCAGCTCTGTCTCAGACACATTAAATTCCCCAAGATTTCTGCCTCAATGGCTGACACATAGGCAGTGCTGCAGTTCATGCACTCTTACTTCATTTCACATTTGAAATGAATATTTTTTAGGTGGCAGCATCAGCAATGGCTCAGAAATCAGAGGGAGAGCATTAGTAAATAACTGCTAATCACACCCAGAGAAGCTTTGGGGGCTGCAGGGGCAGGGAGGCAAGAAACAGATCAGAAAATTGCAAGCAGCACATTCAAAACTCCTATTCCTCAAATGTGCTTCCTCCTGTCACACAGAGCATGATTAGCCATGAAACTTTGGCAAGCCCTCAGACTGATTGGACTACTTAGGGGTGAGCTGCTGATTTGTCGCTCATCACTCTTCCCTTCTTCTGAGTATTTGTGCATTTTTTGGTGGCTTTCTTGCTCAGGGAGCAGCCTCACAGTTTCCTTGCTTTCCTCAATCTCTCTAATTTTTCAGGAGGTACTCTGGGTCCTTCTGCCCAAACACCATTCTCAGAAAGTGCTGTGGTCTGGGGGGCACTTTCTCACCACCCTGCCAAGGACTTAAAAAATCCAGGGTATGATTCAATGGCATTTGTTGTCCCTTTTTTTATAGGGGAAAAACATCACCAGGGCAAGCACAGTTGCTACAGGGGCAGCTGCGGCAGAAGAAACCTTATTTCAGCTTCTGCTCCTAGGAGAGAGTGATGGCTGTATCCCTTGGAGAGGACTGCCTTGCATTTCTAATGAGACCATCAGCGTAATGGGAATTTAGCAGAATATTTAGCTGGTCTAAATGGTTTTGAAGAGCAGCGCAGACCAGCCTAGATGGATTCAAGCCAAGGACAGAAAACTTTTCCTTCAGAGTATCTATTTTTTATTGAAATTGCTAATTCTATTTCTATAGACTGAGTCCGTTTCTCAGGCATTTAAATTCTACGCTGTGGAATTAAATCTCACATTGATATATAGGCTTCATTCCAGCATTAAGTACATTAATATTTCACCAGCCTGATTTTACTGGCTTTCTCCCTCTGTTTTTAATTAGATTTGATGGTATTCTATATAATCATGTTTTCGTGCATGTTTCTGTGCAGCAGAACTTGCACAAACTGTTTGTTAGAGGATTTTTACAACTTAAACATCATATATTCAGAGTGAATTTTAGATGCTGCAAGCAGTGCTTGCAGAGGTCTTACAATCCTGCTGAAAGCTCTGTTACAGCACTTATAAAATATCCTCTTGATCTCATTGCTTACCTTAATCCATAAGCTTTTGAGTTTATTTTGTATAAAACAAAAATAAATACTACACTTTTCAGATAATACAAATGCATGAGCTTTTCCAAAGTGAAACATTTGCATCAGTTATAGCACTAGAGTGAAAAATAATTTCAGCAATCAGAATCTAATTAATTAAAAATTACTACTGTATAAAAGCAGCCACTTCTATATTTAGGATTAGTAAACAAAGCTGTTTGAAATACCTGTTTTGGCTGTAGGTAAGTAGTGAATATAACTGCCCATCTGTTACATGCAAGTAACCAAGGTTATAGCAACAACATTAGTTTCCTTTTTTCTCTCTCTCTCTATTTTATTTTTTTTTAAGAAAGGAAACATGTTCATCTGTTTCTTATGAATTCTCTGTGCTTCTTACCAGGCATATTTTTCCTAGCATTTCTCTTTTAGAAAGCAATGGAAGACAGCCAGAAACTGAAGGTACATTTGTCTTATTGGAGCTTAAGTCATATTATGTACGTGAGCACTCGTAGCTGAAACAATCCCAGTAACATAAGGGCACAGTCTGGGTAGGACCATCAGATTCCCACCTGGCATTCTCTCTCATTTTTCTGGGGACAAGAGTTAAAGGTCTTATACTGTGCTGTGCCCCTGGGAAGGTTTTGGTTTGCTTTTTTTATGATGTGAAAGAATACTTTTCTTCTCCTATATCAGTGCATCAGTTGTGACTTTAAACATCTGGGGTCAGTCTGAAAGTCTTCTAGCATACTGCTACTTAGAATAATATCTATTTTCTTTCTGGGTTTCTGGTAATATCAAAAGTAATGCCCAGTTCTTGATAGGTCAGTATGCATTTATGGGAAAGAAAATAAAATGCCTGTAAGGTATATTGAAAATAAGATAATTTTCCAAAAGCATTCAGAATAAAACATTGTGGTAGCCTAAACTCAGTGCACTTAGTTATTTGATTTTGGTATTTCATTGCAACTCTTTGCTTCATCTAAAATCAAAGTATTTTTCCACTACTGAAGTTCCTTTCCTACATAGCGGGAAGAAATCATAGAAGTCCATAGTGCACATTGTATGCTGACTGAGATGCTGCTTAGAATTAAACTGTAACAATACACTTGATCAGATTAACACGTTCAGGAGATATTTTACAGATTGCAAAGACAACAACTTCTGGGTTTATTTAAATGACAGTTTCAATATACATGTATTTGTATCCTGGGCTCACCAACCATTGGCATGTTCTCTCCTAAAGCATTAGTGTAAATTATTTAATTACTATCAATATTTTTCCCTTCCCTTCTTGATTTTTTTTTCTGGTCATTATAATGACCAACATTATCATGAAGAAAGACCATATCTTGTATAGTAGCTTAGACCACCAGAGGGACATAGAGTTTTGTGTCCCTCATTTGTATAACCTCTCTTGAGATGCCAAAAGGGAACCTTTCTCTAATCAGCAAAAAAAAAAAAAAAAAAAAAAAAAAAAAGACAAACCACAGATGAATTTTTTGAGAGTTTTATGCCTCAGTAAGTAATTTGCAGGGGAAAGGAAAGAAACCATTAGGCCAAGGACTGTGAAATTTATCAGTGGTTAAAGTGAAATACAAGGTGTTAGGCCTGCTGCTTCTTTTATGTGCATCAGCAGGTGTGAAGAATAATTCCAGGATTCAGGCATGTCTTCACTATAAAAGGGAATAGATATCCTCCTAAGTAGGGCTATGCTGGAAGCACCTCAGAGTGGCTCCATACATCAAAAGTGACCACAGATTCTTGGCTGGCTCTTGAGAACGACCTCCTCCAGACACTGCTGCATTGACATCTCCTTCCCCAGCAGCTCCTTCTTCTCAGAGGGAGAATCATCCAGCTCTGTCAGAAATCTTTGACATAAGGCCTGACTCTACCCTCACACTTGAAACTTGTTGTTACTTGGATGTTAATTCCCAGAGGGGAAACCAGATGTCTTCCAGCTACTCCCTGCGCTCTGGCTGGGCTGAAGATAACATGTGCTAGGGACTTAGCTTTCCTGCAGTGACAAACCAGGTAAAAAGGCAGACAAGCAAAACAGCACAGTTGCAAGTCTCAACTATTCCATTTGAGCAAGGTGGTTCCTTGGCAGCCTGTGATGACCTCCCATCCCAAATCCCCTGTGACTTTGATCAGGAGCAGGTGCTGGCCCTTTGGCATGTTGAGATGAGCAAGAGTCCCAGAGGTCTCTCTGCAGTGCAGCACAAGGCTACCCCAGCCCCAGTGTCCTTCTGAACCAGTGCAGTGAGTAACCCTCAGATTAAAACAGGTCAGGGTTTCTAAAGAGCTGTAGGAGATTTGGACACACAGTCACGTTGACATTGGCAGATGTTGTACATCAATGCCCTCCAGACCACTCTGTATTTTCCTCTTCACATAAGTAAGCCTGCAGAGCCCCTCCTTTTCCCCTGTAACTGAATGGCCCATCACCCCAGGCTGCAACCCCTTGTTCCTGGAGAATGAAACCAGCTGGCTTGCGGAGGCATTTCGCAATATCCCAAAGCCATCCTCCTCTCCTTTCATTGTGGCTCTACCTGTCACATTCTTTGCTGAGAAAGGAGCAAATGCATTAATTAGAGAGCAGTGAGCACTCCTGCCTGAGCCCACCCCTCACTGCCTCCACAACCTCACAGAGATTTCACTAAAATGTATAATTAGGTTCTGCAAAGTGACTTCCTGGCCATATGTGCCCTTTTCAAGTGCAGAAGCCCTAAGTGGTGCTGTGTGTTTTTCAAAGCTGCTTTGAGTACCACTTCATTTCTCTGGCTTTTGTTTACAAGGTTGTATTTACTTACCTCTTTACCAGTGCCCAAATACATCAAAGCCAGGTTGATTTTAAAAAACCTGAAAGCCCATGCATGATGTCACTTACTGGCCTGAATTTTGCACATTCTGAAAAAAGTGTAAAGGCTGTGTTTGCACATGAGCTTGTCTGTGCTTGTCTCTCCATCCTTACACTAAGTTTGCCAGACTATGTAAAGAAATCCCATCCTAAACAAGGGTGGTTTTAAACATGGTCTGAAGTGCTCTGCTAACACAGGGTGTACCAAAGCTCATTCTGTGCTGAATCTGTGTCAAAGTGCTTTTGAGATAAATTACAATTTAATGTAACACCTCTTGTGAGCTTAGAGTATTTTACTTCTCTTCTGTTCTCACTCTCTTCAAGTGGGGTCTTCAAGTGGTCCAGTTGTGGAATTTTTCTTTCAACTACCATTGTTTTCAGGATGGAAATGAGCTGTTAAGGAGAAACATTCCTCAGAAACATCCATACTTAAAATCGATATACCATTAAAATGGAATCCCTGTAACATAAACATCCCCTCCTCAGTCCAGGCCAGGTGACAGTGTGTCCTGCTCTGGCTTTGTGGATGAGGGCTGAGGGCCTCACCTGAGAGTGAAAGCTGTCTGGGAGCCAGTGAAGACTTTCAGGCACAGAGGTTATACCTGCACAGCTCCTGCTTTACAAGGTAGACATGTACTGGCAACCTGATACAGCCTTGTATCAGCCAGATCCCTCTCTAGGCGGGGAAAAAAAGCAAGCATTTTATGATGACCTGGTTATTTTTCCTATCCCCAGTGTTAGGAGCATGTTTGTAGTGTGATGGTAGTTCCAAAAGGGGCCGTGAGCCCCAGGCAGGCAGTGCTTTTCTTGGAAAGCAGCACTTCTGAAATGAAAAACAGACAGGGAAAATAAAGATGGTCTAAGATGTACAAGCAAGGAGAGTTTGAAGGATCAGTGCTGCTCTTTGTTATTCCTTTTGTGTGGATGATACTGGATTGTAATCCTTGTCTCACACCACCACACAGCCTGAAGGTTTCTAAATATCCTAGTTGCTTCTAATGACAAGCTCACAAAACACTTTTTTATATGTTATACAAAAATCCAGGACACTGATAAATGCACAGAGGTATCTAGAATGTTTCATTATATACTTTTGGTTTTTCAGCTTCCATTTAGGAGAAGAACTAAACTGCTAAACCTAAAGTAAATGTACTTAACCACCACATCACTAGCAGAAATTCATGCACTCAAGGAAGAGCAGGAAGTGACACCCTGGGAGTTCTCCTTTTCACACAAGCATACCACTTTCTGGTTAAATCACTATCAGTGCAGATTTCATCACATAGGTGCCAAATCCCAGATCTGAGCTTTCTATTTTCATGCACTGCTTTCTGAGGCATGGCCTAAGCAGATCCAATTAAAAGAATGAGCAATTATAAGATTGTTTGGATCCCTGTAAGTGACGAGATCCAAGGCCAGTATGGATCTTGTGGTGTTTACAGGAAGTTTTGCCTCTCTGATGTGGAGCTGTATCTCTCCTATGAGCTGTATCCTGTGTCATCATACCTGTCCTGTTTGCCCACTTCTCAACAGGGCTTGTTAGCTGGGTCAGTGCTTGCACTGATATGGCCATCAAAGGTTTGCTGATTTGGGAGTTGGCAGAGAGGGCTTTTTCCTGACAATGGACACGCTTTGAGATAAAACATAGGCAAGTCCTGCTGGGAGATTGTCAAGTCCCTCCAACTCAATGAATGTCCTGTATATTCAAGGTGTCTGCACTGCCAAGAGATTTTGTTGAGTTTGATACGCTGATTTTACAGAGGAGAAACGTTGGCACAAGTAGAAGGAAATGTGGGGAAAAAAGCAAGAGGAGAATCTTTAAAAGATGAACTAGCAAGAATTTGTGCTCCAGCCCCCAGCCCCGTTCTCATCCACCTCCATTCCCTGAGAGGTGCCGTGGGGAGATGGGGAGGCAGCTGTGGCAGCAGCAGCAGGCAGGGGCTGCGCGCACACGAGGAGCTGAGGAGGGCGTGCTGGGCTCTGGGCTCTTTTCAGCCACAGCACACCATGCAGCCCATGGAGGAGTCATGCTCTGCAGGCACGCTCCTGGAAGATCTAGGCACAAGTACAAGGAGGTGGTTTGAAATTACTACATATGTCTTCTTGCAATACTTACACTCCAGGGACCACCCACGGCACAGGATGTGTTGGAATTGCTCACCAAGCTTTCTTCTGGAACTGAGATGAAATTACAGATTCTTTTTTCCCAGAGTGCAAGAAAAATTAGCAACTTTCTGAATTATTACTATTATTACCGAGGCACATTTTAAAAATAGCTCCTATTCTATAAGACTTTTCAAGCACTGGGGGAAATCTTTGCATGTCTTCAACTCCTTTAACTCCTGGTTACTTAATCTTAGATTGTAAAAAAAATGTATGGAGATAAAACCAGATTCCTCTTCTTTGTGAACCAGTTTAATCAAGTTGGGGAAAGGATATGGGAAGGCAGGATGAAACCCTCATTAGAAAAGATGCATTATTTTCTATATTTACATGACAGTGAAATCCTGTGGATACTCTTGTGCTCTAAGAAAATATATTTTAGTTTTAATTGTTTCAGTCAATGTCAGTTTTACAACAAGCATGCAATAAAGTAAAAGTGGCCTTTGGGATACACCACTGAACCTTATTTTGTGCTGCAGTATTGCCAATGTAAACACCTACTTCTGTTTTGTAAGCTCAAAGCCAAATGGACAAAAATTTGCTCTCAGGGAAAGTACTGACCTGTCAACATCAAAAATATTCTTTTTAGAATGTAAAATTGTTTGTCAATGATTGTAATAACAAGAATCTTTGCAAAATCCATCATTATTCAAACAAACATTTTCTTTTAAGCAGCAATAGTAGGAAATTAATTAAAAAGTTAGCTGATAGCAACCGGATAAGATACAGTGTCACAGCTACAAAGTTCCTGGGATAAAATATATTTTCTTTCTATTTATATTATTAAATATTTATGGTAGCTCTGAGAAAATATCCATTTTGATAGGTTACAATTTATTCTGCTTGCTTTCCAGAATGCTAGAAGATGACCTCAAGTTAAGCAGTGATGAAGAGGAGAATGACCAGGTAAGAACAAGACAAGTAACATGTCACTTGAAGCATGTTTCATGTCGAGACTGAGCTACTGCAAATATTTTGCTAATGCTTTTTCTAAACATACAGAAAGGTTATCAAAATACATGGCAGTACTGTAAGTGGAGTAACAGATGTTGCTGCTCAGAGCCAGCCTGCGTGTGCTAACTGCTGGATTGGTGGGGAACAGGCTGCAGCGCTCTTGATTTATTACCTTGATGCGACCCAGAAGGTTTTTGTATCAGCTTCCTTCTGATTTGAATTTGTTTTGTTTTAAAGAGCGGCCAAGGAGGGGAGAAACAGGAATTCTGGATTAAGGGTTCAGGCCAACTTTGCAATCATGAGCTGGCCCTGGGGATTAGCTGCTGGGCTGCTTATCTCTTACCTGCCTCCAGCATCCCCCCAGCCCTGGCCTCTCCTCTGAGCATTTCTGGTCTTGACTCTGCATGGCCCATGCCTGCTAAGAAAGCTAAAGAAAGCTGAGAAAAAGCCTTGGCTGTGCATTTGATTCACTCTGTAACACAGTGATTACAGCAACTGTGTTTCAAACACCCCAAACTACCTGACTGGCAGCAGATACACCATCCAATGTTCTCCATATGTCAGGGGAGCTGGGTTTTGTTGGCTGTAGAAAGTGTCTCCCAATTTTTCCTTAAAATATTGTTGTGTTTTGTCTAAATCATTAAGGATTCAGTAGAACAGGGCTGGAGCTTGACTTTCCCATGACTAGCTGAGTGCCTTGTTGCCAGGCAGAGCTATGCTCTGCTCCTCTCAGTATCCTGGCATGGATGATTTGGTTGGGAGTGAGAGGCCAAGACTCCCTTCCCTTCCTTCTTTCCCTAAAATGCACAACCCATGCCTTCACCAGGGTATGTGAGGGCAGTACTGCTCCTGGCTGCATCTCACAGATACAATGTGGTTTTCTGTCCTGGTTTTGGCTGGGATAGAATTAATCTTCTTCTTACTAGCTGGTACAGTGCTTTGATTCAGTGTGAGAACAGCATTGATAAGTCCCCGATGTCTCAGTTGTTGCTGAGCTTACAGCGAGTCAAGGACTTTCCAGTGTCTCCTGCTCTGCCAGTGACCAAAAGGTGGGGGAGCCTATGGCCAGGAAAGCTGCCCCAAACTGACCAAAGGGATTTCCCTTCCACAGAAGATCATTTCCAGTACATGAACTGGGGGGGAGTTTGCTGGGAGGCACCAATCACTGCTTGGGAATGGGCTGGGCATCAGTCAGCAATTGTATTTTGCATCACTTGTCCTTCTTTGGAATTTATTTCTCTCTTTTTGTTGTCTCCCTTTTCACTGCAATTATTATTCTTACAATATTATTCTTTTATTAATTTTATTTCAGCTGTTTAACTGTTCTTATATCAAGTCACAAACTTTTTTTTTTTTGTCCCTGCCTCTCCTCCCCATCCCACTGGGGCAGGGGGAGTGAGCAAGCAGATGCATGGCACTGTTGCTGGCTGGGGCAAAGCCATGTGAGCTTCAAATATGATTATTTCAGTCATGGGTAACTGGAGTATCTAGATGGGTAGGCTGTATGGATATCCAGACTTCTGAAATTCAGAAACTTATACAGATAATTCTAGGTTCATAGGATAGACATGATTTTCTTTAACTCTTGTTATTAGATGTCTCTATTTTACAATATATTCCACACAACAGGTAAATCAAAACTTTTTAATATTTATACTAAACCATTGTCTCATCTATTTTGAGCTGAGCTTCTTGGTGTTAAGATGCAGCACATAGATTCTATTATTTACATATATATTCAATTTCTTTTTGTTTAACATATTTCATCCTGAAACACTTCACATTTAATTACTCTTCCTGCTTGTCTAGATAGTTTAAAATAGAGCTCACAGACAGCATAGGACAAAGTAAAGTGAGGGATGGAAGGGATGTCTGAAGAGTAACCAAAGCAGACCAAGGGGCCATGATGTTGCAGCCAGGGGCTGGGTGATAGGGGAGGCAGGAGCTGCTGGCCAGGAGAGAGGTCCTTCAGGCAGGGAGACAGGATCCTGAGTGATGCATGTCAGAGTGAAACAGGCTGGGAGAGACAGAGAGAAAAAATTCTGGTTTGCTTCATAGCAAGCAGAAAAGGACACGTGAAAGTGTTTATTGTGCATAAAGAGCATGAGTAGCTTTAGGCAGAGAAGGGATTGTGGAGAAGTCCTGCTGATCTGGCAGGCACACATGGACCTCTGGTTTTGCACTATGATTTGTAATTATTAACATCTTCTGTGTGTTCTGTGCTGTGCCAGGGCTCTGCTCAGCCACCAGGGCTCCAAGATGCAGCTGATACAGGCTGGGTCTGTCACCTCAGTGCTCCAGCAAGCCCTACAGAGCAGGACAGAGCTCACCACCCACACAGCAAAGAGCAGGGCTGAGATCCCATGACTCACTTCTAATCTTCTAATCATCACAGGCCCCTGCATGAACAGCCTTTGGAAATTACTTATTTATTTGGTCCCCTTTCCTAGTCACAATTTTTTTCCTAACTTGGCTCTACAGACAAAAATCTCCCAGAGGCACAGGCTGGCTCCTGCTGTATGAAATGCTTTGTAGAACCTTAGCTGAGACCTGCAGGTTTGCTTAATGAACAATCCTAAATAAATATACCTGCTGAAAAAACAAAACACTGCCTTTCTATCCACCTTGCAGGAAATAGACACAAAAAAGAGTAACACAGATTCTCTCTTCCAATAACTGCTCAGATGGACCTGTGTTTAAATGTCAGCAGAACTCGTTTCCTTTTACTTCCTAACTCAGAGGCTCTTTAATCTCATATCTCCTGAGCTCAGAAACAGGAAAGAAAAAAAATCAGAGATTAATGGATAGGAACAGTACATGAGAGATTCCCAGATATTCCTCATGTAATAAATTAACCTTTTAGCAGACTCATTAAAGAAGTCCAGTTTCTCAAAGAGCTGAAGGTGAGCGGTACATAAGCCAGGAAGCTTTTAATTTTGCTGATTTCTAAATGGGGAAGTTCAGGGGAAAAACTTTGAAAACTTTGGAGGAGATTTTGCATTGAAGTCTGAAATTGCCGAGCAGCAAATGGGAAGTTTCTGAAGTGGTGCAAAGGGGGACAGGTGCTTCTGTGCTCCCAGGGCTGGCATTTGGAGTGCTGTGACCAAACCAAGGAATGTGAGCCATGGATGAGGGAGGCCAAATGCAAGACAGAGGCATGATTAAAAGCTTTGAGACTGCAGTGGGCAAAGCATTCCCAGCCCTTCCCTCAACACCAGCAATTAAGGTATTGAGATTCACAGACGCAGGAGAAGCCAAAGAGGCTGGGTTTGAGCTGAGTACATGTGCACCCACAGTAATTATATTATCCACACATATTAGTCTCGTAATTTTAATTACATAAATGTATTTTTCCTCTTTAATGAGCATAGTTTATCCATTTAAACTGATCGTTTCAATTTTACAGGCAGTGATCATAGGATCTAATATGCAGAGAGAAAATTTCCTGTTGGCATATTTTACACCACACAGATTGAAGAAAATATACTTTTTAATCCTCAATCAATATCTGAAGAGCATGCAATTAGCAGATACCAAGGTAGTTAACATAAATCTGCAAGTTAAAGAGCCAATTCATTCTGATTTATAACACATAGAGTAATAATTTCATCATCATCTCTCCCAGAAAGCATCTGAAGCTTTGTAGCATGAAGATGTCAAAATTGTACTTAAGATTGTTCAGACTACTGAATTGTAGTGGTTATTGCCTTTTGGCTCTTTGAAGTGTGGCACAGCACATGAAACAGTCCCCATTATAATAACCTGCTCTTCTCCGTAGAGGTCACTGGATAACTTAAATCAGTCTTGGGTGAAATATTAAAAGGAGATTGTCAATTGTAATGTGAACAATTCTCTTTTCCCCCCCTCACATGTCCTTTAAAAACATGAACATTTTGTAATAGAAAATAATTCCTTTAAAGGGAGAAAGATCCCTGGCATCATTTGTGCAATTCGTGTCAATCAATAGCCAAATAAATTAGCTGACTGGTACACATACATGGAATAATAATCTAACATATTTTTGCAGCCCAAGTCTGCTTCCTCATATGCATTTTTTTTTGCACAGGATCAGGTTGGTTGCCGCTGAAGTTTTGTGGCTGTGAAAATTTATTACCCACAGAGTCAATCTGCCTTCTGGCTGCCAAGTCTGAATAAATAGAGTCATTGTGCTTGTCTGGAATATGTAACCAAAGTTCATCGAGTCAGCTTGACTTTCACATCCCACGAGATTCATAAAAGCCAACACCCTGGTATGTGCTCTTGATTCCTGCCAAAATTTTCTAAAATTGTATAAACAGAAGTTGAAGAAGCGATCAGAACACACTCCCAGGGACATGGCTCTGCACTCTAGCCCTGGCTGGTCTCGAAGGGGAAGACACAAGATTTTTCTTTTCAAAGAAAAAATAGTATGACTACTCTCCTGTGGCAGCAGGCAACCACAGAGTTTTAAGATGCCCCCCTTGCAGGGCGCACAGGGAGGCAGCAATCAATCCTCCCAAGTTCCTTCATTTTGCTCATGTGTCCTGCACGGAAGGAGGAGACCAGGCAGCATTTGCCTGCAAGTGGCCACCTTCCTCAAGAGAGGACAAGGACAGACTGGTCCTGCGGGGTGTGAGCGGTGTAAGTGAAACCAGCCCCTCCGCAGGCAAGCCAAGAACAACAGAAAGCCTTGTCATTTCACAGGAGACCTCAGGGGAAGAGCAGCCTCAGAAAGTTCACAGCTTTAGCACAGTAAAATGAAAGTCTTGTCAGCCTGATCTGGCTGGCCACTGGAGCCCCATAGGGTGCTGGAAGCCCACCCAGCTTGGTGCCTTCCTGGGCATCTTGGGGTTGCCTCCCACCCATGGCAGCCCAGGGACAGTCGGGGTGGGCTGCTGGCCCTGGAGACTTGTCCGTGCTTCAGCATCACCCTGCTCATGGGCAAGCCATAAAAACTGATGCTGATTTGAGTTACCCTAGCAGCTCCCATGGGAACACACCTGCCTACGTTTTGTTCCCATCATGTACACGCTGAGGGTTCCCAGGTGCATTGCTGGAAATGCATCCTTCTGGCAGGACTGTCTGCAGCACAGGCATTATGGACAGGCCAAATCTGTCACAACTCTGCAACAGGACAAAAGTCCATCTATGTGCTCAATGGCAATTGGTGTGGGACTTTGCCCTTTCACTTCTGGATATGGAGTGACAGTCAACAAAAAGAAGAAAATCATACTGAAATGAACAGTCACATATCTACCTTCTCCCCAAAGAAATGATTCTTAGTAGAGTCATTATAAACAGTACTTCTGCATATGAAATGTAATATTTCAGCTAATTTGAAGCCATTTGTAATGAATTGTGAAACAAATTGATAAAGGAGCAAAGCTTTCTTTCTGTAGACCTCTTAGGAGAGCACTTTCCAAAGTGAAAGATTAACTGAGCAGAGCCCCAAGGCAGGAATATCTGGAGAGAAAAGTTTTATTGGGCAAATTGCAACACAACACTGCATAGCCCTGTTCATTGTTAGAACCATTTTAGACAGTGCTAATTGTCTTCACATGTGCCATGTCCAAATATTTTAACCACATTATGTAATTTTAGTGTTGTATTCCCTTTTATTCACCTTTTCATCAGGCAATATTTGATCCTTGATCAGAAAGGAAAATGAGTGAAAAAGGAGATGATAACACTCAGGTCTGGAGAAAAAGCACAGAGCCTGCATCATTTCTGCAAATGAATTTCTCTCAAAAAAAAAAAAAAAAAAAAAAGCCTTGACAAACTTGGAGGAAAATATCTTTCTGATGAGAATTTTTTCACTTCACTGAGCACAGAAAACTTATTTCATGAAGTCTGGCTACACACGAGTCTGACTGCAACCAAAACCACACAAATCAGAGATAAGCAAAAGTGGAAAAAATTAAGTTTTGGGTAAAGGAATGGCTGGAACCTCAGGTGGTTTTTTTTACTTAATCCAAGTGCTCTGTTCAGCCCCCTGTCACTATAATGTGAGTGTGTTTTCAGACTGGAGGAATAGGCAGTGTAACAGCCTTACTTAACTTGGGTAAGTCCATTATTTCCTGTGTATTAGAGAAGCAATTCTTTTGGTATCCAACTTAACTAGAATCTAGAGTAAGATTTAAGCCAGCTGAGCCAAGGTTTTTTGCAGTTTGCCAGCTCTGATTTTAAAATCTCCGTGACATCTAAATTTGCACTTCCACAAGGCATGACAAGAAGACCGAGATTGCCTCACTGAAACTGTCAGATGAAACAAAATAAGAGCTCAGTCTTGTCCTGCCAACTTGGCTCACATCACTGCCTATCTTACAAAATCAGATTCTATGGCTGGCAAGCAGGATCAAGCTCTAAATTTGAATGCCACCACTATAAATGACAGTGAAAAAAGTTAAAAACCTGCTCAGATCTTGGACCTGCACAAAATTTGGGGACATTTGAAGATGGCACTTTGATCTGCATGCTTCTTAGTAGCAAAACTCTGAAATAGACAGGAAATTAAATTTAAAGTGTAAGGGCATCTTCCTTGTCTCTTCATGTGGGTGCTGTGACTAAGCTGAGTTTTAGCTTGGTAAATCTCCAAAGCCTGCCCTTTTCCACTCATATCACTTTTTTCCAAGACTTCTTTCTGTATCTGATGCAACATTCTTAACCCCATCTTCTTGAAATATTTTCTTAGAACTTTTTCCCCTTGTGAAGTAGAATTACTGCATCAACATCTGTTTTGACTGGCGTGGGAACGAATCCTACTACAATCAATTCAGCAGTGTTGGCTAACTTGAGGCATAAGGAAGGATTAGATCCAACATTTCCAGGCTGGATTTTGCTTGTCCCTGACTCTCATAAGCCTTCCAGGCTGTGCACTTTTCCTCCTGCTGCAGAGAGCCCCTACTGCAGCCAGACACTGTGCCTGAGCCTTGGTCCTGCTCAAGCCCGGCCACCAAGCTCTGTTTGCCTTCAGGCAAGCGCATTCCAGCATGCCTGCAAGAGAAGGGTTAAACAACCAGCAGCCACTAATAATTAGTGCTGTTTGTAACATCCCAGCTGTTAAAGGCTGTGTTTCTGTCACATGTGTGCGCACACTCAGGCATGCACACACTCACAGCCTCCCCAGGAGCTGCCTCTAGCTCCCTGCAGGGCAGAAGGTCAAGCTCACTTCTGTCCCCTTGGCCATTGAGCCTGGGCAGGGGTGATGCCAGCACCACCATCAGCATGAGGAGCTGGGTGAGGGAGATGTGGTGCACAGAGCGGGGAGACAGCAGAAATAGAGAGAGGCAGCTGAGAGCCTGTCAGAAAACAAAGTGAACACAAAAAGGGGAAAGAGATTAAGGGGAAAAAATTAATGAAGAAAATAAATTGTGGGGAGAAAGACATTATAAAGGGAGTAGAAACTATATTAGAACATGATGAGAAATAAGTAAAAAGATTCAGAAGCCAATCCATCAAAACTACCATTTAAGAAAAAGAGACTGAGGAACCATTGGTACAATTTCTCCTGCATCTAGGATGGAAACTGCCTCCTCTGAAGTCAGTGAGAGTTTAACCACTGGTTTCAATCAGCCTAGGATGTTACTCCTGTCTTCTTTTTTATTTCCTTGCACAATCCAAGCGAATACTTGGGTAGTAGCAAATGCATCACAGTTGCTTGACATAGCATATTCCTGGGAAGGGTTACCACTATTTGGAAAATTTAAGTCTTTCCCCTATTTTCACATATTTGGACTTCTCAAAAAAAAATCTACTTTAATTTCTGAGCTTTCAGACTTCCTAATAAATCTTTTAAAGCCCATGGCACAACACTGACAATTCTTGTCTGCAATAGCCTAAAGTGCAAGCAGCACTTCAACCAAGTTACTTTTTCCTGGATAAGGAGACTACTTCTGTTGAGACAGAAGGGGTTTTCCAAGGTGACTGCTGCTTTGTTTGCAATGACTGAGACCTTCCTAACACTGGCATTGGAAATTAACCATTTTATTAATGTAAAATAACAAGGATTTTTCTTCTGCTCATCTCCACTGGAAAAGATTAAAGTTAGCTCATCTGTGTTGAAACCTTGCTTGGTTTTTTGGGGCTAGACTGCAGGAAAAATCTGAGCAGATGCAGGACAGAAGACTCAGCATTTATAGATTTATAAAATTCTCTGTATGGTTAATACCCATGCTGATTATACAGCAATTTGGAGATCCAAATCACTTTACAAGTATTAACTACTTAATACAATGCCCCTGAGAGGTATTTAGGTAGAGCTAAGCAAGAATTATTATCTCCCTAGAACTGACGGGGAGACTGTGACTGAGATGTGGCTTGTTTGAAGCCACACAGCAAGTCAGCTGCAAAGTCAGGATTAGCACTTGGGTCTTTCACTCCCAGGTGCCATGTCCAAGTCACTAGACTGTGTTGCCCCTGAAGATTAATAAGGATTAATGGGCAAAGCAGAGTAGAAAGAACAATATATGCCAAGAATATAATAATAAAACTCCAGGGTGAAAAATTAATACTGAGGTGTTGAAAGGCCTCAGAGAAATCATGAAATCCAGAAGGAGTTTTACAGTTTCTTAAAAGATGTGGCTCTGATGATAACCAACTCCAAAATGGGAAGAAAGGAAGACCCTTTTAAGTCTTACAGTCTGTAAATCTTAAATAAATATGAACCAGACAGTGAAAATCACATTCATACATTTATATTGCAAATTTACAGAGAAACACTCAAGCTGCAGTTTACAAGTGATTTTAAATCCCTCAGAAATCCACACTGGAAAGCAATCCTCAAGAAAAGCCCTTAGGAGCAGTGGGGAGTACAGAATGATGCAGTGAGAGAAGGCATGCCAGGAATCACTTATGATAAATTGCCTGACCTGATCTGCTTGAGCAACTTCCTGTGGCCACAAGATACTCCTGGGCATTTAACCAGAGCAAGTCTGTGGGTGCAGGAGGTTCCCATTACCTCTGTTTTCAGCCCTGATGAGCAGCTCTGCACTCTTCAAGGAGAACACTGAAAACTGGAGAGGGTTTCAAGACATGGGAGAAAGATGCTTAACACATTGGGAGGACGTGGCTTGGAGTGAAAGATACCCACAGGATGAGCTGAGCCTGTCCAGAGCAGGGCTGCTGCAGGACCACAGCCTGGAAACACCTGGGCAGGGAGGGAGAGGAGCTGGGAGGCTGCAGGGCAGCTCTGTCTCACAGGCACAGGTCTAACTTCCAGCACAATGAGGTGTTTATAAACTCATCTTAGCATGGAAGGTGGAAAACTCTGCTTGTGGTTCACAATAAGAGAATTATACAGAAGTTTTGCTCTGGGTCCACAACAGCACCCAGGTTTGAAGCAGAAAAAAAACCCCCACTCTGTTGAGTCCCATCACCCAAACTGCGCCATGCAATCGGGTTGTGCCCTTGACAAAAATTTCTTCCTGGCTTCACTGGCTTTAGAATAAACTGCATTTAAGCTAAAAACAAACAAAACCTTTGGAAATGAAAACAGAATCAACATGGAAGACATGTGAAGAGTGAAATGTGAAAGAAGACAGATATAAAAGTGTTTTTCCTGGTTTGGTTCCCAAATGGCAGTATATAGTAATGACATCTTTCCTTAACCCTGGCTTGGAAAAACTGTGTCTACAGCTCATTAACTGCAGTCCAATACAGGGCGACATCCAGCACTCTGGGTGGTTGCTAATATGAGAGCTGCTGACTTAGGGCATAAATGGTTCACTGCACAGCTCCAGGGCAGCACCTACCACCCAGGGAAGACAAACAAGATGGTCTGGAAGCTGTGCAATTTGCTCATGCACAGGCAGCATGTCCCCAGAGAAATGGTTCAAACTCTCACCACGTGTACACCTGTGCCATCTCAGGGACGTCTCTGCTGTAGCTCGTGTAACTCCATACAATCGCTATAACTGAGCTCTCTCACAAAAACAACACTTAATCCACAGGACAGGCAAAATGGAAAGCAAAATGCCTGAATCTGCCAACAGCCAGTTTATTGGCTTTTATTTGCCAAAGGTTGCTGTGGGTGAGGTATAGGAAAATGCATCTACAGTCAGCCCGCAGTGCCTCCAAGACAGTCTTCCAAGCCCTGCAGAACATACTTCAGTAGTTTTCATTTGTTTCTTATCCAAAAATGCCTGTGAGCCCAGCAGTTTATGAAGCAATCCTTTTGCAACAAATTTAAAAAAGAGGGATTTCTGGGGAACACTCTTAACACTCCTGTATCTCCATCTCAATAGCTGTATTCAACCCGTTCTGCTCACTGCTCAGTCCCAATTACAATGAGCTAGCTCACTGCTCAGTCCCAATTACAATAAAAGTATTTAATTTCCTCTCTGATTTCCCTTCAACAACAGATTGCAACTTGTCACACTTCAAGCTAATTTTGGTAGCTCGTTTAACACACACTGAAACCTAAATATGTTCCCAAGCTCTGGCTCATTGCAATAAAGGATGGAGAAAGGAGATGAAATCTCTGGAGGCTAAGAAGCCGACCATGATTACTGCTGGCTGAAAACTTGTTTTGTCCCAGTAGTCTTGGGGTGCAGCTAGAATATTCCATGAATGATTAATAGACTATCGACAGATCAATGAAGCTCTGCCCTAAATGTATCTGAACCAGCTCAGCTGGGGATCAAAGAAGCCTAACCAGCCACTGTCCTGCAATTTGCAATTCTTGATGTAGTGAAACAGCATAATTCATACTCATTTACTGTGGCTGGTTTCTCTAGCTCAAGTACCTGAGACACGGAGTGATTGTTTTTTTCCCTTCCCTGCTTCCTACTCAGCATTTAAGTTACTATGTGGTGAGTTGGCCTCCAATATCCGTGTTCATATTGAGGAGAATCTTCCTCCATTTAGTAACCCCACTGATTCTAAGAACTGAAAATTCAAGATTATGTTCCTTGCTAGTGAACACATTCTACCACTTATCAAGAGAATATTAAGCTTCCCATAAAGCACTTTTTAGTGCTAAGTCTTGGAGATATTTAAATTCTGTCAGCAATATCAAAATTATTTCTTACCCCAAATTTCTATAACCAGCATAGTAACCTACTTCCAGGAATAATAAAGACTGTAGAACATATTCTCAGATTTCTTGATGGATGATGAGTTGGCCTCAGTAAAGTTGTTAACGATATAAAATAAAATGCAAATTAAATAGCACAATCAAAATGTAGCTATTAAACAAATAGTCATGCAGGCATTATATGATACTAAGTACCACCCCTTTGCTTACATTGTTAGATAGATAATACCAGCATATTAGAAATATAATAAATCACAAAAAACTGTTTCTATAGCTGTGAGTTCCTCAAACTATGGGTCATAACCCTCCATGGGGATTCCTGAATGAGTTTGAATGGGATCACAAACTGTTAGCAAGAAGCGAGGGCAGATATTTTCCCCTAAATTGAGTAGCCCAGTCCTGTGGCAAGGAGGGGAACAGGAGAGCAGACTGTAATTAGTGGCTGCAAGTATTTATACTTGCTAGGGAACTGCTAACTACCTTTAATTACAACAGCTCACTTTCTCCAGGAGAGGGGAGCAATATAGACTAGAATTAAAATTGCTGGATAGTTGCTAACTGCCTTTCATTGCAGGCAATAGATCTGTTTCTCCAGGGAGGAAGAATAAACTTGTGACTGGATCTTATTCCCCCATCATTTAGAAATGGGGCCATTACCAACTCAGGGGGTCACACAAATATGCAGTCCAACACAGCTGTATTTCCAGCCTGTCTAAGAAAGAAATCAATAGTCTCATTTAGAGAATGTGTGACCACCAGACGAAGACTGAGGTGCCCCATGCAATCTGCATTGCACCTCAGTGAAGAAGGATGTTTATTAAAGGACTTTAAATGAGAGAGTAATTGAAAAAGTAGAATGATCTCACTGAAACACACTTGTACGTTTCTTTCTGTGTCCCTGCCTGTCATCTGAACCCACTCCAGAAGGGAGTGGAAGCAGTGTCAGGTGGAAGTGACCTTACTGGTGGTCATGATCTAATGTCAGCAGCAAAGGTCTCCACTCCTCCCCCAGTGCTGTTCATATTCCCACACTGCACCCTGTGATGTCACACCCTCTCCCTGGGGAAGCAGCTCAGAAAAGGGATCTAGCTTACAAATAACATAGGAGAAAAAAAATAAAAGAAAAGAAAAAAAAGAAAAAAAAAGAAGGAAAATTGTTATTTTTTGATTGGATCAGTTTTCTAACCTGTTGTATTGCACAGCCACATGAGCACCTGTGGTGGCCTGAGCCAAGAGTGGGAAACATGAGATGTGTCTTGAACAGCACTGCCATGTAGTGGCTGTGTGAGATGGAAAGACTGGCCCTGGCTGACATGGGAGGAAAAGAAGAGGTGACCTGAATGCTGTCTACACAACTTGGCCATGGAAAATGGCTCAAATAGTGAGAGAAGCTCCTGAGTTCTGCAGACAAAGATGCAATGTAGTGCAGGCCTCAGCATTGAAGCTGGGCAGCTTGAAATTCGAACTGGTCATAGCCTCCTGCTAGTGGGAGTGATTAGGCATGGGAGCAGAGGAACCCCTGTGGGCCCTGGGTGTTTAAAAAGAGTTTAAGCTATAAGTCATTCTAAAACCTAAGATTTGAGTATCCTCTGAATTCGAACTTAGGAGAATGTGTGACATTGTCCTAACAAACCCCTTGCAGAGGAGAGAGGAAAAATGATGCCACCCCATGGGACTGGAGAGTGGCTGCACACTCTTTAAAGCCTATAGCCAGTGGCATGGATAGTTTTGTATACAAGAGCATGGAAATAGTACGACCTCCTGGAAACAGTGAAAAATACTAGACTTGCCATATTATTTTCCTAACACTAAAAACAATATGTCCATGCCATGAGAAAACTCCCACTGAGCTGCTGAGACTTCCAACCCTTCCAACAGGTTCTCTACCCACTGCAGAAAGTCAACACTGAGGAAAAACCCTCGTGTGGGCCATGCCACTGTGTCTTCTGCCAATCTGGTGGGTGATACACATCAAACTACATCTCCCCAGAAACCCAGCAGGCACAAGTTATTCCAGAAAGTCCCAAGAGAAGAAATCTTGCTTCTAGAATCAAGTGGAAACTCTTCCCACTCTTGTCAGATCTTCAGGCATCCATTCAAGGGATCATTTCACATCTTTCTGTGAAATACAATATAACTGCAGCCACAAGTCAGGTTTTCTCAAGTTGTTATTTGCAATTTGTCAGCAGCATTTTTGCCAAGCCAGAAGGGTTACATCCATACTCTCTGGTGCTGAGCAGGATGCCTGTAAGTCATCTAACTTGTTTGGAAATAGGGATGCTGGCCCCAGCAGGCTGCTAAGACAGGAAGAACAGTTTCAAAACATATTTACTGGTAACTGCAATGAGAAAATAAACTTTAATTTCCCTTCCCCTTGACTGTCTGTACTGCTTAGTTCTGTGCCATGTGAGGCACTGCCTGGACAGGTGCAGCTGGGGATAGGTCACTCTGGGCATGTCCAAGTGGAATGGAGTCTTTAAGGCAGATTTTCAAAACATTATGGATTTCATCTTTGCTTAGCAGCTGATTACTGTGCCAAAGCCATGAATCACCACTTGAAGTGATTGAAGGAGGGGGAAAAATAATATTATAATATTAGTAAAGTGGCAGACCAGCTCAGGGATATGCTTTCCAGTCCTATTAAACTTGAGAGGCTACAGTTTCCATTCCCAGACCTGGTGCTTAACACAAGAACCATGTTTCCCCACCGCATCCAAAGAGTTGTACTAGGCAAAAACTGAAGCGCAAACCAGCAAAAGGTCAACCCTGTACTGTGGAGGCAAATGCTGCCAGCAGATCAACATGGCAGTGTTCATGAAAAGCCTGCAGCAGCTCTGGCAAGCTTGGCAAAATTTATAATTCATCGCAGAGGAACCAAATATGTGATGTTTGTTTCTGTGGAAGAATGGGAGGAGACTAATGGTAAAGGAGAAGGAGTGGGAGTGGGGAAGCGGGGAGCGGGAAAAGCAGAAAACCGAGCCCTGGCGAGTTTTCAGGGACCTACAGAAAAAAATTGTCTAAATAGAGCAGTTCAGACCTCAAATACCGTGCGGTGCTTGGACAATCTTCTGGGGTTTGGCATTTTAAACAAAGTGTTCTTACATTTACTAGGCTGGAATGTCCATTTGACTATAGACTCTCTGCTACTTTGCTCGTACTTTAACATTTTGGACATGTGACAAAAATGTGTGTAACGCATTTTTTAAAGTGTTGATTGTGCTCGTAATTTTCAAGTCAGAATATAAAATAAACATCTCTGCCCTTTCTTCCAGCAGGCAGCACAGAGATCTGCTCTCCGCGTTCTATCTGACAGGTACATTTTGTCATTTTTATGAACTATAAATTGCTTTATGAAACGTTGAGCCCTATTTATTGTGGCATATAACTCATAATCGGATTTTGTCCCCAAAGTATCTGTGAACTGGGATGTTAAACATTTTGCATGCTTGGATTTGTCATGCATGTGTAGAGTTTATTACTGCAAAAATCACAGTCTTGTTGTATTTCATACAGAGTATGCAGAATCCCTTGTTGTGATACCAAACGAGAGATAAGAAACTTACTGGAGAAGGCATGAATGATGCAGTAAATTCTGAGCTTTAGAGTTTGCTGAGATATATCTGAGCTCATTTCTCAGCAATAAGTACTTCATTTATTCCAGGATGTTCTCTTTTGACTTTTTCCAAATCCTTTCCCTGGGAATTACTCTTCCTTTGATGAGATTCTCTGTATGTTTTATGCACAAAAACAATGCCCTTTTTTACCCCTTAAGTTTTAAGAGATTGGTATTTTGGAGGAATTTAATTAATTTTTTCACTTCTTCTGGAACTGCAGCAGTGCTCCAGGCAGATAAGCAGGGGACCAAATCCTTAGTGTTCAGATTTTACTCAGCTCTTTTTCAAGCAAAAAAATCCATTAACTTCAATGGGAAACTTGCCTGAGTGAGGAATTCGGGATTTGGGCCATAGTAAATGTTATAGTTGGGCTGTAGGTCTGCACAGGTATTTACCTTAAATGACTTTTATGAAAGAGGATTGATTGAAATATAAGGTAGCTTTCTAAGACAGTCCTGATTTCTTTTCCAGTTTTGGGAAAGGGGGTAGGGAAGGGGGAGGAGACACTGTACATTTTAGTGCCTGTGAAAAAGAACTAGCAGATTTACATTTTTCCACAAATGAGGTACTGTGTCACACAAGCTGACACAGAGTAAATTTCCCCATGTCTTGTTGGCAGCCCCCTCTGCTCCGTCTGGCCCCCAGCCCCCCGCCTCCCTGGGAATAAGTGGTAATTGACTCTGGAAGCCAGCTCAGGCCAGGATTTCTCCAGAGCAGAGCCTGTCACTTAGGCTGAATTATATGTTGTGCATGGATGAATAACATTTCTCTCTGCTCGGAGGGTAAGACCGCCAAAATTATTCCTTCCCTCCCCAAGTTTACAAACACTGTTTTGTTTAGAATTTTTTGCCCCGCTTTAAGGGAAAAAAAATTCAGAGTAAAATGTATGGGATGTGGGTGAAATTGCTGGCACAGTTATAGGGCTCAGAAGTATTTGCTGTAACTGGAATGAATGCAAAAAGAAAGTGGAGTTGGAGTCAGCATTATGCCCCTCTCCCTGGAGGTGTGCAAGCTCACTGCCGAGGCAAAGCAGATTTTGCACTTGGTGGGGACAATACCGTGACCAAAGGAAACATGGGGATTTTTTTCGCAGCATTCTCCCCCTGGGCTGCATGTGGAACATTCCTGCAGGAGTGGCCCTGGAGGTAATTAACAAACCCCAAATCCCAGTTTGATTTCTCTCTCCCTGGAAAGAAAAGTGCTGGTGATGGATAGATGTTCCCTACCCCCTCAGAGGTGGTGAGGTAGCTGGGTGCAGGCTGCCTTCATCCACAGAGCAGAAGGGCCTCAGTATTAATAGCCATCATGGCTCAGATTTAGGATTTATGATCAAATATTTCCCTGTCTGGCCCTAAAAGCGTGCTCAGGGACTACAACTTTTCCAACCGGCTCTACAGAAATTTGGCTGCCAGGGTCCCCTCCTTCACCTTCTGGAGGGGGAGCTGGGAAGGCTGGGGGTGCACCCTGGGGGTTTGCCTCCCTGCCACCCATGACCTCACTTCAGCGAGCAAATGGGAGGGCAGGGGGCCAAAATCCCCCACTGTGACAGCAGTTTCTGTCTCTTCTTGGCTAGAGCAAGGATGCCTGTGATGCTGCTGCCCATTAGCTGTGTCCCAGCAGCAACTCAGAGCTCCCAGCCACACACCAGCACTTCCCAGCAACAAGGGAGATGGCAGCTTACTATAAAGCTTTCAGTAGTTTTGCCCTTTTTTTAAAAAATACTCTCCAGAAGTTCCTCTTGCAGTTCCTGCTTTCAGGTTCTCTTAAAGAGGTAACAGCTAAACTAAAAGATGAGGAAAGAAAACTAAACAAACATAAAAGAGAGAGTTTTTAAATCTAGCCATTGATTTCTGTAGTGTATCACATTCAGTCTTGTTTTCAGAATGACACAGTAACCCCCAGCAGATTTATGTGCAAACACAAAGATTAGTGACCCAGAAGCTTGACTGAAACAGCTTTTCTGCTTCCAGAAGACAGGTTGCTCTGCACA
Organism: Melospiza georgiana; assembly: GCF_028018845.1. NCBI lineage: Eukaryota > Metazoa > Chordata > Aves > Passeriformes > Passerellidae > Melospiza > Melospiza georgiana. The sequence continues at coordinate 22,886,994 of NC_080431.1, forward strand.
TGCACTGACTGTTTTGTCAGCAAAGATGCCCTGGCCCCATTAGCTTTTCATTCTCTCATGAAAAGCCCTCGGTGTTTATTCAGCACAGCTTGGTTTTAATTTTATTGTGCTCTTCAGTAAAGTGGTAAAACTATACAGATTACTCACTTTCTGGGACAGAGAAGAGCTGGAACTTAACTCATATACCTTAATGGTATAGAGCTGGTATACTTTCAATTGTCTCCTATATCCACTGCCTGAATAGCTTTCAAGTGAAGAAAAATGCCTGTAACTATAATATCCAGTATGTTCTGTTGTTATTTAACAGTAAGCAGTGTGGTTAAGCCAGGTCTTAAATTTGCTTAATCCCACTGAGCTAAATAGATTTTATTATTGACTCCCATGGTTCCAGAACTCTGACCTTAAGGCTGAAGTTAAAAGCTAATTTTTTTTGCAGTCTGTTCCACTAACCCAGGACCACTTGCTTGCTGGATACATTTGCAATGGAGAACGTCCAGCTGTAAATTACAGCTGTTTGCAATCCTACCCAAACACAACACTCATTATTATTCTTTTGTTCTTTTTAGGCTGAAAAGCCCATCATGGGGAGGCACTGCCTGTGAAATATTAAAGCAACAATAAGAGGCAATTTAGATTTTTTAATAGATCACTTAAGGCAGGTAAGGCAGCTGTCCAAGCAGCCTTAAAACTTTTTGTGAAAAGAGACAAAGTTTTCTTGTTCTCAGGTATCTGCTTCAGCTGTGATTATGCAAAGCAGTTAAACTTGTGATACCCTAAAGTAAGTAAAGAGTCCAGTGACAGCTAGCAAAAACACTCATGTGCTTCATGTCACTCACACACTTAATGTTTGTGTTGGAATGATGTTTTTGATAACATCGCCTTTCACACCATGAGAGCTCTCCACACCAGAAGCTACATGGTCAGTGTACCAGTGAGTGACTCAGCTAGCTGGCTGGCCAGAAAGCTTCATGTGGCAGCATTGTGCAATCAGGGACAGCCCAGGGGAAGACTTGGCTTGGGACAGGTGACCTGGAACCTGGCAGAGAGTGACGGAACTGAGATCACAGCTCCACGGGAGTCAATAGTTGGCCAGAGAAAAGGGTACACGCACAGGACTCGCTGCCACAGCCAGGCATGCAGCTCTCAGCATTAGCACACTGCTTACACTTTCTGGGTTATCTTTGAGAGGAAAAAGAGATTACCACTGAGAGGGAATATATGGATTTATCATTTGTGTCTTGCATGAAAGCTTGGCTGTTTGGAGACCCTGGTGTCTCACATCTGCTCCTTGGAATGGTCTGGACTTTCTCAGTCCTGCTAGTTACAGACTGTGAAGGTGGAAGAGTAATGGTACCTATTGTATATGGGATAGTTTTTGCAGTAGTGGAGAATGTTGTCAATTGGTGAAAAGGGGCTTTAGAAGAAGAGCCTGTGTCAACAGCTTGGAGTGAAAAGAAATAGATAAAACTCTGTAAAACTCCTTCTATTTAATTTGTGAGCAAGACCTGTAGCACTCATCTTTTTGCTGATGGATGTTTTCTCATACCTTGAGTATTACTGGTGTTTATTTAGAATTGTTCTACCATAGCACTAAAGATGTGATGTGGAGGTATTGTCGTGCGAGAAGGTGGAACAGAGCTGTCCCAGGGAAATGCAACAACTTTGAGCCCTACTAAATACTGGAATTCATTTGATGTTTAAAGACAGAAAAAGAAAAGTTTAGATGTATTTTTCTCTTCAAGGAAGTTATAGTGTTTTGCTATCATGACAGCCAAACATTTCCCACCTCCCTATGGGCAACCTCATGCATTTGCTCCCCAAAGATATCTGGGGGAACTCAGTCAGTTCTAGTTCTACAAATATCTGCATTTTGAAAAATATCTATCTGCCAGAAGAAAAGTCTGACTATAATGTCTTACATATTTTCTTTTACTTCCTTGATCTTTTAAGAAACAGTGTGAGGATAATTCGAGCATGAATGTAGAAGGTAAAAAGGCAAGGTGTAGGTCTGTGGTCTTTCATATATTTAATAAGGAGAAAACAGGTCCCATTGCTGGCTGGCAGCATGAAGAATATGCAAAGTGCTATTGGGAAAAAGAGTGTATATGTGTGCAGCATATGAAGTGCCTCAGCATATGATTAACCTCGCTGGGTATGTAGTAAATAGTAGATAACTGTGATCAAAAAAGTATTCGTGTGATTTATCAAACTGAGCAACTGTGCATTTTGCAGTGAAGCAGGAGGTCAATCCTGAAATCTAGGGCAAGTAGAGCAATAGGAAATTGCAGGGACTAAGAAGTTAATCATACTGTTGGACTGCTTCCATCTGGTTTTGAAAGACAGAGTCAGTGCAGTGCTAGCGAGGACGCTTCACGGCAACAGATCAGGAATTAATTTTTTTCAGCAAATCTTCAGCTATCATTTGTGGTAACACAGGCTTATAAAAATGTAATTTAATTTCTTTGGAATAAATCAAATAGGACAAGAAGCATGAGAGTGTTTTTTTAATGTGTGTGTCTGAGGCAAAAAATAAAAAGTGTGAGTATTAGAACAGCAACAATCCAAGAGGAAAGAAACATTAACAATATAAAACCTGGAAGGCATATATGGCCATCCAGTTAAATTGTGCACATAATTTTCTTTGAAAAATCAGTTCACAGTTGGGAAACTTCTACATTTTTATGACCCTTGGAGGCATAATCTTGTCTAACCTGTCTGTCCATCTTCATGAATGTGGATCAAAGGAGCTCTGACCTAATGTTTTGTGGAATTGATGCTCTGAACACCACTTAGATATATCATGAGTGCACAGCTATAGGCAGAAAGTTTGTTAATAAATTCTGTTTACCTTATTATTGATCCTACTTATGATATTTCAGTGAGGTTTGAACATCTGGACAATAAAAGTCCCTGTAGGCAATGAACATGTTGTAAAACAAAAGGGATTTTAACCCTGATAGTAATTCTGGTAGCTAAAACTTGCTTTCTTCAAACAGGTGGGAGAACAGCTGATAACATTATGCCTTTCTTATTTCAGCAGTGGGATAAGAGAACAGAGAGCCCCATACTAGGAGTAACATGTTGTGTTATTTTTAGGGCTAGGCTGCAAAAAGTGAAATGTTATAAATACATTTGTATCTATTTCCTGGCAGTCTGATGAAAGAGAGCTCGGGTTTACTCAGCACCAAAAGCAGGAAACCGGCGGCCGCTCTGTTCGGCACAAATCACCACTTTCATTACCACTTCATTTTGAGAAAAGGTGAAAATTCATAGCAAGCAGCAGCACCTCAGCCTGGTCCAGTTACATGACACGAGTTTGGGGTTTTTGACTCCTGTGTGCCTGTGAGTCGCATCCTTGCTGTAGCTCGGGGAGTCTCCAGAGCAGGTGCAGCAATGCAAAGGAGAAATCTCAGTTCCCTGTGAGTGAGGCAGCAGTCCATGCAGCAGATGGAAGGAGATCCCCCCTTCAAGCTTTAATTGTTCAGTAATCAGCCAGGCACAACAGGGCTTTCTGGCACCAGCCCCATGGATGATGGCATGCTTGCTCCAGTCGGTTTTTCCTGCCTTCCTGCAAAGATGGTTTAGAAATCTCAGCTAAATTTCTGGGTTTGCCTTTGCCACTGGTAAGGCTATCTGCCTTCTGTCCTCTGTAGTTTTTAATTTTGGATTCAAGAGCATTTTCCCCTTGCCCTTGCTTTTCTTCTGACCCTGGCAACAATGGATGCAGAAAGGAAAGGGGAGAGTGGCTTGCTCAGGGGAGAACAGTCAGGTTCTACAGGAGGCCAATCCCATGAAAAAGACATGCTTGTGCTCAGGATGGGCAAGGGATTCCTCAGAGCAGTGTCTTTGTGGGGCCCCAGTAGGGACAGCACTGTGCAACAAGTCTGTGCTTTGGCTGGCCCTTTGTTCTCTGAGGGATGAAGAGGATACTGCACAGATGCAGAACTCTGTCCAGTTTCTTTGCAGGCAAAAAAGAAAATAGCATGAGTTAGTACAAAGAATAAGGTACCCTGTGATTCTTCATGGGGATTAGTTGTGGCTGATCAGGCCTGAAATGCTCCTGCAAGGAGTCACATTGTTTGTGATCTTAGATACTTTGCTCCCCCATGCAGTCCCATCCAGGTGTCTCCTCCGTTTTTCATGACTGCCTCCATTTTGATATAAGTTGCAGGAAAATTTTTATCCTTTCCTCTCTCTTGGAAAAGTATTGGATTTAATCTACCACTGAGGAATGGTTCATACTGTTCTAGGTTTCTTGCATTTCAGTGAATGGAAATGTGTGTTCTTTAAACAGCCTTATTCTCCCAAATAAAAACTGGAGCGTTTGTGAAATTAAACAAAGCTCTTATGGTGGAACAGCTTTTTACCACAGCTATGTCACATGTGCTGGTGGGAAGGCACAGCAGCAGTCCAGCAGGGCACAACTAGCTCCCCCAACACCCTCACTGGCAACCTGATGAGCAGGGAAAGTATTCAGGCTCTGGAACCATTGAAGCTTTTTTTGATGTAAAACTGAGGTCCAAAAATCTCAAATGGCTCATTTTCTGAAGTTACAAGGTTGGGTTTTTTTTGCTCGCTCAACATTTCCAGGGAGTCTGTCTGGTGACATTTTCTTTACAAATTACCAGACCAAACACTTTCTGCTTTATTTTTCATTATTATTGCTTTCTTTTGAGGTTCTGTTTCATGGGTAAGTTCAAAATTGGAGGGCTTTGTTCCAAACTGGAATGGCATGAAATTTCAAATTCCTTCTCCAAATGGAAGGCCTTCCTTTTCTCAAGGACTGTATTTATAGTAGGCTGCCCTTTTTGCAGTCAGAGAGGGGCCAGATCATATTATGACTGTTTGCTCTAATGTGTTTTTAACCGAGAAGTAAAATTACTCCTGGATTGAAACTGGACGTAAAAAATTCTAAGTTCAGACATTGCATTTTTCTAACCTGGAAATTTTATAATTTTGAAAGACAGAAATAAATAGAAATTACTAAAATTAAATTAGGTATTTTTCCACAATGTATGACTTAAACATGACATATGCGATCTTTAACATGGTCTGCAATCTTCTTCCATTTTAGCCAAAAAGAAAGTTGTTTATTTTAAAGGTAGGTATTTTATATCCTAAAAAATTTACTTTGCATAGCAGTGTACCTTCTGTGTTAGATTGTTATCAAGATTTTAAAAGGGTTTTTTTTTCATTTTTGACCCAGACACAGAACTCTTTTTCAGGCTGAAACACTACCTCTCACCCACACATTCACACAGAAGAGAATAGGCCCTTCTCTATGAAAATTTAGAAGCCAAATAATTCACAAGTACCTCTCACCTATTACTTACTGGCACAATCAAACATAACTGCTCTAAATGAACAGTTTGTCAAATAAAATTAAAAACAACCAAAAACAACAACAAAAACCCCCCACAAAATCTAGGGAAGTGCGGGTAAAGAATCACATTATTCTGATTTAACAGATAAAAATCCCCCCTCAAAAAGTCATAGAGACCTGCCAAGTAAATTTATTACTTCGCAATGATCCTTTAAGACCCTTTAATATGATTTTTTTCTGCTGTGGCCCTGGTGTCATGCATACCCAGGGAGGTTTGTGTTGTTTCATGCCCAGGAAGGCGATGCCAGTTGGCGGGGAAGGTGCTGCTTAGGGGACAGCTAGACCCTGGTTCCCAGCAGCCCTAAGGGACTCTGCTTGTCATTCCCATCATCCCCATCTTCCTTTTCTTCCTTCCTACGTTGCCTTTAGAGGGAGAAGAGGAAAACCAGACATGCAGCCTCTGTCACATGCACCTTCCCCTACGTGGCCTCAAATCTCCATGAGTTTGGCCATTTACCGAGGAGACCTTGTCCCAGAACTTCTCTGTCTGCCCATCATGGACCCTTACTGTGTTTCTTGCTCAGGTTGCCCTTTCCCCGTTCCTCAAAACCACTGTGACCCCACTGGGGTGCCTGGATCCTCCCCTGGAGTCCCCATCTCCCACCAGTCTCCTCCAGCAACCCCAGGAGCCGAACCCCTCTGGTCTGCAGTGATGCCCAGTGCAGGGTACCCAGGCATCACCCACTGCTGAAAGCTTCATGTGGCCCCCATCATTGGAGGGGCACAGTGGAGAAACAGCTGTAGAGAGGACCAGCCCTGTTTTGCTTTGTTTGCAGCCCCACAGACACCTGAGGCAGGGTGGGGGCTGGCACTGCCACCCGCCCAGCCAGGGCTGCCCTCGGCTGCCGGCCCACACTGGGACAGCCACGCCATCAGCTGGATAGGGGGGCTCTGTCTGCACCCTGAGCCTTTGCACTCAACTCCCCTCAGTAACCATCACTCTGCCCTGCTAATAATGCCCTCAAATACTGACTTCCTGAAGCCACTTCTTTTCAGGTCACGACGTCCCTTTTTCTACAATTTAATAAGCTTGATACTGACCATGTGGAGTTAAAGTGCCTTTGTAAATATTTGTATCTTCAGTATTATTTCTTTGATAGCAAACACTAGGACAATAATTCCCACATTAAAAAGGCTCTTGGGAAGGGTTTAGGAACTCTGGCCAGGCAAAAATAGTTGCCTGAAGGAAGAGGAAAAACCTTGGAGAATTACCAGACTCTTTTTTTAAATTTTGAGACAAATGGACTTTTCAAACTTTGCCCTGAAAAGAGATCTGGTCATGACCTACTATAAATCTCATATGGCCATTTAAAACCTCACAGTGCTCTGGTTAAACAGCATTGCACCAGACAAAACCTCCAGGGCATGGGGACATTGCTGCGGTTTTTCCCTTTCAAGCTTGTATATTGTCCCCATAACATATTGCCAATGTTCACAGGACCAAATGAGACTGTGGCCTTTCTTTAATGTACTCAGAGCTCTTGTGTCGAGAGCCTGTGAGGTCAACAGGAAAACATGGAATGAAATCTCAGCTGAATATCAGTCTTTCCCAGGCTTCCTGGCAATTTCCAACTTCTCACTCTTTTGTTTTCACTTAATAAGATAGAGCTTGTCCTGTACTCAATTAAAAAAAAAAAAAAAAAAAAAAAAAAAAAGAAAGAAAAGTTGTGAAAGAGCTAAGACTCAGAAAATGAGCAATTTTATAAAAGCCTGGCAGATGCCCAGTCTGCTGAACCTAATAAGAAGCACGCTCATTTTTCCAGTTTGAAACTTTTTGGTGCAAAGACCCCTAGTGCCAATATCTCCCACAGGACTTGTGGGAAGAGCGCCAGTGTATAGAAAAATAAGAGTGCTGGTACTCTGACATGAAAGCTGTAGCCTACATTTTTGAAATAATGGTGTTGAAAAGTGGAGCTCTGAGAAGAACCTAATTTTGGGCTTCTCCAGCTGTCAGATCACCCTCATCTTTCCTATTTCTCCTTCTGCTGGAGGGACTCACAGCACAGCACCTCTCTGTTAAAGATGAAGAGGAAAGCAACAACTGCAATGTCATTTGTGCAAACCCAGAGAACAGTCTGAGAAGACAGCAAAACCTAAACACTCCTTTGAGATTATCACTCTATAATTGATAGAGATGTACTGGTTCAGATGTACCTCTGTTTCAACTTCTCTTTTTACACCATTTCTATATTAGCATATTATGTGCTTGTCAAGTGCAACCAAATTTTAACTTCAGACTGCTGATGTTTTATGAGTATTATATAAATGTGTATATATATTTCCTAAATTATTGTAAAGGATTTAAATGTTGATGAAAAGCAGCAGGTTGTCACCTGATTATCCAGGATTTTTTCCCTTGTGTTGCAAGTGCATCTGCCCCCTCCTGGAGCCTTGAATTATCCCCATGCATATTCTTTATGTGTGCAGACAAAGGGCACTGTTGAAGCAGATGAGTGCCTCAGCATTTGATGTCATTAATTAATCTGAGCCAATGCCACAATATTTTCTAAGAAATGTATTGTATTATTTTCTTCCATTTGGTCAAAATGCAGCATTGGCCATTTAACAAGAGCCATGACAAATTTCTGTCATTGTCTACTGTATGTTGCTGTCCTCTGCCTTTGCAAGGTCTCACAGATTGGTTAGACTGGGAATTATGACAGAGGCATACCCAAGTTATTAGGGCTGTTTTTATGACCAAAATCTGGTATCACTGTGGAGTAGCAGTAAATTGTGGATCTGGTTTGAATTGTTCATATGTCAGTCATTTACCACTCCATCCTTTTAAATATATTACAACAAACTATGAAAACACTCTCTGATTAAATGAGGGAACATGGAAAATCAATTCCCACTGTCCCAATGGAGAAGACATACTCCAGTGTCACAATCCTTGTCTGCTTTGGAGTCAAGCTGCACAGGGATACCATGCACCAGTGTTCATTTGCTGAACTGGGAGGTTAGCTGGAAGAACTGGTAACTCCAAACTCTGTAACTGTATGGACGTGCCAGTCCCTCCTCTGGTTAATCAACAGTTGCAAGGATGAAAAAGAGGTGCAATGTGGGTAGTCTGGCCGGTATAAAAAGGGATATCATGGAAGGAAGGTAAAATCTGGAATGAGAAAAGATGAGCCTCTGTGAGGCGACTCTTCACTAGTTTTTACTAAGCCCATACCATACCTGAAAGATCAGATTTTCTGATACTGTTTACAGGTTGTCATAGGCTGTCATAAGGTGATTGAGTCAAGGCTTGGCTTCTGAGAGTATTTGGGGTGTTCTAATACACTTTCTGCACTTGTGCTGAAAAGAATAATTACCCGCAAAAGATGCACTTCTTTTTTTTCAGAAGTAACACTCAATTCACATGGTCATGATGATTCTAAAATTACCAACATGTGTCCAAAGCTAAGACAAGACAAAGGTTTGCCTAGTTAGGAAGTAATTGCACTAGGCTTGTCTTGCAGCTGGTGAAAAGCTTGTTAAAGGCAATAGTGCAACCCTGAGATTTTCTGTTTAATTTCTTACTTAGACATTTAATATCTTTGCTTTAATGTTGATATGGTCTTGTCAGGGCTAGAGTTATTTTTTTGGTTGCAGGCCCACAGGCATGGGAATTATGTTATTTAAATTACATACATCTTCAGTTGACATGACTCATGTTACAATTGAAATGAATAAGCCAGCCCTGTATACTAAAAATAAGCAAACAAATGTAAAGCACATCACATATTAGCAGAACCAAAACACACTGATTAACGGTGGACAGCACAGTCATCAAATCAAGGTCACAATCAAGATCTGAACCAATGAATCAGAGCTCTGAGTTTTCAAACACACACCTCCAATGAAGAAGGTAAACAGCTTTACATGATAAGCTTGACATGATTTGGAACTACATTCAGTTAGTTTTGCATCAGGAAAAGCTGAAGAGAAAACAGTTCACATTTCAACCAGGCTCCTCACAAATGTTCAAGTCAACACAAGCACTGAGTAAGGCAATCAAGTACAGTATTCTTCAGTCCTTGCCAGTGGTGCATGAGGACTGGTGCTGTTATGGTTCAGTCCAGAGAAGTCCAGCCATCAGAGCAAACTCATCCATGATGCAGAGTTTAGAATTTCCTTCTCAGTTATCAGTTATTACAAATAACTGTATCAGTCTCAGATAGAGTTATCATGTATGGTTATTCTTCTGCTCTAATTCTTGCCTGGCCATCAAACTCAAGTCAGAGGTCACTCTGGAAATCACATGCTCTTGCAGCTTTTAAATTATTGATGTAACATTTATGAAAATACTTCTTGCATAATTACTAGGTAAGGACTATTAATAACTTCTGGAATAATTCACCAGCAGAAAATGATGGATCTAAGAATCTAGCATTTGCTGCTAGGCCGGCGAGCAAGTATTATGTGCCTTTTCACTTTTTTTCCTTTTTTGGCCAAACAACTATGCATCTATGTGAAATAAAGTGGGATCCTTCCCTTAAAAGAAGTGTTCAGCCTCATCCTTTCTTCCTAAGGATCTTTATTTCACATGGTTGCTAGTTGCCAGAACAACACAGCAGAAACTTTGGCCAGGATGACAGACTTTAAAACTGACATCTCCTGCTTGGTGGTCCCAAGAGGTGGCAATGCTTTTCACAGGTCCATCCTTTTTCCTGCTTACTTCACTGCACAGATGGAGCCTGCTTTCCTGGATGTGGTCAGTACAGCCTGGTGTCTGGCTGTGGAACACTGCTGAATATACCCATGGCCCTGCAGGCAGAACAACAGGCTGAGGTGTGACACACCAGCCTCCTGCGTGGTGTGTGTTCCAGCCAGCAATGACGACGTTTTCCTGCAGGGAAAGCACTTAAAACCTACACTCAGCAGGTGCCACCTCCTCAGGACAAGCTGATAACCTCATCAGCACACAGTGTCTCCATGTCTTTCTAATAATAATCACTTCTTTACCCTAAATTAGGAAGCTAATACGAATCAGTTCACAGCTTGCCCTGATGACTTTTAATCTAAGACCACAGCTGGCCTTTGTGCTTTTCATCAGATGAATTCCAATAATCATTAAACAAAGTTTTCTCAGTTCTGCTTTAGGTCTGGCCCAACATATCTTGCAGACCTTACTCCTGTGCAACACTGGCAAAATCCTGCCATCCTGTAAAATCAGTGATGGCAACATGAATCATTAGCTGCTGTATTTATACAGCATCAGACTTACAGTTATTTTCCAGTTGTTCATACTGCTTTTCTTTGTATCTAGTCTAACCCTGGAGAGTACAGAGAAGTCTGCAAAGTTTTAGTCCATGAGATCATCTCAGTAATTTCTTATTGAAGGCACTGTCTGTCTAAGTTTAGTTCCCCCTGTTAAATAATTGTGATATTTTTTCTTTAAAACCCTTGACAACAAAAATCACAATAACTGTAAATAATCCATAGACATATGGAATTGTTTTGAGAAAGAAAGCAAATTGCTGAGGCTCTTTAAAAATGAAAACCTACCAAGGAAACCCCAGCAGCCTCTTTGACGGTCTGCTCTAAAAATTTTCACTTGCTTTGATGTTGTTTGTAATTTATGCTCCTCAGAGGCTTTTAGATGAAGGAAATCATCTGTTTTAATAATGTGAAACCTTCTTCTGGCTACTTGAGATGGGAATTCCTGCCCTGTTTCCTGTGCCTCTCTGTCGTGGCCAAAAGGGGAAGGAAGGCTTAAAAATTGCAGAGCTGTTAGTGATCAGAGCTGTGGCATCATCTACCATTTCAACATGTCTACCCAAATATTACTTACCTCTGACTGCTGAAGTAACATGTTAAGGAAACCTGTTAAGCTCATTCTCCACTGTGGTGTTATTTCACTGTATTAGTAATTCATAATGCTAGGTTATGTAGTAACAAGTATAGGGAAAAAGCAATTATTGAAATAGTCCCTTTAATTCAAAATTACTTTAATTACTAGTGATACCTGTCCTTTTTTTTCCTCATTTCTGTCCTAAGTCTCTTCATGATTCAAAAATTGCCACTGGGCTATCACCTCTCCTAATTGCCATTCTCTGAGCTGAGTGAACAAAGGAAAAATTAAACTGGAGTGTGTCAGGCAAGCAGAATAGGAAATATATGTTCCTGCAGGAAAGCTACTCTCCTCCTAATTACCCTGCAATTGCCAGGTTCAAAATGTAATTTATGAGCTACATAGATAGAATGGCCACATTAGTCCATTATTTCATGATGATCTTTTCTACTCCTGACTTCAGAAAAAAGGGATTTTGTAGCTGTCAGTGCTTTGGCATTGTCCGCAGCTGCTCTGGGCAATGATGCTAGACAACTGCACTGGAGACATACTCCCAAAAACATGTTAAGCAGTCTCCTAACAGCCCAGTTTTATAGAAGAGAGGTGCTGTAAAGTACAGCTCAATAAATAAAGCTTAATCTGATGGGCTACCTTAGACACTGCTGGTCACATTCAGAAACAGATCCACAAATGTTTGAAGAAGGAAGTTTTCCAGCCTGTGGCTGCTGCTGTTGCATGTTTCACTTACTGTAAAATTCATCAAATGCAGCAAATGAACCTCACAAACACTCCCTGAGTCCATCTTACTCTGACAAGTATGGAGTAGCCTGCAAAAGGATGGAGAAGGGGGTGAAGCTGCAAACATGTGATAGGCAGCTGACATGTTTCAGCTGTAGGTTTGGTGCCTGAGGCCAAGTCTGCATTTCAGTCAAGTTGGGGAATGACTTACTTGTCGTCTGAGTGAGCTTTAAACACAAAACAGGGGGACACTGGAGGCCAGATGGAGCTCGGGAACCATTTAGTGCCCACGTAGTTATCACATTATCACATTAGTTAGCACCATAGTTTGTGCTACTTGAGCTAGTCCCAACAGGGTCACAGAGTGACTGAGGCTGGAAGGCATCTCTGGGGATCATCCAGTCCCACCCCCACTCAGAGCAGCATCAGCTAAAACAGTTGCTCAGGGCCAAAGTTGGGTCTTGAATATCTCCCAGGATGGAGACTCCACAGCCTCTCTGTGTAACCTGTTCAAGAGTTTGACCATCCTCACAGGAAAAAAAAATTGTTATATTGAAGTGGAACTTCCTGTGTTTGGATTTTTGCTCTTTGCTTCTTTTCCTGTCACTGGGCACCAGGGAGAAGAGCCTAGCTCTGTCTTCTTTACTTCCTCCTGTCAGGTATTTATCTTTCTTAGTCATCTCAGTCTCCTCATGTGAAAGATGCTCTAATCCCTTAATCATCTTCATGGCATTTTGCTGGTCCCTATGTCTCTTTTATGCTGCAGAGCCCAGATCTGGATCCTGGGAGAGGCCAGGGGAAATCAAAAAAGTAGAAGAGGAAAGGCTAAGTTCAAAGGCAAAAGGGAAAACTGTCGTGCTGATTCTGGATGTGACATGCCAACCTCTGAGTCAACTGACTGAGAGTTCATTGCCTCCCAGCTGTACACAAAGTCCATCAATATTTTTCTTTGTTGCAATCTAAATCCATAAGGAGGCTTGCCCCTTCCCTGAGAAAGCATTAGATTATATTGCTTGGGAGTATCAGTCCTAAATATTCTGTTTCAGTTTCCTGCAGAGAATGTTGAACGGAGTGCTCTTAGGAATGGGAGATGCCTGCTCTGATTCATTCTTCCAAGGTTTTGTTTTTACTTTGCCCCTGAGGAATTGGCCATTTTTTAATGACTTTTTATGATTAATAAAGCTGTCTGAAGGCCTGCTGGGGTCTTCAAGCTAGTAGTTATCAACAAAGTCATCTAGCTTTCTCCCCTAGTGCCTAAGATAATGGCAAAGACCTAGCGCTTGATCTTTCTCCCCAAGCTGAAGCTTGTCTAGCTGCACTTAGGGTCATGTTGGGGTGGTAAGAAAAAGTCCCCAAGAGTTACTTTCATGCTGCACTGACTATGGAAAATCATACTCTCCTGGAAATCTGTGTCTCATCTTAGCAAAGCTCTTGTGCAGACTCTCCAGCTTTCCCCCAGCTGTTTCCCAGCTGCAGGCAGGTGATGTGATATCCTTTTAAAGAAGCCCTGAATGTATATCCTCACAGCTGGGCACTGAACTCCCAGCAGCAACACATGTTGACTCCTACAGTCTCCATGCTGGGTCACACTGCTGAACACACATTCCTGCTCTGAAGAGGCTCACCACTTGACACAGCACATCCTAGGCCATGCAGGAGCTCGGACAGGCAGGGGAATGTTTGAGGCACTGCAGTAAGACCGGTGCCAGAAAGGGACTATTGGCCTGGGGCAGAGAGAGGAAAAAGACAGCGACAGCTTGTTGTGGCCCTGGGAGGGGAAAGCAGCACCAACTGGCAATATTCCTCCCTGTCCCTGTGCCCTCTCCCCGCTGTCATGTGTGCATTTCCTTTCTGCCCCACTGGGAAAGCCAGGGAGAGCAAAACATGCATTGAAGAATAGACAAGGGCATCTCCACAGCTTTAGTGATATTGTAAATTCACAGGAAACCTAAAAAGATGCATGGTGGTTAATGAACAGCAAAACATGTGAGATACGGATTGAAAGGTATATTGGAAGATATATGTTTAACTACATCAGGACACAGCATGGTATAAGACCAATTTTTTTTTTTTATAATTAAAATGTCATATAGATCTAGTGTTTTTCGTAGTAGTTGGTAGCACATTTCACAGAAATAAAGGATTGATAACATCCTGCAGGAGGTTGCAGCTGGGGAACCACTGAGTCCAGACACATTGGTACCACATAGTAGATTAATAAAGCAAATAAAATTATATTTACTTTGAAATTTATTTCTGCCTCCCCTCATCATCTGTATGTGCATGAGTAAACCTCAAGTTTACTTTCCATGGATAACATCTAACAAAAAGATGCAATTCACATTCAATTTTTCCTTTGAATTGTAAAGGACAATTTATATTACTCTTTGTAACATTTATATTTGTGCATATCATATTTCTGCATAGTTTTTCACAGATCACATTATACCTAAGGAAGGCACAGCAAAGGTTACGCGTAGACACTGCTCTCTGCTTCAAAATCCATCATCAATTATCTGCACACTGTGTTTGCTGGGTTACAGTGGGTCAGATCCTGACACCCCCAGTAGACAGACTATTCCTGCTCTTCAGGAGCACTTCTGGGTGCTCTTATCCAAGCTGTAAAGTATGATATTACTAAACCAGAATAAGGGGTCAAGAATCTGAGCCTGGTCAGAATGGGAGAAGTTTTTTTGCCAGGGGCTCAGACCCCTGAAAACCTACGGCTGCATCACAAGCAAATACTCAACAGCTAAAAGTTCATTTTAAACATTCTTTATTTCCAGCTAACATGTCAATAATAGGTAAACAGCATATCCTGGGCACTCTTTCTAAAAACATATCGAAGTATTTTTGGATGACGAAGAAAAACAGGGTATGCCTACAACAGAAAGGAGAACAGAAGAACCTTTTACAAGTCTCCAAATAATCTCAAACTAATTAGCTTTTAACATCCTCTCTGCTACAATTCTGGGCTTTATTAGCTGTTCTGCTTGCCATTCCTGAGCCTGCCTAATGTCTTATGTAGAACAACTATGCATTTTTTTCAGGCATTTGTCATTTCTTGAAACATATAAAAGAAAGCACTTGGATTCAAATAACAGACCATCTAAATGCTGTTCTGCATAGGGAGTGATATATGCTGACAAGGACTAGAAGTCAAATGTTCTTTTTATGGTTTTTTATGGTGAGCAAACCTACTTAAAACAAGGTTCTTCTCAAGGCAGCATATTGATTAGAGCTGACGGGCCAAAAAGACCTTTGGGAGACAACAGAATATGGCTTGAGTCAAAGAGTAACACTAAAGCTGGCAGCAGCAACATTAAGAGTCAGTGAAACCTGAGAGAGTTTGTCTCATGCTGAAATTTATTGCACCCATTTGGACAGCCATTATGGTAGTTAGTAATTTTATCTGCACAAGTTCATCTGTATTTGGACTCTCAGAGCTCAGTGAGAGGTCCTGCAAGGCAGAACCATACCCAGGGCTCTGCTGACTGAGGCAAATGATTTCTGTGCTGAGGCAAGGTGTGACTATGCCTAAAGACTACAAAAGGCTGCTTGTATTGATGGCCAGCCACAGCATTAATAGTAATTCTGAAATAAGGTGATGGCAGGCCAGTGCAGATGAGGATTTTCTAGTCTGCACTACGGGGTTTTCTTCTGAGGCTTGATGAAGCTGTCACTCACAAGCAAAAATGGCTGTTCTCTTGGATAGAAGTACATTTACGCTTCACATTTTAGGAAATAAATGGGCAAAAAGAGCAACACCCCGTCTAATACCCAGTGAAACTGTATCAAAATCTCCTGATGAGACATATTGAAAATGGTAGGTTAAAGCCACTCTGCAGAATATATTGCACTGCTACTTTGCCTAGTTTCTACAATTACCATTGCATTGAAATTGCCATAACCATTACCTGTGGAGATGTTCCTTATCTTCATTGATGACTGGTTCCAGTGCTTAATTACCTTTATTTTTCTAACCTGTCTCTTGGCGGGTTGAAGCCAACCAGACTGCTGGAATCACCTTCAAAATATTAGTGGAGGATCTGTTCCTGAGAGAGGTATAATTGTTCCTGATACTGATATAATTGAATCTGACAGGGCTTTTGATAATGGTCTGATGAAATAGTGGAGTGCTGAGTTGGGAGTGGATATAGGTCTTCATATTGGATACCTACCCCACCTTAGGACAAGTGGAGAGAGATGACTGAACCCTGAAAAGATTATGAAGAGGAATCTAAACCAAACCTCCCTGGCTTCCCACACATATTACAATGCACAAGGTGCTGGGCATTGTAAAGCACAAAGTTTAAGCAATCCTTAGGATCTTAGATTCTTTCTAAGTCCATCAAGAGAGGTAGGAATCTCCAGAGAGCACAAACTGACCTTGACCAGACAATAGAGGGATCTCAAATAGAAAGTTCCTAACATGGCCAAAATAGTGAAAAAACAAAATTAAAAGTTCTGGGGTGCTTATGAAGGAAAACACACAAAAGCCATTGCCCTTGGTCTCAGGGGGAGATCAGAAGCAGTGTTCTATGACTGAATCTTCTCAACAGCTTTATCCAGTTCCAATTTATTTCTGGCCCACCTTCCTTCCCCTCAAAAAATGTCTCTATAGAGATTGCTTCCTGATTTGAAAGGGGATGCAGAAGGGTGCTGTTCATGGACTATTCTCAAAGCTGTTCATCATTCTCCAGGCCATTGGTCCAAGGCCATGTTCCAAGGACAATATAGGACATACAGAATATGACAGTCATTTCTTCAAGTCCCTGTACTTTAAGAGGCTAATTAATCTACCAAGGTAAAAAGACCTTATCAGTCCTCTTCTACTAAAGAGTTAACTTGCTGGACCAGGGATTCTCTCCACTCATATTCAGCTGATGCAAGGTCAATGACAAACACACCAAGGAAGTCAGAGTTGCTTTATTTTTCTTGTGAGCAGGTCAAATAAAACACTGCTGATGCTCCATTTATCTGGAGCGACAAGCATACACTTGGCAGCAGTGGAAAGCAGACGCTGGAATCTGGCACCAGGCTCCCAGCACAGCTGTCAGCCTGCTGACTAATCACTTCACCCCCACATTAATGCTGCTCCAGGTCTGCTGGACCCTTTCATCTCAGATACCCCAGCACATGCTCCTCTTGATAGACCAATTGACACAGAGGTGTCACCATTAATTGTTACATAGCATTTTATTTTAGGAGATTTTTTTCACTCAAGGTGGGTTTTTTCTAGAGGCTTTCTCATTTCTACCATATTCCTTCACAATGAGAGCTGTGATTTGACTGCCTCCAGTATCAACAGGACCTTAATTAGATGCCCCTTGCCATAATGGATTTTTTTTCAGGGTTTTTGTATATTTATGTGCCTGAGCTTCATAGCTTGTTCTTTTAAACAGCCTTTTCTACAATTTTTTTCTTTGGTGACTATTCTGACAAGCTGCAATTGCACAGTGCACACCTGACTCTCTTTAGAGGGATCTGGTTTGCCTTCAGTTTGTGTTATCAGATGATACTTGCAGTCTTGTCAGCACAAACTATTTAAGAAGCTCCCAGGGAAAGTGCTAAAATATAGGGGGGGCCTATGAACTCTCTTCTTGGCAGCTGTGCTTTATTAGCTGAGCTGTGCAAAGGTGGTGCAGCTAAGGTAATGCAGTGCTTTCACAGAGGCATTATATATTGTGACAAGCCGAACAACCTCCAGGACTCTCACTCTTCATGACTCCCATTTCATACCTCATCCATTACAGGAATGAGGTATGAAAACATTTCTCTGTTTCCTAAAGATATTAACAGACTCCTGGGAAATCGTTTACCTGGAGAAAGGGAGAAAGGAAAATGTTGAGCCTCATTTTTTTGCGTTTTTGCGTTCAGGCTGAAACAGGAAGCTGCGGCAGGGCTCACTGTCTTCTCCTGTTAGTGAACGATAGGTTTTTGTAATTGGTAACTGGAAAGAATTCAGACATTAAATTGGTTTAATGCTTCTAGTTAGCAAAGGCACAAAACCATAAATTTGTGTCACTTCTATACTGACTTCAGAAAAAGGTTAACCAAGGGCTTTTTAAAGAATAATGAAAGACATCTAACACACTGACGGTGGGCAGTTCAGTCACACCCGTGTATGGGATGGTGGCTGGAGCCTTGGAAGGGTTGTTGGATTTGAGCATTCAGACACAATGGAACAGACCTAAAACTAGAGCAGAGCCTTTCTGTCACAGAAGCATACAGGCGTGGAAAGGCTTGGGTTAGAACAGACCCTAAATATCAGGGGAGTTGGAACTGGATGATCTTTAAGGTGCCTTCCAACCCAAGCTTTTCTATGGCTTTGTGATTCTACTCATCTTTGAATGTTAAGTGTACAGAGACTTTTGTACTGGTATTTGAAGCCATGGTGGTATCTGGCTGTTGTCTGTGCAAGTTCTAGAGTTTATGGTATCATTTCCCTTTTCTCAGCATGATTTTGTCCTGAAACAAATGGATGAGGTCCACCTCCATTCTGTGAGCTGTCCTTATGGCGCTATTTCTTGGCATTCTACATTTGCCTCAGAAGATATCCCCATATGTTCTGTTAGAATATTGGGATGGCCTGATCTTCAAGTCCTTATAATTCCCATGCTTCAGAGGTCTTTGCTGGAAGAGAATTTGAAAAATACCCAGGGGCAGCAGCAAGAAATGGGCATTTTCATGGCTTCTGTGATCCATTCACAATTACTGAGACAGGAATTCCCTACTGTGTGCATGAGAGACATGCAATATCTTCAGTGCCAGGCAGCAGAGATATTTATACAGATCTTGGCACAATGTTCTCCGTCTGTGCTTTGAGGAAGCACCATGTGGAATTTGCTTATTGCAGTAAAGGGATAAAGAGTTTTCCATAAATGACCTTCGATGGGTAGTAGGTTGGCTCTGAGGGAAGAAGGAAGTGGTGTTTCAGATACTTTAATCTAAAATCAAAATAGAAGCTCTGCCAACAGAGCTCCTCTAAACCACGGAATATGTTTTCATCACTAAATTTGAAATACTGTTTCAGAGTCTCGGTCAGATTTACTCTTGGATTTAAATCACTGTAGCCTAATTGAAGTCAATGGAGCTATGACAGTTTATACTAGCTAGGGGGCTGGTATCTGTTTCAAAGTATTGTTTTCCCACAATTTGCCTTGATTTCTAGACAGTGATAGACTTTTTTCTGGGTATCCCAAATAGTCTAAGTATTCATACAGCCTTTCTTTCCACACTTACCTCTCAATGTTGACAATGTGATCCCTAACAATGTCTCTTGTTTATTCAAAAAGGCTCTTCTCACTAGTTATTGCATTTCTCTCTCCTCTGGGAAGTCACAGCCATTTAGCAGTTGCACACCAGAATGAGATTTAGAAGAAAAATAGTTTAGATGATCACAGCTGTGCAGATGACACGGAATAAATAGTGTCCTATCTCCAGACACAGAAAAAAGAAATACAGTAGACAATGTCTGATAGTGTTAGTGACCTTTTTGGTAAGAAAGCTTTGGATAAAATTGTAGCAAAGTGAAATTACACAGACCAACTGGACTCTAAAATATGATCCATTTTTCCCCCCGCTCAGCACTGCTGAGGCCACACCTCAAGTACTGTATTCAGTTTTGAGCATCTCACTACAAGAAGGACATTGAGGTGCTGAAGCATGTCCAGCGCAGGGCAACAATGCTTGTGAAAGTTCTGGGACATGAGTCCCATGAGGAGCAGCTGAGGAAACTGGACTTGTTACCCTGAAGAAAAGAAGGCTCAGGGTTGACCTTATTGCTCTCTACAACTACCTTAAAGGAGGTTGTGGTGAGGTGGGTGTCAGCCTTGTCTTCCATGCAACCAAGGAAGGACAAGAGGAAATGGCCTCAAGTTGGGCCAAGAGATGTTCAGGTTGGATATTAGGAGAAAATTCTTCACTGAAAGAGTGGTAAAGGGAAATAGTAGAGTCACCATACCTAAAGTGTTCAAAAAATGAATAGACATGGCACTTTGTAAAACGGTTTAGTGGGCCTGGTCGTATTTGGTCAAGGGTTGGACTTGATGATCTTGGAGGTCTTTTCCAACCTTAATGATTCTATGAGCATTTGCATAGCCTTTGTTGTGGCTGGAAAAGTATTTGAGAGGCTCACTGATACGTTCCTTTGGCTGAGTAATTTCTCCAAGGCCTGATTCTCCCTTGCATTGCATTGTTGATAATCATTCATGCCTGTGTAAAGTGCTTTCATATTGTAAAGCAGTGAAGAACTGGGATGACAAATTCTTCAGCATCAGAGGGATTTTTTTTCTATATATTGTCACTGAATACTTGCAGTTTGGTAAAGAACTGCATCAGTTTTACTTGTATCTTTATCCATGCTGCATGTGCTTGAGCCTGAATTCCTGCAATGCAGCATATGCCTAGCCTGGGAAACTCTTGTGGCCAGTGCTGAATGCCATGATTTATTATCATGGGAAGCAGTGCAGCTGTAAGCAGCAGCTTAATATGAAGCATAGAGTGGGACTCAGATCCAGCACGATTAACCTGAAGAGGTCTCCTGAGGGCCACCAAAGCAATTTCATTTGGGAGTCTGTCTCCACTGACTGAATAGCCAGGTCTAGCACCTTCCTGCATTACTGTTCAAACCACCTTGGTGCCATTCAAAGGCTGGCCATGGCCATGCAGCCTGATGGGGCTAACAACTGGTGCCACACAAATAACCTCTAGGCCTTGTCCAGGGATTGAGACGGCTCCACCTCTCAACTTGGATCACAAGTCAGTTTGAGTGGGGAAGTATTAATCTCCCCAAATCACTGGATTTCTGAACCAGCACATAAGAGAAAAATTTGGGCTACAAGGAATCTAGCAGTTCTTTTAAGAAGGGCAGTTGTCCACTAGAGAGTGCAGGAAAACAGGTTGTTGGAGACTTGCATGGAAATTAGGTGCCCCTGTAACCAGGGTAATGGGAGATATCTGATCAGAAACTTCAAATGGTGTGTTGGTTTTTAAATGGTCTTATTGCTGAACTTCTGGCAAATTTACAAGGTATTTACTCTCTCTCTTAAGTCAGAGAGTGCAAGTTATGATTAAGAGCTCTAAAGAAAAGTGGGTCTCACTTAATTGTCATTTAATTCCTTAAAATAAAAATAGAAATTCTATGATGTGGTAATTAATTCTGGGGCATAAACCAGTAGCAAAATATGCTCAAATGTTATATGCCACAGTCATTAAAATGTAGATCAGTCTAACTGCATGATCTCCCTTACATCCTTCAGAAAGAGCAGTCCAAAATAAAAGTTACCAATTATAAAAAAAAGGTTGCTTTTTAATAAGAATGCATGAAGACAGATGTAACTGTTATTACCCTGGTCACTATAACATAATGAGGATCCTTATAAGAATATGCTATATTTCAAAATTGAAAAAGTAAAAGGGGGACAGGAGACTTCAGCAGTGTTAGCATAAATGGGAAAATATTGCAATGTTTAATTTTGTATTATATTGGCTACCATTAGAACAGCAAACATAGATTTCCAGATGTTTGTAAAGAATCCAACAGTTATATTTTATATCTAGGTCCGTAGTAACAATTTCTATTCAGCAGCCTAGAAAAATGTTTCATGTCACAACCGGAAAGAAATATTACCATGGATTTTTTCCCCCTCATCCCCTATATAGCAATTTCTGAATATTTCAGTCAATGACAAATAAAAATGATGGTTTAAAAATTAAAACCACAGTCACTAAGGGCAGGACATAAATGTGCAGATGTTTTGTGATGCTCAAGAACTTTTCAGTCACAATGCTGTTGTGGAGAGGACTGGAAATCCATCAGAGTCAGACACTGTCAAAGGCATTCCCTAAGCTATGCTGTCTGCAAAGACAGTTAACTTTTCATGGTTTTTCCACATTTTCTTAAGGAAAAAAATCAAAACCACAAAACCTATTCATAATGGCTTGTATATAGCTCTCACTATTTTATTAGCAAGGCATTAACTGCAATCTGTTAATATAAGTGAGGAGTCTCAATCTGGAGTTCACTGGGCAACCTGTACAAGTCAGGAAAGCATTGTCCTGAAACTGTTTGCAAAATATCCATTTTCCTTCTCCAAGAAGGAAGATTTTTTACAAGCTTCCCAGCTGTTTCTGTCACCTCTGTGCCTTAATGAAGTTATACAAATGGCTGCCTGAAAATCTTGTCTTTACTGCACGTACATGGCTGGACAAAAAACCAAGTTTTTAAAGGCACTCCTTGTAACTGGTGCATTTAATGCCTGTGCATGAAGACAGACCTCCTGCCACCCAGGAGTTGGCAGACAGTGACCATGCATGTAGCACCAAGCCATCCTGACAGAGCACGAGCTTTTACTGCCACCTCTCTCTCTACTGCCCAGTAGTAGTTACAAGGATGGGAATAAAGATAAAAAATATAAATGGATGTCAGCTCCCCTCTCCTGTTTATTTTACTTGCTTTTAATTAGTAAGGTGAGATCGCAGCTGAGATTTTTTCCACTGCCTGGCCCCTCTGTGCTTTGAAAGGTGCAGAAAGCTCTCCAACAGTGTCAGGATTCCCCAAGCAAACAAAAACTAAGAAAGCCATGCACAGCTGTGCCACATCCTAGCAAAAGGCAGCGGGGATGCTGCAAGTAAAGGCAATGTGTTGGCTTGTGCAAGACAGCTAGTCCAGATGGGAAAGGCTGGCATATGTTAGGGGAGGCAGATAGAGGGCCAGAAATTGTGCAGCCATGGGAATTGTGAAGTTGAAACCACCTCTCTGATGGGCTGGCCCCTTGTCAAAGCCTCAGGAATTGCCTGTTGTATGTGGCTTGTGCAAGGTGTCAGGTATCAGTTTTCCATAATGAAAAACACCATTACCATGTAAAGACAATTCATTAGGTGCAACATAGAAGAACTGTAATTAATTATTAGATATTATTTCTCACAAAATGCTTCTCCAAGATCACATTGCATTAGCCACAATATTGGACTGATGGAGCATAAACAAGGGTGATGATAAACACCGGTGAATGGAATTGGGAAGAGATGGTTATCAGGGTACCAGTGTGTTTCATGTGGGGTTTATTTAACAGTCTCATTAATGATCTGGAAAAGGAAGTGAATAACCATTTAATTAAGTTTGCATTTGATACTAAATTAGAAGTTGCTGCAGACACCTCTGAGGGCAGCGAAATAAATCAAACGGAGCTAGAATCCTGCAAGGTAAAAGAAGAAAATGATATCTGATATGAAGGAAAAAAGCAAGCTAATCTCTCTGTAGCAAATAATCATGTAGCTATCAGTAGAGGAATTCTGAAGAAAGCAGTGTTGAAAGAGAGGTAGGGATGTTAATGGACAATACATTCCCTCACAGCTCGGATATATGTTTACAGAAGCAGCGCATCAAGGAGCGGGAAGGTAATAGCCCTTCACTGCAGGGCTGTAGTGAGAAGCAATCTATAATGCTGCACTCTGTTTTGGGCACCCTGTTATCAGAGAGATATAGACAAATCGGAATGAGTTCAGAAAAGAGCCATAAAAATGATCCCATATCCCTGGAGATAATGACTTATGAAGAAAGATCAGAAGAAGTAAATGTGTAAGGCCTTTTCTGAAAGATGACTGAAGAAGGACAGGAAAGCAATCTGCAAAAATGTGAGAGCAAAAAGGGAGGAGGATAATTTATCATAGTAACTATTAGTAATACGATGAAATAATAAGTAACAACTATAAATTCTAAAAGGGCAACTTCTGGTTGAATGTAGGAAGAAATTTCTGACTGTGGAATTTGGGTTTGTTTGCAGAGAAGTTTCCCAGGGGTAAAAGTAAAAGCTGCATTCAAGTCATTTAAAATCAAATTGGACAACTCACTAGAAAATGCACCCTGCTATAGGGAGCAATATTGCATTGCCTAGAGAAAAAGCTGAATGACTTAATATGATATTTCACACTCAAGCCTTTATGACTGTGATATTTTTAATATGCATGGTCAACTATTTCAGGAAAATACACATTTCTTCTGCTGTCAGGCCTGATAATACAAACACTTGCATGCAAACATAACTTTTAAGAAGGCAAGTAGCTCTGCTGACAGCACTGCATTGCTGACATGCCAAAACACAAGCCTGAGCTCTTCAAGTTTTTGCAGGCTGAGTCTTAGATCTTGAATTGTCAATAATCAAGATGGTATATACAGGTAACCAGATCACTTATGGGCAGGTAAGGAAGTGTGCAAAATGGAAGATGGGGGTTGGAAGCTCCAGTGAAGATGTATCTTTATTGTTATTTTTATGGTTATTACTATTACTGCTTATGACTGGTAGTGTGGGGTTCAACTCTATTTCTCAATTGTTCACCTTTTTGGTCTCCTGCTTTCACCTCTGGGCTGAGTGTTCATTAGACAGCATAAAACTGCTTTCTGTACTGCTTTTTTAACACTTAGTATTTTTAATATATCCTAAAATATCTGTGGAATGGGAAAAGAGACAAGGTGAAGTGAAAACTTGACTCTCCCCCAGATGAAAAAGATGGCAAAGGCTATGGATTTAAATGGATATGAGAGTAACCCCATCTTTTCCCCCCAGTTATAGCAATGTAATGTTGAAGACACTTCACTATTTATTAGCAGCAGAGAAAAGCTCACAGGCATTCACAGAGTATGCTCCTAAAACAGCACGGTTCTTATATGTGGGGGTTTCATGTTTATATTCCTGTTTTCTTCTCTTCCCTCCCTGTCCCACACTCATGGGCTGTGTGTTGGGCTGGCAGCCTGGTGGTGCCGCAGACCAGTGCCCGAGCCTCGGGACTCTCCAGCAAGGGCTCGAGCAGCAGCAGCTCCAGTGAATCCGAGAGCAGCTCGGAGTCCGACTCCGAGAGCGAAAGCAGCTCCAGCGAGAGTGACGGCAGCAAGGCCTCGCACTACTCCAGCCCAGAGGTAAGGGCTTTGCTGTCATTTGGGGTGGCACTCCATTGCTACACACACTCACACCTTCTCCCAGCCAGACCAACACAAGGAGGCTTTGAGGAGATGCATGGAAAAAAAATGGGAGAGAAAGGCCCTTCCTCCTGGCATGCTGTGAAATATAAGTGGCAGTGGATATTGGGGCAGATTAAAGCATTTGAAACAAAAATGAAGAAAGAAATATCCCTGTTACATTTTGCTCAAATTGGAGGTGAATGGAGCACCTTGCAAGGCTCACAGCTTGCCTGAAGTTTTATGCAACTCTGCCTCCATAGCAATGGCTTGCTTAGTGTGTAAGTCTTGATGTGGGCTCCCAGCACTGCAAGGGAACTAACGGCTTCTCCACACAGGGAAGCTATTATAAAATCAGTTTGAGGTTAAATTTTTAAAAGAAACCAGTTGTTCACTCATGCACTTCCCTTGCCTCACTCTCTAAGTGAATTATTTTCTGCTACTGCTGCTTTTATGTGATTTCTTTCAATTCACCTCCAAAATGGACTAAACTGAATTACTCATGGTGCAAAACACTGAGCCCAAACTAGTCATCTGGAAAGCTAGCACTGAAAATTTCCACATGTAGACAAGCCCTAGCCAAACTACAATTAAGCTGCCAGTGCTGTGACACCTTCTGCTTCCACCTCTGCAGAAAGCTCAACAGACACAACAAAGCTGCTTTCTCTGCTCTGCTTTTCTACCAGGATTGACATTTTTACATGTTTTGGTCAATACACACGTTTAGAATTAAACTATAAACTCCACAGGCACATCACACACATTAATGTATGTAAAAATATTCCAAAATCTAGCATCAAGATTGTAAATACACATGAAATACAGTCTGTATATTTTCCTACTCCACATATACCATCCAATCACAAGAATCCTCCCCCCAAAACTATGTCTCACCTATTCTCTCATTCTGAAAAAAAAAACTATTCTGCAAAAACAGCAAACCTTTCCTCATATTTTCCTTGGTTATTTGGAGACATATTTCCAATTGAGCAAAATGCAGTACTCACAGAAACATCCTTAATATATTTTTGTCAGGTTCTGTCACTTTTGTTCCTTGTTTAACACTTATCTTCTGTTTTTCCTTCACAGCACTTTCAGACCCATTTCCAGCTAATTCTCCTCTTACTTTGTCCACTTTCTCCATCTCTCTCTTCTTTCCAGTCTCTCTTGCTCTCCCTGCAGTACCCCATGTCTTATTTTCCATTCTGAGCTTTCTTATCTGACCTGTTAAGACCTTGTTCTCTGTCTACTTAATTTCCTGCTGGAATTAGTGCAAAGATCTCATTCTTGGTCTCTCCTCTCCCCGTGGGATCTCAAAAGGCAGAAGAAAATGGGCAAAGAGAAGAAAGAAAGGGGAAGGAAATATGAGATGAAAGGAGGAGAAGCACAGGAAGGGAGGAGTGGTTACCATCTAGGCAGATACCCATGCTGCTTGAGCCCATGAGCAGAAATTCCTCAGAGAAAGCACAAAGCTAATTAACTGAGGCAGGTCTTGGATTTCATGAAGTCCAGCAGAGAACTAAATCATGGAAACATGGAGGAAGTGCCTCCTCTTAAGCATTTTATGCATATCCTCTCGAGATCTGTGGAACTACTTTTGTACAGAGCCTGAGCTGTCAGTGATCATTGTCACAAAACAGCTGCCCCACTCCAACAGATTGCTTGTCTCCTTGCATTATATTTGTGTGGTTTGCCTTCTAGGACATGCTGTATGACACATGCCTACACACAAATGTAAATGACTCACAAATGTGATGGCTGCAGTGATTTTCATAGGCAATTTTCATCCCTTGATGGGATCTAGGAGACAGCACACACAGATATGGGTGTCCCAGGGAAGTAGAATACCTGTGTTTTCCCCAAGGGTAAATGCTTTCCCAGGGCTATCATATGACTGATGGAACCAGTTCAAACATGCTCAAGTGATGTCTCTGACTGGAAGTCCTTTTAGCTTTGCATAAATGCTTTAACATACATTTATGCACCCAGTGAAGCCATCTTTCTAAAGATATATGCCAGTTTCTTAACCAGTAAATGGAAAGAGACAGGTCTTTGGAAGCTCCCTAAAGGGAGGCCATGTCCACCTATTTTTAAGCAGTGGACTCTATTCTAGATTTAGTCTTAAAATTGATTGGCTAAGACAAAAAAAGTAAATACATCTTGATTTTTGATTTTGCATTAACTGGTGCTTTCAGGTTCAATGAACTGGAGCAGTCCAGCACAATGCCAGGCAGAAATTCCATATTTAAAGGTTGGGAGGAACTTAATGTAGAAATCTGCAAACCATTATGATGCCTTCATTATTCCCCACTGCCCCCTCCAAATAATCTGAAACATTATATGCACATACTCAAAGACTTTTATTTCTGGGACAGTGCATCTGCTGCACTTGAGGTTATATAGCAATTCAAGTGCTATTTCATGTCTTCTGTAATTTTTTCCTCATCTAATTTTGAGATTTTCAAGTTGTCCTCAGGTGTCTAAATGCAGCTGCCTAGAGTGAAAAAGCAGCTCATTGTAAAGCATACATATAAAGTAGATTAGATGAATTGCACCCTAAAAGTGTCTGTTTCTTTCCATTGACTATTTAGAGCCAGTAGTGACTAGCTCAGCTGTCTTCACTTTATGTCTGCAGTAAACTAAGAATAATGGCTGAGCTAGAACAGGAGACAACATTCAGACTGGTTTCAGTGATGTGGACAAATTAAGGTGCCTCAGACATTAATGGGAGTAGTTAAAGCTTTGTGGACTGCAAACCTAAAATTATGAACAAGGAACTGAGACTTCTATCTCCTGTTTCTTTGCTGAAGTCATGAATTCTTGGAATGACCTTAATTAATGTCATAAATGAGGAATCTGGAAAACAATGACATCTTATCCTTTTTCAGGTGGTTGAAAAAAATTTGGGTGCCAAGTATATAGAAAAAGCTACATTTCCAAGCTAAAAATTTGGTTTATTTGTTCTTTGTTACATTGAATTATCCTGCATGCCTTTACTAAAACTGTCTTTGGTTAGACAACCATGAATTCCTGCTATGAGGGAGGATAAGAGTGGGGAATGGGCAGGAAGGAAGCAGAGAATCTATCCCATGGGACAAAGGATCACTGGCCTCACCACCTATAACCTGTCCAGAAGAGAAAGATGCCCCTTTCTGAACCTCACCAGCCCCATATACCAGATGCAATGGCCTTTACAGATTTTGCTGTTGCAACTGTTCACAACCATTCGTTTCTTCCTCCATTTCAAGGAGTCACATATAGGAATTTTACCACTAGACCATCTGTAGATGCTATTGTAACCTTTGCAAACAGGATTCATGTGTTCTGGCTGTCCTGCAGATTATTATTGACAAAGACTGCAAACTACACTCTCCCTTCCCTCCAGAAAACTCTTTGTGCCAAGAACCACCTCTTAGAGTATATGTATGCTGTGCCTAACACATGGGAATGCCCAGTTCTAATTTGTTAAAGCACCATCAGCAGTGATAATAGCAGCAATATAATCCAATAGTAATAATAATCATCATCACCATTGTCTTCTTCATCATCATTGCTGTCTGTGCCTTGAACATAATGAGAAAGCACCACATTTGTAAGGGCATTGCCCTGAGTGAAGTATTTGATAACAGGGCAGCACAAGCAAGTTACCACAAGGGTAAATTAGTACCTGGATTTATAATAGGCAGGGTAGCTTGCAGGGATGGTGGGCTAAGTCCATGCACATGTTATGGGCTCTCATATCTCTCAGTGAAAGTGGTGCTGTACTTCAAGTTTACCACATATTAGCCACGCCTTAGGTCCCTCTTTTAGAAACAAGCATAGAGGGACCCCATTACACTGGCATTGTTTAACAGCCCTTTATCCTAGAAAGTGTTTCTGGATAAGATTTTGACAAGTTTCTTTTTGGATGCATGCCATTCATGCCTCTGGTTGCACTTGCAGCCTTGAAGAGATCTGAGATATATAGACATGCTGCGTGGGAGTTATCCCACCTAAATCTGCACACTTCTCCTGTAGATACCTACATCTGCTCACCACCTCAGCCTCCCCTTTACGGTCTGTGGAGAGGAAAAGACGTTTTTAGGGCCCAGCTCATCTGGCCTATTTCATATGTCTATTTCAAGAGGGAATTTTTCGCACCCTAGAAGAGTAGTTCACTGACTGGAGAAGGAACTTGTTGACTAGCTAAGATATAGGTGTCTATGTTGTACAGATGAATCCACCCACAATATTCAAGGAAATGTATCACATCCTGTTTCTTCATGAAGCCTGGCACATGTGTATGTCTGTGGTATGTTGTTCCCTGAAAGTATCTTAGTTCTGTGAAGTTTCCTGGCTTGAGTTTTCATGCCAAACCTATATTTAATTGCAAGTCAGCTGACCAACCTATATTTAATTGCAAATCAGCTGATCACAGACTGGTATTCCTATTACCAGTGCCCATCTGCACAGCACTGGCTTTACCCCAGTTGAAAACTGCCCAGTTCTCTAAAAGGCCCTAGGGGCAGCATATTTCCATGCATCAAAACCAAGGGGCAGAGAGCATTTTGGTATCACAATACTCTGGATATATATTGATAAGTATTTATATCCTTACATGCTGCTGAAAAACTTCCAATTCAACAAGCCAACTTTTCTTCCATAGAATGGTGCGTGGAGCGGAAATTAGGGATTTTCTTTTTCTCCCACAAATAATTACAATTAGGCATGTATAATGGATGGCCAAAAATTTTCAAGTGAATTTATCCAGTCTATTTTTTCACCAGTCCTGCTATCTATTCTTGGCTGTCATGATTTGTTCTCTTGCAAGGTGCCTTCTTTTTTTTTTTTAATGTGATCTCAAAGTACAGTAATTTTCAGTTAGAACAATCAATTGAATAAATTACTTCCAAAAATGAACTGGCATCACTCATGTACACTGAGAATCTCAAATATTCAGAAATGGTATCAAGGCCCAAAATTAGTGAGGAAAGTTTTAAAATTCCAATTTTTAAAGTTTGGATTCTTTTAAGTTACCTGATAGGCTGCAGACATTTTACTTTTATCAGATGAATCTTAAAGGATTTTTTTAGCAGACAGATCTTGGGGTTTTTTTTCAGAAACCACAAGGATGTGAATTTTTATTTAACTAAACCTCAAAAGCGCACCTGAAACTCCTGACAAAACCAGTAAAGCTGGTAACACTGTTGATCCCTTTTAATAAACTTCATAGTTGGTGGATAGGTTGGTAGGACCATAGGTATTATGCCTAAATAGCAGACATACTACTCTAGCAAAGTCCTGCACAGCCAGGTGATGATGCTGCAGCATGTAATCAGTGTTTCCTGCTGGCTACTGTCATCCCTTGAAGTCTGTGAGCCACCGTTTTCAAGAACCACAAGATACATAAAGAGGCAGAATGGGATGTAACAGATGAATTTGGAAGTTTTTTTGAACTTCCAAGCAGCACTCACTCTGACCTACCCTTGCAGGCAGACGTGTATTCTTCCCCACATGCTTCTGATGTATCCCCTTTTCTGAAATACTTCTGAACAGTGGAAAGACTTCCATGTATAGTGAACCTTTTATTATATATCTAGTAAATTCAGGGTGTGCACAGTGAATGGCATCAAACATATCTGTCTGTATTTTCAACAGCAATAAAAAAAATGCTGTTCATTTTTAGTAAAGAGTTAAGGGCTGTAAAAATACAGCTTCATCCAAGAGAAATATTGACCATCCATTTTCAAGATTTACAGCTCAGAAAAGAAATTCTTCATGTAAGATATTAGGGAGTATGCTTTAAAAAACATAAATGTAAGCCAGTCCCACAAACTTCCCATAGGTCTGGGTTAGCTCAGTAATGAGTAAATTAGACACTTTAGCTAGAAGGAATATTTTTATCATATGAATTCCAATGTCTAATTTTTTTGCTTATTTTAGGAGCCTTTGCTCCTTGTAGAGTGCATACAATCCTCAGTGGGTGATTCTGAAGGCGCCCTTGGCTGTACAAGAAACTTGTGTTGCCCTCAGGCATCTACTTTAAACAAGAAGTAAGATATTCTTTTAAGTTAGAGACTGTGGATATTGTCTCTTGAGCAAACTTTCTTCCAGAGCACTGATGGTTTTCACGTTCGACTCATGACACAGTTTTTGATTATTCACATGCAATGGCCTAGTGAACCAAATATTGGTTCCATCTGAGGAAATTAGGAAATTTTTCACTATGGCTTTTGTGGAGTTAGGTTATGGCTAGCCGTCTACTCCATCATCTGTTTTTTTCTGGGGTTTTTGCCTCTCCTCTTCATTTTATTACATTCAAATTACTGATTGCAAGCTCTAGAAAACAGTCACACATTGTTCTGAAATAACATTGTCTCAGCTGTGGTTAAATTTGAAATCATGATTATCCCACTTCTTCCCTGTCCTAACACCATTATGTTTTAAATGTGCTCTTATAACTTGATAGTGTTGTGACAGACATTAAAAGAAAAACTAACAGCCACACAATACTCACAAAATGAGCCCTTGACAGCACCACCACACAACAAATGTTTGTGGATTATAATGTCAATACAAGACAGGTTACATGAAGCGCCTGGTTAGCCCTCCAACTCCCTACCACACGCCACTTTGTATGCTTCTTAAATGCTTTCTGTATTTACTGCAATGGCACAGGACACACAATGCACATCCCTAGCTTTCCTGATGGCTATTCTCCCCTAGCCTCAGCTGTACCCTGCCTTGTCTTCCTCCCTTCCTATCGCCATTGCACTTTTTTCTATTTGGAAACTTGCGAGTGTCTCCCAGTAGAGCCAGTGGCAGTAGTGCTGTTGTGAATCACCCTTGGAAATGAGGCATCACAGAAGCCCTTCTCCCTGTCATCTCCAAACCCCATTCTGAAACCAAAAACATCCCCGATTGCAAGGCATGAGCTCTGTCCTGCAACGCAGGGCCAGTGCCGAGGGGTTGCCATAGGCTGGGGCGGCTCTTCTGGGTACCGAAGGAAAATCTCGGTGGTGCCCGGAGGGATGCGGGGTTTCGCTGTCCCAGAGGGATGCCGGGGTGGGGGCAGCAGGGCCACGGCACTAAGCCCTTTGCCGTCTGTTTCCCTTTCAGCCCGAGCCGCCCTCGTCCAACAAGTGGCAGCTGGACAAGTGGCTGAACAAAGTCACCCCTCACAAAGCACCCATCCTCACCCACCCCGATGGCCCGGCGCTGGAAGCCCACCCGTACTACGGCCGCGTGAAGGCAGAGCGGCAGGAAGGACAGAAGACCCCGGCTGAGGGCCCGGCCGAGCATCGCAGCGAGGAGAGCCGCGCCGCCGCCGCCGCCGGGGACGGCCCGCGGCCCAGGACCGCCAACAAAGCGCCAGGCAGCAAGGGCAGCCGGCAGAAGTCACCCCTCGCTGCCGACGGCGGGCCGCCGAGGCGGGCAGCAGGGAAGAAGGCACCGCGGCGAGCCGAGAGGAACTCCGCCGGAGACGGCGCCCCCTGCCCCAGCGCAGAGGAGCCCCCCCGGAGCCACGGCTTCCCTGAGGGCGCTGCTGGCGAGGCGCCCAGGGCCCGGCCCGGCGGCGGCGGCTGCAGAGCGGGGCACCGCCGGGAGCCCCGCTCGGCTGCAGCTGGTGAGAAGCGTCGGGCCCGAGGGCCGAGCAAAACGGCGCCCAAATCCAAGGAGTTCATCGAGACCGAGTCTTCGTCCTCATCATCCTCCTCCGACTCAGGCTCTGAGTCGGAGCGGGAGGAGCGCCCGCTGCCCAAGGTGCCAGCGGCAGCCGGGCCTGAGCCGCGGGGTGCCAAGGACGCGGGGAGCGGCACCGCCAGCAAACCCCACGGCGGCTGCAGTGCCTTTGGCTCTATTAATGCCAGGACTAGTAGTGAAATAGCAAAGGAGCTGGAGGAACAGTTTTACACCCTGGTTCCTTTCGGTAGGAATGAGCTCCTGTCTCCTCTGAAAGACAGTGATGAGGTAAAGTCGCTGTGGGTCAACATTGACTTGGCTCTTTTGTCCAGGATTCCAGAGCGTTTGCCCGAAGAACCGCTGGCCATGAGCGCCGGAGCAAACCAGGCGGCCAGCTTCCCGCAGGGTAGTAGTGCTGAACCCCCCGCAGAGAAGGGTTTACCGAAATCTAGAAGGAAACGCAAGGTGAGCTGCTGGGGAACCGATCACAGGGGTTGGGGAGCCTCCAGCAAGTGAGAGGCTAACACCGCTTGCACCCACGTCCCGTGCTCGATGGCAGCATCTTCTCCAGGCTGGCCTTTCAGAGCTGGGATTTGTCCCTGCTTCCCACGCAGGGACTGGCCAAACCCCGGAGGAAATGCCAGCCCTGAAGGTGATGGAATTCCTGGCCTCGAGGGATCACAGCTCCTTGGAGACAGCGTTGACTGCTGTGTGTGTGCCTTTGCGTGCCTTAGCGAAGGCGCTGCCTTTATAGTAGCATAATTTTGTCTCCTGAGGCATCTCTCAAAACCTGAGCATTTGGAAATGATGCTCAGGTCAGCGAAGGGACAACTGTCTGCTGCCTTGTAGTCGACACAGTACCGCTGCGTATATGGTAAAAGAAGAGGCAGCATCTTTTTTCCCTTCTGACTGTCAGCGAGAGGCAAGCCCTTCAGTGGCAGACGGGAGCCCTGGCTTTGTGAGGGATGGATTCACAGAGACCTGGGACCTGACTGGTTCTGGATCCTGGATCCTGGCTCCCTCACGCCCTGGTGGCCCCATTTCCTTTGGGGCTCTAGGTGTAGGAGTAGGACCACAGTCCATTAACTGCCCCCTCCTCAGCAGCACTGTCACCGTGCTTGGATGGGCACAGCTCTCTGCTCACATCCACCCTTCTGCCCTGCTTCTCCCACTCCCTTTCTGGGGCCAAGGGGAAAGCCCCCTCCACTCCATGGCCGAAGCTTTCTGGTCTGACCAGGCTTTCTGGCTTGTTTGTACTGATCTGCCCCCAAAAGTCATTCTGAACTGGAATCACCATCTGCTCAATTTCTGAACAGTTTTGCTGTGCAACCAATCATCCGTTGCCCTCTAAGCTACTGTATGTGTGCAGATGGATCTGTATATTTTTTGAGGACCATTTATCCAAAGCAGTCTTCCATATTGTTTTATCTTTCTTCATTTTTTTTGTCCTTCTTTTATTAGTATCTGAATTCCCTGGTTCAAGTGGGAAAGTAGTGGAAACCAAGTTTTATATTGTACCCCTTTCTTTACATGCTGCCTCTTAAATTTTGTTTTTTAAGACATGGATCAATTGTCTCTGATCCATGTTAGCTGTATACTCAAAGAAAGTATCATCATTTGTAACAAAATGACAGAAAACACCATCCCTGACTTGTTGAAATATTTTTGGATCTGTAGTAAATCCAAACCATAAAAAATTATTACTTTTTTCTTCACTCAGTGTGAGAATGAGGAAGAGTGCAGAGACATCAAGAAGACCCACTTAGAGCGAGAGAGTTCTTCACGATTAGCTGCCTCTGCCCAAAGCATCACAACAGCAAATCACTGCAATATGAATGAAAATAGGTAAGATTTTTCCTTCTTAGTTACCACTGAATCATGCAACTAGT
The DNA here is from genome assembly GCF_028018845.1 of Melospiza georgiana. NCBI lineage: Eukaryota > Metazoa > Chordata > Aves > Passeriformes > Passerellidae > Melospiza > Melospiza georgiana. The sequence goes on from NC_080431.1 coordinate 22,921,403, forward strand.
TGCAGTTTATTGTCAGGTGTTATTTTTTTCCTTTCCTTCCTTTATTTTTTAATGATTGCATTTTATGTTGAAAAATTAACCACTGCAGTCTCTGTTCTTCTGGTTTAATGATGAAATTAGTAGCTCCTGACACATTCACGTACTTGCATTTTTGTCCTGTTGCAAAAGAAGTTGTGAGCTCAAGTGTGAGGCTCATGGAACAAGTAATTATAGTTAGAGCAGTGTGATTGTCCAAGACATATTCCCTAACACTGTGCTGTAGGCAGCAATTCACATATACAACCATCTTATAGCCCTTTCTTAGACTTTCTTTGCTTTCTTTACTTACAAGTTGCAAGCTTTAAGTCTGGCTGTATAAAAAGAATTATATATCAGCTCTGTGGAAAAGATTGAAAAAATATTCATAACAATGCCTGCAATACTCAGCTCCAGAATATATTTGAGAATCAGTATTTTTGAGATTACAAGCATTCCATTCTGTGTAATTAGTAAGTATTCCAGGAGAAGGAATTTAGGACTTTTTAAAAAGTGAGATTTTCAAAGGATATAGGGCATGAAACAAAAAATGAATATTTAGCATTTACTGGCATGGTTTATGCACACAGAGCCCTATCAATGTCAGAGCAATCACACTTGAATTTCTCTGGGGGCTTCCAGCAGTCAGACATGCACAGTTTCAGAGTTCAGCTGCATGCTGCTTGGTACATGCTGGTTATCAGTGTTTTTTTTTTTTCTGGTAGTATCAGGGTACTTCTTGGGTTGAAACTGCTACAAAATAAGAAAGAAAATATTTGTATTTATTGTAGTAGGCTTTTCTATTGTACACATCTTTGATGAGATTGAGTAATTCTTGTCATTAATACTGGAAAAAATCCCAAAGAAAACTGATATATATCGTGTTTATTCAAAAATATGCATTCAATTTCTTTGTCTTCACATGTCACATACATTTCATGAAGTGAAAACAATGCCCAGAACAGTTCCTTTCTTGTGGGTGGTTGCATGCAGACATGCTGTTCCTGTTACCCCAGTGTCATATGTTCTATGTTGCATTAATTTTCAGAGACTAGCATGGCTGTCATAGCTTGCTGTGTCACAGGGTTAATTCTGTGCCTCCTGGAAGCAAGACAACAATTTGTGTTTTTCTTGACATTATATTTAGTACTTCCAGTAGCAACTGTGTATTAAGAGGAACAAAGAGTTTCTGAAATGTACAGTTGCCTCTCAGTTCCTGCAGTTGCCTCCTGGTGTGCTCTGCTTCCAAGACCTTTCTGTGGTTTGTGCCACAGTGTAGGACATGATTTCAAATGCTGATATTCCCACAGCTGAGGAAGGGCTACTGAGGCTGTAACTAAACCAGCAGTGCAGATATCAGGACCTCCTGGTCCTCTTGCAACCAGAATCTGCTCATGCTGGCACATCTCCTCTCCAGTTACACCATGCCTCTGAGGTTCTCCTGTAAATATACTCAAAAAACTTGTTTGAAACCAAAACTCTTTCTCTTTTTCCTTTCCCTTTCCCTTTTCTTTTCTCTTTTTCTCCTCCTGTCTCTTTTACTTACCCTTTTTCTAGTTTATCTTTCTTTTTCTCTGTTTTTTCCTTCTTTTATTTTGGGGTTTTTTTAACCGAGTAGTATTATTCATCTGCCAGTAAAGCCACCCAGACAGTTTTGGCAGCACAGCTGAGGCTGGTAGCAGTGAGAGGAGCAAGACCACCTTCAGCCATAAGCATTTTCTGCTGTGGAATTACAGGCTGAGAGGCAGACTAAGATCCTGTTTGACAAGAAAGGCTGCAGGCTCAGAGATACCCCAATCTCTTGCACCTGTATCAGATCCACAGTCTGCCCATTCCCAGCAGATCACAGCTCTGACAGTCCTCTGCTGTAAGTTGTTCTGCATGGCCTCTCAGTATAAGATTTGCTGCTCACACTAAGTTTAGGTGGGCTCTACTCAGTGACCAAAGGCCATGTGTGCAGCACAAGTAGAAATTTCAGCTACTCCTCAAAGTTCAGGGCTAAGCTTTTGAGGGTTGGGTATACTTCCAAAGAGCCATGGCTTGCCTTGGATGCTTTGGGCCCACACTTTGACAGTGATGTATAAACATGGGTAGCCAAGGCATGAGTTTATGTTTGAAAAGAGGAAAAGAAATGACAGGATCAGCCTGCACATTCAACATAATGCCAAAGATGTTCTTTTTCTTAGGAGGAGGAGAGGGGCACAGTTGTCTATCTTTTACACTCGGAGTCTTGCTTTCATAAACACCAATTGGTCATTAAAGCAAAACAGTTGACATGGTGTTTTAAAGGTACTATGCCATTTGAAGCAGTAAAGGCTCTGAATTACAATTCATGGCTTCTTTTACAGCTACTTTGTAAAGACTTGCCAGATAAATGGACAAATGTATGATAAGAGCACATTTAATTAGCTCTGTTCCCTGAAATTATGTGCAGAAATGAAGTATGGTTTTTACTGTATTCTTTTTTGTGATTCCATTAAGTGTATATTGTCTGATACAGTAACTATAAAGAACTGAGAATTGTCCATAAAAAGTAATAGGCTGAATAAAGGGGAATGTGACAAGGAAAGGTATAGTATTAAAATTGTCTTCCTGACCTTAATCACAGTTTTAGTCTTAATGCCAACTATCTTCTTAAAATAACTTGCATTTTTTTTGTGTGTGTCGTTTTAAGATTTTCAGCTAAATATTTTCTTCAAATTAATGCATGTGAAGTTTATTTCTGGGCATATTTATAAGGTTTCTGACTTCCCATCCAAAACTTCTCCCAAATAAATGAAAGCTGAAAATACTGTCAGTGTTACAGCTTTCTGCTTTAGGTGATAGATCAGTTCCCATTTCTCTGTGTCTACTGTTTGCATATGTTTCCTTTTGTCTGCATTATCAGCCTATCTTTCTTTATCTTCAAAATCTGTATTAGATTAGTATAAACACTGCTACCAAAGGCTAGGCACTGAGCACAAAGACAAGCCAGTCATCTTTAAACACATTTCCTGTTTTAGTTCACATATGGTTTTATTGCCATGGCTTATAAATTGTCACCTGTAATGGTGAAATAGGGCTCCATAACCTGAACTTACACTTCAGAGCCTAATCTTCATCTCCAGCTATCCCTTAAGAAATGGTGAGCAAGTAGCCATTTATCTCTGTATTTTTTTTCAAGTACTCTGATACAGACTTTATATTAACTCCAGAATGACAATTTGCCTTGAAGGGAAAGAGAAGAAACATGATACAAATTTGTAAATGAACTCTTGGTCCCAATACTGTGAGCTCGTTTCCAGATACCAATAGACTTTATCCTGCCAGCAGGTTTTAAATTCAAAGTTTTGGTAATATATAAAACATTTACCTTTCTCAAAGCCAGCTTTGTGACACTCCATTACTGTAATTTCCATTTCCAGCTTGGCAATACCAATAAATAAAAATGAGAAAATGCTTCGGTCACCCGTCTCTCCCCTCTCTGATGCATCAAAACACAAATATTCCAACGATGATTTAACTTCCTCCAGCAGACCTAATGGCAGCAGTCTATTACCTTCAATCTCCTCCAGCAAAAAACATAAGGGTGAAATCCAGTCACAGCCACATCCTGGGGACTTCAATGTAAGTGTATGCTGTTGTTCACAATATAAAGCTTAGCAGTGTATTTTCCACTTTGTATTGCAGTCTGTGATAGTTTTGCAGTATGATATGCAAAAAAAACCAGAAAAGTTGTAATAATGAATGTTATTTTCTAAGTTCAGCTTTTCTGGTTTGGAGTTTAGCAAGGCATAGAAGAAAGAAAAGAGGGCAGGCTGTAACACAAGCAAATAGCAAAGGCTACATAAGCAAAAGGTAAAAGCTAATGGCCCAAAACGAATGGTTTTAGGCCTCCAGAGCATTGCTTAGGCATGATGCAAGCCCTCTACATTCATGGTGCATAAGGCCCCTTCTGTATAAGGGCTTGCTCAGCCACTGCCTAACCATGGGTGTGCCTGCCGACAAATTCTTCTGTCTTAGAACAAACTTCTTCAGATTCTGCTTATACCAGTGACAGCACCAGCCTCACAGCTCAGTTCCATCAGAGTTGTATTCATAACCTTATCAGAGAGTCTTGCTCACACCAAGTGTGCCCAGAGCACTCTTCCAGATAAGGCTGTACTACAACCCTGCATTGTGGCCTCTGCCTTCAGAGCACAGAGAGAGAGGAGTAGATGCTTCCTCCATTTTTGCATGAGTTCTGTGATTAGAATGCTAGAGTGAGCAGCATTAGCTCTTTTTATTGAGGAATTTCCATCTCTCTCTCATCTGATCTTTTAAAATCATATCCTACCCTCCAGCCTACAGACGCTGAGAGTAGGTGATCAAGGGCAGACTACTGTCAGCTCCTCCCCATGACACTGTTGTGCTTTGTGTGAAATACCTAGAAGAAGCAATTTGGATACCATCATCTTGGTGCCCACTGCTGTAGCATCTAGAGAAGCTGTTGAGGCACTCTGCTGCCCATGCTTCTCTCCTTGCTACAAAAGCCATTAATGTTTTTTATTCTGTATCTATCTGCTGTGTTCATTATTTGATGTAAAAGAGGCTTCAAAACCCTAAGTATTAGTGCCTAAGCAACTAGGAAAACAAGCTACCTGAATTGTAGCAGTGGCATCTTCCAGCAATTTTTGCTGTGGGGATAAGTGGTCCCCTTTTATCTGTTAAGCATATATGTTTATACTTTTTTTTTGAGAGCAGAGGAGGAAGTAGTAAATATAATCTTAATTTTGGACACATTTTCAAAAACAGGTTACCATAAATTGTGTTTTCCAAGAATATCTCACAGATTCTCTTAGTAAATTGAAAAAAACCAATTACATAAAATACTCCAGTAAAAAGTCCTTTAACATATTATAGTTATTCATTTATTTTTAATTAATTAAATGTAAAGTTTTAAACATACAAAACATAAAGTTTTAACTTGCAAAACATAAATTTAGAAGTTTATAACCCATTCAGAATTATAATTATGATTCTTCACTGGGTATCTTGAAAATAATTTAAATTCCTTCACAGGCAAATGTGCTGGAAATCAAAAGTAAAAGGTGATTGCTTTATGATCCACACCCTTAGCAAATGCATTTCACTAAGATTTTCTGCATAGCCCAGCAATGCACCATTTGGTCAACATTTAACAACCTTTGCAATAAAATTCTTATGTATCTGGTTATTCATCTGAAAACTTTAGCCTGATGAGCTGATCTGGATGTGCCATATAGAAGATGAGAGCTCACGAACTATAAATGTTAAACTTAGCTTTGTTTTATCCCATCTTTCCATCCTTCATCCAACTGGCAGGCCCAAGTGGTCCTTAAATACCTGTGAGAAGCTGCAAGCAAAGTTTGCCCACACTGGGCATTTATCCATTTGAGCTTTTTCCCCATGTGTCCCTGGTGCCTTTCTGCCTCTCACCTGACATTGGAACAGCATTTTTTGGCAGTGGTTATCAACCCAAAACCACCTGGCGCCCTCTGTTTTGCTCCATACCAGTGCACAGTAGCCCCCACAGCAGGTCATGGTGGGATGAAGGTGCTCAGGAGGCCGCATGAACAACAGGGCTGCAGCTGGGGGACTGCATGAGACCCTGCCAAAGACATGTGCTTCCACTGCAGCACAGAGAAGTGACCTTTCAAGCTGATCAGGGAGCTCTGGAGCACAAAGAAACCTGGACTACAAATTCATCCAGCACGGGCACATACCAGTGTACTGTGAAACAAGTCAAACATTGGCCGTGCTCTCCTAAGCAAGGCACAATGCTTGGTTGGAAGCTGAAGGCCAGAGGTATAACTTAATCTTCTAAATGACAACAGATCTATTCTTTAATAATTTCACTTACTATATTTCAGAGTATTTTGATAGTTACTAATATTTTAGCTCAGTTTCTGCTGTATGTCATATTGAAACTCAAACCCTTTACAAAGTGCTCTGAGCAGTATCTGTGAATTTGTGGCCATCAATGTCAGGACACTTACACATACTCCCCGCTGAAATAGCAGGAAAGTTAACTTCCAATTTACAACACAATGCAAAGACTCTCTGGTTTTTGTTACTTGGGTTTTTTTTAAGTTATTAGCCAATTCCTAAATGTGTTATCTACTGTTTGTTGTCTAGAAAGCAATTCACATCAATTCAGAAAATGTTCTTCTCTGCAATAAGCCACAGTTCCAAACAGAGCCTTGGTCACCTCTGTCCACCACACCCAGGGACTGCAGAAGAACAAAGCTTATCTTTGATGATATGTGAGTATATATGACTTTAAAATAAAGAAAACAATAGCATTTAAAGAGAGAAAAATATAATTTGTCCAACAGGAACTGAGACATTGCATGCAGTATTATAGTAATACTGTACATTGAGAAATGAATGAGAAATACTATATGAATTATAATTAATTTTTCATCATAAATTAGGTTTCTAAGCACAGAATAGTAGAATGCATAGAATCATGGAATCATAGTATGACATAGTATGATTTGAGTTTAAAGGTACCTTAGAGATCACTGAGTGCCAATTCACTCCTTGGGAAGGGCTGCCCCCAACTAGACCAGGTTGCTCAAAGCCCCGCTCAGCCTGTCCTGGAACACTTACAGTATGGGTAACTCCACAACTTCTCTAGGAAATCTATTGCCATACTTCACCTCACAGTAAAAAATTTCTTCCTAGCAGCTAAACCTACCATCTTTCAGTTTTGAGTCACTTCCACTTGTCCTGTCAAAAGCCCTTGTCAAAAGTCCCTGAGCATCAGGGAGCAGTGAGGAGTGGCTATTGCCTAAAGGACAGGGAGCCAAGAGCCAGGATGCAGATTGCAGCTGGCAGGGATCCAGTCCCACAACACCCAAGACAAGTGAGAGACCAAGCCTGAGGTTAGAGTCATCCCTGAGCCTTGGCAGCTGCTGCTGTCGTGGCTACTTCTGCTCAGCTAAAGGTATCACAAAGGCAGGGGGAACAGGAAGCAGCAAGGGTTAGCATGGGTGTCTGGAGGGATACCTGGCCCTCCCCACTTCCACTTCATTCTTCACATATCCCTTGCTCTTGCTGTCCTCCTCTTAAAATAATCTAAGCTTCTAACTGTCCTTATTTTTGGTAAATTAAAAAAGCTGGTTTGTCCCCAAGGTCATTTAGGACATAGTATTATTTAGTGAATATAGTGGTGAAACTGAAGGTTGAAATCCTAGTATCTAGAATTCCCAGATCCTTTTTGACTGGTATGGCCTGCACATACTGATATTTGGTTTTGGGTAGTGTAGAAGAGGTTCTGTTCAAGGTATGCCTCAAACTGCCTCAAAAGCTCTGAGCTGTGTGACATTGACATATTTTTCATATGTCCAGACATTCACCCTGACATCTCAAACTCCTTTATACCAAAGGAAACCCTGGGATAACAAACAACCTGGTTTCCTTAGGAACTGCTTTCTACCAAAATTGTGATTATTATTATTATTATTATTACTGTTGTTGTTATGCTTGTTCACACTATATGGTCTCAATGCTAACTAGCAAGACAGCAGCCTCTCATAAAAAGAAACCTTGTTTCCTACTATAAGGTATAAATTCCTGTGGACTTCAAAAGGATATGGTCAAGAAAAGAGGACTAGTGAGATTAATTTTTGTGTATATTCATGGCAGTCGTAAGCAGATGTAAGCTGAATAAATGGAATCAGTTTTTCCACCTCTTTTGGAGAAAACTCCCCTGTGTATACATCCTTATTCACCCTCTTTCTCTACCTCCCTCCATGTTTTTAACTCTTGGTATACTTTTTCAACAATCTCCATTGAGGAAACATGAAACTGTTTATAAGTACTACCTAACTCTTTGTATCTCTTAAAATCTCTGTCATCTATAATTTACTTGCAACTGCTCAATTTTTTCTGCAGTTTAAACAAATACATACAAGGCAGAAAAGTGTCAGAGTGTCTGATAAAAGTCAAATTTGGAGGACGTACTCATCTCTGGATTAGAAAAAACATAGAAACAGTTACAACAAAGCTATTGTGTCTTCATCTGATTTTCCCTCAAGCTGCCAACAAACAAACAGAAAAAAAGCAGGGGGGAATGGTTTGTTTTGTTTTTCCCCTAGGATATAGTCATAGGAGATCTGCTTTGGTCACCATCTCTATCATTTGAGGCTTTTATCACCAGCTTTCTCCATTAGTGTTACAAGTGATTCTTCTGGCAAGCATCTCCAATAAAACTGTTTCATCTTTTCAGAGAGAGACACAATTAAACTGTTCATGTGTAGTGCCTTCCATGTAGAATATCCCCAAGCAACTTGTAGACCACTAAAACAAAGTCTAAAAAGGCAAAAAAGATAAAACACAGATGCAAATATGTCCTAATTTGGCCTTAAAAGCCAGAAACAGTTAAATGCCAGTTGTGCTAGCTAGAGGAGGGAGCTTGTCAAGTACTACAGCTGTCATCCACAACTTGTAGCTGGGATACACCACCAAAATACCAGCTACACTGGATCTTCTTTCTGAAATTCCTGTGCAGGGGAGTCACTGAAATGTAGCAGATTAGACTGGCTGCAAATGTTAAATGTCAACAAATTTGACTCACATGTTAGAAGGATCAAATTAAATATGGCAGCCAGCGCCTTTCAAATGTGTATATCACCACACCAGAGGATTTGAAGGAATGCAATACAGTAGGTCTAAATTATGTAGTAATCCTAATGGCAGCATTTGTCCTAAATGATGCCTATGAAGTATTTCATCTCATAATCCATGAAGTTCTGAATTACTGTAATCCAGCCATGGCTTTAAGGTCTTAATTTTAATCAGACTCTAAAGTTTTAAAGAGACTAAATCCCTTGTATTTGATTTAAAACAACAACTAATTTTTTTGACCAGTCAGTGTCTCTTTACTGTATTCTCAATTTATTTTCTCCAGATCATTGACAACAGCTGTCACTAGCAATAAATTGGAGCACAAGTAGGTCAGTAAAAAGTATATCTTGCTTGGCAGAGTGCTGTATACACATACACTGCAGTATAACAGTAAATATAGCTAACAGTCTTCAAAAGACAGGCAAAAGTCTCCTTCCCCTGGTTTGCCATAGTTTGCTGGTGAATCTGAATATACTTAGAGGTACCCAGCATGCCACGTGTCAATGACATCAATGCCGTATCCAGTAGTAATTTTTAGTAAGATTTCCTGGATTTTTGGTGACTTCTGACTCCATGAAGAGAACATTTTCAAGGCTACATAATAATGCTTCAAGGCATATTGAGTCCTTCTGTGATTTCACTGAATAACAGAATTCCCAATAACTGCATTTAGGAACAAAGTCTGTTGTCCTTGAAGTGCTAGGCATAGACATCCTGTGGGTGCCCAAGGGCACCCTCAAAATACTGCTTATGTGGTACATAAAGAAATAGCAGAGTGTACCCAGCTTCCCATCTTTCCTTATAACTAAATCAGAACATGCTCCTTGAGATTATTTTTTTACTTGAATTTTGAGTTATAATTTCAAACTTGGAGTGTTCTTTTTCTTCACTTACATTTATTTTTCTTCTTTTCTTGCCTTATAGGATCAAGGTAATACATCTTATACAGCATTTTTTATAAGTTCATATTTTGTTGAATGTCTCTTCCACCTCTATGGGTTTAGGTGCTACAGACACCCATCAGCTATACATTGTCCAAGGGACATACTCTGTAGTGAGATAGAATTCTCGTGTTTATTTGCCAAACAGTAAACCACATACCCAGAAAATATTCACCTGTAAAGGTGTTACATATAGAGCTTATGAAAATAACTCCCTGGCACATCTCTTTGTTTTGACTTGAACTCCAAGTGTCTCATTTTCAGTCTTCTCTTCCTTGTTATTCGTCCTTAAAGTGGAAAGAAAGAGCTCTTAGGTTGTGACTCATACATCTGGAAGTGATCTTACTTGAATTGTTCAAAATGCCTTAAGGATTCCTGAAGTATTTAGAGATACTTTTGTAGTGTTGAACACATCCTGAGGAGCACAGTTCAGGAATAAAGAGTGGCTCCTCTTTCTTCTCATCAGCAATCTAGAAAATAACTAGTCAGACCAGCACCTATGACACTACGTTCCTCACAAATTCATATGCCTACTGTGGACTGCTCTGAGTTTCTTGGCTTTAGGGGATTTCAAGACTTGGTCTGACCCTCCCAGTCTTCCTCTTCTTCCCTTCTTACTCATGGCACTGAATTTCTCACATGTGTGCTGACAATGAGAAAATAACATTAGACATGCCAGACACTGCCTCCCATGATTAGCTAATTTAGCTGCCTGCTCTCTGCAAGACCACAGGTCACCTTTAAAGGGACACTTTATGAGGGCTTGTTTTGGTAGGAAACTGATGCTTCATCAGCTCTAGCCAGAGATTTTCAGGGTATAGAATTTTTAGTCCCTATCATCAAATGAAAGCCAGAGCTGTGGACCTCTGTTGAACTTAGCGGCATACATGTCCCTCCTCTGCTCCTGTAGGCAAGTGCTTCAGCAGGCTGATGTTCATATGATTAAACTGTCTTCACTCCCCAAAACAAACCACATTCACTGTCTCCTGAGAACAGTCCCTAGCCCATGCTGTCCCCAAGCTGTGCCCAGGCATTGTCTGAGCTCAAAACTATGCCAGGGAGAATATTAGCAATTACACAGCATGGATGATCAAATGATAAAGCTGATATCCTTGCCCTCCTTATTTCACTTGCACAGGCAGAGCCAAGGAATGAATGGTTCTTTTGACAGACTCGAGTCTGAAATAGTCTCTGAATATTTTGCTACTTATGAAAGAGAATTTGTTTGTATCAATTAATTTTAATGTAGCTTTTTCGAACTCTACAGATTGACTAGAAAATAAATTCAGTCCACTGTAAATCGTAACAGTAAGCAAGGTAAGGGTCTTCTAATCAGGCTCAGCAAACACTCCTCCAGGTTCCAGAAGCAGAACTGAGTTTCACAGATGGAAGAGAACAGTCTCTTCCACTGGTCTCTCCCAGTCTTTCCTCACCTCTGCATGGTGAGCCATAAGCAGATGTCTGCAGTGCATAACGAAGACAGTCCAAACCCTGCAGCTCTTTGTGTAGTCAAAGTCTCACTGAATATGAGGAAGTCTCATCTAACTTCCCATTGTTTTGCTGTTCTACCACATCTCTGGTTCTTGTCAGAGCTTGTTTTCCTTAGGTTTTGTTTCTCTACTAATATCTACAAGTCCTTTGCAGTGTAACTGGGGGTTTGTCTGCTTGTGCTGGATCACAGAATGGTGTGGGTTTTCATCATGCTCAATTCCAGGATTCATGGATGGGATGTGGAAAAGGTAGTCTAATGCCTCTGTCTGAGGTTTAATTCCCAAGACAGCTTTGCTGTCCTTGTGGCAGTGGAAAATAACTACATACATTTGAAGAATGGGCTTCGAGTCCATTTTTAACAATATAGTTACCCAGAAGTTTCCCTTTTAGACTGAAATTGCCCTAGGGTGCAAAGGCTGTGATTCCTCAAGGATGTATTAGAGCTCTCCTGATCATTCCTTCAACATATAAAGGATATTTTCATCTTTCAGTGATGACAAACTACACTGGCAATAATCATAATCTCTTTAGAGAATCACAGGTAAACCATTCAAACTGATTTTTACCCTGAGAATACCCTGTTCATTTTGAGAACCAGCAACAAGAAGAGGGGCTGTGATAATTTAACACACATGAGGAACATCAATCCCCAAAATCCTTATCAGATGTCTTCCTGGTCTTTAGTGTCTGGTTATGATTTCTTTCAAATCCCGTGAGTACTGAAGTGTCTCAGACAGGCTACACAGGACAGGATCCTTGGATGGGGTCTTTGTTCCAGGATCACCTGCTTCTTTCAGTGTAGACACCCCATTCAGTGACTCAGGCTTCACATGTACTCTCACACAACAGTTTCACCCACACCTTGTCTTCTCCCTCATCAGAGCTGGAAACATCAGGTGGACCCTCTCCCAGAAATGTCTTTCTGCCTTTGCTTTACAGATGCTTCTTGTGAATTCAAGGTGTGGCATTTTAAAACAAAATAGATCTGGACTGCTGTGGTACTGCCCTGTCTCTGTAGGACTGATCATAAAGGCCTTCACTCCAACTGCAATTAGCTTCAACCAGAACATCTATTTAACATACACGGAAAGAGACAAAATTGTAGTTTATCTGCAAGCAAACAGTGTTTTCTACCTCTACTTTTAAAACAGGAAAGTTTATTCAAGTCCCTATTGTGAATATTTGTTTCATTCCTCTCTGTTCACTTGTACACTTTGCCCTTGTGTGTTTCAGTCTAGATATTGATTTCACATGGAAATCTTTAAGTCATGAATCTGGGTCACGCACAGGAATTTGTAGTAGATTTTGACTCTTTCTCATGTTCTCCTGTATTTCGCTACACTGACATAGTTAGTCAGGGGGATTTTGCATTTTTGCCAAAATAGGAGTCCCCACTCACTTTTATCCTTCTGCATTTTATTTCCATTAGATGCCAGGCTTTAATTTTGCCTGCTATTTTTTGCAACAGTAACTCCCTCTCTAGGTATCTGTACTATTCATCTATTCATCTTATCTAAGCTATTGACCTTGTTATACTAAACCCAACAAGATAGTAGTTGTGTAGTTGTGTGATTGGGTAAATTTTTCTCACATTTTGGACCAACTCCAATCAGATCCTTTGTTCCTATCTTTCTGAAATGCCTACAGTACTATATTTAAATGGCTCAAGATTTATCTCCTGGCCCTCTCCACTTGCATGCTCCTCTGCTGAACTTCCAGGCTTGCTGGGTCTGCCAGAATGACCATGAGACTTCCATAGAGCTGGGTGCCCAATTTGGCAGTGCCGTGGGCTCTCCCTCAGCCTATGTGCCACTATGTGTGCCATGCCTCAGACACAGCAGTGCCACATCCCATAAAACAGCATTTATTTCAAGTGGTAGAATGGGCAGGAGGCTATGATCCATCAGGGGAGGGCACTATTTTGTATAGTAGCACCTGCTGAGCTTTGTCATTCACCCAAAGATGAACACCCTTATTTATGACCCAGCATGTCAAACAAGCTCCTGACACATCCTGTTACAACAGCAAATAGGCTGTGTACACCTGCCTTTCATGTTATGTGGTTTTCCTGCTCTTAAAGGATTTTCTTCTTCTCCTAGACAGAAAGTTCAGGGCATACTGGCACAGCTTCAAAACTGCTCGTGAGTTCACTCTGGCTAGCTAATTTCTTCTGATTTGCCCCTAGCTCTGATCATATTTTAAAGTTGCTCATTTTGCTGCTCTACTCCTTTCCAACACATTCATTTTTTAGGGTTTAGATTACTAAAGTTGTGAAACTGCTCCTATATTTAGAATGATGATTTAAGCTGCTTTCACTATATGCAATTGTTGTACACTGAGGAAGCACTAGCTTGTTTTTTTTACAACACTTCAGCAGTATTATCTCTGAAGGGTATTAAAATATGCACTTGGCTGCATTTATGATGTTTAATTGAACTTTTATTAGGTTTTTTTAATGTATCCTCATAAAGCACCATACAACAGTAAGAAATAATGTACAAGTGGTAGATTATGTAAATGAAGCAGAAAATGCTATAGTTTAGTATTTAGTTCATATAAAATATAAAAATTAGATGAAAAATGTGGTTTTGAATGCAGTATAATTAAAATTGTATATTGGAGTCTAAGCTACACCATGCTCTGTAAATACCAGTGGCTCTCCTGACTTCCAATGAGATTTTGCAGAGGATGCTGATAAATTACTATACAAAGTAAGGCTTTTATTGATTCACTTTGTTTGATTCTCTTCCCATTTTTTTATTGCATGAGTTTACACTTTTGCAATTATCCACTAAACTGGAGTAAATTAAATTCAGAGGAGGCAACAGAAGACAAAGGTGGCAGAGATGCACTGTAATGGCACAGAGCTAAATAGGATGAGAGAAACATACACAGACAGGCATTCACCTGGGTAGTGGTGACACCACTCTTAGGAGCTCAACAGACTGGAAATTCTGAAAGGCTGCTTCTGGCAGAGGAGTAATTCCAATGCCTGCAGCCATCTCACCTCACGCTGGGATCCCGCGCAACATAACAAGCAATGGATACGCTGCCCTTCCTGCTGGTTTTCAACAAGCTCCCAGGGAAAGCGGTGCCAAGGCGAGTGAGAGAAGTACTGGACAGTAGTGGATTGTTTGATAAATTTCATCCTGGATTCAGCCACAGCCATGCTACTGAGGCTGCCCTTGTCAAAGTCATAAATGGTTTGAATGCCACTGCTGAAAAGGAAGCCTGGCCTTGTTTGTACTATCAGATCTAGCCGTGGGGGGGTTGTTCTGTAAAAGGCTGGATTCTGTTGCAGTGCCTAGGTGACTGCCTAGTGTTGACTGAGAATGCGTTGAAATCGTTCCAGCGGTACTTGATTGCTTTCCCCAATCAACAGAGTAGGGTAAATTCTCCTCGAGAGCAGCCAGTTTCACATAATGACACTTGATCCCAGGGAGAATTCACCAGCAGCCTGACTTAGCTGGCTCTAATGCTCTACGCTCTTTCTCTTGCCATTCAGAGAGATATATGAGATGCATTACAGCAGTGTATTAGAACTCCTTTTTGGCTTTGTTGAAGAGGACTATATTTCTAAAAGTACCAACAATCAGATATTCACAAACGAAAGACTTTCTTGTGCAGTTTAATAGAGATAAAACATTTGTTTCTACCTGTTAATTTGAAGTCAGACTTCTTTTTAATTTTTTTTTAACGAGAGGTCTGAATTCTGTTTGTAAATCTGGAGTGAAAGTGCTGATGCCAATAGATTCATATAGTTGTAACTAAAGAGGAGAATGTGACCCAATTGTCTGAAAACCAGAAGTCACTGAATAAGTTCCCTTGCAACTTCAGTTTACATTCATGACCAGTAAACATAGAGTCTCCAGTGCTGCTTCTGCTACTCACAGGCACTCCAGTTCTACCAGTAGCCTGGTACCAGAATTTTTTTTTATTCTCTTGGTTCTCTGGCTGTGGCAAGGATGCGGTCTGCACGTGGGTTGAAATTTTTTTCTGTTCTCTCATTTCTCCGGCTATAGCAAGGCTGTGATCTGCAGGGGGATTGCAAAGTTGAGACCAAAGACCTAAAAAAGGTTTTAGCCACAGATCTTTCTGAATCTCATCAGTGGGAAAACACACTTACTTTTCCTCAAGATGCCTCTCATCAATAACATATAGTATCTGAAATTAGCATCCAGTGAGATTACCTCTAAAATCTCCAGTCTGAGATTATCACCAACATAACTAAATAGGTCAAGCTGCAGAGGAGATTTGCAGGGACCTTCATGTTTGTAGCAGGCATGGGTTCTTGGTCACTATAACTTCAGAATCTTTAAAATCAGAATATGGCTAACAACTTTCATAGATAAAAAATATGCAGTATGCAAAAGAGCAATCCAGAATAATTAATTTGTGCATCAATTTTCTCATGTGTCTGCATATGTCCATGAGCTCGGGCTGCCTCTTATCTTCAAGGAGCCCATAAAAGAGAGTGTTTTTCTTTTTTTTTACTTCATGACATAATAATTTAAACTAGCATCCTGAATGTAAAAAGACAGATTATGTTCATGAGCAGTGAGAAGCTAAACAAAACTGAACTTGAAACCCCTTTAACTCTCATAAAAAAAAAAAACCAGTAAATAATTAAATTAAGCACT
Source organism: Melospiza georgiana (assembly GCF_028018845.1). Taxonomy (NCBI): domain Eukaryota; kingdom Metazoa; phylum Chordata; class Aves; order Passeriformes; family Passerellidae; genus Melospiza; species Melospiza georgiana. The sequence goes on from NC_080431.1 coordinate 22,937,121, forward strand.
CCTTTTTGTTACTAAAATGAAACAAAAACATACATTGAATCTATTGGACATTTCAGCTTCCCATTTGCACCTAACATGCACATCAGTTATCTGCGTAGAAAGGTCATTAACATGGAGCAATAAATTGAAGAATAGTATTTCATAGGTGGCATAAAGATATCAGAATTTGACTTGGCATGTTTATTAACAATACTGAACAAGTTCTGTTTAGGAAGCTAATAAAAATTATACCCTATCCATTTTTTCCCAATGCATCTTAATTTCTGCTAGGCATGTCCTGATTTTTAAATCAATCTTATATTTTTCCTATGGAAATACCTAAATGTTCACATGGAGAATATATTTATGCTTTGCTTTAAAATGGCATTTTAATAGCTTCTTTTTTTATATTAGATTTTGCAAGTAGCTTGGTACAAACCAATGATTTCAGTTTCTGTGTTATGCTTAACCATCCCATAGCAGGGCCCTCAATGCAAGTCTCCTTGGTTCAGGATCTCCTGCTAATAATACCTTCATTGCTAATCATAACTCAGGAGAATAAATCCTGCTGCAAGTTGAAAGCCATTTTACAATTAACGTATAAATAAGTCGACCATAATTACATTGTGTTATCTCACTTTGTTTTTACAGCCTCTTACCATGTTTCAGACGAGAAAATTAGGCATGTAGTGCTGGGTGACAAACAGGAGGGAATATTTGAGAGGATGTATTTCAATGGCCTGAGTTTGACAGGCTCATATAAAAGTTCATCACTTTCATCATTTCAGAGAGATGAGACTTGGTTTGTTGATTTGTTCTACTTGGCTTTGCTTTTTGCTCTTCATAGTAAACCACCTTCCCTAGGTCATTGCACAAGACAAAGAGAGACAGAACTTAACATTTTTTTAAGAATTCTTTCAGTGTTTCTGAAAGCATAGCTATTTTTCTGCATCAAGCTAAGACTGTTTCAATGTGTAATATTTTATAATAGACCAAGACCAGTTTCAGATGGTTCTTCTTATTAAGAATGTCTTCTGGGGCATAGTATTTGCATTGGCAGTAGATTATGAGATACTAGGACACAAACCTGTCTAGTCCCCTTTCTGACCTAGCTGGTAGAGTAAGCTGGGGTGAAATTTCACTCTGCAGAGAATAGTATTTAACAGAAAGTTGGAACAAAGGAACTGCTTTTCATATCTACAAGGTTTTTAGGACAGAAATCATTCTAAATTAGCCAGACTTTGAATTTCATTTCTATCTAGTTATATTTAGCGTTTCTTCTCTTCAAAATAAGGTTGAGTAACTTCCTCTGATGCAATAAAATGTCCTTAAAACCATGTGCACATAAATAGAAGGAAACAGACTGAGTAAATCTACTGTTCAAATAGCCTTATGTTCTTGAGGAGGTTATACAGCTCCCCTCTTCTGTCAAGAGGTTCCTCATGCTCCCACTTACCTCAGTTATGGATCTGAGCATGTTTTTACTGCTATGAGCACAAATGTTTTACTCATCCATCCCACTTCACTTTTTAGATCTGCATCTTCTCTGACTTACACAAAACATTTTGTTGAATACATGTGCTCAGAAATCCCAATTTCAAGGGAAAAAATTTAGGAATATGAATTTTTTGGGCTGGGATAGTCTCAAGGCCATTTCTGCCTCTCACCCCTCACCTCCAAGAGGGAAGTTGGGGTTGCACAAGGAGTTGGGAGGGGACACAGCTGGGACAGCTGACCCCTGCTGACCACACCATGGTGTCATGCTTGGCATATAAAGCTGAGAGAAGAAAAAGAAGGGGTGAATATTTGGAATGGTGGCATTTATCTGCCCAAGTTACTGTTTATCACATTGAAACCCTTCTTTCCATGCAGTGGCTAAACACCTGCCTGCCCTTGGGAAGAAGATGATTTCCTTGTTCTCCTTTGCTTTATCTGTTAGTCTGTCTTTATCTATATGTGCAAGATTTCTTACTTTACTCTTGCATGCTTTTACTCTCCTGATTCTCTCCCCCATCCCGCAGAAGTGAGTGAGTGAGTGAGTGAGTGAGTGAGTGAGTGAGTGAGTGAGTGAGTGAGTGAGTGAGTGAGTGGAGCTGAGCTGCCTATTGGAGTTAACATACAACAGATTGCTGAGTGGCAATAATAACATATTGTTTACAACACCAAGCTCTTAAAAGCATGAGCAGTAAAAACATCAGAATTCAAACTCCAAATACTTGGGAAAATCTCATTTTGTTGAGATGAGGACAAAGGAATGATACTCTAGTCAATATTAAGAAAACTATTTTGCAAGTCAAAACTTTCCTCCCTGAGAGAGACAAGGATGTAGTAACCACAATATAAGCTGAGAAGAACCAGGGCATATTTTAGCTTAGTAGAGAAAGAAGGTCAGCTCCCATGTACATGAGACAGGAAGAATCTGCAGGGTCAGGAAATGTGAAGACTTTTATGAGAGGCAATGACTGAAGATGCAAGGCTATGGTCTGAAATGACACAGCAAACAGCACTGTGGCTGCTCTCCACAGTGACTTATAAAGGTGCCATAGGGAGAACTTGTGGGAGGAGATGAAGAAATTAGCTTCAGCCATGAGGAGCTCACTGACGGGGCGACACAGAGACATCAGTTTGTTTCCATTTTGAATGACAGTGGATAAATCTGGTTACAAATGCACTTGTGAATTTGAGGACAGAAACAGAAGCTGAATTTGTGCCTTGCAGTCAGTGGGTCAGATAGGTTAAGGAAGGGATGGAATCTCCCAGGTGTGTTTGAGGAGAAATCAGTGGAGAAATTGGCATGAGGAATGCCAGTGGAATTGCAGCAGGTGGCTCAGCACTGTGTCAGAGATGAACTCCAGGAAGCAAAAGTAAACAGTACTCAGCATGCTTACAGATAAGAGGGACAAGAGTGAGATGTAGCTGTGGAGGCAAGCAGGTTCAGTGTGTGTTTTCAGAGTGGAGAGATTAAACACACACTTGTTTTGAGAGGAGGGAGAAGCCAAGGCAAATAACAATGTACATAGAGGACTAGAAAAAGAGGCAAGCAAGCACCAGGGAGAGGAGAAGACAGAATGTCTTGTTCTGCTTAACGCCTGTATCCATTTTGCAGATCAGAACTGCACTAATTTGGGAAGCAGTTTATATAATCCATAAAAATGCATTTTATTAGCCTTTCTTTACTTGAATCACTGACTTCTAAAGAATGAGAACAGCCATAAATGCTATTGTCTCCACAGGCAGCAATTTGAAAATAGAAGATGCATGGTTACACGATGAGTGTATTTTCTTCATAAAAAATGTTTGCAAATCAGGTTTCAAATAAGGGAAAAACAACCTTAAAATATTCTGCACTTCAGAAAATAATAAAATGTCTTCTTATTTTCCCCTGGTAGACCACGCAATGCAGATTACTTTATGCAGGAAGCTAAACGGAAGAAGCATAAAGCAGATGCAATGGTGAGAACATTTTCTTTCCAGTTACATTGCTCCAAATAATTTTTGTAATGCAGTTTCTTCATCAGTGCAGTATTCCTGGGGTAATTATAAAATCTATTATAAGGATGGCTAGGCTTGTTAAATTAAGAAATGTTTATATAATCAAATGTTCATAGACCAATAAACTATGACTTAACAAATAATGACTTACTGAGATAAAGGCCTGGATAAATAAAACTTTCCATTTATCCCTTTGCTTTAATTAGTAACTATAGTAATGGAGGCTGCATAAAGGATCCACATACCTATCATCTCAGTTTAACTAGCTGGCTAGGTCCTATAATTGCATCTCACTCCAAATTTGGTCTGGTAGCTGAGGTATTTGCACTTTTTTTTAAAGAGCTTTGGCTTTTCAGTGCCAAAAGAATCCTGGTTTCATGGCAGATGTTTCCCAACATAATCACACAAAGAATTTTTGTAACCCTAGAGGAACACCTAGCACACAAAGTACTGTTGCAACAAATAGATTCTTCACCCTGGCTTTGACCTGTCTAAAAATGTAGCCAGAAAGAAAAAGGGGAATCTGAGGTTATACAGAGCACTAAAGAGATGCTTGTCTTTCCAAACAAATGGGCGCAACAAAATATGCAATGCTGCAGCAGAGCTCTGCTTAGCTGTCCCTCAGTTCTCTCCAAGGCTGTGTTTGTCCAGTGCCACAGATGAGCCAGCACAACATGAGGTCTTTGGGATGGCAGTATATGGGGTGGGACCCTGCATTAGGGTGGCTGCGTTGCAGGTGGGGGTAACTGCTTTCCTGTCTTGCTCTGTCAGACAGACCCTTTGCTCTCATACCATCAGGAAAGACGAAAGGTTTTTCTCAGCTGTGCAGAATGTAGAAAAGCCAAGGAAGCAGAGGCAGGTCCTTAATTTAGAACACTAACACCGAGTTTTACACTCTACCTGAGTTTATTAGCACAAATTTTTGTGGTTTATTCAGTTCCATATTACCCTAAAGTGAGTCTTAAAATCAGAAAATATTGTGGAGAAGTACAAATGGTGCATTTTAGTGTGTTGCTTTAAACAGAATGGAAAGGATCACTTAATATGCAAAGGAAATTATTAGCCTGGAGAGAAATGTTTTTATGGTAGACTCCCAGAAAGTGGAGTTGCCAGCATTATTCTCTGCTGTGCCACAAGTTTGCTGCATGAAAGTCACCTAGGCACGATTTGAATAGCTTTCTGTCAGTATCAGGTGGTTGAAATATCCTCCACGTTCAGCTTCCCTACACAGTGGACCAGCACCTTACTTACAACTTTAAACAGCCCTTTGCACGTGCTTCCTCTCCCTCCCTGGCTGTGCAGGCATCCTGGGGAAAATGCCATATTGCCAAAGTGCCTCCAGGCACTTTGAATCACCTTGCTGGGCTCGACACCTCCTACTTTGGCACTGCATACCTGACACAGGCACTCACAGTGAGCAGCTTGAAAATTACTCTAAGTCTCTCTGCTCCTCAGTCCCCCATCTGTGAAATTGGGATAATAGCACTTCCACCCGCACCGGAGCATCAGGGGGAGAAATATAATAAAAAGTTTGTGAAGTTCTCTGGTATGATCGCAGTGGGAGTCATATAAGAACCTAAAATAGGTTGAAGCTAGTGTGCCATTCCAAAGTTACTATTTAAAATCTTTATCCCTTGGAAAAGAATAAGGTCCATTAACCTTTCACTGCGTGCATCAGATTTCAACCAAATGCATCCAGTCCATTAATGGGCTTTATGTACCGCAGGAGTTCTGACTGAAGGAGAGAGAAGTCAGGACAGAGAGGTATTAGTATGATTCATCTCTCTCTTCCCTTCAAAAATGGAATTCTGAGGGCAGATAAGTGGCATGTAAGTGTACACATATGAACATTAGATGCATGTTTGCATATGCAGTGTTACTGAGGACAGGCACATATATGCACATTAGTGCACAAATACACACACAAAGTACCAAAAATAGGAGAAGAAACAGGGCAAGGAAGGAGGATGGCAGAAGATGCTGAGGGAGCAGAGCAGTCCCTGAAAGAGGAGGAGGATATAGAAAGCAAATTCCTGACAAGAGGAGAACAATGCTGAAAATGGTAGGGATAAAGAAGACAGGAGAACAGAGATGAGCCTTTGTATAAGAGTTAGTAGTCAAAGTATTTAATTCTCCTGTCTTAGTTATGATATCTGTTACCGTTCTTTGTTGAGTAATAAAAAACTACACTTGCAAAGATGTGTGAAACCCTTTTTAATGAAAGATGAAAGCTGAAACAAAAGGCAGAATGAGTTTGTGGAATTTCCAGCACTGGAAGAGCTTTAACAAACACAGTTGGGAATGTCCTAGGCACAGCTGACCCTTCTTTGGACACAAGAGTGTGGAACAAATAATATCTCGGAGCCTCTGCTAGCTCTATTTTCTGTATCTTATGGTTTTCACTGATGCACAGAGTTTAATGGGTATTAGCTTTCTCACAGGAAAAATAGTGCAGCTGAAGATATATCAACTTGTGTCAAGTTTACAGTACTTGTCGAGAAAGTCCCATCAAATGTAACAATATCTTGATGATTATGCTACATCTCTGTGACCTTATTTTTTTCTCTCTAGGTGGAGAAGTTTGGAAAGGCACTGAATTATGCAGAAGCAGCACTATCGTTTATTGAGTGTGGAAATGCAATGGAACAAGGCCCAATGGAATCCAAATCCCCTTACACCATGTATTCAGAGACAGTTGAACTCATCAGGTAGGAAAGGAAGGCGATGACCCCAGGGGTTACTCTGTGCAAACATGATCATCTGCATTATCACCTATTTGCGTACATGCAGTAAAAGGGTAGAAGTGAACTCCTTACAAGGGCCTGGTTATTCATATGTAATGTATATGTTTTATCTGTGGTTTCTTTGGAAATTAAATCAAGTAACTGTCAAGAATGAAAAAAAAAAAAAAAAAAAAAAAAAGAAACAAACAAAAACACGAACAAAAAACCCTAGAGGTTTTCCTATTACTTGAGTTGCAAATTACTTCAAGAGTTTCATGATATAAATCCTGAACTACTCAGTGAAAGAAACCAGTAACCCATAATAACAAAACATTTTCATGGAGTGGTAACTTGAAAAATATTGCAACACATGTAAGATTGCTGTTTAAAGATTACCTGAAGGAAGATGTGAATAATGATAGAAAAATGGACACTAAGTCCGTTTGATATGTGTGCTCTAATGTAGTCAGTGAAGTCAGAAGCACAGCTCACCTCAGAGCCACCCCTACCTTTAGTCACCTTCATGGCTCTCCAAACAGGGCAGTCTAGAATTCAGTGCCATCCACAGTCCCTCTGAAGTATATCTCTTAAGTCCTTTAGTCCATTATAGCTGGTACTTAACATTATTGGCAGTGTCATTGCTAGAGAAAACAAAGGTTAGAACCATTGCAGCAGCTGAGGGACTCTGCAAGAGAATGACCCCAGACACACTAGTGGAGACATCTGCACTGACAGTGACCATGGTATCATTCCTCAGGACACTCAACCATGCAGTTCCATCCAGTCAGGATTAAGCTCATAGGAAATAATACATTTTCATTTTTAATCATATCCATAATGAGTCAGAGCTTCTAAAACAAAAGCATTCTTTTGGACTTAGTGTTGATGTGAAGATTTTCTCGCATGTTAATAATTCCACTGGCATTTTGTTCCACTTAAGGCTGTCTTCTCATGCATTTCAGTGGATTGAGGCCAGCTTTCTGACTGGAAAGCTATTGAAAAAAAATCAAATACTTCTTTTTCTGTAAGAGAATTGTACATTCCATCTCTGCAATTTTTCCTTCCTTTTTTTTCCCATCTCTGTAATTCCTCCCTTCTTTTTTTTTTTTTTTTTTTTTTTTTTCCCAAAAGGCAGAAAGCTCTTTCTTTGTCTGCCCTGTCTTTTCTCATGGTAGTAAATATATGGTCCTAACTCTGGAAATGAATTTTGCTTGCAGATGCATAGCTTTCAATAATGTGTATAGCTGTGGCCGTGTTGTAATGTGAATTGCTGTTGATCTCGCTGCAACTCAGAAAAATAAGTGGTTTGCTAGGTATGCCTGTAGAAGCAAAATTTTCATACTGAATCTTTGCACAGATATCAGAATTAGAGTTTGAAAGCAAAGGTAAGAAAAAATCACAAGCAGCTAATTATGGGGAACAGGTATTTTTCTGGAAGTGAGCCCAGAAGCGCTGTGTGTTGTTCTAACCTTGTCTGTTGTTCAGGTATTCAGCTGGAAGCTGAGATTTCCAGAAACCAATTTGTGTTTGCATAGCACATGAAACACCAGTGCTACCTCTGTGGATCTTTAATATTTATAGAGTTTGAATGTAATGTCATGTGAGCAAAAATAGCTCTGAGCCACATGTTCCCCCTCTGCCATGCTGTGCTCGGAGGAGCAAATCTGGGTAGACACACTCAGAACTGGCAGGGTGAGGTCAGCACCAGCTTCCAGGCAGGCTGTCTGCCTTCAAAAGCTCCAAAGCCCTTTCTGCATGAACTCTGTGTGACTGGGTCTCTGCAGCAGCAGAGGTTATTTTGGTAGGACAGTGTCACCTCGCCAGCTAGGCTCCCCTCTGGACTGATGGATGATCAAGGGGGTTCACGGCTGTTTAAAGAGTGCACGGATGCACTGCTAATGACGAAACAGCTCTGAAACACAACCAGGAAAAACACATGTATGGCTGGTAACTTGAACAAATATGTATAAAGGGGCAGAGCAAACTACATTGGCCAGCATAGCTCTCTGATCAGTAATACAAAGCTGTCTCAGTTAACTCACATTGGCTTTTTTCTTCTTGCTTAAGGTATGCAGTGAGACTAAAAACCCACTCAGGCCCCAACGCCACACCAGAAGACAAACAGCTGGCAGCATTATGGTTAGTAGATCAAGCTTTCCTCAAAAGGCTTCTTTTCTCCAGTGAGCCAGTTCTTGAAAATCAGATGTTGGATGCAGCCAGATAGAATTATGTTCTCTATTGAAATTAAGAGAATCCTTTCTTCTCTGGGAAGGTCCAGCCCTTGTATCACTGTACCAAGTCTGCATTCTGTCTCTGTAAATAAGCAATTCATACGTATTTATTGATTGTGACAGTTTGGCTATGGTACGTCAGTGTAATTAATTTTTAAATGCCTGATGGTTTGTTGTTTTTATGAGTGATGTACTTTTGTACCAACAGCTCGGTAAGTTCTTCTGTGGCTGACATTTTAGGCTCAGTAATCATAAATTTTATTTATATTATATGAAGGGCAATATGATGATGGGGATAATTAAGCCTCTTGGATTATCTATTAAATTGAGATTTCTAAACATATATGTAACACCTTAGATTCTACAGGACAGTTTCTGATTGCTAGTAAAATACTATAATGTTATTAAAATCAATTTTTAATTTAATATCATTGTAGTTAATACATAAAATACCTATTACATGGTTACTGAGTCTCAGTAAGTGGACATTTACAATCAGCAAGTGTGTTTTTAACATCTATTAACCATCTGTTAAAAACCCAAATTAAATGCATCTTTGGCTTCCATAAAGAAGGAGTCCTAATTAATCATTTGTATAAAAAGGAACAAAATATTCAGAGATGCTTTTTTTTTTTTTTAATGCCCTTTCTCTGTCACTGGTTTTCTGTTCCATGGGGAGGCCCACAGCATGCATTAAGTGGCGATTGCTTTAAAAATGCTTAGGTGGGAAAATGACTCAAGAACGGTTAAAAAAGGACATATAAAGCCACATTACAAAGGCTTGCTGAGAACTGCCGGAGCGCTTCGGTGCGTGCGGAGGCACATCCAAATTCAGGGAGCCGCTGCATCTGTTCCAGCAGGAGAAAGGTCAGCGCGAGGGAAAGCAGACGGAGCCTTCTCCGGGCGATGAATGGCAATCTTAACTCACCGTCTGCCAGCCAGCAGATGAGCTGACACCATTTGCATATGTGCTGTACCTGTGAAGGTGACAGAGGGAGAGCGATGGGGGCGGCTGCCAGCCCGCGCTCCCGCCCGCCTCTCCCGGGGAGACACTGCCCTCCAGCGGCCGCGGCCGGGACTGCGCTCCGCACTGAGCCCGGCTGCCCCCGCAGCCCTGCCTGGCATGGCCTGATTCAATGTCCGATTTCCAGGCGTTCGCTGAGGTGTGGGCAGCCCTTGGCCGCGGGGAGATGGAGAGCACTCTGCACGTTCACACTCAAGGCACCTTCTGGTGCTCCGGTTTGGCTCCTACACTAAATAGTGCTTTTAAAAACGAGGCCTCTGCTGCCAAAGGAAAAGCAAATCGCACAGGGTTTTTGCTTCAAAAGCAGCACAACTGTGGGGCACTTTCACACTTGCCCTAGTTTTCACACTTTTTCAATCTAAAAACCTTGCTGAGAAGAGGTGGTGGTGATTCTCAATTCAGAAAATAGACAGGTACACCTAAAGCCACTAGCAAAGAGAAGTGTATGCGTCCTGAATACTGACTACTGTGGTACATAACTATAGTCAATAGCCATTACTCTTATTTAATTATGTAGCTTTAAAGGTGTGTGGCACTCTGCAGACTAAAAAGGAGCACAGGGGCAGACAGTACCAGTACAGCACGTTGAGTTTTTCAACACACTGCTGATTTCCTTTGCAGAAAAAGTCAGGCAACTGGCCTGGGAATTGCCTCCAGGCTCCAACACAATCTCTGTTCTGGTTTCCTACAGAGAAGGTCGGCCACTGAAATCTGTGCCAGATCCAAGGTTTCTCTTTATCCCAGCCATCTCCAGCTGCTGGAAGAGACCACTGGGTGTATACAGAATACATCCACTGTTACTCGAGTTCACTATATCCAGGGTATTGCAATAAAGTCCCAAGATAAGATATCTCAAAAAGCTGTTTATGCATTTGCAAGTAAAAATACAAAAAAAAAGGTGTATGTTGAGTTTCAGGATGTCTCTTTTCATGGGATAGGCTTTTGATCAAGTGTGCAGACTTGAAGCCAGAATGAAGGCCTGGGAGCCCAGACCCTTCTGAGTATGGTTTGTTTAGTACCTCACTGGTAGCATTTGTCAGCATGACCTGCCCTGGCTGTAGTACCTAGCTCTGCTCATGAACCCAGGGCAAAGTGTGAAGTACTGCCAACAAATGGTGATAAAAACTGTAAGCAAGGTGCTGTCAGCCTTCCACTCTCTATTAGTTTGAGGATTTAAGATACTCAGTGGGATTTCTGTTCACCCTGTACTTTCTGCTCTCCCTTATATTCCAGTTACCGCTGCCTGGCCCTTCTGTACTGGAGGATGTTCCGGCTCAAGAGAGACCATGCAGTCAAGTATTCAAAAGCGCTTATTGAGTATTTCAAGGTATATTTTTTATGGCATGTTTGTAGATCAATGTTTTTACAGGAGATACAGCATCTTACTGGAGCAGTAGCTGTGCTGGGATTAGTTTTTCCCCTGTGAAGTCAGTGATGTTTTACCATAGACTCTCATGGCAACATCTGAGCTCTAGTTAGTTCAGTTATCTTCACAAGGGTCCCTCTTTGAAAAATACACACGGTGACCCTTCACAAAGGATGATAAATTTGTTGTACTAACAAACAGGCATTTTTAGATTATTCTTGGTCCATTGTCTAGTGCTATCCAGCTCTGTTGTGAATAGGTTTTGCAGATTTTGCTGTAAGAATCCCCTTCGGGATTACACTTCCCACGAGTTGAAGACTTTGATCTAGATCAGTCCTCAGATGGAGGCCTTCCATTCAGCAGCATCACTAGGTAGGACAGTGCAGTGGGACATCTTACCCAGGGAACTGTCAGAGAGCCCACGCTGAGTTCAGCAGGAGTTGTACAGCAGCATCAGAGGGCAGACAGACCACCTGTCACGTACTTGACATGGCACCCTTGGCTTCCCCTTCCTGCTTTGCTTCACCTGTTGCTGCTACCATTTTTCATTTCTGACAAAGTGAAACTTCTTGCAGTCAATCCATCCAGCATGTGATGTACAAACACAAAAATTAGCCTTTATCTTCCTAAATTAAAAAAAAAAGAAGAAGAATGAACATACAAGTGTCATTAAGACAAACTGCTTTGTGAGACCTGAACAGGCATTTGTCTTTGAACACAGGGCTCATCTGTTGGGGCTTTTTTTGTGGACAGAAGAACCTTGAAATGAAAAACATCCATCCTTTGATATTTTGTTAATAAAAAAATTCAAATACAGGCACGAATGCTTATGACCAAATTCTGAACACATGAAGACAGGGAAAAGAATTGACAGATCTGTTATTGTCAAATGGAAATTGAAGTCAATGTAATTGCTTCAAAAATTTATCAGTATATCATTCAACACATTCGGTTTCTCTAACAATTACTTGATTTCAGGGGAAAGAAATATGTGCCAATTGAAGTACTTTGTTTTTCTTGACCAGTTCATAGAATAGCTGTATTAAGCAGCTCTCAATCATGTAAAATATCTCCTGCTAGCAGACAGAGACTGTTTCACAGCAAACATAAAATGGACTTACACTCTACTATAGCCAAGAAGAGTTTGTTTCTTTGCAGAGCTCCTGCTGACACAATGATAGCATAGCTTCACATTAGAAAGTAGTCTCACCTTTAAAAGCAAAAGTGGAAAAAATCATCCATTTGCTATAATTTTCAGTGGAAAACAAGCCAGTTCTGCACTCCTTTCATATTTGGTATCTAAAAGCTTTCAAAACCAAGTGACATGAAATGCTGACTGCATTAAGAACTTCCTCATATATTATCAATCAGAGAAGGATTTTTAATCACACACTTGCAGGGAAAATTGGACATATTTTCCTTTCAGAAAATAAAAAAAATACTATTTAAATCTCCTTTAGGTGATTTATTTCCATTATAGAAAAAAAGTGCAGCAGAGAATTAGAAAGAAGGTCCAGATATTCAGGGGCCAGGCACATAAGAGAGAACAAAGAAACCAGGAGAATGGGTTGCAGTAGAGAAAGTGGTATAAGAAATCCCTTACAACATTACACTCTTTAGAATCCTTACCCCCACCCTTCTGGTGCAGAACTGAGAGGAAACTGAAGCAATATACCTAAAACATGAAAAAAAAGATGTGTAGGAAGTTGTACAGTAAGGCAGAGGTAGGTTTCATTACAGTGGAAGTATCCTTGACTCCAATTTTCAAATTGTCCTGCTTCCAACTCTGTAAGTAAACAGCAGGCGCTCAGTTTCCATTGCACTAGAAAGATGAAGACAAGTAGTTCTGAGAGACATCAGAAAAGAATGGGGGAAAAAAATAATCTATTCTGGAGCAGGTTCAAATGCTGAGGATTCCCAGGTTAGTTCTATTTAAGATGGTAAATGAGAAATTTTCCTTTTTATCTTTTCACACCTGAGCTTTTCCTGTCAAAAGGAAAAAAAAGAAAAAAGAAAGAAAAAGAAAACCCTCAGAAGGAAGAAGCCCTTGTGGGACACTCCAAAGCTTATTTTTCATGTCATGTACCTGGGACATTGAAGACCCAGTGTCAAAATGCAGGAAGAATGACAGGATACACACAATATTGGCATGATCACTACTAAAATACAGCCAGTGTTGGGGTGCACATAAAAGATGTAGAAACCCAAGAGGCAGTTCAGAAGACACATCAAAACTGAGAAAACAAAGTTTTTTAAAGAGAGGCTTAGGGGATTGTCCAGTTTGGTGCTGAATGGGTTAAGACATCATTGTGTACATGGAAACAGAGCTGATAATTTGCAGATTACATGCAGTTTTGCTGGCTTTGGACCAACAGAATCCAGAAGATAGCACTGAAGTTAGGAAGATTCAATCTTGAAACTGTGAAACACCATTTTTTTCTAATTATAGACGATAGACATAGAACAGGACAAGAAGAACAATAAGGAAGATAAATAGTGTCTAAGAATTTCTATATGACTATTTGTCCTTTTTAGAAGGAATAAAATAAGAGAAAAGATTTTAAAAGTAATTTAGATTCTTTCAGAAGTGCCATGATTGGTAGGAAACAGACATTGCAGATTGTGTGCACTACAGGATTACTCCTGGCCGTGAAATCCATGAACATCTGAAGCCCCTTGTTTACCATTTTCCTTCCTAAGCCCTGAGAGCCCTGAGAGACCAAGAGGTTTTGTACTGCTGGTACTGCCTGTAACTCCTGCAGTTTACAACCACTACAGCTTTGCATTTAAAACAGTATCCATAAACAGATCTCAAGCTGCAGGACTTTGGTCCCACATGGATGTCAAGAAGAGAGGGCTGTTCTCCAGCACAGAGTTACTTGCAGGTTCAGCTTCAGGGGAGAGAGCAAGGAGGTTCCTTTCCTCTGAAGAATCAGGCTGGCCATTGCTGAATGTGAGAGCATGGATGAAATGGACTAGCTTGGTTTCTTAGACTTCTTTCTCACAGCCCTAGGACTGAATCAGTCACTTTGGGACAGGGGTGGAGTTTTTCCCCAGGTCAAATGATCAGGAACCTGTGACTGAATTCCCTCCAGCTCCTGGAATTTTAACAACTAAAATAATTTTTAAATTATAAAATCATTTATCCAATCTCCATTACTGCTAGCACCTGAATTTCTCGGGCTTTGTAAATACAGTGCTTGCACAAGGTAGTGTGGTCTCTCCTCAAGCAATGAAATTCTTTAGCCTAAGAATATACTAGAGAGAGTCTCAGTGACTCCAGGTATACAAGAGACCCCACTAAATGATCAAATGGCCCCTTCTGGGGTTCTCTGGGGAATCCTTCAGCTATGAAAACCACCAATCTACATGGGCAGTCTCTCTGACCTTGTGAATGCTGCCATGTTTGGACCAAGGGGAACAGCTTCATAAGGAGCAATCATGAGTGAGATTTTTGAGCCTGGTGGTTAAAACACCCACCTGAGCTGCAGATCCTCAGATTCACATCCCTGTGGATGCCAGGCAGAGCAGATTTGCACAGTCTTGCAAGTCCTAGGGGAATGACATTTGTCATTAGGGGCAGGAGAGTGGGAGGAAATCCTTCTGATTTTCTTCATCACAAGAAATTCCAGCCTAAACTTTACAGAGTCCCACAGCACTTTTTGTTTTTTTCTGAATTCCCAGGATTTCTGTGAAAAATTTCCGTTTCACTTAATGTTTTTCTAATCAGTGCCTATGCCAGGGTGTTGAAAAGGCTGTTTCAAGTCTGTTCTGTAGCACTGCTTCATCATAACATCAAACTAGGCTGACTGGGTTTATTACTTCATGAGATGCAATTCCATCACTTTCTTTACATTTCTTTCTTTTCCTTTTGTAGTCTTATATAAATTATATGCATTGTGAATTACTCTTTCCTTTCCAGAATTCATCAAAAGCTGCCCAGAACCCATCTCCTTGGGGTGCCAGTGGAAAGTAAGTTGCACAGTAATCTTATATCAGATTGGCAGTTGGAAATTGTATATTTTTATCTGTGGTATGTTCTGATACTCTTGTGTTTTTAATCCCAACACTTTTTAAATATTAACACTGCTTTCTAGGAGCACAGGAACTCCATCACCTATGTCCCCTAGCCCTTCTCCAGTCAGTTCTGTAGGATCCCAGGGGAGCACGGGGGCCCCTTCCCCATCTCCTATCATCAGCATCCCGCAGCGCATCCATCAGATGGCCGCCAACCACGTCAGCATCACCAACAGCATCCTGCACAGCTATGACTACTGGGAGATGGCTGATAACCTGGCCAAGGAAAACAGAGGTGAGCAAGGCAAGGCAGTGGACTATTCTAGAAGACTGTCACATGATTTGGATCAGGAAAATAACTACTTTGATATGAAACCTGTCTGCAAAGTAGGATTGCAGAGATTATTTCTTTCTTCAGTCTGCTCCTAGTTTGTTCCAAAACAGCCCAAAAAGGCAATTTTGATAGCTGTCTTGCTCAGAAGAGCTGAGCCAGCACTTGTGACAGACAGGTCACAGACTTGGCTGTAAGTAGCACTTCCTACCATCTGTGCATTCTAGAGAGGAAGGCTTGTGGGAGGTAAGACATCTTCCTGCCCCCAAAGTCATGGAGCTGCATGGGATATGTTTAGCCAGATCAAGTCAAAAAGCAGGAGCACACCTCCTTTCTGCAGAAGGAATGAACAGCCCCTAGCCCTCCCCCATCCACAGCAGACACATTGGAACAAGGTGCCTGCAGCAGACTACTCTCGGGTGAACTGGTTTCCATGAGCAAATGCCTCAGCATCTGACTTGATGGTGAAGTATTCCTTAGTCTTCAGGCTAATTTGTGTATTTAAGGCAGGGACATGGGCAAGATCCAAGTCAAAACAAGGACACCTAAGTGAAGGTATGTAAATATGAGTTGGGGGGCTCATCTCCCATTGCAGTTGATGGAGCTTTATTCAATACCACCAGCAGTTCAGAGTGCTGTTTAGTTCACCCTGAAAGGTGTGTACTAAACAGCACACCTCTCAGGGTGTACTAAAAAGGGAGAGAGGACTACAATTTACTGAGGTATCGTTACCTAAACTGCCACTCCAGAACTCTCCTGCACATCCTGTGTTAGATCTGCCAGTCCAGGCTGGACATATGAACTCCCCCAGAGCATCTCAAATGGGCACTACATGTCTCTGAGTAGACAACGGAATTGTCCCTATCCATGGCACGGGCTTGGAACTGGCTGATCTTTAAAGGTCCCTTCCAACCCAAACCATTCTGTGATTCTAAGTCCTGACTGGCTAGTTAGCCAAATTACTCTTTAGGCTGGGTTGGCCATGTTGTACAGGCCTCTATTTCTCTGTCGTAGTAGCTTAAATATCTAGCATATCACAAATGTGTCACTGGACACTTGTGTATGGACTTTTTGATCTACTTGTCCTCAATCTCAGAATAAATATTGCCCCGAGTCTGTTTGCTTTATCAAGACTCAATGGAAATTAATGAAAAGCAAAGCTGAAGAATTCACTGCTTTGTTCGTTAAAAAGAAAATTGCTGTGCATCAGCCTGTAACATCATGAACCACAGGGCTTTAAAATTAATCTCCCCAGCACTAAACTTTCATTCCCATGGAATGTTCAGCCTGACTCAATTTGCAAGAGAATAAAATCTGTTAAAGAGTGACAAGTAGCAAATAAAGATTCACTCTTCTGATGCTGAATCCCTGCAATTCTTTTTCCCTGCAGATTTTTTTAATGACTTGGATGCATTGATGGGACCTATCACCTTGCACAGCAGTATGGAGCATTTAGTCCAGTACACTCAACAAGGACTTCACTGGGTGCGGAATAGTGCTCACTTGTCATAATGACTGTGTGCCATTCACATGGACAGTATCCCTTTCATGGATAATTCAGTTATTCTGGACACTGTGCTACAGAAATAGTCAGCTACAGCATTGATCCAAACAAAGGTGAATATTTCTTCAATATTGAGCAAAATTCTTCTGAGTGTAGACATGTATATGCACAGAGGTACAATATACAATGATGTCTCTTCAGAATGAATTGTTCTGTATCACTCTCCAAACATTTTCATACACTAGAAATACTACAAAGAACTGATCTTAATGCACAAACATACCCTTTCTATTCTTGTACTGAAAAACTCAGAAACCAAAATCTTATGGGTTGATTGAACCAAGTGCAATAAGCACAGATCCCTATTCAGGAAAGCTCACAATAGATTCTTAACTTTAAGCTTGTACTGAAATCCTGATGACTTCAGCAGAGCTTAAGCACATACACAAGGGCTTTCCTGAACTGGAATGAATGAGGGCAAATCATAGACATGGAGAATTTTTACTGCGAGCATGGACACGTCACAGAAGTTTCCATATTAATTGTGCCATCTCCCTGTCACTTCTCCACTGGAGCACAGAGAGGAGGTGTGTAGTCCACATTAAGTTGGAGAAAGACAGCATTCCTTCATGTGCAATAAGTTTCAACAAATTGCATGCATTTCTTTATCTCCTGTCTTTTTAAATAACTTTATGTCTCATTCAGCTCCTCACCAACAGTGCGACCTACAGTATCAAGCAAAAGGAAGGCCTAAAAACAGATGTGCTGGTAGGAAGAACTTAAAAGAGATGGTGCAAAATTGCATTCTGTTACTGACAGTAAATAGATAAGGAAAAAATATGGCAAACAGTAATCCACTTAGGAAGGAAAATGTGTTAACTTCGGCTGCACACACACACACAGACAGATATTTATAACAGTTGTTGGCTTTGCATAGGAAGGCTTCATCCTGCAGATTTTGGCTTTCATATCTTTTTCATCTAGCAGAAGCTTGCAACGTTTTCTTCCAGGCTGTATAGGAGCATTACATGCAATTTCCTTTATCTGGGAAGCTGAGTTTGCTGCTCATCAGGCTAAGAACTGTTTCCTATCATAATCCTCTCACTCCTCATGCATAATCCTCAACTAGGCTTTAGCGTTTCTTGATTTATGGGATGTTTTCAGTTCCCGTTGACAGGCTGTGTTTTTCATGCCAGAGAATTAATCCCACAATAATTGGAGTTTAATTTGGGTCAGATGAGGTCAAGGCCAGTTCATATCAACTGCGCTTGTACTCAGTGCATTTTTGTTCATTTTCAGTGGTTTTCACATATTTAGGGGTTCTTTTTTCTATATTGGAAATATTTTCTTTTGCAATCAGATTTGCTGCCTTTACTCAAATCAGCAGCTCCAGTGACTTTCAGTTGATTGTTCTTGTCAAAGGCATTAGTGAACCCTCTTACTGTTATTTTCTAATCTAATTTGCTTACATATTAAGAAATTGTGAGTACAAAACACACTTTCAATAGAAGATACAAGTAGAAGTAGCCACTGATACAAATGGTTGATTAATTGGTACTTGCTGCCTTTAGTTTTCCGTCCCCCATTTTTAAAGAGCTGCATTTTGAAGAAAAGATACCAAACAATATGGCACAATTTCTCAGTCAAATGTCTTTGGTAGCACAGACTTCATGTACCCCATGGTAAAGAGTGGGCTTATGAGCACACTGAGCCCCACATAGCTGTGTTTTTCTCACCATAACTCCAGCTATTGCTCAGACTCAGCATTCACTGTGTTCTCTGAAGCAGCCACCAAGGAACTGCTCAGCCCCAAGCCATCCTGGGCCAATATTTTTGTGCCCATCGGTGCTCAGATACTTCCCCCCAGGAGAATGCCTGTGGCTGTGGCCACCTCATAGTACGGACTTGAGTGTTACAAAGTGGCTGGCTTTAGGAGAGAACATGTACTTGCCTTTAAATGACAAAATACATGACCTCTGAGTCCTGCTGTCACCCTTAGCCCTGGCTGTCACCCACCCCAGAAGGAACACACTTTGTTTCGTCACAAGTATCGCGGAGAACTCGATCGGTGCCTTTCTGTTTATCACTTGCCTGATCTCCAGCCGTGGAAGGAAGTCTGTCAGGATTTGCTAGACTAGTAGCAACGGATTCTGTCAGCTGCTTCAATGCCATCCACAGGTACTGCAGGATTTCTCCTCAGATCAGGAAAGTGAAACTCCAGCTAGATTAGCTTCTGTTTTCTTTGACGGTGCCTATGATGTTTATCTTCAGATAAGTTTGGGGGTTTGGGAGCCCTTTCTGATATTTAATGTTGAGAAATTTTAGAAGTAACATATATTACTTGCCTTAAATGGAGTTTAGTTTTATTGCACATGTGGCATTTGAGTTTCAAATATGGAACTTTGAAGCATGTTTATTTTACTAAGATCGGGATATTTTTCTTAATCATGATGAACTCTTTGTATGGATATAATATGTCAAGAAACTTCAAAGAAATGCAAGAATTAATGGTGTTTTGTTGTAACATTTGCAAGTACTAAGCATCTCTGTAGATGATTGTCCTTTCCTGTACATTGCTCTCATATTGAGTTATCTCAGCTAAACTATTGCTTCCATGGAAATCTTACTGATTTTTCGTTTCTGTGCTGGCGTCATCTGTGTTGTCTGATGAGCACACTGAGCCTTAATTTCTGGTGGTGCAACAGGATGAGTGAATTAAAGGGTTTGGCCTTCTCTCCATAGGGTTTCTCACAGCTAAACTATTTTAGCAAGGTTATTTAGAATACTCTTCTGTGCAGGCTGTTTGCTCTGTAGGGTTGCTGCTGATTGGATGTCTGAATGTGGCACAGTGACAACAAATACTTAATTTCATCTTCTTAGGGACTGGTCTGCAAAAGTGCATGTGACTTCAGGTCTGGTCCAGTTAAGCATATGCACCACTTTAAGAACCTGAATAGTCTTAGGCATATCACACTGTGAGTCAAAGATGCTCTGTGTGTTTTGGATGGGACCAGAGGAGGCTGTCCTTTTTTGCAGTTCCATGAAACACACTGACTTAGTTTAATCTGCTGTGAAAGTCCAGGAACATGCAGGCTTCTTTAGACATAGCGACATTAGGGTTCAATTTTGGAAAAGTAAGAAGTAATTCTGTACAAATCCAGAAGGATTATGCCTGGAGGAAGAAGTCTGCTTACAAACAGAGACTCCTCAATCAGTAAGAGCTCATACAGCAATGGGAATGGATGCAAAGGAACTGTGTATTGCAGGTGGGCTTGACAAATCCAGAACAGCCTATAGGATTCTCACAGGCAGCAAGATAGCCTTAAACCTTTATAGTATGGCATGGTGGCATGAGTGTCAGGTAAGAACAAAGCATATGCAGAGGTTCAAGTGTGGTCAAAAGCCAGGCATAATCTTTCCTGTCATGTGGCAGGATACCCAAACCCTTGTTTGCCTATTTCTTTTGTTCAAATAACAGAGCTCCAAAGGAAGAGATTATAGTGAACAGAAGACCTTAGGTAAAGGAGGTTAAGAGGATCAAGCCCTAAGTGTAGATACAAACACATATGTATATACTGTAAATCTAAATAGTAATAAAGTCACTCAGCATGAAGGATATTACTAGTGCCTACCATTGATCATCAAGTACTCATCACTGAGCAGCCATATCACCTAAGAAGTGCAGTAGCTGTTGTCAAAATAATTTGTGTAGCTAATTAATTTATATGAAATGCACCTTTGGGACTGTGCCATAGTATCTCTTTTGTAATACAAATGTTCAACCATTTTTCATGGCTACTGTTTCAAATCTGAAATGTCAGGCTATCTTTTCTGCCCCAGATGAGAACATACACTTAGACCTGGCTAATCTGTACTTAGTTTATCTACCCAAGAGACTTTAGTAGTCACCAGCCTTAATGCATGTACAGTATATGCTATTCACTGACTTAGTTGTAGGTTTTAATCCAAATGAAATGGGAATTTTCAAAATGACTTGGATTAATGGCATCTGCCTAGATATCCCATAGATGTGACATTAAATGATTCATGATTTTAAGCAAGAAAGTTTGAATTTTATGTAAATAACAGTGGATGAATTCCTTGATCTTTTTACAAGACGATTTTTTTAGAATTAAAAGATTGTCAAAGCAATAGGTTTTTTAACTCTCCTAAATTTTTGGCAGGTCGTGGGTTCATGGTAAAGGCTATATTAAGAACATCTCCTTCTGCAATATGCCTTGTCTTTACATAATCCTCTTAATGCTAATATGTCAGAAAGAAATGTTTCTTGTCCACAGCAATGGCAACATTTCCCTCCCCCATAAAGCGAGAATCCTCAAACTAAAGAATAAAATCTCCTGGCACAATAGAAATACAAACAATGCCTGAAGTATACAGACTTGTTAAGGTAACAACAGAAGTCTGTCTGGCACAGACCTAACATGCCTCTCATTTTGTTATCTTTTGTTATCATTTACATCATATATTTGACTTGACTGTGTTTGAAACTAAGGAATTAGTCTAGTTTTCATGTCTTAAAAATGCCTGGTTGGTCTGATCAGTATCATAATGAGAACTGTTACATTAGGTTATGTGCTGTGCACCAAGGCCTGGGAAGGCATGTAACCATAGATAAATTTGTCAAAATGCATTCAGAAAAGCATTTGGATGATCTTATGTCTGGTATGTCTCAAAAAATGTGGAACTATGTCTCTGAGCCAATACTGTTAGCATGAAAAATTAGCTACTTTACCATCTCTCACAAACCTGCCATTTGCCCTCAAAAAGGCCAAGCCTCCATTTTCAGCATCACTGGCCCCAAGCTGTAAATTGCTCTTAAGGTTAATTAACAAACTGGGAAAGTCACTTTAGGTCCTGTTTGTGCTAAGCTGACTAAAGCTACAGAGAGGAAAACACTAATATTTAGAGCATCTGTTGGTCTTTCAAAAGGCTACGGTTTTCTTCAGTGAGATGGGTGAGATCCAGCTGGGGCTATTTCTTCAAGTAGTTCCTCTGCCTCCACTTGCTGTCTAGTCCTGTTGCTCTTGGTAGCCCACAAGTATGCCTGACTTTGAGCAGTGTTTCCTTCTTTGGCAGCCCAAGCCACCTTTCCAGTGGGGTGCTGGAACAGGGAGCAAGTAACTCACAGGTTGCATAAAGGGCCTGGCTTTTGCCCCCAAAACCAGCAACAAATACACCAAGGCTCCTTCATTTTTGCAGTTTTTGTAGCTTGAATTTCACACACTGCAGCTTGAAGCCCAGCCTTGTCCCTGCTGCTCTCAAAGGATTCCAGAAGGTCCAAGGAAAACAACAGAACTGAGGGGGGCTGGAAAAAGGGATTTCCTTTGTCCCACTTAGTCATTTTTGGGAGCAAATACAGTGAACAGCATGAATGATAAGGCAGTCAGGTCTCATGTTTCTCATATGTACCAACACAGGGATACTTAACATTTATCTGCCTCATAGGGCTTTATGAGAATTAATTAATGTTTGCAAATCACTTTGTATCCTCAGAAGGAAAGTGCTGTTGAAGAGCTATGGAAAAAACTGCTAAGTACACTGGATGAATTTCACCCCTGAGTCCAGAGCTACAAGACCCACAAAATCCTTAAATACTATATAAGCTCTTGGTGTAAGCACCAGAGTGTATAAAACTTGTGCTTAGAGCCAAGGGGTGTCACAGTCTAGGTGAAATTGCCATTCCCAGAGTATCTATGACTTGATCCTGGCAGAGAGCAAGAATCACAACAGTACATAATGGGACAAACAGCATAGATTAACAAAGTGCTGCATGGCCATCCTAAGAGTTTCAAATCTTTTTATGTCTTTAAGTTGCTTTGTATATCTGCAAAAGAAATTTGTACAAAGTATGTTCCTCAAAACAGCCTCAAGTGTTCAAATAATTCATTAATCCAAATCCAGCTTCACATAACTTCAGATCAATGGAAATTTTCTTTTAGCATGGTGCATTGCAGAGAACTAGTTGCTTAACAAAGCATTTGTTAAAATGCTTTTTTTTAAAAAAAAAGTCTCTAGTGACAAAATATGTGTCTGATTTTGATGCACAGTACCAGTAACCAAAGTGGGAAGTCAGAGATTGGTTGGGAGCACAGTGTTCTCCCAGTCTGTGTGGGAGTGACCTTCCCAAATCACACCATTGTTAGACAGTATCCCCAGAGCAGACTTCCAGCTCTGTTCTGACACATTACCCCTAGAAGTTATCAATAAAGCCCTTCACCAAGGACTGAACACCGGTCAAATCAACAAAATGTTTCTAACATGGTTCATGTTACTCAATCAACACTAACAAGTTCTTTCTTAGAAGTAGTTATCCTTTTCTCCTCCACTTGGCATTCTTATGCATGGAATTCTTACCCTGTCAACAGACTTGAAAGAAAACATTTCCTGAAGGAGCCAGCTAGGCATATATAACATTTACCAAAGGACAGGCCCTTCTTATTCTTTTTCTCACTTCTACTTTAGAATACACCTCTATTTAAAAAAATTATATTTTCCTTTGCAGTTTAGATTTATCATAGAATCATAGAAGGGTTCAGGTTGGAAGGGACCTTGAAGATCATCTAGTTCCAACCCCACTGCAGTGGGCAGGGACACCTTTCACTAGACCAGGTTGCTCAAAGCCTCATCTAGTCTGGCCTTGAACATTTCCAGGGATGGGGCATCCACAGCTTTTCGGGGCAGCTTGTTCCTATGTCTCACCACACTCAGAGTAAAGAATTTCTTCTTTAGATCCAATCTAAATTTACTCTCTTTCAGCTGAAAACTGTTTCCTCTTGTCCTATTACTACAGGCCCTAGTAAAGTCTTTCTCCATCTTTCTTATAAATCCCCTTTTTGTACAAAAAGACCACGGTCACTGTAAGATCTCCCCAGAACCTTCTCTTCTCCAGGGTGAACCCCAACTCTCACAGCCTGTCTTCACAGGAGATGTGCCCCATCCCTCTGACCATGTTCATGGCCTCCCCTGGACCTTCTCTAACAGGTCCATGTCCTTCCTGAATTGGAAACCCAGAGCTGGACACTGCACTCCAGGTGCTGTCTCACCACAGCAGAGTAGAGGGGAGAATCACCTCCCTCCACCAGCTGGTCATGCTTTTTTGGCTTTCTGGGTTGCAAGGGCATGTTTCTGGCTCATGTCCAGCCTCTCATCCACCAGCACCCCCAGGTCCTTCTCAGCAGGACTGCTCTCAATCAGTGCAGCCCTCGTCTGTATTGGTACTGAGGCTTGGACAAACTCAGGGACAGGACCATGAAATTCACCTTGATGGGCCTTGTGGGGTTCACATGAGGGTCCTCTCTCTCTCAAGATCCCTCTGGATGTCGAGGTCCCTTCCTGCAGTTCTAGATATTTTTCTCCTCAACTCCATCTCCTGGCTTGCGACATGCAGGACAAGGGAGAGTAGAAACTGGTCACAGGAAAAAGGTGAAAGGCAGCGCGGAGCTCTCCAAGCAGTTCAGGACCTTCCTGCTTTCTTCTCATTCCCACTCCATCTGTGGGACTGGCATCCACTTTCTCTCATTATTTCCAGCAAGAAAATTGAGTTCTCTCTTGAGGAAGGACAGTGAGTGCTGATGAGTCCATGCACAGTTTTTGACATCTCATCTCCTCAGCAGGGAAAGGCAAATGGGAGGGACCAGTAATCTGGGGACCAAAAGCTCTTAGTGCTGGTGACTCAGATACCTTGTGTGAAAGAGCAATGCAGCTGGAGGGGTGCCAGCAGCATCTCCTGGCCCAATGCCTTGGCCTGACTGTGCTACCAATCTACTTGAGTGGGCTTTGCCACTTCATGGCCCTGCAGTGGAACCAGCCGGAGCTGGTGGTCTCACCTGTACAATGCCATTCCTTAGGCCATGGAGGATACACAGTCAGCCTTGTAGCAATTCACGGGAATTGAATAGGAAAAGAAGGTGGAATGGGAGAGAAAAAGGATTCTGATTTAAACACAGAGGTTGGAAATCATCTCATCTTGTACTGAAGGTCTAAAATAAGCACAATTAATCTCACCCTAGAAATTCTTGTTTGCCTCCACTGGCTTAAAGGGAGTTAGGTAATGAGCTCAGATACAGAGGTGCTATAAATCCCACCCCAGGTTTATGGTCATACCTGTTGCTGACAGGAATGCCTGATGAAATTGGTGAATATTCAGGATGCACTGAGGCAGGATGGGGCTGAGATCATGTTGGGAGGGAGCACATATGCAGAAAAATAGGCATATGGTAAATACATTTATTTCTCAGATGTTTCAAGCATATATTTCAGACTTGGACCACTCTAAAATTTACTAGGCCTAATCCAAAGTAGATCCTTGAGAACTGAATGTGCACCTTTTTCTATTAAGATTACTGAAATATCAAGAAAATACATTTTACAGTTTACTAAACAATTGCAGGCACTTTTTCCTTATGTTGCCTGGAAGTAGAGCTGGCCTCCTTTAAAAAAGGAGAAAGTTTTTCTGTAGATGATGAAAGAGATGAGATTGGCTATGAGCCTAAGTGAAGCCAATATTACTCTTTTTTATGGAAATTCAACAGCATTTTCCAATTCATTACATGAAAATGGGAATTTCATCCATGATGAACAGCCCATAGGTCACACAGAGACACCTAAAGCTCGTGGCCTGCCAGCAGACCAGTGAATGCCACAGCAGCTCCTAGGGCTGGCTTCCCTTGCTGTTGGGGGAGGCAGAAAGAGCCCTGGTGTGTTGGGGGAGCAGCCAGGTCAAGGTGGGCTTGCAGCACCATTGTCTCTTTCCATGGATGGCAACAGGAGGAGCAGGAGCCAAAGCAGAGGAGCCAGGCAGTGTGAGAATTGCTCTCTGGGCAATGGTCCCTGGTCCTCCTGTGCAGGGGCATTGTTCCGTGCTGACCATGGCAGATGGAGACGATAGCCAGAGTAACAAATCATGGCTGTGCACACATACTGCTTTTGGCAACTCCCTGCCTTCCTGGCCATATTATTTATGGAAACCTGGACTGCAGTGGTGTCTGCTGGCCAGTGCTGTGTTGCAGTAGGCATCCTACAGAGACTCTCCTTGGAGTTGCCACCTTGCAGAATTCAAAAGTAAACCACACGGTGGATGGGTGAGGGAAACAAATGGGTGGGGGAGGCAGTACAGGGTGGGTGAAATAACAGGAGGCTTACACATGTCATTACTTCTCCTGCCAGTTGCAACAATCACAGGGTTCCCTCCCCATTTCCCATGCTGCACGTGGCACCAGTGGCTGAAAAGGCAGTGTGGCAATCCCAGTGTGGGATCAGCTGTTGGCTGGCAGTGCAGACAGCACACCACAAGGTACTGGCGCATTGCGACTC
This sequence comes from Melospiza georgiana, assembly GCF_028018845.1. Lineage (NCBI taxonomy): Eukaryota > Metazoa > Chordata > Aves > Passeriformes > Passerellidae > Melospiza > Melospiza georgiana. Next base: position 22,963,121 of record NC_080431.1, read on the forward strand.
TTCCCCACCTCCCTTTTCACACAGTGAGCTCCTGAGCGAGGTTCCCTGGCCAGGTGAGCTATGCAGAGACCAGTTTATGACTAGAGTTATTTTTGTAGCAAACCACAGAGGTTCATTTCCATATTTCGTTTATAGCAACAAGCGTCAGCGGATTTTTTTGTAAAATTACTCAAGTGGAGATGGCTTTGTTTGCAGCTCATAAAATAACGCTCATGTTGCTCTCTGAGGATGTGCTACCCGAGGCCTCCCCCACCCTGCTACAGCAGTTTGTCTTTCTGCTGACCATAATCCCACAGTACGTCCCCATACAGCAGGCAATATTGTTTACACAGGTTAATAAACGGAGTATTCTGTACAGTAATTTATGCTGTAAAGTATGTACATATATTACAGTAGCAGTCACAAATGCTTTAAACTGCCTTATTTATTAGATTGGCTAGCATTTCCCCCCTTGCTCCAGAATACTTTAAATTATTTTTATCTTTGCATGAGGTATTTTTTTAGTTGCTGCATTTTGACCCAATTATTGAAAAAAAGGTTTTTAGAATAAATAAATATCTAAAATTTAAGTAGAAATAGCAAATTCACTGCCCATCCAACTAATATAGCTCTGATTATGATTACAAATAAATATGGTATACTCTTATCTGTGTATAATAGTATATGCCAGAAATCATATTCCACTTGTGATCAATACAAACAAGAGCTTTAGTAACTTTCACCTATTTCATTCTTCCATTGTGAGACAAAAATATAATAAAATACTTAATGTAAAATGTCCCCCGTGAGAGCCCTGGTCTTATTCCTCCCTCAGGCAAAACTCACATTGGCTTCAGTGGGAGATTTACCAAAGTACAACATAGGGACATTACAAAAATAAATATATGGCATATAAACAGTACTTGTGCTTTGTAGTCAGTCCTTTCCTCTTTAGTGAGAAACATAGGGTAAATGCTACATCTGTAATGCTCCTCTGTCTCACTCCTTCCCTTCTGCTCTACGAGTAAAAAACTGGGATTTAAAACCAATTGTATTTGTTCCATTTGCTCAAAATAAATAGAAATATTTTGGGGATCAGTTCCAAGCCAAACTAGAAAATAAAAGAAAATGTTGCTTTGTTTTCATGTTAAATTATGTTACGCAATTAAACAGGATAATGCATACAAAGGCAATGAAATTATTAATTACTTGTTTTACTGTTTGGAGATTTTGCTATGTCCACAGTTCATGTAAAACTCATGTAGCACAGTTTCTGGGATGGTGAAAAATCCTACTGTAATGTAACAGAATGAGCCTTAAGGATTTGTAAGAATAAGCACTTTTATATAAAAAGCAAATATTAATTCATCAGTAATATTACTTTTTTAATGTGACAATAAACCATGAAATCAACATCCTTCTGTCTCAATTATGCCTCTCTGTCTCTTTCATAAGCCTTTTTACAAGGGAAGCAATTGCTGGGTTTTGTGTCACAGCTTTTGAATCCCATCACAGTCACCTGTGTTCCTGCCTAAGTCACACACCCTCACCCACACTTCCTTCGGGCTGAGCTCATGAAAGCTTTGTACAAGGAAGGAGGAAAGGCTCTTTCATTACAGCACATCTCAGTAGCAGGACACCAGTTTTAACTGAAAAAAATAAAGATGTGAAGAGAGGCAGCTCTCAGGGAGAAGGAGAGCAGTCACTGCTACATTTTAGTGAGGCACTGGATGAGCACATCACCAATCCATACTTTTCTTTATGCAGATGTAAGAAACAAGCCCCTGTCCTTAAGAGCAGTAACATCTGTAAGTGGTGCCAAAGCCAGCCATGATTTCAGCAGTTGCAGAGCAGCACTTCACAATTTACAGCCACTGTTACAATAAAACCACAAGAAATACAAGTCACTCTCCAGCCTGCCTTCCCCTGTCCTCACACACACACAGACGCAATGTTTACCAACTATTTCCCAATTCCTATGGCTTCTTCCCACGCAAGATTGCCACTTCTTAGGAATACTTATTCCATATTTGGGCCAAAACTTAAATGCTGCTTTTTTAACATGGCTGTTTGGCAAGTGGTGGAGTCTTGTGGTTCTTTTCTGCGCCATCAATACCTGTGGAGTCAGGGGCTAGACATTTTCCTACTTCTTACTGGGGAAGACATATTTTTCCAGGCAGCATCTGGAGGTGGAACATCTCAGGTGCAGCACAGAAAAAATGACCAAACAATGTTCTGCACTTTGATGAGTCACCACCATACACAAACCCGTGCATTCAATGGACTGTAATCATCACAAGCTGAAGCACATAAATGGAGATCTTTGGTGCTGATGGTGGAGAATGGATTTCAGGAAGTGACTATGACTCATGATGGGCTGACACATGGCATTGCTGCTCCTGATCACTGCCAGGAGGCTGCTGCAGGGACAGGAGAACAGGCCAGGAATGGTCTGCCCAGGCGCTGGGAGATCACTTCCCCAGGCACTGCCTGCAGCAGCTGAGGAGCTGATGAACCACACACAGAGGGACAGCTCCCCATAGCTGTGATTCCAAGCCCACCAAGGCTCAAACTGAGCCCACTGCTATCTCCCCACCAGTGCTGGTTCAGTCCTACACACCAGACACAGGTACATTGACTTCTTCCAGTTAATGGAGCTCCTTTTTTTAGCACGGCTTCTTCCTCTGAACACCTCAGCACTTGGCTCGTAATCCTGTAAAATATTCAGAATATGCAGAATTTTACCTCCTGACTTGTTCCTCTTAAACTTCCTCTTGCCGTGTAATTCAAGGTCAGGAAAGAAATTAGACACCCCTGAGCTAAAGACCTGGAGGGCTCATTACAATGATGTAGTCTTACTTCCCAGGAAAACACAGGCCATAACATTTCATCAAGGGATTTCTTTATGAAAGGCTAATAACTTGATGAAGAGAAGCCTAACCTTTTATTAAGCGCCCAGTCTTAATTTAAAGACACAGAGCAATGAAGAATTTACTGCAGCTCTTCAGCTCTTAAAATTCTGCCCCAGTGTTTCACTTTGAATGGTATCAAAGTCGTAACTGCAAAGTCATAGGAAAAAAAAACAAAACAAAAACAAACAAACAAAAAAAACTTCAAAACTTGAAGATGGAATATGTGTTCTGAAAGGGGAAAAACAAGGGGAAACTTAGAATTTAGGGGAGTTTCTGTTCGCAATTTGAGGAATGTATGCATAGACAGTAGTATTTGCTATTCTGAAATAAATTAGTCTGTGATCTTGTTCACTGAACATGCAAGCCCACAAGAAAAAACACAAAAGGAAACATTGCAATAAATCCAGATGAAATGCAGGCCCTGTTATCATACATTCACATTTGCATCAAGCTCACATTCACAATAACATGATTCTTAAATTTTCTTTAATTTAAAAATAGGAACCAGCAGCACATCTCAACGTCCCTTAAAATGAAAGCCAGGCCACTCAACTGCCTGGATAGGGATTATTAGCTCGAAATCTCCCATCCTATAAGGAATTATAAATCAGTAGAGATGTACTGTTACAGTGTCTCCCAGGACCATTTATGCAACTCCTGTCAAGTGTGAATTTGAACTGATTTGATATTCTGTAGTCATTTTTCAAACACCAGTGTTACAAATCAGCTATAAGAAGCTAAGGTTACATATGTCAAGAACTGTGACTTGAGAGCACATATGCCTACTTGCAGTTTAAAATAATGGGGAACACAGTCCTATATATACAGATCTTTCTTTTCCTTTTCTTTTTTTCCTGCTCCCTAGAAAAAAAAATGTATTAGCCACACAGTGCTATGGATTGCTCATTATTTACAAATCCTTGCAGGTAAGCAGAATGAACACTAAGCACAAGGAGTACATCCATTTTGGAAAGCCACTATGGGAAGCATACCCATCTTTAAAAGACCTCCCTGAGAGATATTCCCCAGCCTTCTCACTGCTGTCATGCTTCTCAAAAAGGACTAAAACCAAGCTTTTGCAGCCATGTTCACTTAATGGTTTAAGCATTGTTAGCAGACACATCGTTTCAGGTGCCTGGGATCTGGATGACTTGGATGCACCTTCACTCGAGGGAAGAGCTCCTGAATCCAGGCAGACAGCAGTGCCTAAGCAGGGCAATAATCTCCAGTCCCTTCTACATTATCAGTACCTGATGCAGAGCCCCAGGCAAGACCTTCCATCCAGCTGGGTTGAGAAAAGTACATTCCTACAGGTGTTCCTCAGGATAACAAACAAACCTCTTAGGAAAAGAGTGAGCCGGGCCATAGTTCCAGGTTGGGGGTTTTGGGTTTTTGTTATGGGGTTTTCTTTGCAGGCAATACAGCAGGAGTTTTGTTACAAACTGAAAACAAGCCTTAACATAAACAAGCCCTCTCTCAGGATGAGACCCTGCTCCGAGCTGCCCATTGGGATCAAGTACTTATTTGTAATACTGGTGTTTGAAAAATGAGCACAGAAAATCAAATCAGCAGAAACTCTCACTCCCAACACCAGCCACAGTGCACCCTCTGCCAAGGGCCTGGGACCTGTAACACCACACCACCTGTAACACCAAATCCTTATGTCATTATCGCACATCGAACACTAGCAGCAGCCAGTAGGAAAAAATGAACTAGGGTCAATGGTCCTTTAATGTGATTAATAGAGTATTACTTAGTGGCATTCTAAACTCACTGATGAAGCAGAAAAAAAATAAAAGAGGAAGCTAAGAGTGATAAAAGTTCATTGAACTTCAAGGATAGAAAATATAAACAAGGTGTCTGCTTCTGCAAGTGAAGACAACCTGGTCAGTCTGGATTCAGTGAATTGTTTTTATAGCTCTCTCCATGATGCTGAATGGACTAAAAGATTAAAAACAGGTTTAGATGAGGCAGACATAACTTGATCTTGTTTCATCAGAACATAAATTTTGACTGGGGAGGGATTTAAATATCTAAGCTCAGGTCTCTAACTAGCTTGAGCTAATAGTTTCTAATCAAAACAAGGTATTCTTTGCTGTGTATGAAGTTATTTGAGTTAAAACATGGCAAGAGTGGAGGATTTAAGCTGAAATGCTCTAAATGAAGTATACACGGCAATTTTTTCTGTACTGGCTGCTTTATACCAGGCTCACAAAAATCATCATCATCGTCCAGAGAAATCCAAAAGAAGAGGATAAAGCTGTCCTGTCTGTTTCCAAGCATAAGACAGGGATAAATTGATACCCACTTCACATGCTTTCATAAAGCTCCTGTAAAAGCACGAATAGGTGCTTTGAGATGATAGAAGGCAGTTGGAATGCTGAAAGCAATCCAAAATTCTCTTTTGATTATAGATTTATAATGCATGCTTTCTGAAAATTTTACACTAAAGAAACAGAAGTGACCCAACTGGGTCTGCTTCTTCAGTTCAGCTGTTCTATTCACCTTTCATTTGCCTTACCGGTGCCAATTTAAAACATGTGGGTCAGGCACAACTGGCTCATAATGAAGAAATGACATTTGGATTACATTGCATTTATGTAAGTATTATTAAATACTCTCATAATTATTTAAGAAGAAGACTGCACTAACCGGTGTCTTCCTAATTTTAAGTAGTGTTGCAAAGTTTCCACCATCTTAGTTGTCCTCTCTAAAATAACCTGGACAGATTCTAATTCCACTACAGCTCCATTTTGAGCAAGACAGCAGAAACAAAAACTTTGGATTTCAGCACAAAGTATCCCAGCCTCAGCACTGAACCCCCTCAGCAGCATTTTCCCAGATAATATTCTTCAGATTACTTCTGAACATCATTCAATTTCCAATTCACTCACAACTTCCTACCTGTGAAAACTATTCATTTCCAAAATTACATATTGATATGAAAGACACCTTGGTTTATCTAGCGAACACAACAAAATAGCACTGTAGTATGAAGTAGGCTTAAAAAATAAGAAACACTTGAAAGTCAATTTATTTTTTTTTTTTTTTTGCTTCCAGACTGTTTGGAGCTTTAGTTGTAGAAGACAGAACGGTGCAAACAGGGCCTCCATACAAAAACCATGGCCCACAGGAGAGGCACCTTCAACTCCAGAACTCTGAGAGAGCTTTCTGCACTGTCATAACAGGACAGGAAGATCATCTATTTAACTGAGATGCAATTTAGTGCCTGGCACCCCTGAGAGCCCTGGAGGTCACTGTCTAATGCTGCATGAATCATCTGTGACTTTCCAAGGAGCAATTCCCACAAGCAAGGAAGCACAGCCAGAAAATGAGTGCCTCAATACCAGAGCATTTAGCACACAAAGTGAAACGTGTAAGGTGAAGTAGTTGTGGTTCTTTTGACGTGGAAGACACAAATTGGCTTTGATAGATCTACAACTCCATGTACCAACCTGGGCTGAGTGGGCTGGAAGGGATACACCTCCTGCTAAATATCAAGGGGAGCTCCACCTTCATTGTGCTGCTCGTGCTTTCAGATCCAGGTACATCTTCCAGGCATAGCATGGAATTCCAGATAACCCTGCCTTACTACCCTTCACTGCATCTGGGACATATTACCAGAAAATTAGACTTTTAGAATGTTCTGAATGACTATAAAGAGGTAATAATAGGATATCTTTAGATTGGCATGGAAAAGCTCTTACTGTGAAGACAGCATGGACAGTGTGGGCAATGCATGTCAAATCTACTAATTTATGAAAAGGAAGTCATAAATAGCTTAAGGATGGCATAAAACCAGACATATAGCAAAAGGAAGTATTGAAAAGGCTTTTTCAATTAAGGGTAAGACCTTTCTTCTTGAAGTGGTAGAAAAAAGGGTCTAGGAAGGGGAGATAAGGTCAGGTTATCAGATAATGCAGTCTTCCTGGGTGGCACGATATCTGCCAAATTAAATGAGACAGCATGAATATTGGAGATGCCAGACAGGAGCTAGTTACAGTAATTAAGGTCTGAGGTGCTGAGCTCAGCACCAAATGCCTAAAAACCAGTACAGACAGCTCAACCAAGACATCTGACCAGGGTACAGCTGCAACCCACACAACTAACAAGATATTCACCTACTCGGTCAGCACTGAATTCTCCTCTGGCATACTGTCCATGCCCCTCCCCAAGCAGAGAAGATCCTGCAGAGACAAATGGAGAATAAGAATGAGCGAGTTGGGGGTCAGAGGGTGTAAAGGTAGAGGCAGAGACTATCACCAGAAGAGATTGAAAGGAATGAGATTTGTTTATCTCAGAAAAGAGGCAGATAGGAAGGCACACAGTAAGATAAAATACCAAATACTCTAGAGAAGAAATATCTGACATTTTTCTCTAACTTGCTGCATAACACAAGAATAAAGGAACATTCAATGAAATGAAGACCTCATGCATTCAAAGCTGATCAAATGAAAGTCTCTTTCACATAATGTGTAATTGGACAGTGGAAGATATCACCACAGGAAGCACTGAGGTCAAGAACTGTGCAGGATTCAAAGAAGGATTGGATGGCTATATGGATCACAGGAATATCCAGGCAGAACAATTATGCTAAACTTTGGAAAAAGTAAAAAGACAGGCTTTCAGAATTTAAGCCAGTACCTGACTACAGGAGAATTAAAATAAGGTTTCTATAAGGGCAGATTATCCCACATCTTTCTTGGAGGTCCTTCTGTCCTTGCAAGAAGTTGATGCTGTTCTCTTTAGGCCAGAACATCAGTCTGCATGAACTACATGATTTCTGTTTTCCCACTTCCACATAAGCTTTAGAGGCACTGAATAGCTTTGTGTAGCTGCAATAAAGTCAGCAAATTAAAACTCTTCTTTTTTCACTAGTGATACAGCCATGGCACCCCTTGCAGTTAATCAGCACAAGGTGTTTTTATCTCAATTTCCTTTTTCATAGTGTGGCTACACCTGTGGAGATGCAGCCTTGCAGACATGGAGCGACAGCATTCGCTACCTCCCTCACCTCACCCCAGAGACAAGCTCAGTCTTGTCAGCTCCTTTTCACTGTCTTGCATTCCCCCTTACAGAGGGGGCAAAACTTGATCAGGACCTGAGCTTAATCCAGTAGCAAGCTCTCTGTTGGGAGGTTTGTGCAAATGAACCTCTAATTTCCTGACAATATACCCTGAATACTGTCTTCTCTGGCCATTGTGCTAAATGGAAGAGCCCAGGCCTCCTATCAATGTCCATGCAGTTAACCAGTGTGCTCTAAACCATGTCTGCCAGCTTCAGGACCTCAGGGCTCAGCAGGATATACAGGCTCCATCCAACTCCTGCAGCAGTGGCAGCAGTTCTGTATTTACACCACACATACAGCAGTTCTGTATTACACAGCACAAGTCAGTAAATTTACTTCCAGTGCCTCTCTAATCCCCGCCCAACCAGGCACTATTTTTCTAAGCATAGACAGTTTCCTATGCTATCCTGTAGTTTCCCAGACAGGCATAGGCACCTGAAACCTATTTAACTGCAGTTTTAGTGCTTACATACCCTTTTGCAGGTATTCCTGCTTCCAGTTTTTCCCTCCTTCCCTAGCCTGGTAAACTACCTGTTGACCTCAAATTCAGCCTGTTGCTGTCCCAGCTTTTCACAAGCAGTACAACAATCTCTCAGCTTTTCACAAGCCCAACAATCTCTATCTTAACTAGACCTGAAGGAAGACAGGGCAACATTTACCTTCCTCCTACCCTTTTCTCCTCTTTGAATGTGGTTTGGGGGAACCCACATTCAGTATGGCTTGTGTGCAAAGGTTGTTCACTCTATTAGCGGGCAGATAGGTACAGCTTAGGAATCTGCACAAACAGAATCCAAATAAAAACAAACCCTGAGGCCCTGAGGAGAGATTCTTCCCTTAAATGATTTTTCTACTTTTATCTGTGTCTTTATTTGTCCTCCTGCTTGTTCCACAGGACATCTCCATGTACTGCAACTGTGCATCATTCACTTGACTGAGTTATGTGCTCCTGAAGCTGTATTTCACCATAGCCAGCTCAACAGAGTCAGAAGGTAGCTGTCCTTTTCTTGTGCAGCAGTTTGTGAAGCTTCTGCTCTCTGCTCAGTACCACTTTCTTAATTTTTACAATCTTGTATTACTACAACTATTTTCTGGTATCTGTACTGATCATTACTGTAATTTTAAAATCTCTTTAAGGTCTCTTTGACCCCTCAGAATGAGCCTCTTAACTTTGCCTCAGAACTGAAATCATTGAAACCATTAAGGGTTTAGTTGCTTTATAATGCACCTTTCTCCAAACATAACCTTCCTGAGACAGTGACCCATGCTCCAGGCAGTAGTCTGGGGCCTAATAACCATTTTCCAGGGGACTGTATTGCCTCTTTGGTGGTGCATTATAGCTCACTGTTCCATCGGTCTAGTGTCTTGTTTGCCTTTTTTATTGCAGCTGTGCACTGAAGTGACGTTTCCTATGTGCTTTTTTTCCACAGTAACCCCTTTCTCCCTCTGATCAGTGTGTTGAATGTAACACCCACTCCCTACATTTGCTCTTTGTTCCCAGACTAATTACTTTTCATTTTCTACACCAAGCAGCATTTGCCATCTGCTGGCTCATCAACTAAATGATCCAAATCCCTTTCGAATCCGCTTGCATTGTTCCTTATCGCTTCTCTGTGCTTCCAGTTTTACCATCCAGCCAGTGGAGATTCCTTGTACACAGTGCTCAGCTGAGGCACAGTAGCAGAGAAATGGGAAACCACATGATCTTCTCACACCTAGGGCAGAGCATCCTGCCTACATTTGCCACTTGCTGCATTCATATAGAAAAGAAGGGTTCCCTTTGGAAAAAATAAGGCTCACATGTGCTTCAGCCTGCTTGAGATAAAGGATGGCTTTAAGCCCAGGCCCTGTGCTGGAGGACAGTGCAAGGCAGTCTCTTACACCAGGGATCCCAAGACAGGATGCAGCTTTCAGAGACCTTATCTGGTGTCCCCACACCAAGATACAGCAGGTACTCCACTGCTCACCTCACAGCTCCCATAATGTGTCCTGAAAGAAGAGGCACATCTCCTCACACCTTGTCCTGTTTGTGTGTGCACATCTGCACATGGGGAAAGGGGAAAAGGAAAGATGAACATGGAAACAAGATGAGATTTCACTCATACAGAAACCAGCACCATCACAGCCCTACAGGCAAAAGTATCATTTTCCTCTCAGCCCATCAGGGCAATTTCTGAAAATCCAGCACAAAGGCCTGATTGTGGGTGACCCAATTGTGACTTTATGGCACCTTAAGGGAGAATACAAAAAGATATAGACAGAGACTGTTTGCAGGGGCAGGTAGTGACAGAACAAGGGGGAATGACTTCAAAGTGAAAGACAGTAGGTTTAGATCAAATACTAGGAATAAATTCTTTACTGGGAGGGTGGTGAGGCATTGGGACAGGTTGTCCAGAGAAGCTGTAGATGTCCCATTCCTGGAAGCCCTCAAGACCAGTTAGATGAGGAGCTGAGTAACCTGGTCTAGTGGAAGATGTTCCTCCCTATGGCAAGGGGGGTTGGCACTAGATGATCTTTAAGGTCCCTTTCAACCCAGGCCATTCTATGATGAATTTATGAACTTGTTCTGAAATACCTCAGGAAATGTCCAGTGTGTGGAAGGTCAGATGTATGTGTAAGAATCAGGGGTCAGCTGGGGACATCCACTTTTTTCCAGGCTCTGAGAACCAGAATAGTGCAGCCTAAGCACTGATGCTTTTAAAACAGGGTTTATGGGCAGGCTTACACTGTGCTGAAGCATGTGCCACACAGCATTCTCTTGGAAACTCTTTCCTGTCTCAGCAACAGGAAAGCCTGACTTGCTGGTCTGTTGCCTTTGCCTTATTTTGTTTGTCATTTAAGGAAAAAAATGTCTTGGATCACCCAGAGTGATCCAGGAGCAATGTTCAGGATTAGTTTTTTGGTCTTCCCTTGAAAGCATTGCACACACTTTATGCATTAGCAGTTGCCTACCCAAACTACATTCAGGTAAGAGAATTAGACAATCTGTGCACTGCTTGCAAATTTTCTAGTAATTTATGTGGGAAATGACCACAGAATGGTTCATTCAGAAAGTCACCATTTTTAGGGTCCACGTGTAAAATTATCTATTTTTTTCTTTACAGTTCATTGATTTTCTGAATCCCAAGTTCAGAAAGACCAAGCTTGATTTCAAACATTTGCTGCTCCCATTTATAGTGTTTTTACATGGTGATTTGAGTTAGGACTGCAAAACATAGATAAATCTTTAATAAGCTATGAACGTCACAGGAAATAATTTGTGCCATGCCTTTCTTGGGCAGGCAATCAGCATAACCAGCCAAACTAACTTGTCCTTGCTTGTGATTGGAGACACTACTTTTTATCTCAAATTTTTCATGTTTAAAATCAGCTGCAGTTCTAGATGCTTGGCATTTCTGAAAACAATTTTTAACTCTAATTGAGCATGGAAAAATTAGCATTTACTCCTTACTACACTCACATCCTCTGCTCTGCTACAACAGTGCAGTAGGAAAAGGGAGTTTTGCTAATTCATGGCATTTTTTATTAATATGTAAATCAGAGGAATTCATCACAGTCATGAGTGGTAAGATTTTTCATAGTCTTCCTTTTAGTCTCAGGTCTCTAATAAAAGAATGAAGCTCCAAGCTGAATTTCACTTTGTCTGAGATTTTCACATGAGTCTGAAGAGTTAGCATTCTGAGAGAACAGTGACAGCCAATATTCAGCATTTTTAAACAGCAAAACTGCTGCAAGCTGGTTTAGACCTGTCTCTGTACATCACAGCTGTATCATTTGTGCAGCACACAGCCTCACAGAACTGCCTGGAATTCAGGAGTGTGATTGGACCATGCATCTCTAGGATTATTCAATTCACTGGAACTTCTCAAAACCTTCTCTACCATAACATTTGGACCCCACCCAGAACCTCAGTCTTGGTTTCCCTTCTGGGAAATTTGCATACAATGAAAATACGACAGGAATCTTGCAAAAAGGGAAGGATTCCAATGTTCCTCAATTACAGTATGATTTGCTCCATATCATAATATGAAGCAATTGAAATTCTCTCCAAAACCACTGCAGAGGCCTCTGTCTATATGCAAACCAACCAAACAAAAAAACCCAAACCTGTACTGACCAGTCTCCTCCTCCGGCTCACAAACATCCTCAGGATATTTTTGTACTTTTAGCCTCAGCTCAGATGTTTTTCCTTTTCTACTACTTTCTACTACTAGCATGGTCATAACACTCATGCCACTTCATTCTTGCTGACATGCTGTCTTCTTTTTACCCATTCTACTATCCACATTCTGCTTGTTTATCCCTTCTTTAGTGTTGTGGCAATTCTGACTCTCTGGGACTCCACACTGGGCTGAGAGCCAGCACAGGCCTGATCCATTCAAGGGGCTGTTTTCTCACGAGCTGTCAGTTTCCCTGTACCTCAGAACAGCCAAAGGATAAAGTGTTAAGAAGACTGTGATGCATGGCAGAGAAGTGAGAAGAATATGAAAGACTGACTTTTGTGACTAACATTCATCTTAGCTAATATCAAACACTCCAAAGCCCATTTACATATGAGCTAGTCACCCTAGAGTCCGCATAGTCAGGTACATTCAAGGCTTGCTCAGCTGTGGGTATCTACATTAGGAGAAATTAACTCAATCCTTCACTTCTGGTTCAAATTGCACCTTCTGTATCAGCATTCACTAAATCCACTACATCCACTCTGCTGATGTCAATACTGTTTTTCAATACTTACATTCTTAAAAATAACACAAGCTGTAACATGAAGAAAAGTATGCCAGAGTACAGTTCTGTCTTCCAAAGTACCTCAGGATCCCTTCTGTCTGTTAACTGCACATAGCATTAGAATCTGTAACTTATTTGGTATTCCCTGTTATTCAGGAACCCTGAGAGACAGAACAAATACACTGACTAATTTCTACCATGGCGAAGCTGAGCTCTCCTATGGCTTTAGAGAGAAAGAACCCCAGCAATAATTCATTGCCCTCTGTGCAGAGAGAAGAGAATGTGTAAGCCTGATTGAATGTTGTCAATGGCATCCATTAAATCTCTGATTACAATACTCACAAAAAAAAGTCTTGGTGGGAAGTAAAATATATGGACTTCCATATAACTGAGATCTCAAACAATTCTGAGGAGAAGGAAAACACTGTCTCCAAGCAGAAAAAGGGAAAAGAACTGGAGGTAACTGGCCTCAAAAGAGAAAAATCCTTCCCCTTCCTTAACACAAACTGCCTAGAGTTCACAGAGAAAGAGATTTCAGAGAGTAAGAACCCTCCTCCTATGCAACTTGTAAACAGGCCAGCAAGGGGCCTTGCAAAGTCCTGCAGTCAGCAGGGAATCCATCTGCTGGGTCACTGTCAAGAGAGATCCATGTCTGAATATGGAGAAAGAGGTGAGAGACACAGCTTTAGGCTTCTTTATGTCATTGTGATCCAATATGCCTACCCAGGGTTTTGTTGGTGGTTTGAGGTTTCTCCCAGTTGCCTAACAGTGATTTTGTTGTTTTGAATAGACTGTCCTATGTTGTAGCAAGCAACTGCTTTAGGCAGAACCCTGTAACAATGTCTGTGTCCAAGCTCAGCTGGGAACAATCAAGAAACTGTAAGAATCACAGCAAACGAGATCAAGGTCTCCACTTCAACTTTTCTTGAAAATAGAGGCAAAACTTGGAATCCGTGAGTATTAGCCTAGGAAGACTACAAAAATAAAAGGTAAATGGAATAAAGGCACACATTATATATATAGGCACAGTATACTCTTACTTAATATCTTTGAGTATTGATTCATTAAAAATGAGGCTGCAGGTGGCAATCCAATAATGTATTTTTGCCCTTCACACAAGGAATTTTGCATGGAGGGAACTGCTGAAATGGAGATACCAGAGCACTATTGAGATGATGCAGAAATCTTTGCAGATGTACAATTTTCATCTAAAATAAATTCTACTGCAGTGTCCTAAACTGCTTCAGCACAAAATTAACCAAAATAAAACTTATTTTTATGTATTCTTCCCAGTTGCAAAGGCAGATGCAACACTGATGTATGACTGGGGGAGGATTCTTCACCATCCAGCTGTGCCCACAGGATCTGCACCAGCAAAGAATGTTGCACTCACCAATGGTAAAGAGCAAGAGGAAGACACAACCAAGATGTCTTTAGACTCTTCAGTAAATCAACACTTTGTGTAAAATAGGCCTGATGCATTGCTCCATTCTGGACATTAGTGCACCTCTCCAAAATGACTACTGGGGGGGTAAAGTACGTTCATGAAATAAAGCCACATGCCAGCATGTTCTACTCTTCTTAGCTGGGCAGTGCATGAGACAAATATACATTGGTAACACCTTTCCCTTCAAGCACTGGTCCTGTGATCTGCAGTAGTAACTCAACAACCATATTGCTCCATCATTAGCAAAATGCCTGAAGCTAAGGTTGGCTCTGATTCTTTCCAACAGCCTTTCCAGGTTTGTTTGCTTTTCATAATTGCTTCACTTCCCATAATTTTTCACCTAGGTCTTTATTCTTGCCTTGACAATGCCTTCTGTGCAAAGAGCCTCAAAGCCACTTCCCCTAACGCCAGGCCCAGATGGAGACTGCTGCTCTCTGCAAGGTTTGATTTTATGTTATTTTATCCTTTCAGGACTGTTCTTAGTGACATACTGAGAAAAAATTTTAAAGGGGGGGGGGGGGGGCGGTGCAGATTTTTGCAAGTGTAGATTATCCTAGAGGTTTAGCAGGTTTTTGTTGTTTGGGGTTTTTTTTCTGTTATGTTTAAAAATCATACCAGAGAAACAGGGATTTCTATCCCTGGCTAGAAATCTTCCTTAGGTTCTTTCACTCTTGAAAGAGCGAGAGCAGCTCTGCTTAGTAGAACTAATTAATCATAATTGTAATAAAACATTTATTCCACTTCAAAATATCTGACTGCATTCTGGTTTAGGAGCTAATAGGCATCATGATTAAAAAGTAGGTGTAGGCAGTGATATGTAATAATGCTACAACCAAACGCTGCAGATGAGATTTTACAACAGCCCTTTCACTGGTTAGCATGAAACAATAGTGCTCGGTCAGGAAACTACTGCAATAATCCTGCAGCTTTTACATGTCAATATTTAGGGCATTACTACAGCAGGCTGTGTTACTACAGCATTGCAGGAGTTGTGAAATGCGTCTCTGTCGTTCATAAATTGCCTCGGCCCTGCGAGAGACGTGCGAAACTACAGACGGGCAGGCTTCCCCGCCCTCCGGCTCCGCGCCCGGCTCCTGAGGGGCGGGAGGGCGGCGGGGCTGTCAGGGGGGCTGTCCGGAGAGCGGCGGGGCTGCCGGCAGGGGCTGTCCGGAGAGCCGCTCCTGAGGGCCGGGAGGGCGGCCCGAGGGGCGGGAGGACGGCGGGGCTGTCAGGGGGGCTCTCCGGAGAGCGGCTCCTGAGGGGCGGGAGACGGCAGGGCTGTGAGCGGGGCTGCCGGCGGTGCCCTCCGGAGGGCGGCCTGAGGGCAGAGGGCGCGGGCCGTGCCCGCAATGCAGCACCGCCTCTCCGGGCGCCGCCCCGGGCGCACAGCAGCCGTGTCCCCCCGCCGCGCTGCCGCCGGGACGCGGCTGCCCGGGGCTGTGCTGGCCGTGCCGGTCCCGGATCCCGGCTGGCTGCCGCAGGGTTTCCGTGTGTAACACGTGTTTGTGCCGAGAACAGCGCCACAGCGACGGCCACGGCCTGAGCCACTCGCGGGCAGCCGGGCTTACTGTGCTGGGGATCGGAGACCCCGCCATGGAACAGCCTTCTGTGCCTTGGGCGGAGACAAACACCTGAATAAACTACAAGGCTGAACCTGTTGGTATGAAAGGGTCCAGAGACAGAGATGGATTCAGTATCCCCTCTTCTCATCCCTCTCTGCCCGAATAAAAATCACGTCCGAATTTACAGCCGAGAACTAAACCTGAGTTTGAGTTGAACACACCCAGCATGAATTTGATGCAGGTGATCCTTCCAAGAGCTCCTGAGCCAGGAGAACTACAGAGTGAGAAGTAAGGACCTTTCTCCCATATGACAAGGAAAAAGTCCACTGCAGCTATTCTCAATTGTTTATTTGTCTGTCAGGACTTACAGCAGCTGCAGGCTGAGACTGCCATGGTAAAGCAGGGAGCAGCAATTGGCTGTCAGTTTCACCTCATGGACCCTCTCTGGAAATGGATGAAGGTGGCAAAGACACCTTCTACTATGCAATCAGCTTGGCTGTGGTAGAGCCAAGCATTTAGAAATTCTCTGCCCTTTAAACATAACTGCCTGCAGACCAGCAAAGCAGCAGGCAATGGAACAGGCCAAGTTTTCTTCTTCCTCTGTGGAATGGCAGAAGATTGGTGCTCTGTTGGCCCTTGCATTGCTGTGTAATTGACAGGCCAACATCGCCCTGGGAAACACGTGAGACTAGAAAGAATGCACAGAAATATCAGCATGGGGAAGGATCTTCCCTTGGTGGCTTTATGTGCCCTTTCTGACAATATGAGATGTTCAGGTCTGAAACCTTCAGGTGCCATGGCAGCCATAGTCACTGCTCGGTAACACCTCCTATATTAGCCTGCAAGTAGCATGACCCTGAACTTCTCTAGTTTCACCTGGAAACCTTTGTGCTGAAGGTACTGAAATTACATCAGACATACTTTCCATAAGTTGGAGCAGATTTTGACTCAGAAAATGAGATTTACAGGTAAGGGTTGCTCAACAACACCACCTCATTGAAATGCCCAGCTAAAACCTCAGTCCCACTGAACACCTAGTGCCTCTCTCCTCATCCTCAGATTGGATTCCAGACTCAAGGAAGACAGCAAGAATGCTTTTAGTGAAGTCAGCAGGCTTGAACCAGGCTTCATGCTGTAAATACTTACAACACTAAGCAATAAACTCAGTTCCCAATCTGGCTGCTATACCCTAAGATGTTTCTCTGTCAGTTCAGGAGCTCGCTGGTGAAGATGAGTTACACCATCAGGGTGTTAAAAGACAGAAGATAACTCATTACTGTTATTTTTTGGCCCTTTTCCTAGACTTTCCTATTTTTATCCTCTTTTTAACATTAATTCTGTTTTCTGTTTCTTCCTAAACTAATATTGGCCTATTTTAACTAACTGTATCTATTCTTTGCTGAAAGTATAGAATGGCTGTTTCAGTTTTTTTCGCTGGTAACTCTTACCCCAGCTATATTTCACAAAACAAAATAGCTGTCTCCATATGCCTCTCTAAATAATTGTTGGTTACTCTTATAATTTGCTTATATGTCAGTTTCTATTTAAAAATAAAATACAATCATTGACTAACCATTTTAAAGCTGTTCTTGCTAACTTAAATTAATCCCTGTTCCACTTGTCTTTCTGCCTTTCTGCTCCACAACTGCCCCCTAGAGAAATAGCTCTGTAAGAAAAAAAATAATGCACATATCCAGCCATGCAATACTTTTAACAGTTAGTTTACTCTAGACTGGCAAGGACTGGGATTGGTAGAGACATTTTCTGGCAAAACTGGAAAATGTTGGCCCAGTGAAATGGATATATTTTAGATAACATATATTTTCTGAACAGTATTTTGCAGAACTTTTTTTTTTTTCAGATAATGTAATTGCTGATAAAAATTAGACTGAAAGCAGCCAGCCACAGTGTCTCCAAAATTTGACTTAAAGCTGGTCAAAACTCTAGTTAGTGCTTCCCTCTGGCAGGAAACACCCATATAGTGAAGACAAGTTTTATTAAAATACTGAGCAAAAGTCAAATATTTGGGGTTTTCTCGTGAAGGTGCTAAGAGTTGAGCCATAAATTTTTCTCAAAGTGAAATGCAGCAACCGGTCTGGCTAAAATAGCTGATGCTCAGCTGAGAGACACCGACCTGAACTTGAGTTTTCCTTATCCTGCATGGATATCTTGAGCAGTGTGTAACTAGATATGGGTGAAAGGCTGGACATTCATTGAGTTTTTGATGTTATTACGCAAAGTAGAGGAAAAAAATTGAAATTGTAATATTTTTCACAGAACAAGACAACTGTGGCTGTGCAGATGGAGAAAAGAAGGTTCCCCATAAGCCCTTGTCTTGCAGTGACAGCTTCATCCCTGGAACTAAATCCCTCTGGGTCTGAGTCCATCTGACTGGGTGGTTATAACCAAATTGGAGTTTTGCCTAGCATCAGTGGGGACTCCTAGCTGATCTGTTTATGTGGACACAATTGTAGGACTGGGGCTATTTGCTATTTATATAACAAATTCCATATACCAGAATCAGAAGAAGTGAATAGTAATTTTTATGTAAATTGCATAAAGTAGCACAATGTATAAGGTTGGTGTTTCTCTCTTATTTCCCCTACATTCCCATACCACTATTACACCTGCTTCCCTATACAAGAATCTCCACATACCCTATGTTTTCCCCCAGATTTGGCCTTCCATTCTTCTCAGCCTCCCCATGGATACACCTCAGAGTATCCCCAGTGTACTGAAAGGAGGTTGTAACCAGGTGGGGCTTCACTCTCTTCTCCCAGGCAACTCCTGACAGGGCAAGCTGTGCCAGGTTAGGTCTGGGTTGGACATCAGGGGGAATTTATTAATGAAAAGAGTTGTTAAATATTGGAACGGGGTGCACAGGGAGGTGGTGGAGTCACCATCCCTGGAGGCGTTCAAGAAACAATTGGATGTGGCACAGTGCTATGGTTTAGTTGACAAGGTGGTAGCTGGCTGAAGGTTGGACTCGACAATCCTGGAAGTCTTTGCCAATCTAAAAGATTCTGTGCTTCTGCAGTTAAAAATGCAGAATCACATGGGAAGAGCCAGTGGAACAAGCAAGCCCTTCTCCTGTGGAAGAAAGTCCTTCTACAGCGAGGGTGGCGAGGCCCGAACCTGGCTCAGCTCCAGTTCATCCAGGAGGCCCTAGCCCGGTCAGGGACCGGGGCAAGCACCGCCACAATCCCACTCGGGCCTTCCCCAGCCGCGTCCTGGCTGCAGGGCGGTCCCCGGTCGCGGGGCTCCGGGCTATTCTGGGCAGGGCACTCCCCGGTCCCGGGCACGGCACTCCCCGGGGCCGGCCTTCGGTCCCGGCGCCGAGTCCCCGCCCGCCCTGCTTGCGGCGCTCCCGTTGGGCCGCCAGGGGGCGCCGCCGCCCCGCGCCCGCCGCAGCCCGCCCGCGCGCCTGGGGAGGCGCGCGAGGTCTCGCGCCGCGCCGCGCCGCGCCGCGCCCCGCCCCGCCCCTCCCCGCCGTCACGTGCGCGCCGGCGGCGGGCGCCTGTCTCCCTGCGGGCGGGCCGCTAGGGGGCGCCGCGGCCCAGGGGCCCTGCCCGGGCCGGCGCGCGCCGTTTGTTGACCGCGCGGCGGCGGCGGGTTGGTGGCGCGAGACTCTCCCGTGACGCGCTCGCGGGAAGGGAAGGGGTGGGGGTGGAGGAGGGGCTGCGCCGGGGACACCGAGCGAGGAGCGGGGAGAGAGAAGGAGGGAGGGGAGAGAGAGAGAGAGAGAGACAGAGAGAGCGCGGCCGGCGCTGGGGAGGAGGAAGAAGGCGGGCAGGAGGCGGCGGTTGCGTGCGTCCCTCCGTTCGTCCGTCCGTCCGTGCCGGAGGGGGAGCCGCGATGTGAAGCCCCACAGACACACAACACGCACACGCACGGCCCGGCAGGGCAGGAGGCAGCGGCGGCGCTCCCGGGAATGTGTGTCTGGGACGCGGCAGAAGGTGAGCGGTGGCGGAGCGGGCGCCTTCCCCCCCACGGCGCGGCGGACCCGTGGCGGGAGGGACGTGCGGGGGGTGGCTCGGGACGGGGAGAAGGAAGGAAGGCAGGGAGGAAGGGAGGGGAGAGGGGGCAGACGCGGGGCCCGCAGCCGCTGCCCTGCCTCCCAGCCCCTCCCTGGGCCCGCGGCCTGGGCCTTCCCCGTTCTGTTCCCGGCGCGGGAACGGGGGGAAGGGAAGGCAGAGGGGAACGGCGCGCGGCGTTATGTAACCGGCGCGCGGGGGCCTGGCTGCCCGCGCGGGAGGGCGGAGGGGACGCGGGGACAGAGCCCGTGCGCGCCGCGAGGCGCCGCGGGGGCGCGCCAGGTGTGCGCGTGTCCGGGTCACCCGCCCCTCCCCGCACCTGTGCGTCTGTCTGTCTGTCTGTCTTGTCCGTGCGTCTGTGTGTGTCACATGGGGCCTGCGCTGCAGACACAACACGGGTCCCCCAGGCAGAGGCGGGGAGAGCGGGGCTGTGCCACGGCGTTGTGCCAGCGCGGAGGGGTCACTGCAGGGAAATGGGCTGCAGCGGGAGGAGGGGGGAAGCCCGAGCCCTGGCGCGGCCGTGCCCTCTGGAACGCTCCCCGCGCTGTGGCTGCGCCGATCTGGGCTGCGGTTTCCCGTAGTGTTTGTCACAAGTTGCTTTTGCTGAGCAATAGTGCTGGGTATAACTGGTGTGCCGAGGGGAAGAGGGAGGACCTGTGCTTGATGAGTAAGCCCGTGCTTGCCGACACTGAGGGACTGATGTGTTCACATCTTGACCCCATCCCCTCTGATTTTGATGCTTTTTGCTCTACAGTTACCATTGACTTGACCTGTGATACTGAGCTAAAAGCCCCTGATGGGAAATGGGCTTTAATGGCATGTTAACCTTAAGAAGGAAGAGGAACATAGTATCACCAGCACGTCTGGGTTTTCTGAGTAGAAACTCTGTGGTTTTTGTGCTGTAATATTCCATTATTTCTGATGCTTTAAAATTAAGGTCACAGTCTTCAGAATGTCAGGGCTGTGAGTACTTTGCTTGTGTTAATAACTGTCTTAATGAAAAGATGAGTTGATGTTTGTTGTGCATCTTGATCTAAAATCCAGTCCTACCTCAAATTTGACACCATAATCCAAAGAGGCAAAACCAGGGGGCTTTACTTTTATAATCTGAATTCTTTATTCATTTAAATGCAATTGTTGCTCAAGTAGACCTGGCTAGAGCAGTTACCTAATAACCATTAGTTGCAAGAAGTTACAGCTAAAATTTGTTTCCGGAATAGTCCTGTTTTACTAAGGTTTATGACATTTAACACAAATGAAATCCAAGATCAGACAGAAATCCAAATCTATGACAAATTCCTTGCCATCTTGCCTCAAGCATGTAGTTATTACCCATTCCCACCATATTGGTCTTTCATTCAGTCCATTTCTTCTGCTGGATAAAGTACCAAATCCCTGTTAGTAAATAATCCCAAGCTGTCACACTGGAGGTCACTGGTAGGACAGTGTTAGTGGAGGCACAGTGCACACACCTACCTTCTGACTCACTCATGTTTAACTACTTGAAGAAAGATTATTTTTTTTTTAAACGGCAAAGTGCCAATAGGAAGACTTCATTAGTATATTTCAAGCCTTAATTGTAAAGTGGTTGTACAAAACAGTATGTGTTTTTTTCAGTACATTATTTAGTAATGAGCCCTTCAAACCTAGGACCAGTCCATCTTTCTGAATGGTACACACACTCTGGTACAGCCTGTTCTGGTGCAGTGATAGTGTGCTATAACAGAGTGCCACTTTTCATTAGTTTTTTCTGATCCCTTGACCCATATGACTTCTTGAAAGAATTTTTATGACAAATTTTCAATCTTTCTACCATCCCCTTCATTTACTAGAGAGATTAAAAAAAAAAGAATTAAATATGGTTTTGAGTAGGTAGAAAAAAATTCATGTGATTACACAGACTTTCTTTTAATAACTCAGGACAAGCAGGAAAAAAATAACTTGCCTGACCCTGCCATGTGCTCTCCTCATTTAATTTGTTAGCTATTATTTATTTCATAGAAAATGGAGGGTTTTTTTAATTCAACATTTTTCTTTTTTAATTAAAGGGGTATATTATCACTGAGATTTCTGTCAGCTCTTAGGAGGTTTGCCTGGTGTATATATAACAAGGGAGCTAAATATCCAAATGTTAAAACCCTTCATCAAGAATATAATGTAGATTCATTTGGTGATAGTCCCACATGTTTACCTAAGCATAGCAAAATGAGGAAAAAATTGGAAACAAGTAGAAATGAGAGTAGCCATGGAATTGCAGAAAAAGTTGGAAGTAAGAGAGCAAACCTTAAAAATCGTGAGGAATTCTTAGACATGTGTCATACAGTGTACTTGTGGAAGTGTCTTTGTCTAACAGGTATCTGTAGTGCTCTGCCCCAAGAGCAGCTTTTTACTCTGATGTGGAAGCCAGACAGCATTTCATTGGACACACAAATGTTTTTAGGGAAGAGGGCCTGCCGTGTCTGTGATCCCCTCACTCTGTAGTTCATGTGGAATATCTATTGCTCGTAAGATAGAAGTCAGAATTAGGAAAGGCTTCTTTCTCAGTGTGTTCAGCAGAAGAGAGATGAGTGTGCAGAACAACCCTGAATTCTGGGCTGGAATGATAACTTCCATTCCTGTGGCTTTTATTTCAAAATTGACTTAAGGACTGCTGCTATTGTAGCTAAGGAAACCATGAAATTCCCCTAGGAGATAATTTTAGTTTGGTATACCCATAGCAAGGATTGTATATTCCATATTCCTTGCTTTAAATGCCTAGGCAGACTGTGGGCCCTGAATTTCAGTGTTAGCTCTTGGCTAAAGCAACTCCTTTCCTATCTCAGAGTTTCAGGTTTCCCAGCTGCTATCCTGCCTGTTTGGTAGTGCTGGAACTGGTGACTTGAAATTCAGTTACTTGCAGAAGTAAAGCTTAGCCGTGCTGTGGTTAACTCTTCTGTTGGTTTTGCTTTTCCATTCCCAGCTCTATATAAATACTTTACTCAAGTCCCATTGTAATGGAATTCTTGGTTGTAATCTCCTTATTTGGTTTGCCTCAAGTAGTGCACATCTCTTCAGTGTCTTGATTTATGTAAGTAAATAACCCTGGAAAAGAGAAAGGTGGTTTTCCTTAGGAGAAGACACTGCTCAGGTACCTTGCAGAGTCATTCTTGCAAGCACAGGTGGATTGGTTTGAATGCCAAAGCAAGAAAGCAGTGCAGAAGCTGTGCAGAGCAGGATCAAGAACTACTCTAAGGTTTCTCCATATTAACGTAGAGATTGGCAATCTTCTGGTAAGGTGAGGTGTGTGGTGTATTTTGGCAGAATCCTGGGGACTGTTGATAGTATATTTTGTCAGGTTCTAGTTGTCAGTGAATGTCCAAAGTGAAATAAAGTTCTGCCCACCATGTTCATGACTTCACCTCTTTGAGCTGGCTCACATCAGGTGTTTGTACAGGGCATGATGAGTTAGCATCATGAACAAATGGTTGTGCTCCACTGAGGTCATTTTGGAAACCTAGGAGCTGTTGCTTTTTAAAGGAAGTAATGAAATTGCTATTAATTTTTACAAACAGGAAAGCCCCTGACCCCATGGCATGTAAGGTAAATGATTAGTGCAGTTTCCCAAGTAGTTTATTTTACCATTCTGTGAAATTGAATGCAACTCCCAGTTGAAGTAAAGAACTAAAATAATTTATATTGAAAGGATACTGTTCCTGATTTCTGGATCTGCTTGTTGTTTTCAGGAAACATTAGAGCACTCAGCTCTAATACTGCCTTTTCAGTCATAATTCCTTGATTTTCATTCTCTAATTGTATTATTTGGTAAGCAGTTCCAAGAATCCTCTTAATAAACCTGTAGTAGGGGAGAGGTAAGGTTGTAATGACTTTTTACTGTAATTTCTGGTTGATTTGAAGTTTTAAGCATTACCCCTTCCTGTAACTTCTATATTGATTTTTAACCCAAGTTTTAAAATTGTAGCATTTGTTTGGAATAGGCCATTTTTGCTCTGTAGCCATTTTGTATTGATCTGTCTCCACTAAGCAGCAGTGTAACATTGCTGGTTTTATGTCAGAAGTGCTTAAAATACCAACTTAGAACCAGTACAGGCCAAGAACACAATTCAGATTTGAGTTTAAATTAAATGATCTTGAAGAATTAGAGCATTTTTGTATTTTCCCTGTATTTTTCCTGGAAAATACAGAAACATGGTGCTCTTCTTATTTTTCTCTGAATCTAGGAGGAAGCTTGATAACATGTTGGGTCAGATCAGAAGTTTGTTTTGTTAGCAAAAAGCAAACACACTAAAATACTTTCCCTTTGTGTTCTGAGCT
The DNA here is from genome assembly GCF_028018845.1 of Melospiza georgiana. NCBI lineage: Eukaryota > Metazoa > Chordata > Aves > Passeriformes > Passerellidae > Melospiza > Melospiza georgiana. The sequence goes on from NC_080431.1 coordinate 22,987,159, forward strand.
TCTGTAGTTTGTTGCCTTTAAAAAAAGAGAATATGTTTTTATTCCATTTATCTGTTGAACAGATCTGGACTTTTAGCATCCTTGGTATCCAGTATCAGATAATCTTCAAATAAACTAGGCTATAGATTAAAAAATATTTCCATTTCTTTTGATCTCTCCACTTGCTAGTTTCATCTGATGCTTCCTAGTCTTGTTGGTCTGAGTTGATGAAAAAAAGTAATATCTGTGGACTAAAGAAAGCTGTAGAAAACTTGAGTAGAAACTTGAAGCTTCAAGGCTAAGTATAGAAGCCTTATGTTTTGAAGATTTTACTTCAAAAAAGATTTTGCAGCTTTGAAACTCTCAAAGGCAATGTCAGAAAAGCATTTGGGAACTTGACTGTGCAGTGTCAGTTGAAATTAGGTAATGTCATTCAACACTGCTATGAACAGAAGATCTACCTATTTCAACACTGAACCTGTAGTTATCAATGCTTTTGCTGGTGAAGTTGTTGAGTTCTTAGAGTTTTGCTATCATACATGGGTAAAGAGTCCTCCTTAGTACCTGACATCATCTGCCATTTCCAAACTAGATGCCTTCTTTCTCATTTTCCCTGAAAAGCTTGGCAGGATCAACACTTGCTCAGTGATAACATTGGATTGACCATAAAGCACAACTGCCTTGGGTATGTCTCCTAAAAAAACCCCATCATCATCATCATCATGGAATAGTCAGGCTTGCCAAGAACCTTAAAGGTCCATCTGGCTCCAGCTCTCTGTCATGTGCAGGGAATCCTTCCACTAGGCCAGGTTGCTTAAGAGCTCCATCCAGCCTGGTCTTGAAGACTTCCAGGGATGGGGCATCCACAGTTTTGTGGGTAGCTTGTTCCAGTGCCTGACACCCTTACAGGAGAGAATTTCTTCCTAATATCTGATTTAAACCTACTCTCAGTTTGAAGCCATTCCCTCTTGTTCTGTCCCTACCTGTTCTTGTAATATTCTCTCTCCTTTTTTTTTCTTGTATTCTCCCTTCACATACTGGAAGGTCACCATTACATCACCCTGAAGCCTTCTCTTCTCCAGGCTGAATAGTCCCAGTTCCCTCAGCTTCTTGTCACAGCAGAGGTTCTCCATCCCTCTGATCATCCTGGTGCCTCTTGTCTGCACTTGTTCCAACAGGTCCATGTCCTTCCTGTGCTGGGACCCCAGAGCTGGACACAGCACCCCTTTTGGGGTCTCACCAGAGAATAGGGGGACAGAATCCCCTTTCTCACCCTGCTGCCCATGCTGCTTTGGATGCAGCCCGGGGTGTGATTGGCTTTCTGGGTCATGTCCAGCCTCTCAGCCACCTGCACCCCCAAGTCATTCAGGGCTGGTCTCCATCTGCTCATTCCACAGCCTGTATTGATTCCAGAGGTTGCCCCCCACCAGGTGCAGCACCTTGAGCTTGGCCTTGTTAGACCACATGTACCCTCTCATTACACTGCTTACAGTGCTGGCCCAGAGTGGGGATTTGTTTCTGTGCCATTCACTACTGCCAGAGGGGTCAATCTGGGTAGCCAGCACTCACACTGGTCAGCAACAAAGATCAGTTTGTTGTGTGTGCACATCCATACAGATACCCATGCACATGGGTGTAGTCAAATACCTAAATTCAGTCAAAAAGATGCAGTCTCTTCTGAAGGATTTACCCATCTCCTGGGCTGAAGTCTGGAGAAGCTGAAAGCAGTATATATCAGGTTTTCACAAGCACAGTTCCTCTGAATTTGATGTTAATAAATTCAGAGCATCCACAGATTCCTTGCTTTGATCACCTCATGAAAATTTTGCAGTTATTTTTGAATAATTATACCTCCACTTACCCGCTTTTTCTGCCTTGTTAAGTTTTTCTTTAGCTTTACAAGGATGTTTCAGTTGTGCCTGGAAAGTCTTAGAAAGTCTTTAATTATTCAGCAATAGCAACTCTTCTAATTATTTGGGAGTAGTGATCATGGGTTTTCTTATGCTACCTACTGACTTCTTGGCCCTATGCCTTAGCATAGACTGCTTGGGGAAGGCAGGATTTGTGGGACTGGATTGTCATACTGAGTGCACAAACCAAAAACCTTCTAAACAAGTTCTGTTGATTATTAGGTAGAAAACTAACATCCCAGTCTTCATTTTTAAAGAAAAAAGAGACATCATTCTCCCTTCTCAAATATTACAGATAGCTAAACAGAGGGGATTGGAGGATAACTATGCAGCTCATAAGACCATCTTGTTTATTGTTTTGGATACTCAAATCCAGAAGAGCATTTCCGTTAGGTGATTTACAGTCTCTTCACTGTGTTGGTATTTAGAGTCCTAGTTTCACAAACTATGTTTCTGATTCTGATTTTACTTAATGGTTTTCTGGATTCTAGGGCTGGCACAAAGATTATGAATGTGCCAAGTCCTCTTGGGGTTGAAGCCCCAAAAGAATTTAAGCACAGAAAAGAACTGATGAAGCCAGTTGATGAAGTTTGCTGAATCTTATCATTGTTTTCTGGCACTAAGAACCCTTGTGTGAAAGAAGTGATACTTGAACTAGAAAGTGAATTGAGCTGCCTGGTTACACACAGCAATGAACATTTGTGAAGAAAAGCTATTCATCACTGGAGAACTCTGGAAGGGGCTGGGGAGGTCATGACTTAACCAAAAAATGCAGACATGTTGAAACTGGAGGCCAGTCTTCTGTAAGCAAAAGGAAAAACCAGGTTAAACCACTACTTGTGACAAGCTATAAATGAACTGTAGATGTTACTGAGTGTTATTCCTAGAGGGAAATTGACGATTGGTTTCAAGTTAAATCTGCCTTCCTGTTTTTTCAAAGAATTAGCCATCTCAAATGCCATGTATGAAAGCAAAAATGATATCTTGAAAAGAGCTTGTTCAAAGCTGGTGTGGATTGTACAGTGATCCTGGTTTCTGGACCTCATGCTCAGGCTTCCTCAAGTTGTGACAAGTAAAACAATTGTCTGTCCCAGACTCCCATGTTAGTTGTAACAGGATATAAAGACTTTTGTCTTGTACAACTCTGGTATGAAGTTGTTACAGTTATCTGCTGTACAGCTGCTTTTCATATTATTGTGAGGTTTAGCCAGCAAAAGAAATTTATATTTCTTAGTTGTTACTTGTGTGTGAAGTATTTAGTCCATGATTGTACTGATCATGAGAAACTGATCTGAAATAGAGACCATTTTGAGTTGCAAAAATAGTCAGTTTGGAAGCTGGATTAGTTTAGCAAAGAGTTCTCTTTCTGGGGGACTGATTGAACTGGAAGTTCTCAGAGTATCATTTCTTTGCTGTCAACCTCAAATGAAAGTATGCACAGAACACCATTTTAGAATAGTTATCTGCTCATGAGGAGTTTCTTCTGCAGGACTTGGAAGTTTTTCCATGTTTTAAGTGAGTTGTATGGATGCCATGGATGCTCATATTTTAGACAAATGGTATTTCTAAATTTCTCATATGTTCTCTAATATTTTAATTGCCCCAGATTTTGAAGTTTGTTCTTTCCTAATTTACACTCTGATCTTTAATCACAGGACATGGAGATGGTGTTGGATGTTTTTGTGGATAGCTATTGGTTCAAGTGTCCTTCATCTAATTTCATTTCTCTTTATTTAAAATATCACCAAAGATTGAACTGCAAAACAGAACTTGCTGGTTGGCCCTGTAACATCAGACACTTGTAGTTAGTGCTTATCCTGTGGGGACAATGTGGAGCTGCTTGATTGTAACTTTTTTTTAAAGCCTTTACTGTATGGAAAAGGTAAGGTAGCCTATCCCTTTGGTTTATTGCAGGGGGAAAAGCATAAGCAGCCCTACTTAGTGAGTAGCCAGCTCATCAGAACTCTGTATCTACATTGCCATTTGTGATAGTCATGGCCCAAAAGTTGATTTCTAGAAATCACTAAGATAATTTTAAGATCCCATCCATTCCTCTCTTTTTGCCTGTCTGCTTTGGCTTTATCTGATGCTTTTGTAAGTCACTTCATCTTGCTAAACTTGGGGAAAGCTAAACCATAAAATTATGTCAATTTTATGTTGATTTAGTGAACTGAATTGCACATAGCGGTGCACATAGCACCAGTGTGAATGTGGGGGGTCATATGAGCTTGGGAAGAAGGGATAAAGCCTGTTAGGACAGCAGAGGCTGAAGAGCAGAATCACCCTTTTTGGTAGCAGTCAGCCAACAAGTTGACTCAAACATCTTATGAAACTTCACCCTGAAACTTTATTTCTCTCCTAGAATAAAATTCAGTTGCTTTACAATGTACTAATTAGTAATTTCAGTATAGAATAGTAGTGCTAACCCTGAATTGTCTGAAATCACAGGCGTTTAGGCATATAGTATCTTTTAAAAAGCTTTTGGCTCTTTTGTGTAAGTTCTTTTTGCTGGATTCTGGACTTCTTAATATGTGGTAAAAAAAATAGTTTTCTACCCTATAGCAGCAGCTCTTTTCCAGAAGACTCAGCCGAGAGTAAGACTCTTGTGCTTAGAAATGTATAAACACGTAAGATAGTTCTTTGCTCAAAGAGCTTGAGGACTAGTGCCAAGCAGAGTGGTGAGTTTGATGTGGGAGGTGGAATGTAGAGGCATGAAACTCAAACGAGCCACAGACTACCCACTTGATGGGAAAAGCTTCTAAGCCCTGCTGAGCTGGGATGAATTCAGTCTCGAGTTCAAGGAAAAGATTCTGATACTCATTAGCGGTGGCCCGAGACGCCCATATTTCTGCTGGAGTTACACCTTTTATATAGGCTTGTGGCATGTGAATATGTTAAATAAATCAAGTTCTTTTGCATTAAAGGACAATGACAGGATGTCTGCTCTGGTCAGAAATGCAGACTAGCTGTTTTAGTGTGTTATACTTCCATACAGCTTTCAGTTACCAAAAATTGAATTATCTGGATGGAACATTACTTGTGTGATGCATTTAGACACAACTTCGGTGGGATTATTTGTTGAGTCACAGTGCAGCCTCATTTTGTCTTTGGAAATAGTTCATATGTTTTCTTGTAGGGCAGAACCATAAAGTTTATATTCTGCTAGATTCAAGTTGGCTACTTGAAGAGGTAGCAAACATACCTCTGCACTGTGTATATGCTTGGCAGAGAGATTGCTGAAATGTATGACAGAAGCAGGGAGTAGTACTGCAGTGGAATTAAAAAGCTCATGATGATCCATGTTCACTTCTTGCAGAGTCATTGCAGAATACAGATCTGTGCTCCCAAGCATTTTTTCCCATAATACTGTGGTGGTTTTGGTCTGGGTTGGTCCCTTAGCTGTGTTAATGAATTTGTGCAAACAGAGAAAACTGTTCTGAAACAAGTTAGATACTTTAAGAAAGAACTACAGGAAAGATGAACTCTGAAATTGGCTTGTTTGTGATGGCTGAAGTCCTCTGGATTGATGTCTACCCACCCACACCTCTACTTCCCACTTCATGTATCCTTTACTGTTTCTCCTACTCATCCCTTCATCATGATTCCTGTAGGGGGAGCATCATACCATCCTTACATTTCTTATTTCATGAACCAGTGAGCAGGTTTAAAATCTTGCTTAACTTTTCCTCTGGTTTAATATATCTTGGGCAAGGTATTTCTCATGCTTGTTTGTTCCTTAGGTTTCAGCAAGGCAGCTGCAAGAGGTTACCTTCATTTTCAAGGAAAAAATCACACTGTAAGGAGAAGTCTTAAGCAGAGAGGTTTCTCTGTAGTCCAGAAACCTTGGTTCATCATTCAGTTCCTGAAACTATAAAGGGAGAAACTAGTCTCCCAGGTTTTCATATTAGCATTAAAAAAATAATTTGTGACCCTGAAAGGGAAGACTTGAGCCAGAGACATCTTGTAATCACTGAAGTGCCATGTTCCTAACCTCAGTGTTCAGAATTTAAGTGGACTGGCTCAAGTGGACTGAGTCAAAAATTGCATCTGCTAAGGAAATGGTAAATCACTATCAGATGTTTAAGTAGGCATTACAGCCTAGCTTCTTTAGATTTGTAGGCTCTAGAAAGACAACTTCTGAGCAATTGATACATCATGTTTTTAGCACCTTGACCTAAGTAGTTTTGTTTGATTTCTAATTGTAATCAAACTAGGCATGTAACTGTGATTCTGATTTTAATTGGCTTCACTTTCAGACTAGAGATCTTTCTTCCTCACCTTCCAGTGTCCTGAATAAAAATGAAACATGTTTCAAGGTTTTAGAAAAGCTCACTCTTATGAAGGCAGTTCTTCAGTTTATCAGGCATTAGATATTTTAGTTAATCAGGATGTTGTTGCATAGGGATCAGAGTTAAGACCTATCAAATCCTGTCTTCTCAGTGGTTGGTGTTGTGGTGATTCAGAGTATGCATTTTGTACAGTCTTTGTTTTTTTCAGAGCAAAAGTTTATATTTGTATGAGTTTTTTTTTCTTTAATACTCTTAGAATCATAGAGCAGCCCATATTGGAAGTGACCTCAAAAGAGCATCTAGTCCAACCTTTAATGGGTAGGGAAGCCTGGTTGAGGTTCTCTGGTGCCCTCTCCAATTGCAACATGAAAATGTCCAGACAAGAGGACTCTGGCATGTCCCTGCATTCCAGTCATTGATTGTTCTCACTCTAAAAACTTTTTTTCTACTTCAAGATGAAACTTCCTCATGGAGGTTGTATCTGTTGCCACTTGTGCTTTCCATGTGGCTCCTTATGAAGAGAGAGCCTCTGCCATTTTTGTAGCTACCCTTTAAGACTGTCATCCTTGATTAAGAGGAAGAAAGTAATCATCAGTTAAGATTCTGGTGTCTCTTATGAGCTCATACACTGATATCTGTAGTATCTAAAAAACCTAGATGACATTTTTATTAATGGTTTTTCTTTTTTCATGAACTTACTCTTTTATGTTTCTCCAAGAATTTCTTAGCCAGAAGTGATAGATGTGAAACACACTTCAGCAGATGAAAAAATACAGATTTTTCCATATGAAAGAAGTTATCAAGCCATTTTAGCTATACACTGTCCTCTGCAGGAAAAAAGTCAATTTTGTATCTTAAGTGGTCATCTAGCTCATCCCCTCTCTTTTTCTTCAGTGCTTCTTAAGAGTTCTGTGGTATCTATTAGATGCAATACAAACCACTAAAAATTAATTTCAGAAGGCCTTATGTCATGGAAACAGGTCTGTGGGTAAGAGATGCAGGTACCTAGAGGGAAAATACAGTAATTTGAGAAGGGCTTACTTTGTTTTGGATGTTGGTGTAGAGCTCATCTCCTTGATAAGTGATTGATCTTCATAATTGCACATACAACAGCGAATATGTCAGTTGTGTATCAAGTAACAAGCAACTGTTAGCACAGAACATGATTATCTTTCTGTGTTTGTGGAGGTCCTGAAACATGAAACAGATACTTAGCTTTTCAAAATACCTGCTACCTGCTTTGACTATAGTTCTGTGGTTGCCTAATCTGGCATATTTGCAGTAGTCAATGAAAATGATTGTACTTACGAAAACTTCTGCAGCTGTGTCGTATTTTGCAATCCAAGGTGGTTTGACTGCATATCAGAGTATGCCTGCTTAGTCCTCTAGGACAAAAGGGAATTAAGAGACAAAAGCTAGGACTCGTGTTCAGCTACGTTCATAAGAAATGGAATGTTAATACTACAAATGAGGTAGTCTCCAAAATAGTGCAGTAGAAGGCCTGGGTAGGAAAATGACCAGAATGTGGTGTTGTCATCTCCATCCACAACCATATGTGCTTTCTGCTAAGCTGGAGACTGAGTGAAGCTTCTGTGCTCTTGTTACTGGACAATGCTGTGGATAGTCCAGAGACTCAAAAACAAGGATGGAAATAAAAATAGTTGTTCTTCTGTCTATTTGCTGTAGTTTTGCATAGTTTTTGGGGAGGATAAAAGAATATAAATTAAATATTTAATGAAACAGAAGACTTTAGACAGTCACCTTTTTAAAGTTTCAGAGTTTTGTGCTGATCCTCTAAGAGCTGATAGACCTAAAAGGCTATTTTGTCTTTTTATTTAGAGAACTATTTTGTTTGAAAAGTGAGAGATGTAATAGCAGGCAGTGATCTCATGATCTTACCACATCATTAATCAATATTCTAAAATCAGTTTTACAACAGCTATAGTAAATATGAATCACTTGCATGCAGTGAACAGTTGGCCACAGTCCAAGCATTGCTTTTTTCTATCCAGGAGTTCTGTTCTAGCCAACTAATAGCTCATCTGGGGACACGGCTGTGTTCAGCTTGTGGTCCAGGAATAAGTGTTTTGCATAGAGGAGAACTGCAATTTGGCTGGTTGGGTTTGTTTATTTCTTTATTTATTTATTAAGCAATGCACATAAAAAGCCCCAAAGAATCAAATCACAAACCTAACTATAGATCATTCTAGGTCACTTACACATCTGGCTTTTCTTTGACCATAAGATCACCTTTGGTTTTTTTGCTTTGATGTGATGTATTGTGTTACAGCAACATATGCTTGGATGTTTTATAATCAGTTGTAAATCCATTGGTGTCTCCATTGTAAATCCATTAATCCAGTCTCTAATACCAGGAGGTGGCTGCCTGCATTGCACTCTGTCTGTGGTATCAAATAGGAAATAAAAGATTGGTTATGACCCGGACAATATTTTGCATGGATGTTAGCAGTTGTATTTGAGAACCTTTTATTATTTCTTTTTTAATAGGAGATGTATGAGTACCAGAAAGAATTTAATAAATTGTAATGGACAGTGAACATTGTAAGGAGTTTTTAATATTCAGGGTGAATAAAGCAAAAGGTGTGTGTGTGTGGTTTTTGGCATGTCACAGGAACCACAGTATGCATTGCTGCAAAACTGAGAAATCGGGTTTTTGTGTGATCTTTCATTTCTAGATTGGGTGTGAAACTCAAATACTTCAGTGAAGTTGGTTGAAAAAAATTAATCTTTGTGCTAATCTGTAAATGGCCTGTAGTGCCATCATTGAAATGGCACTGATGAACGTTTAATTGATCGAGAGCTGTTCTTCCTCTGCAGAAGCTTCAGCATGAGGCGGGGTGGATGGCGGAAACGAGCTGCCGATGGCGATGGCTGGGGAATATGGGTATGTTCTAAACCTAGTGGCTCTTTTCTAAACACTGTGCTTAAAAAGGGGTTACAGTTTTGTTTTACATGCTAAGAGGCCGCTATAAATGAAACTCTTTTGCTTTACTTGAAAACACATAATGAAGTTTGAAAGAAATTTTTTAATTACCAGATTTTGAAGTCTGTGTTCACAATAATCACTAAATTTCATTACTAGTAAGTGCGGACCCTTGATTAGTTTTAAATCACCATTTAAAAAATAAACTAAGTAATTTGAAAACTATTTACAATTGTCTTCACCACTCTACATTTGGACAAATAACTGAGGCACCTAATTTACATCAATATTTAGAATACTTCTGTCCTGTGTATATCTAAGAACTGAAAATACATGGAACCACATTGTTTTGTTAGGCAATGAGTCACCAATTTAGCACCCAAATTTGCATCATCACCTTTTTTCTTCTTTCTTTTTATTCTATAAGAGTTTTTTTTATATATAGAATCTTTTATATATACAGAATCTTTTCATGTAAGAAGATGATTAAGGAGTATGAAATAAATCCTGCCATGTTGATAACAAGATGCAGTTATCTTGTAGATAAAAGTTTATGGTGGAGCATTTGCTATTTTTCATTTGAAAAACTGTTTTTTGTGTGTCAACCAAATACATTTTGGAGAAATGTTCCTTACCTTTCCAGTCTTATAATTGACCAGTTTCTGTGTGTAAACATTAGGAAATAGGACTGCCATCATGGGTTGTGTTTTGTTGTAATTTAAAAACTAGGGTGGGTACATGTCAGCAAAAGTTAAGAAGTTGGAGGATCAGTTCCGGTCGGATTCAGCCATACAACAGCAGAGGGATGGAAATTCATCAAGTATCTTTAGCGGAGTCGCCATCTACGTCAATGGCCTGACAGGTGAACCTTTGTTTTTTTTAAGGATCTGTATTGTGTCATTCTCATGTTTACCATCCTGAGTGGAAGTAACTGCAAAACACATGAATTTGCAACTAAGTAAATACATGACAATTACTCTATATATGTTTTGTATATTCTGTTGTTTTTCATGATTAAGGTTTTCAATTTAATTTAAAAAATCTGATTCTGAATATAAATACTGCTTTACTGTATCACTTACATAACATAACTTGTAGAAGTAGATCTTTCCATGTTTCTATGATCTTGGTATTTGAAATGAAGCCTTTTAATTTCCTCCATCTTCCTACACTTATTAAATTTTTAATATTTCTAAGTAGTGATGGTTAGATTGTGTGCCTTAAATTTACATTTGGGAGAATATGTCAAAAGTTTTCTTGCTGAGAGTGACATAATGTGTGAGACAGAACCTACTGATAGTGGAAGGAGGAACAAGAGACATTTATGTGTTGTAGGGACCATCTGTGATGGACTGATGGTGCATGTCAGTTGGAGTAAGGTTTTTAATCTACCATGCTTATGTTCATGCTTCTTCTTATTTCTGTAAAGCAGCTTAATAACCTTTTGGAAACTCCCCAGAAGCCTTGTTCAGGGATCTCTGCCAGGAATGTTGTGATTATTATGTAACTGATGCATAGAGCTTCTATGGGATAGATTAGTGCTGGTTTAAGCACAAGGCTCAAATGGATTGAAAAAGGTTAAGGTGGATATGTTAAACCATTAATACATCTGGACTGGTTGTTTAATGCAGACATTTTCTTTAGTGAAAATCCACTATTTGTGTATTCTTCAAGCAGCTAGTCCCTTAAAAGAGTTCTAGAAGATGGTTGTCCAAGAGGCTCTGGAGTAAGAAAGGTAACACTTGGAGAAAGTGTGTGCTATTTTTAGTTAAAAGTTAGAAGAATAATGAAATGTTAGACGTATTTTGAGAGTTGACAGAAAGGAATTGTAACTATATCCTTTAAAAAATTTTTCCTCGTTCTTGTATTGTTCAACTTAAAAAAAAACACCACCTTGTGCTAGATTCACTATTCAAACATTGTGTTTGTGTTGATGCAAATCTTTTGGTGTGTGTGTGACGCCGCTGCAAACATTTTCCAAAGCTAACACTTTTTTCTTTTGTTTTCCCCACCTCTGCTTGCAAAATAAGTACTGTTTTTAAAACAATTCAGATCAGAAAAATTGTTGGTTTTTAAGGTATTCTTTGTTCTCTGTAACAACTCAAGAATAACCTGGTCAGGAACGAGTGAGTTAACTGCTTCAGTACATCAGAAATTACATAGTAGGAATTTTGTGCTGTTGCTAAACCCTTCTGATATTAATTATTTTCTGTTGCTTCTGGGTAGAAACTATTCTCCTGAACTCTGGTGAAAAGATAATCTAATTTTGTATTATGTTGGTGTAAAGCATTTTTTGATATAGTTTAACATTACATCTACTTGAATATTTTTTCCTGCCTTCTTCCATACATATTGTGGGAAGCTCCTCTAAAGCAAGTAGAATGTTTGCATTTTGAATTAGTGTTTTCAAAACCACAGTTTTCTGCATTTTTTTGCCAAATGTTTTTCTGATTTGTTCTTTGAAGAACTTGTTTTTTTTCTAGAGTAAAACAATAGTTTGCACTCTTTCTGACCATGGCATCATATTTATCAATTAAAGTTATTTCTCCCACTGTATTTGCTGACACTAAACAGAAATGTTTCTGGTTTTAATTTTATAGATCCCTCAGCTGATGAATTGAGACGGCTGATGATGTTACATGGAGGCCAATACCATGTGTACTATTCCAGATCAAAAACAACTCACATTATTGCCACCAATCTTCCAAATGCCAAAATAAAAGAATTGAAAGGAGAAAAAGTAGTTCGGCCTGAGTGGATCGTGGAAAGGTAAGTTTATATCTACTGCAGTTGGAGATTTCCCCTTTTGGGGGAAAAGAAACCAAGAAAAATCTGGAGAGAAAAAAAATTAAAGATTGCATTTTGAGATTTTGGCTTAGCTTAAAGTAATTCAATCATAGAACGGCTGAGTAGAAATACCACTGTTACACTGAAGATTTGCTTCTTAGGGATTGTTCTTTAAGAAACTTCACCAAGAACATTGAGAAAGTCTTAAGCATATTAGGAAACTGAACATTATCCTGTTAATTCCATTTAATAGCTAACCAATTGACCAGACTTCATCTCAGGATGTTAAATAACTACTATGTGATTGTTTTAAATCTCCTGTCATGTGCATAAGTTTCATGTCATCTGTATATAAAGAAGTGTGTCAATTGAAAAGTGTTCACATAAAATTGGAATTAACCCGTTTAAACATTTATTGTGTTGTGACTTTCTAAGAAAATAATAAAAACTAAAGGAAAAAAAAAGTCTACATTTTATTTACAAAATATATATGTTCTTTGGTTTCTCCATGGCCTGGAATATATAGAATCCACTGAAGTTGTCCTTGATCAAGACAATAGCCAAGCTCAGGGCAGTTAATGTTGCTTGCATCTCTCTTCTTCCATTTGAGGAACTCACAGGAAATAGAACAGGCAGGAACATATTCTAGAAATTATCCTGCTGGTGACATGCCATTCTTAAGTAGCCTCTTTCCTAGATAACCAGCAGAAACAGGCAAGAAACTGTTCTGCAATGCATGTGTGAAATCTTCTTTGCACTTTGCTGATGTTCAGTCCTTTGTATTCAGCTGTTTCATATAATGTATCTTTATGGTCAGTTTTTGGGCTTTAGTTAGACATTTTTAGTTACTCAGTTTGGAAAAGACTTCAGATAGATTTTTTTTTTTTTTTTCCCAACACTTTTAGGGCCTCGCCCCTGTGTTTAAGGACTTGGAAAACTAGATGGCAAGTGTGGTTTTATTTGGAATATGGTTTATGTGGTTTTTATTTATGTGACTGGTTTTTTTGGTGCCATTAGAGCTTGCTATGATTTTGACCAGATTGAAAGATCAATTTGTGTATGTTCAGTAGAGACTTAATAGAACCTGATATATCAAATCTCCTAAAATTTTTATTCTGGTGTCTTTGTGTTCAGGTTCATTGTGGCTCTGGAATGTTATACAATAGAATAAGTCAGAAGAACCAAGTATAGACAGATACATGAGTTTGAGCACAAGGAAATGGGGGAATTCACTGTCTCAACAGAACAAGGTTCATATCACAATCTAGAATAGAAGCTAATTTCACTACCATGTCTTTTTTTGTTTTCCTTCTCCTCAACAGCATTAAAGAATACTCTGTGATTAAATAGTCCTTCTCTGTGTATGGAATACCAAATTATGTTCTCAGTAGATCAGATGGTGAAAATTAGTGTAGTAGATGTAGAGTTTCTGATTTCACAGACTTGGAAGGGACCTTAAAGATCATCTAGTTCCAACCTCCTTACCATGGATTAGGTCACGTTTCACTAGACCTTGGATTAAGTTGCTCAAAGCCTCATCCATTCAGGGATGGGGCATCCACAGCTTCTCTGAGCAATCTGTTCCAGTGCCTCTCGATCCTTACAGAAAAGACTTTCTTTCTAATACCTGATAAAACCCACCCTCTGTCAGCTTCAAGCTATTCTCCCTTGTCCTGTCACTACACAGTCTTGGAAAGAGCCGCTCTGCAGTTCTCTTGCAGGCAATATGATGGGTTTGAAATTTTTTCAGTTTGGTTAAGAAGCTACCATAAAATGTTGCTGTCACAAACTGCTGGTAAAACAGTGTTGTTAGATCTTTGGTCTTGTCACCCAGGGTTGCAAAATGAGGAAGTTGTTTGTCTGTGGAGCTTTGATTTGTTTCTTATGTGCATATATTATGATTTAGTCCTTAATTACATGATCACATGCCATCTTTTTTCACTATGGCACCTGCCACATTCTCTGCACAGAAAAGATTGAGTTCTGGTTGTGGACTGCTAATACAGTGACATGGCTTTTCCTTTTTGTCTCCTGTTCCTTACTTATTGCATGTGACTTGAATTCTTTGCTGGTAATGAAATCAATCATTAATTCCTGTCTTTTATTGATGCTTATCACTATAGCATCTGTCTGCTTTCCAAAGATTAATGAATGTAACATAGCACCGTTATAATGGCTATTATTTAATTTAATTTTTTTGAGAGCCAGCTAAAGGACATTGAGGTAAAACACCAGAAATGTTCATAACTTGGAATATGCCATGGAAACAATATAAGATTCTGCAGAGTTACTTGCACAAGGATAGTAAGGCATGTGAAGAACTTTATTGCTGCATTAAAGGCTTAGCATATTCTGAACTATGTTCTAAAGTCAGACTCTTATAAACCTATTGTTATGGAAGTAGCTCTAGAATTTTGGTTTAGTTAGTATCCCATAGAGATCTTCTGTAACAGTAGTTGCAACATCCAGTGTTGCAGAGTAATAGTGTGGTTGCTGTAGTGACAAAATCATTCTTTCTGCATGCCCCTTATTGTGTGTTTTTGCTACCTCTCCATGTTTGCAACAAATAAAGAGGATTAGAGGCAGTCCTCCTTCCTAAGTTAGTATTTGAAAATTTGAAAAATACACCATTACACCATACTACCATTATGTAGTGTGGAAGGTTGTTGTGCAGTGAAAGCCAAATTCAGATTATCTGTGAGCTTGACTTTCAAATTTGAGCAAGAGGACAAGAGGCAGTAGTCACAAGTTGCAGCAAAGAAAAGTTGGACTATAAGAAAAATATTTTTCATAGTTAAAAGAGTAAGCAGTGAAACGGGTGCCTAGAGAGGGTTGTAGAATTTCTGCCTTTGGAGATAGTAAAAATTTGTGTGGACTTCTAGTCCTGGGCAACCTGATATGACTTTAAAGATAAGGCTTTGGTCAGTGTTTGGACTGGGGACCTCCAGAGGTCCTTTCCAACCTAATATTTTTTAGTGATTATGAATTCTGTGACGCAGGGAAGGTGAAATGGGTAAAGATGTTGAATGGTACATCTTAACTAGGATTCCTATTGCTGCACGTTAATGCAGTTTGGAAAAAGACAACTGTTTGTTTATCTAGTAATGCAGCTACTCCAGTAGCTAAAACTGTGACATTGTGAGCAAATTCTTAAATAAATGTGAGTTTGTTTAATCATCTTGAAATTGTAGCAATTACTCTGAAATATTACCAAGTTGGTTCTGCACCTATGTTCACATGGTGTTTTGAGAAACAGTCAAGTCAGGCATTGTAAAAGCTCAGTTGCTGCATTACCACTTTGTGTACAAGAAAGCTTGGGAACTCTCCCAGGTGTATTTTTAACTCTGTTTGGCAATGTTTAATGCAAATAATGTTCCTTTATGAATGATATATATTAATGTATAAAACAGTATTTAATTGATATATTTTTGAGGCTGTTTTTCTATTCCATTTCCATAGAAACCTTACCAGGTATATGTATATGCTTAACTAGTTTTAATTTATCTAATTGGGAAATGTGATCTCCTACTATATTCTCTCTAATTGCAGCCAGAAAGCTCCCAAGGGCTTTTGTTCTACTGTCCAGCTCCCTTGATAGTAGTACAGATTCGAGCAAGAGAAAGCATTCAGATGCTGAAAAACACTGAGCTAAATTACCTTTAAAATCTGACACCAGTTCAGTTCTTCAAAACTAAATGCTAATACTAATCTGCTTTGAAATGGGAGAGGTTCCTCTGCTAGAAGAAGTCCCAGTGTCTCTGAGCCAGTATGAAGAATTCCATACAAAGAAGAGGTGAAGTGTAGGCTTGGAAGGCTGTTATCTCTGCTGCCAGCCACAGTTGTTGGGGTGGGGAGATTAGTGTTGTATTTTTGAGACTGTCTCACTTCCAAGTGTGTGGCTTCCCTAAGGAATTTAGCAGTTACTCGAGTATAATTGCAGTTTCAGTGGAAGATGAAAAAGAAGAGGGAGATAGACTGGAACACAATAGGAATAACTGGAATGATTGCTGTAGGTAGTTATGGTAGGTCTGCTTGGAAGTTATTCTGCTTAGCTTGCCTCAGTGAATTTTTTACAAGAAGAGGTAATTAGCCTTGTGGAATGGAAAAGGTAGTTAATTTTTAACAGTGAACCACATCCTAGCTGATTTCTTTCAGATTCTACCCTAATTTGTTCCATGATAAAAAGCTCAGTCACTATTGTTCAGATAGAATAACCTGAACCACTAAGCAAGGATTTTCTGACTGTTTTGTTTAAATTAAATGTTTGGGGTTTGTGTGTGTCAGTTGGAAAGAGAAATGGATGTAGACTACTGACCAGCACATCTTTGCAAATACCTTTTGTTGCATCAGTCACCACATCACAAATTACTTTTAAGTTCAATCCAGTTAAGGGTGAGAAAGGAGTTGTGGAGGGCACTACAAGTACAAATACGGGGGTTCTTTTAGCATAGAATGTTGGGATTACTTTAAAATTTCTTAAGCAGTAACTGGTTTTTCCTTTTTTTTTTTATTTCAGCATTAAAGCTGGACGTCTCCTTTCGCACATTCCGTATCAGCTTTACACCAAGCAGTCAAGTGTTCAGAAAGGTCTCAACTTTAACAGCGTACGAAAACCTGAAGATGCTGTGCCAGGTCCAAGCAATATAGCTAAAGATCTCAACAGGGTGTAAGTGTTTCTGATTTTGTAAGGCAGGTGCTCATCATTCACCCATAATGAGTTTGCATTTGTAAATAGCTTTTTTAAAGCTCATTTCAGCTTTGTGAGAGGCATTTCTGCTTTGTAAGCTCTGAGGTGCTGAAATTTAAAAGTAAGGTATAGCCGTATAAATAGTTAAGGAAAGACTCCAAGGCTTATCTCTAGTCTTTGGACCACAGTTTGTTTGATAATATGACCTAGGAGTCCTAGGATGTAATATATCAGTATGGAAGCAACAGGCGTGTGTTAAAGAATTCTGATAGGTGACACTGAAAAGTGAGTCTTCATTTCAAAAATAAAAAGCTGGTGACTGCTTTTGCTAAAGGTGCCTTGGAATTAATATAAATGCATACTAGTGCTTAATCTCTTTCTTTAGCCTCTTAAAAAAAAGGAAGTCATGGCATACATTATGTATGCTAACACCAAGGTTTAAGTCATGCTTGAGAGAGAAGATGGATTGAAAAATGAAATTACAATATTATAAAGTATCCTAAGGCACCTAAGACCTTGAGAGGAGACTTGAAGAGAAAGCACCAGTCAAACTTTTTAACTGGCAGAAGAATTGGAATTTGGAAAGGAACATTCCACTTGAACTCTTCCAGATTTTTTTTTTAATAAGAAAAAGATTCCTGCATCTTTTTCAGAAATACATGTTTGTTTTTTATAGGCAAGAATAATAACTTATTATAATAATTTTATATATATATATAAAATAATTATAGAATTTTTTAGGTTGGAAAAGATACCTGGATGTCATCTGATTCAACGCTACTGCTCAAGCAGGCTAAGGATACTGTGCAAGATACTATACTTTCTGATTTTTCCTGGTGATCTGAGTTCTTCCACAGTCTGCTGATTTTTTTCCAATCCAGTCACACATAATGCTGAGGATACTTCACCACATGAGTAGGATTTGTCTACACTTAGGAAAATAAAACCAGTCTCAAAATATTAATATCTTAAGCAGGATTTCATACCCATATTTTACAATGAGTGGTACAATCATCATCACCTCTTACTATTGCATTGTTAAAGATTTTTTTAAATGAGAAGAATATTCAGACTTCCCAAAATGTCAATGTAGTCTGAAAAACATGACTTTAAAAGCCTGCCTATCCACTAAGTATGTGCCACTTAATATACCATTTTCAACCACACAACTCTTCAAAAATACTGTCTTTACTGAAATTTATATTTGGATAATCTTAACCAAATTTTTTTCATGCTTAATTGAGCTTCTGGTTTCAGTAGCATACTGAATAGCTAATCTTTTCCCACTTTCTTTTGTGTACTTAAATTGCTAGCTTTGGGAGCTGGGAGTGATGGTTGGGCTTGTGGGTTTTTTTTCCAGCAGATCAAGACTGTGTAGAATTCTTGAAGACTTTTCATTTCCAGAGTTAATTTTTTGAATGGAAGCTTTGTCTTTGTGCTAGTGTGCATGTGGCAGAATACTTTGGTTTATATGCTTAAAAGCTGAAAATTAGTTTGTTTGTGGTTTTTATCAAAGCTAAGTGATTTCTAGAGCTTGAACAGATTTTTTTCATGATGAAAAAATGAAATGAATCTATAACATCAATCTAAAATAATTTCCTAAAAAATAATTCTTTGTATATACTTTCTTATTTCTTTTTGTTTGTTTATAACTAGTTAAGGAAAATGGCATCTCTTGGTAAAAGGACAGCTCCTTCTGATGATTTGTGTATTCCTGCAACATTCATGCTGTGTGTGGCAGTACAGTTCTGTTAACAAACAAATAATTACTGTAATTCAGTGGGAGACTGCCTGCCAGATTAAAGGCCTTGGAAATAGCTTTTCTAATATGAGCATGGTCACTCCTGTGTAAACTCCTAGTTAATATTACGTGAAATCTGTAAAATCTTTGGTATGGTGTTATATTTTGTGCTGTTGAGAGGATGTGGCTCAGAATTTGAGATAATTGTCTTGGTAATGTAACTGAAGTATAAATTGAGAACAGTTCATAAGAAAAAGCTTGAAATTACATATAAATGTGCCTTTTTTAATAAAAGATGTGGTATTTAATTATTATATCTGTTTCAGAAATCATATTAAAAAATACGAAATGGAAAATGAAATCACACCCAATGGAATTAACAGCTGGAATGAGGAAGAGGAAGAAGAAAGTGACGATTTTGGATTTACAGAGCTGGAGGAGATTGTTCCCATACGGAAACAAAACGGGATTCAGTCTCATAAAGACAGCACTGCCCTTTTCAATGGACACACACACACTTCTACCAGTGCCTTAAAGACACAGGACTGCTTGGTGCCCTCCGGCAACGGTGTTGCAGGCAGGTTGTCTCCAGGCCCTGTGCAGGAGGAGGGGAAGACTGACAAAGGCATGGTTGACTTTAGAGACTGCACAATGCAGCAGTTGCAGCAAAGCAACAAAAATACAGACTTTTCGTGGAGTCCACACAGGACTATGAGTAACTCATCCTCATCTTCATTTTTGCACAGTAATGCTAAAATAAATGGTGCTCACCACTCAACTGTTCAGGGGCCTTCAAGCACAAAAAGCACTTCTGGACCTGCTCATAGCAAGGCAGCTTCTTTACCTGTGTCCAAACCTTCAGATTGTAGTTTTATTTCTGACTTTTATTCACATTCAAGACTGCATCATATATCAACATGGAAGTGTGAATTGACAGAGTTTGTCAACAGCCTGCAGAGAAAAAACAGCGGTGTCTTTCCAGGAAGGGAAAAAATTAAAAAATGGAAAACAGGCAGGTCTGCACTTAAAACTGACACAGGTAGATACTTGTTTAAGAAGGTTTATGTTAAGAAGATGCCTTATATCTTCGTACATTAAATGTTCAAATGAGACTACATAGTTTAGTATTGAGTATTCATATTATAGGCAGACTATCTGGAAAAACTTGATGACTGGTGCAGTGAACGCTAATGGATGCACGTGCTTTTGGCTTTGTTGGGTTTTTTAAACTTAAAATGTTACTTAATGCGATACTCTGGTCTATATTCAATTCTTCCTTATAGAAATAGTATTTCTGGCTTTACCAAGATATATGGATTCATAAGGGAGAAAAATACTATGTATATCTAATACACAAATCTGTAGTTGCTTTGTGAAAATCTGCAGGGGGGGAAAAAAGAGAAGAAAAAATCTTTACTGTTCAGCATGGGCATTTGAAAGATGAGTAACACTTGGACATGAGTTAAAATCTAAATTTTTTTTGTTAGAGTTTTATATAGCTCTGTGTCTGTTAAAGTGGGTAGTAGTGTCATAAGAGACTTTTAAACCTGGCATGAAGAGAATTATTTAATGTCATTGCATCAAGGGCCAAAGTGAAAAAATGTAGAATTCATTAGAGTCAAAATGTTACAGATAAAATATTTTGCATCTTTAGAATCTCTTGTTTACACTCTTCTTAAATTAAAAGGTTAGCTCTGTACCTTTAAAGAGATTCTGAGTCCTGTGCTGTAAAATTATTCACTTGTAATAATATGAAAATATGCTTGAAATAGAAGAAATTGCCACATCAAAAAAATTGTTAGATAATAAATTTACTGATTCTGTCTTTGTGTTAGGACACCATACTTACCAAACATGTTAGCTTATGAACTACTTAATGTGTATTTTTTAAATCAAAATGTGGTATAAGCTAATATATTTATATTTTCCCTTTGATTTGGCCTAGAGTATTCAAATAGTTAATGCCTGTGATTCAGTTGACAAGTAGCAGCTCCTTATCTTGATCGCTTGATTTGTAAATACACCCATTATAAGACAGTCCTTATTTTTCAAATTAGTTCAAAATGTAAATTATTAAAATCAAGAGGATATTTTTATGATTATTCAGTTAATTAATTCAGATGTTAAGTGGAACAGTTCACTTGATGTATTTTAAAGTGTTTTTTTACTGTTACACTTTATGCATTGTTCAAGTTAATTTTTTTTGTTACATATTGCCACCTTTGGTAGGTCAGCAACACAGCCATGCAGACTTGAACTTGTAGAAAGCATTTCCAGTGTTTTAGGCATGTACCATTTTCAGTGAGGAGATACCTGCTCATCTTTGCTGAGTGTTTGCATGCGTCCAAGTACAGCAGTGACAAAATCTGCTTGCATGGGACTTTCAAAACTAATTGTGGTGTGTTTCATGAAGAATAATGGTAGCTCATAGTGCACCTAAACTTACATTTTTATCTTTTGAAGCAGTCTTCTGATTGATGAGCAAAAGAGTACAATTCTCTTCTGATTTGGTGTTAACGTAGCACAAGTAAGATCCAATGCCAGCAACATGCATTATCTCCTTGGATTCGGGGAACCTTGTTAGGGTAAAAGGTGTTAATTATAAGAAAATAAAAAACAGAAACTCTAAGTTAATTCATTGTTTAGGTTGTTTGTCTACTACTTATGTTTACCCTTCTCAGAGTAAATACCTTCTTGGTGAGAGGAAAGAAAAATATTTATGGTTTAGAGGTGATAAAAACTTGATAATAGACCTTGATGAGTGCTGTGAGTAGTACTGAAGTGTGTAAATTAGGGTTCAAGTTTTCTGTTGGTGTATCTTCATACTAGGTAATGTGTCTGTTGCGAGCTCAGCCAAGCCACAGAGCTGTATAATGCACGTGGATATGGATTGCTTCTTTGTGTCTGTGGCTATCCGAAATAGACCAGATCTCAAAGGTCAGTATTTTAACTCTGTGTGTTACAGTTTACTCAGTTAAGCCTTTAAAAAATCAAACTTGCACAATTATAAAATTAATCTGGCATATTAATCTTTTTTCTTGCATCTTCAGTAGTTAGACCATGCAACTTTCATATTCCTGTTTATCTTCTCACAATCCAAAAGCAAGTGGAAGAGAGAACTGGAATTCTCCTTGCTATCTCCTTTCAGTATCTAAAGTAAGAAGAGAGAAGTTAAATCTGTAGTAACTATTCTCTGTGACATTGTACATAAACTTACTCAGATTTTAATCTACCATATTAGAAATTGGAAATCAAATTTCAGTTATACTAAAAAGTGGCATATGGGCACTGTCTATTAAAAGAAAGAGAGATAAATTTAAGAAAATAGGATAGCCTAATATTCTTCCTGAAGTAGTTTAAGCAGCTTTGTTTAACTAGAAAAGTCAAAAGGTCAAGGTTGAGAATTAATTGTCTCTACCTGATGCATATTTTTCAATAGAAGTTTGCTTCTCCTTTCCTTTCTTCTCTAAGCTATTACACATGAGATATTATAGGACCTGGAGGATTCAGGAGCAGTTCAGTTGGCATTTAGAAGTCTGAGTTGTGTGATCATCCTTAAGACACAGGGGAGTTAGTGGAGCACCTTAGCAAACTTTGGTGGGTTTGTTTTCTCAAGTGTACTGTTCAAAGTGGAGATTCTAGTTCTGTGCAAACACTGAGCTTCAGGGGTGCATGAGTTTGAGGACTTGTTGCAGTGGAGACCATCTCACATTCCCAGCAATCACAGACCTTAGGAAAGGAGTAAGATGCATATGTGGTTCCATTGCTCTCTTCTGTCCAAAGGCAGGAGCAGCTGTATCAAACATTCTTCTGCTGTGTTTGGTTCTCTAAAACTTGATTTCCTGCCCAGTTTCAAATTGCATTACTGGGACATAAATAATGTGGGACTTTTCTGCAAATACATTTTCTGTTCCACAAAAGTTTGCCAGACTTTTCAGTGCGTAAATTAGCTTGCTTTGGAAACACTATGGAGGTGTTGATAATACAG
This sequence comes from Melospiza georgiana, assembly GCF_028018845.1. NCBI lineage: Eukaryota > Metazoa > Chordata > Aves > Passeriformes > Passerellidae > Melospiza > Melospiza georgiana. The sequence continues at coordinate 23,009,484 of NC_080431.1, forward strand.
AAAAGTCAAAAGTTTACTAAAAATTTTGGTTTGCACAGTTAAACTAAGTGGAACTAAGTGTTTTGGCATGTGTATATTTTTCTGATTTACTTAAGCTAATAAACATGTTGAAGTATTTATAATCAGACCAGTGTTTGCTGTATCTTAAACTAATTAATCATTAGGTTATTGGTGATATTTCACAGCTTCCATTTATATTTGTTATTAAAGACAAACTAGTATTAGCTGTATTTTCACTGGGGAAAACTTTTCCTTTTTACATGTGACTGCTGTTAACACAGATTCATTGTCACAATTCCGAGGCCATTTCATAGCTGTTCCTTCTGCCTTGATAGCACTTAAGCTTGAAAGAAATTACAGAAAGTAAATTAAAAGTCCTTATGATCTTATCCTAATTGTGCTTTTATTAAAATGTAAGCTATTATAGGTATTGACCTATAAGTATATGCATTTTTTCTCCACAGGAAAGCCAGTAGCTGTTACTAGTAACAGAGGTACAGGGAAGGCACTGCTGCGCCCTGGTGCAAACCCCCAGCTTGAACAGCAATATTACCAGAAAAAGCTATTGAATGGCAAAGCAGGTACAGATAAGTCTGTCTGTATGTATGTTTTTAATTGTTGTTATGGAAGACTTTTGCTTTAAAAATATTCAGAAAGTGTACCATGGATAAATTTATTTCTTTCATCTGGGAGATTTCAGAAAAGAAATACCTTTGAACAACACAGTGCTCTATGGCCTCAGTAATAGCAGGACACTGTGGCTTCTTGTTAGTTAGTCTTGCTCAGGATGGGTAAATTACTTTAGAGTAATTTTAGGTTTTACTCACTTTTTTGAGGTTGAATGTAAGATAGAATGCTGGTAGTTATTTAAAATGAAAAATAAATACAGGTTGTCCAGGATCACTTTTTTCTCAGAAAGTCAAGTATAGTAAAGAAGGTGTAAAATAACTTTTAAAGTCTACTACAGAGGCTTTTTCTGTAAACGTAGCGACAGTAGCACATGGCCAGTGAGAAACTGATTGTTTGAAGTTGGCTTTTGAGTTGCACATGTAGAATATCTGTGTACAATGAGTTAATTTAGGTGTCCATACAGCATTTTAGGTCTCTGGAATGTCTGTGCAATTTACATGAATTCTGTTTGTTCAATATTTTGTTTTTTGAAAACCAAGTTGTCTGTTGTAGTTTGAGAATTCCATACTTGCCTGCAGTAATTTAGAAATGTGTTACTTTGTGTCCTCAGGCAGTAGCGTACTAATATAACCAAAGTTGTATTAATAGGTTTTATTATACTGCCTGAACTGTATTTAGTATGAGAAAGTATATTGCTAAACACTGGCAACTTAAGTGGCCAGTACCAGTCTTATTTAATCATCTAGAAGCGTAGTTCTTGCCACGCAGTTGGTAAAAAGTGCATATACAAGGGGTAGCTGCTATTTGAGTTTGGTTTAGACTTGGAAGTTGAGTTTCTCCTTTGCCCTTTTGTGTATGCAGTTTTTACCAAATTTGTGGTACTAAGTACTGTTGTTATAAAGTTTACATCTCAGTGTTTTATTTTGATGAGACAAAATGGGGCAAAAGACAGGTTGTTCTTCCATGGTTGTTTATAAAACATTAGTACTTTGGATATTGGCAGGTTGTTGGGCGTTTTTGAAGACATTTATATAACCAAGGTATTACTGGAACCTGATGCCATTTCATTTGTCTTTTTTGCTGTAGTTTAAGAACACTTCAAAACTGAGGTAGAATATATGTCTGTGGAACCCACAAGCTTTTAAGGACTTTTCAGTATGCTCCAGACAGAGATAGCTGTAGTCTTTATGGAGTTGGATTTTCTGTAGTAGAGCTTGTGTATGAAGTATTTATGGGTAGTTCAGTTTATACAGTGACTTGTTAACTTTTATTAGAGCCTTGAACTGGATAAGGATGTGACTATACAACTGAGAGGTTTGGAGAGGTAGATGGTTGAATTACAGTTTAGCTGATAGCTAGCATGTTCTTTTGATTCACAAATTCATTAGTATCTCTTCTGCTGTATTGATTGCTTAAGTGTACAGCAGCTTTCAACCTCATTGTATAACAACCTCAGTTTCTTACTGTGGCACCTTTTTTCTGGATATCACACATTCATTTCTTTAACTTCAGCATCCAGTCTCAACTGGCTTGCATGCAGGCAGGCAGCTAGCTCTTTCTTTCTTGACACTTGGGCTGATTGTGCAGCCTATTGTTTTGGTGAAAGGATTTTTTCCAAACACTCTTTTTATAGTCTCTGTTTCATTAGCTGCTGTTCATAATATTTTTGAGTCTCTGTTTATTTTATCTCCATGTGCAATCATTTTGCCAATTAAAAAAAACCCAAACCTGTTGTTTCTGCTTGCTTTTTCTCAGGGTTTGTCTTCCTTTTGGGGCAAAGAAATTATAGTTAGTTATGGTCTTAGATGTAAAGGTGGAATTGCTGATTAGGCTTCTCAGACATCACAGTATCTTAGAAAGTGACACACTTCACAGCATGTGTTTAATTGTGCTGTGCCACAGGGAAGTACAGTGCAGTAGGCACAAGCATTACCTGCAGAAATGCTTTTACAAAAATGTCAAAAATACAGAATAGTAAATTAGGCTGTTAAAACAGACACAATGGGGACGTGTTATATAAATGAAATAGAGAGGTAGTTGGGAGGAGCTCAGAACATGAGCATATTTTTACATCCATGCTTCAACATGGAACCTGCTTCAATTTTTGGTGCTTCATACTTTCCAGGCTGTTCTCTGATACTGCCTTCTACAGATCTTGCTTATTTGAAAAAAGGTTCCAAATTACAAACCAACCGAAACCACAGAAACAGAGCACCTCACCCTCTCAAAAAAAAGCCAACAAAAATATAACAAAAAAACCCCCTCAAACACAAACCCCCAAATGCTTGTGAATCACTTTTGACGAAATACTGAATTCTGCTGCTTCGTTTACTTCTTTTTTTTTTTTTTTATTACTTCTTTAGTGATACTGGTTCCTGACTTTGATCTGCATTGCTAGACAAAATCTAGTGTCAACAGAATCTTCAGTCTTTTATGAAATACTTTCTTTTTCTTGTATTAATTCATCTAAAAATGCATAACTTTTAAATTTAAAAACTTGATACCCTGCTCACCCTAAATCCTGAAATTGGAGATAGGCTTTCTAGATAGTAGAAATTGCTTCTCTACATACATGCCATCTTTAACATTTCATGTTCTAAAAATAAAAGATTAACATATGTTAATCAGGATTCATAGTTTGGGGTCTCTTCCATGGCCAGGATGCCCAAGATGTGAATGTTTTCTAGACTTCCTTTCCCTCAACCCTAGAATCTCCCTTTTCATTCTAAAGAGCAGCAGATTTTAACCATCATATTAGTCACAGATTTATTCTCAGCGATTTCTTTTTCACAGACTTGGGTCCTGGCCTCTGATTTCTCCATCCGTTGCTCCACATTCACCATGTGCCTGTCTAGTTTCCCAGCTTTTGAGGAGAGGTTCTCTACCTTGCCTTCCATTGAGGACAATGTGTTCTGCATTGCCCTGAATTTCACATGAAGTGACTCCATCAGCTCATGGGGGGATCTGCTCTGCTGCGATGTGGAAAAAGTCGGCGAATCCAGTGAAGATAGACAAGATGACAGCATCATCTCAGGCCAGGGCACAGGAAGGCATGGACTAAAGAAGTTGTTCTTGTCATTCTTATCTTTATTTGGGGCATAATTCTGCTCTAATTTTCAATTGCAGACATCTTAGGTAACTTACTGAGCTCATCACAAACTAAAATGTTTAAGAAATTAAAAAGTGCACAAATTTAGCAGAAATTCTGAATAAAAGCAGTTTTCCACATGAGTTAGGCTCTACCCCTGGTATCTCCACTCACTCATTACACCACTTTCTCTGGTTTGATAGCTACTCATATGTGCACATAGCACCAGGTTTCCTTTCAGTCAGATTGTTGGTGTGTAAGTTGTTAGCACTGTGGAATATAATTAGGCATTGTGGCACTCTATATTCATTGTGGGACTATAATAAAATCCCATTTGTTATATTACAAAGGTGTTTGGTATTAAATGGACTACAGTAATGAAAAAGAGCTGTGTAGTGGATTTAATTTTAAATAAATAGAAGCATTTTATCTATATGATACTTTGTTGTTTTGAATCTGATGGGAGTTTGGGCAGGCATAGTAGTTTTTGCATCTAGTGATTTTTTTCAAGCTGTTTCATTTTTAGAGTATAGCATATATTTCAAGGTTTGCATACTATGAAAACCCAAATAGAACTAGAAATCTTTTGCTTGTTTCCATTATTCAGTGTCATGGAATTGTGTCAAGTACCTAGTACCCAGTGGGCCTGGAGGATCCCTTAAAGTTTATGTAAGAATATGTAGTAAAGTTTTATAGAATGAGGGAAGGTCTGTCTCGTTTCAGGTGTGAGGTGGCATTACTTATAATAGTATCATTTTGATCCAAGATAGGTTTGTGGTGATACTTGAAAGAAATTGACACATCCTAATAAGTGATTATTAATAAGTAAAAGCAGAAGTTATTTCAGTTAATATCCCCATAAGAGTGTTAAAGAAAATAGAAGTTTCTAGCTAGTATTTTTTATTTCAACTAATTATCATTCCTGGTTTTTACTTCTTAAAAATCACTTTCTGGTATCTAGACTATTAGAAAAATAGTTTCAAGTATGATATGAAGTGGATTTATATTCTATTTATATTTATATTATGAAATTTCAGTGTTTTGATATCAGGGGTGCATTTTGTAAAAAGGAACATTGCTAAGTGTCTTCTTGTTTAGTTGAGCAGTTGTTAAATAATTTTTAGTGTCTTGTATTTGTTGGCAGGATGTGGTTCTAACATTTAGCCAGATGTGTTTGATCATTTTTATGGTCAGTAAAGCTAAGATCATTCTTATTTTACAGTACAGTATATGTAGTCACCCATGAGCTGCTGTCTAGTAATTTTGGGGGAAACACCATTTTTCTATTAATATTCTTCTCAGTAGTGTATGCAGACCTATCCAGAGAGGCAATACTGGGGAAGGGGTCTGGATTTTTTTCTGGACCACAATATGTATCAATATTATTAAGAACGTCTTTGTCAAAAGATAAAAGTATAGAAATTGTATAAAATAAAGTCCATCATTTTTATTTTATTGGCATTCATTCTGTTGAACTCTTAGGAAGAATAACGTGGACAAAATTTTTTTTTTTACAGAAATTAGAGTACCTGATCAGTTGGACTCATCAGTCTGGGAGCGTACGGATTCCACACATGTGAACGGAGCTGACTCTGATCTCACTGTCCTGTCCATGGCTGAAATAGCTTCTTGTAGTTATGAAGCCAGGTAGGTGTAAGTTACCCAGTAGTCTGCTTGAAAATCCCATACAGACAGACATAAGATGTCCAAAAATAGGGGTTATTAGTGTCTTTCAATTTATCTAGAGAAAAAGTTTCTGTTCAAAAGTTGGAATTATATAGGTTGTTAGAATTTAACAGAAACTCTTCCCTTTGGATGCTGCTGCTTGGTAGGTGCTGCTCAGAAGCTCTCAACCCATCCTATGTATAAGTTGAAATAAAGCCTGTGAAGAAAAACCTTGTGCCTTTCACTGTGATGCTCTTGAATTCATGTTATCATCATGTCTTTGTATCAAAGTTGCAGTATTCTGTAGAACTAATAACACATTCAGAAGGTTTTATTTCAAACCAAAAGTGTGACTATTAAAACCATTTTTGGAAAGACTCTGCTGACCATCTCCAATGACCTAACTTACAAAGGTTTAGAATATGAAACAACTTTTATAAATATAAGCACAGTGTCCAAAATACAGGGGGTTTTCCCTGATGGAAATAGTACTCCAGACATTATTCCTTGGTTGGAAGCTTTCTTAGGCTTGCTGGGATAGACAGGCTTCTATTTGTATCTCAGACTTTGTTAGCAGGAGCCTAATTATGTAGGCTTGCACCTTGGAATATAAGATCTCTCTGCCTTAGTCACTGTGGTATATGTGTGGTTTTAATTGGAAGCAGAAGATAGCGAGTGTGCTTTCTGGAACCTTTGTCTTTAGCAGTTTCTTAAAGGCAAATTTCTCATGTTCCATGGCTTAGTAATAATACACAACTAATTCAAGTACTCTAGTTGCAGTTATTTTTTTAACTTTTTAAATTTTTACCTGTTGACTGAGTTCATATTCCCATTTTTGTTGGGAAAGATAAATAATTAAATTGAAAGTATTCCTAGTTAATTTGTGGAAAAGTTTGCGCTGTGTTTACTTGGGATTTATTTATTATTTAATTTTAGGCAAGTTGGCATAAAGAATGGAATGTTTTTTGGCCAAGCAAAAAAGTTGTGTCCAAATCTTCAAGCAGTTTCATATGATTTTGATGCATACAAAGAAGTTGCACGGACAGTATATGAAATACTAGCAAGGTAATGTTTGCATGGTCTTCATTATAAGGTTATCAAACATATTTTGTTTGCCACTACTGACTGCTATTTTTCATTTTGTATTTTCATCTCCCCCTCTTCAGCTTCAGTGAAGCTATTCCTGTTTGAGGTCTTCCTTTGTAGTATTTTTGTTACTTTGAGCACCATGCTTCTGAGCCTTCTTTTATCCTGAAGCCACGTGCTATAAACAATCAACATCTGACTTCCAAATGAGTCACTGTTAATTTTTTTTTACTCATTCACATAGTGAGAAGCAGGTCCCTGCTTAGAAGGGAGATCCTTCCAAGAGATGTTTTTTGAGTAATTGAAGAATGGATTATTAGAGTAACATCTATTAGAAACTGCTTTCTGGTTTAAAATGCACTTGAAATAAAACTGGAAATTTGTTATTGTCAATGAAAAACAATTATTCCACTCCCTCTCCAGCTGTTCCATTAAAATCAGGATGCATATTCAAATTAGTCCTACATTAGTAATATTACTGTCATTTGCTGTTTTAGCATTTTTAATATCCAAGTGATGTGTCATACAAAATAGGCCGGGAAATGCCGCCCCAAAAAGAAGCCTTTATTTGCTACATATTTGTTTTAACAGATGGTGAGCTGTTGCTGGTGTTTCACCTGCTTTACTTTGTGTTGATAGCTATACCCATAACATCGAAGCAGTCAGTTGTGATGAAGCACTAGTAGATATCACTGAAATCCTCACAGAGACCAGACTGACTCCTGATGAATTTGCAAACGCTATCCGCGCTGAAATCAAAGACCAAACTAAATGCACAGCTTCTGTTGGGATGGGTAAGTAACTTCATTTCTGTCTACAAGCAGAGACTGCTTTTGTTAATGGATCAAAGTGTCTAAGTTTGCTGAAACTTCTAAGTGTTTGTGGAATATTTTACCATTTACGTTAAATTAGTGTGAATAAAAATGCAAGAAAATTTTCATAACTGCAAAGTTGTAAGCAAAAATGTATAAAATTTCCATAACAGAGATCACAGGATATTCTGAATTGGAAGGCACCAGCAAGGATCATCAAATCCAACTTTTAAGTCAACAGCCCATCCAGCTGTCACTTCTTTATCTGAACACTATGCTAAAATTCCACTCTTGCATTCATTTTTATGAAGTACTTCCAGTAAAATAGAAAAGTTTCCAGTAAATAGAAAAAGGACACAGATTGTGTTCCTTAATGGAGATAGCAGCAAGAGTTTACAGGGTGACATGATCTTGCATAGTTCTTAGAAGATATTGAGGGCAAAGATTTGTGATTTGTTGTAGGTATTGTATATTAAATCACACATTGAAAATACTTCGATTTGTTTCTTCTTGGCTTGTTCCTTTCCCCTTTCTTTTTGTTCCTAATTAATAGTAGAGTTGAGTATCTGTACATACTTGTACTGAGTGTATATAAGTGTATGAAATCCACTTGTGAGACAAGCTGAAGTTCATGACTCCAAGGAGAATTCTTCCCTTATTACCTTTGCAATTGCAGTTAGCACTACAGTTTCACTGCTGTTATAGTAAATAAGTGCTAGCTGGTAATTTGAACGTAGACACTGCAAATATATATGCAGAGATTTCATTAAATTCTTGGTAAAAGTTAAAGAATCTGACCGTACTTTCTGCATTTTTTTTTCTTAAGTGTTGAACTGTGGTATTCTACTTGAGGAGAAGTTACCACAGACACGCTTTAATTTGTTGTTTTTACAGGTTCCAATATTCTGCTGGCCAGAATGGCAACTCGAAAAGCAAAACCAGATGGACAGTATCACTTGAAACCTGAAGAAGTGGATGATTTTATCAGAGGGCAACTTGTTACCAGTCTTCCAGGTACTCCTATCTTCTAGAGGGCATTTTACTTCCTGATATTAAACCAGTTTCAGCTACAAATTTGCTTTCTAGATCAGACAGGATAAGCTGCTATTCCATGTTTATGATCCAAACATGTTTATGATCCAAAATGTGATAGACAGTAAAGGCATATGGCATCCATCTGTATTGAAAACAGGCTTTATTATATTTTTTATTGTTCCAGGAGAATACTTTAAAGGTTTGCAACATAAACATTTCCTGTCATGTAACTGTATATTGTTACTTAGTACACATGGATAGTGTACTGTGACACAGGCAGGGTGCAAGAAGTGCTGAGTAAGCCCTCATTTATGCTTTCAGTGATCAGCTGACTTCAGCCTGCATGTATAAACATACATTCAGTGTTAAATATAAAAAATAGTATCTTTGTCTGTTGAAGATTAAAAAAGGCGGGAGGGGCAGTAAAAACAGGCAGCCATAGACACTGAAATATAAGAGTGGTAGAAATAGCATCCATAGACAGGTGCAGGTTTGCCAGAAATTCTCATTATGTAACCCTTAGTCGTCAAACACTATTTACAGCACAGCTGTGCTGTAATTTCTCTTTGGCATAACTTACAGGAGATATTTTTCCTCCACAATATTACTCATGTAGTACTGTGCTTTGACTTTAACGTTTTAAAGTTTTCAGAATTCACTTGCATGTTCATAGTAAAAGCATTTTAGTGTTTGTGTTAGTAATACCCCCTCAACAGAGAAACATTATCAGGAATAGAATCTGATTACCTAAGATTTCCAATTTTTGCTGACTTTGGTGGTGTGAACTCATAGGATTAATATTTTCTGGAAGCAACAGGCCACCTCTCCAAAACTCAGAAATATACTTCAGTTTATCACACTTACATATGTGCCGTTGCCATGGATACCTACAATTTCCAGTGCTTGGTAATTCAAAGCACAAGTGATACAGGTATGCTATCACTTCTACCTGAAATATTATTTTTCTACCTAGGAAGCAGTGTAACAATGGTCAAAATATTTGTTGGTTTTCATTAGATTAGATCACATGTACATGAGGGGAAAACATATTACTTGTTGGACACTTGTTTTGGACTGAGTTGTTGGGGGGATTCAGAATGATATAATCTGTAACAGGCAGACAGTTTCCAAGCATGATTCATTCATGTTTTACCCAAAAATAAACAAACATGCTGTAGTGTGACATTTTAAACAAAATATGTGAAACAGATTAAAGATACACTGGTGGTGACAGCAAAAGTTTCCATTTAAACCGTGTTTTATGTAGCAGAATTTATTTTACATATATTTATTTGTTACTTTGATAAGACTTAATATAGGTTTAAAAATAAGAATTTTATGTAATCAGTACCTAACTGGCTTTGCATTGTATAAGGTTAACAGAACTAATTGCTTTGTTGTTAGGAGTTGGCAGGACAATGGAATCTAAGCTGGCTTCTTTGGGAATTAAAACCTGTGGAGATCTGCAGTGTGCTTCAATGTCAAAACTACAAAAAGAATTTGGTCCAAAAACAGGACAAATGCTTTACAGATTTTGTCGAGGTTTGGATGACCGACCTGTTCGTACAGAAAAAGAAAGAAAATCTGTTTCAGCAGAAATCAACTATGGAATAAGGTTTACACAGGTAAATTAAATTTGCTTCTTTTTTCCAGTGACTTCTTTCAGCTGTAGAACAATCTTCTCATATTCTGATTATTTTCACTTACACTTTGATCTGTTAGAGCACCATCTTAGCCACGAAATAGAAATGAGGAAAATGAAGAAGTAGGAGACCAAACGATAAAATGGGAGGAGAGACTGCAAAAGTATTGGACTGAAAAGAAGCTTGCTCAAAATTAGCTGGCTATTCTGCATTCGTTATACAAGTCTGGTACAGAAAAAGAGAACTGCAGTAGGTTTGTCAGCACCTAGCATTCTCTTTCATTTAAATGCTGATTATTCAAAGATGCCAGTGCCTGAAACTATCACCAGCTGCTCCCGTGCAAAATTTCTATGAGATTTTTTTTTTTGCAATTACTTTTTATTTGGGGAGGGGGGGGAGCATTATTAACAAAATTATTACTCAGCACTTAAGTATTTATAGAAATGATAGGGAAAAAAAGGAGTTTGAGAGAAGTTTGACAGTGTTGTGTAGTCCAGACCTTTGCTCAAAGCAGGGGAAGCTAATAAATCAGATCAGTTGCTCAGCACTTTGTCCAGTCTGGCATCAGAAATCTCCAGGAATGAAGACTGCAAACTTCTCTGAGCAACATGTTCCACTGCTTGACTTTCCTCATGGTGAAAAAGATTTTAAATCCTGTGCTCTTCATGTTCTAGGTTTGTGCTTAGACTTGAAATTCTATGTTGGGGTTTCTACATACATTTTTAAAAGACTTTTTTCCACATTAGGACAGGAATCTACCATTTTGCCTAAATTAAGTGACCTACAGTGAAAACAAACCACTTGAAGTTAAATGAGACAATTGCTTGTGAGTCAGCTTGCTCTTTTCAGTTTGCACAATCTGGATTGTATTAACATTTAATGGTTTACTTCCAGAATTTGAAAAGTAGTAATTATCTAAACAGGTTGTTTTCCCCCTTCAGCCTAAGGAAGCAGAAGCTTTCCTTCTGAGCCTCTCAGAAGAAATCCAGCGTAGACTTGAAGCTGCTGGTATGAAGGGCAAACGATTGACCCTTAAAATTATGGTCAGAAAGGCTGGAGCACCTGTAGAGCCTGCAAAGTATGGAGGCCATGGAATCTGTGATAATATTGCCAGGTAAGTACTAGGCATGAGCACACTTCTGCAGGATCTAAAATTTATAGGAAGACAAGACAGAAATTTCCAACTGCCTGGTACTTCTTTGTCTATGTATAAAACTTGCACCAAAATAAGTAGAGTATTATTATCAAAACTCTTCTGTGTTTGGGTTGTACATTTGATTTGTACATTTGTGGTGGTTATTAGTAATACATATATGCTTATGTGTTGTTGGTGTACCTTTCTCCAGCTTGCACAGTATTGGAGATGAGAGTTCTCTTAGAGTATTTGAAGAAGACATATTTATGTTCTGCACTGTGACACACATGCAGCAGCATTGATTTCTTTCAGTAACCAGCCTCCTATTACTTTGTTACTCCAATTCTTTGTTCCTTATTGATAAACTGGATGATGTTGACTAAATATTTTTTAATCTGAATATTATTTATGTACTTGCATGCTAAAACCACAGGGATATAATCTTCAGGCACTTCTTTATCAAAGCAGTTGTTCTTCAGTACAGGATGATCCTGGCTTTTGAGAGACGAGAGGTCTTTCTACTTTTCCTTCCATCTCAGGTGTTTGTAACAGACTAATCCCTCCTGAACTGGAGGGTCATTTGGTGAGTGTTGCTGGTAACAAAAGAGGTGCTGGAGTTCACAGATCAGAGAATTTGCTGATTTGGAAAGGACCCACAGGGATCAAGTCCAGGTGCTGTCCCTGCATAGCACCAGCCATGTGCCCAGGAGTTCTTTAAGGGTTAGAGTTCAGTAGTAAGACTTGCATGCATAGAGCCTGTCATGCTTGTGGTCTTGTTACATAGAATTCAGCACTAATAAAAGCTGAAACGACAAAATTCATGTTTCACTGTAAGAAGCTGTCGCTTTCTAGAATTGGTATATATAGCAAGAAGAAAATCCCTCAGTCTATACTCTTGTCTTCTGGCTATCCTGCATTCTTTGACCTGAAGATTTATTCTTAACAGCCTAAGAACATATCTTAGTATCGAGTGTGCATTGAGATAGAGCTTTATTCCTCCCATATTTTAGCTATTGTCAGAATGCTTTTTTGTGAACATATCAATGCTTTGGACCCGTTTTCTGTGGTCAGGCATAGTAATGTACGTATGCCCTGAAATTTCCCTAATTTATGAAGTCTTCAGTAAGGTCAGGGGGCATCCAAGAATGGAAAATTGTTCCCACATTGCTAAAGCAGTTCAGATGCCAGGGTTTTGTTTGGTGGTGTCTCTGTTTCTGCCTCTGGCATTCCAGTGACCTTGTCAACCCCAGTCAATCCAGGTTATGCTGTAGGTGGTGTATTTTTGTCTTTGTTAGAGCATTTCTATTCAGCCCAGTAAAAAGCTTTTTAGCAGTGGAAGGGTGAACTCCAAAAGTTCAGTCCAAGCAAATGGATTAGAATCTCAGTGTGGTGTTCCCCCAAGTGACCTGTTTCTCTCTTCAGTTGTAGATTTTTTTCTGTAGCTATAGCTCACGACTCATTTCTTGCTCCTTTACATCCCAGTTGAATGGCTTGCTATGCTTTCTCATCCTACAGGTCAAGATCCCCTAGGATGATAACCATAGTACTACAAAGGATTCAGACTTGCAGACACACTTAAAATCAAACTCAGCTTTTGAGATTAAATGGTATTTTTCCTGCATCTCTGAAACACAGTCACGATAGTTCAGGACAGACCTTTTTAAAATGTTTTTCTGAAATGTTGTGTTCCTTTAGTGACATTGATCTCCTTTTTCTTAAGAATACTAACATGTAAAGCTTAAGGAGATCTTCATATTGTTCACAGTCTGAGCACTTGGCTGTTCATGGTGGTATCTGACAGATTCAAAAGCAGAGTAACACCATCAAAGTATTTAGTAGGCTGTCAGGATGGCACCCTCTCAAAACACCAAACTTCATTTTCATTTCACCCACTCTATCAGAGCTAAAACTGTGTCAGTTTTTTCAGTGAGAAGACTTTACATCACTCACATGCATTTCATGAGCCACTTGAAATTTTGTCAAAGGTTAGGCCATTGGAGAATCCAGAGCTATCCAAGCACTGCTGCTGCCCTGCCATACTCTCAAGTGGTAATCTGTAAAACTCACAGCCACATTGTTTTGTGAGTCTGTTGCAAAAAATTGCCCATAGCTTAAGATAATTTGGAATGCTTTTTAAACTTAATTGCTTTAATTTGAATTCCTTGTTGCTTGTTGTAATCCACATGCACATGCCTACATCTGCTTCCCCTCTGAGTTCCTTTTGAAACTCTTGCTGTAGACAATTGGCAACTGAAATAATAATGAGCAAACTTTGTGAACCAAGCTTGAGTGAAAGACAAAAATCCAGGAGTGTGTTTTTGTGCAAACTGTAAACTTCTTGTGAAACTTTGTCTGGCTTCAATTGATTGCATATATATATATATATATATATATATATATATATATATATATATATATGTACATTAAATTTGACCTTTTAATGTGCACTGAGGATGTTCAGTTAATAAGTATTCTGCTTTTCTTACTTTTTCTGTAGATAATGCTTAGTTTTAACTACCTTTAAAAAGAACCCACTAAACAAATAAAAAGTGTTCAGTTTATATATGCCAAAAAATTATGATCTGTCTTCCTTTCAGGTCCTCTCTGGAATAAATATAGAATTTTTGTCTTCAGGATTTGTGAAACAGTTTCCTTTGTAACCATACTTGTTTATTCTTTTTAGGACTGTGACTCTAGACCATGCAACAGACAGTGCAAAAGTAATTGGGAAGGAAACTCTGAACATGTTTCACACAATGAAGCTGAACATATCCGATATGCGAGGGGTGAGTTCACGGGAAAAATGAAATTCATTCTCTTTATCAGCCTATTTCTGTCCTTCGTGGATTTTCAGTTCCCCATGGTAGATGATAACCAAACTGATTCAAAAGTGTAGGTAATACAAAGCTTATGCAAATTAGTGTATGCTACATTTTCTAACCTTTGAAAAACATGGTTACAAAGCCATAAATGTAAAAATATTAATTTTTTTTTGTGGTATAAATTAATGCACAACTTAAAACATCCTGAGATGATGAAGTAAGACTGTCTCTTCTACAGTTTTATCAGCATGTGTAAGTTTTATTTTGTCTTGGAATTTTCTGTAAACTTTTGCCATACATTAATTGTGTAACTAATATAAACTAATATATAACTGTTTTTAATGCAAATCAAAGATAGAGATAAAAGGAGTTTTATTCTAGACTGCAGGTCTTAGAGCAAGAAAAGTTACCAGCCCATGTTTTGGCTTTTGTGTGAAGGTGGTTTTCTGGCTCTTTTGATTCATGGCTTATTTTAGAACTCCTGCTCCATCTCAGGGGTTTTGTCATTGAAGTGTGACCCCCACAATGCTGCTATTTTGACATCAGCCATTTGTTACAATAGAACACAGAGGATTTCTAAAACAAATCTGCATTAATTCATCATTTGGATGTGGAAGTAGGATTTTGATTCACAATGTTGCCTTGCAAAGTCAGCTCCCTGGCTTGGAGTTGAGGAAATATTTAATTTAAATGTTATATCCCATTATTGAAACTAAGAAGCTATTAATAAACAAAATCTTTACTATGTAATTATAGAAGAAAACCTGATGGAAATACATACAGTGGCTCCTTCATGCTTTCTGAGTCCCATATACGACTTTTTCTAAGTGTCAGGTTTTCTTCTTTAAAATTATGGAGGACTGGCAATAAACTCATACACTGCACCAGTGCATTCTTATTAGTCATGTTTTGAACCACTACTGATTTGGTATTTAAAAGTTAAATGAAAATCTAGGATGTCTTGAAAAATGAGGAACACCTCATCTAAAAAAGACTACTTCTACCAAAGTACTTTCATCCATCAAGACTTTGCAAAAACAATGTTTACAAGTGAAACAATAGGATTTTTCTCATTTGTAGACTGAAGTGTTGCATTTAGTATAGATTGTCCTTGGGGAAAAGCATTGCTGTGTAGCCAGATTTAATACTAACCACATTCTTGTCAGTATTTCTGTATTTGTTAATGTCTAAGAAATTTCATAAAAAACACATTGATTCATGATCCTGTTGACAGCAGTTTTTATATCAGAGAAGTTCAGATGGTAGTACCTTTGTAATTTCTTAGTTGTTGGATTGTGGTGGGTAATCCTGGGATTTTTTCGGGATGTTTTTAGTGGCTGTTTATATGTATTTCAATACATTTTTGTTTGTCCCCCCCCTCTACCCACAACAGGCAGTAAATTCCAAAGAGAGGAATTTTATTATGATATAATTACATATTTTAAAATAATTTTCTTTACTTTAAACTTCATTAAATGAATGAATTTATGTTTTGGATTTAGGTTGGAATTCAGGTACAGCAGCTAGTTCCCATCAGTAAAACAACTTCAGCTCACTCAACAGTACAATCTGGACATTTACCTGGTGGATCACATTCAGTTATTGATCTTTTTCACGTTCAGAAAGCAAAAAAGCACTCAGAAGAAGAACCTAAGGAAGGTCAGTAAGCTTTGCACTTGGCATGTGTGATAGTGATCAGTTCTGAAGGACCCTCACATAGATCACCTTTTGGAATACTTATTCAATATTATAGCAGTGTAAATTATGCAACATAAAATTTCTGAGAGTGGAGTTTGCTGCTGCAATGAAAATGCTACTAATAAAACTTTGTATAGGATTAGTCCAATTAGAGGTTTTTTTGTTAAGCTTTTTAGTTAATAGTAATAGAGGATACTTTGAAATAAAAAGTGTTATGATGGTGCTACATATTGCATGAACTCTTCAAATAATGCTAGAAAATACCTTTTACTGTGTCTTGAATCTTCAGAGTATTTTTAACTATCAGATGATCACTCTGTATTTTGTTTCCATATGTATAGTATTTGTGGCTGCTATGGACCTTGAAATATCTTCTAATTCAAGAGCTTGCACTTTCCTTCCATCTCGTGGTACCAATGTCACACCTGGTCTCAATTCTAATGCCAACAACACCGAGTTTGCTGTCAAGTGGAATGGTGTGCATTCTCCTATCAGTGTAAAATCCAGGCTCAATTTGAGTATTGAGGTTCCATCTGCTTCCCAGGTAAACCTGAGAATATGAAACATCTGCAGGATATTGTAATAACTCAGGATTATCTGTCTTATTTGGACAGACCCAAAAGGAGCTCTTTTTAAATAAAAAGAGTTCTAGTAAAGTATAGTGCACAGTAAATAACTGTTATTGATGCAAAAATATTTTGCCTTAATAAAATAAATAATGTTGAAGTTAGGATGGACACTTAACATTTGTACAGGATACCACTATTTAGATGAGAGGAGGACAGTCTTTATTTAAGCAGAATATTTCTGTGGGATTTGGGGAATTTTTTTTAGGTGTGTTTTAACAAAGGGACAGCCTTCATTATTTCTGCCCCATATGCTGTTCAACTAGACTCTGTTAGAAGGGTCTGCTATGAGACAGCTGCACAGATTTCTGCAGGTATTTTAGATATAAGCAGACTTACTTGCTCTTCTGTAAAAATCTGTCATTTAAATGTCTGCCATTTAAATCTGTAAAAGCATTTCTGCAGTTTTTTTAACAGCTTTCTCAAATATTTACCCATTTTAAGAAGCAAATTATGCTTTTGGCAGGAAATGTGTTCCTATAATGCAATAGCCAAGCCAGCTCAGGATCTAAAAGTAACTTAACTGAACAAATGAGAAGCTCTGTACATTCAGATGCTGCCATAAGAGGAATATGTATAGGCAAGTGAAAAATACACTAGCTGTTCAGCAAAGCTCCTACTTTGGTGGCCTTATGGCACAATATCTTTATTTCTGCTTTTAACCATATTATAATATGGAATGTAATAAAAAATTCAGGGCTGGGAAGGAGTGGTAAGAGTTAGTGCCACGCTGCTGTTTGTATACTGTACGAGGAAAGTAACAGCAATCCTGGGTATTTTACACCCAGGATTCCCAGGAAGTTATTGTAGAGTTACATATGCAGCAAATTTGGAATGAGTGAATACAAACAGAGCATGGAAGAGTAACTGAAGTGATTAATACAGACAGCTTTCATTAAAACCTCTTAGTTACCAAGCCATGTAGATTTTCATAGATATTTGTGGTTCTTCTCTGTAAATCCATAATTTCCAAATTTTATTCTTAAAGGTGAAGATAAGCTATTTTAACACAGCTATGAAGTCTTACTCAGCAGAACTTAGAGGCAAACGTTGGCATTTCTCTACATAACTCAAGTTTTACTTGGGAGAATAATGTTGGTGTACATCTGCTTGTCAGCTGTGTTCATTCAGTCACTTGTGCAGCTGCCATTGTACACAGCAGCTCCTGGACACTGAGGGGCTGTCTCAGTTGTTTCAAGTGAATAACTGAGAGCAAGGAAAAGCTTTATTTCATCATCCAGCTCTGGCAAGTCTGACAGTATGCAAGCATACATAATACCAGTAAAGTAAATCAGTGACGTGCACCCTAGAACTGTATAAAGAAATAAATTAATTGCTTACTGTTTTGCTGGTCATCAGTTTAGTATTCATATCAACCTGTTGCCTGTATAATTTGAACTCAGAATTCAGACTACTTTGTCATTAGGTAGCTGGAGAGGAAACCCTCTCTATGGTTTTTGGTAAGAAGACTGATCCTTGTGAAAAGATAAAACTGAGCATTCCTATTTACTGAGCTGCTTAGTCTTAAATGATATTTTACTCCTTCAGAGTGTAGCTCTCAGGTTCCTAAGGATGTTTGCATACACAGGGTAATATATAGCAGGTTTTGTAAAATTCAGGAACTGTATAACTAATGTTCTGACTAAAATAGCTCTGTTACCTATTCCTTAGAAAAATCTAAAAGCTTTTATGTACTTGCAGCTAGATAAGTCTGTGCTAGAAGCTCTGCCACCTGATCTGCGAGAGCAAGTAGAGCAAATATGCACCATTCAGCAAGGAGAGAGTTGTGGAGAGAGCAAAAAAGAGCCAATAAATGGATGCAACACTGCACTTCTGTCACAACCAGTTGGAACTGTGCTTTTACAAATACCAGAGCTCCAAGAACCAAATACCAATATGGGAATCAATGTCATAGCCTTGCCAGCTTTCTCACAGGTAGGATGTTTGCATGGCATCAATAAACAATTACTTTGCATCTCTAGGAAGTTAGAAGCTCTTTCTTGAGACAGCATTAACTGGAACCTGTGACTTCCCACAATCAAACCTTCATGGTCCTTTAATGTCTTATAAAAGTCTGGTTTTAAATGTTACATCATCTGTCAGAAACGTTGTATGGTAATACTTACTGAAGATTATTGTCATCAGTCTGCCCATGTTTTTGCTGTTGTTTAATGTCAAGCCCCACCCCCCATATATGGTCTGCTTTGCAATCCAGTCTGTAAATAGCTTTTTCTCTGTATTGCAGCTGAGTTATATTGAGCCATAAGTTTTGAAGCAGCCCTGAAATCTGCTAAGTCACAGGAGGCTTTAAGTGTTTGTTCTGATGGGGTACAGCCAGCTTCTGCTTGCTTCTTCTGCAGATGTGTTTGTTTGTATCCCATTCCTGAGAGAAGGGCAGTCATGGCTAAAGGTTGTGCCTATCTCCATAGTTTTTAAATACATAGCATGTCCAGGATGAGAAAAGAACAGAGATGTTTGTCAAAATAGGAACCTGAAAGGGCAGCAGGGAGCAGTAAGGATGCTTCTAATGCTAGTGTGCTCTTCAGTCCAAGAAGCTGCTGAAAAATGTAGTTGAAAAATTAGAAAAAAAAATTAAAAATCAAAGATTGGGTTACCCAGAGATACATTGTCTTGCATTGCACCATTTAAAATGGAGCAGTGTATTTCTTTTTCTGTTTCATTGCACCTTTGCTGTTCTCAAATGAAGTAATACCACTTAATCACATTTATAGAGATTTGTTGCTGTTTCTAATGCATAGTGTTGCTTAGCTGACAAAAAAAAAAAAAAAAAACAGAGAAAATAATGTAGAAATTCCACTAAATAGTTAATGCATAATTGGTATTTTAGAAAATGTGTAGTCTATTCTTTTACTAAAATTTCCTCACCTTGATTCAAGTTCATTGGTTCAGAAACAGTTGTGTCAGTTTTTATTCCTGAACTGCAAAGTTTGGTTTCCCCTATGGATTAGTGTGCACATACTATCTCAGTTCTCTCTGCCCCAGCTGTTTGAAATTTTGTAGTTACATCTGTCCATAAGCAAGATGTGTGTTAAATTAGGCTGTGCCAAGTTAAGTGCACCCCTCCACACTTGGCTTGCCACTCAGTACTGTTTTTCAGAGGAAATGGTAACTGCATATGGCTTTCTAGAAAAATTCTCTTTAGTTTGTCAATGCTTTATCTGTCTAATAATTAGGTATTCAAGAATTGATTGTTATTTTTTAAAACAGCATCACTTTTTGAAGTTTTTTTAAAAGGACCTAGTTTGAACTAGTTTTTTGCACTGTTTTTCTGTCTCTATCTACTTATGTATTTTGTGACCCAGTTACTTGATCCAAAAATGCAACTTAGTGGAGCAGCCTTTTTGTTTGAAGATGTAGTTCAGGAAGAATTGAGTGCTTCCTATTTATTTGTCAAGGATATCCATACTATCTATTTGAGAGTGCCTTATGCTCATACTGAAATTTTTTTTCTGAAAGCCATTCAGCTTTCTTTATTGTCAAAAAGAGGACTAATATTTACAATTTTCATTTTCTGAGTTAGGTCCAAGTTTAATACCTAGAATACTGTGGTTGAAAAGCTTCCTGTAGGCTTGGTGGGGAAAAAAAGGGCTAAACCCCATTCATTCATACAGGAGGATTTTTTTCTGTGTTAAAATCAAACAAGAACTTAATTCAAAAATACCATCTTACTCTAAATATAGTTTGACACATTTTTTTCCTCCTAAAGTCTTTGTGGTAGTGTATATGCTATGACTGCGCACAAACATTTAAATCTGCTTTGTGGCCCATGAAGCAGTGAAATGAGTAGTGATAGGTTTTGGGTATAGAAATACTGCCAACCACTCCAAAATGAGTACTTTATCTACATCAGATGTAGATTATGCCCTGCCATCTTTTTATAGCTTAATAAGGTTTGTTTTGCAGCTCTTCATTCCTTTTGTGTGAGCTGTGTTATGATCAGGGGCAAAGCTAATTGGATGACAGGGATTTATTCATTAGAAAACATGTGGAAAATTTCCTTTGTTAGGTAAAGTTCTCCTGTGGAAGGAATCCAGATAGGTTGCATTCCTTTCCATCAGTTGCTGGAGTAATCTTAAAATTTAGAATAGCTGTATATCTCTGTAGCCTGGATCCTGCAGAAGTGTAGAATGCAGAACATAAAGATTACAGATGCCTAGAAATGAGTGACATTTGTAATAATGGTGTTAATTAGTGGTGGCAAGTTTTCATTTAACCCGTACAGTGTCTTCACTTGGTACAGATTCCTCCTAAGGAAATTGATATAAAGGCACATCAGAAATACTGATAACTGCGTGCTGAGGTCACCCATAACTCTGTAAAGGTTCTCCATAATGTGAAAGCTTTCAGATACCTGTATGACAATGTTAGGACATTGTACAAGCAGTTACCTGAAACTCTAGTTATATTGGACAATTCATGTGAATTCAGCTGATGGCTCCTTTAATTGAATTTTTCCATGTTACACTCTGAGAGAGCAGTGATGGGGGAATAACAAAAATGCATCCTGTTCATGTACTGCATTATTTCTGCAATAATTAAGTGGTATACACAAAAACAGTGTCTATTCAGAGCATTCCAAATCCTTGACTCTTAAATGCTTTACCAGAGAGCAGTAAACTTTTTTAAAAAATTTTATGAAGTAAAATTTGTGTTTAAAAAGATAACTTATACCTGTGATGTAATTCCACTATAGTGCTTTGTTCTGCACAATGTATATGGTAATTTAGGTCAGAGCTTTTCCTGTCTCCTCCTTCAATTAGTGCATGTTCTGTCGTGAAAATTTTGTGTTACTCATGGAGTTCTGGAAAAGGAACAAAATTGTGCTAAATAGATGAATTCTAACCTGTTAGAGCACATTGATGTTTATGAGCTGTATTATTTAGACATCATGTGTGTGAATAGCACACTGTACCTCCCTGTCATAGCATACATGTTTTGGTTTAAAAAAAAAGAAATCTCTATTGAAAGTAAGAGGTTAATTTTAATACCTTTGCAGATGTAATAAATACAGTATCTCAGATAATGATGGAAATTTCATTGTACTCCTAGAATAGAAGTTGTACTTTTGTTGTTTCTGCTCATCTCTGAATTCTACCAGTGAAATGAAGGGCACTCTCCCACTGACAGATTTAATCCACTAAATGATAGCTTTGCTTTGAATTAGATCTTGAAGATTATGAGCTGAAAACACTGTTTAGTTGTAATGGGAAGCTCCAAATACAAGATGTGTCTGTCACTGATGTGCTACTTCAGGCATGCAATGAGAAAAAAATAACTGATGCAAGAAACTTTATATGAGTGTGTCTAGCAATTGCATCAAATTATTTCCTGTCTAGAATCCAAGTCCCTGGACAGTTTCAAGGGACTGTGCTCTTATCAGTCAAGCAAGTGGTGGACAACTGTGGGAGAAAGGGATTAAACCCTTTTGTGCTAGTTCAAGCTGGACTTGGCTTTTCCTGTCCTTAAAGAACTGAGATGATTTCCAAGAATATTCTGAGTTATACAGCAGCTTGCAGGAAATAGAAGTATCAAAAGAAAAGGAGGAACAAAAATCTGGTGGTCACAATATTTGTGTTTTGAAATTTGAAGAGAGTGCTCTCTGGGTTAGGCTCAATCCTGCTCTTAACACAGCTGTACTGGCTATCATTGGATGGGTAAATGCTTTGTATACTCATAATAGTAATTTTAATAAATAGAGTAATATTAAATGTACATTTTTTTGTCTTTACAAAGAAAATGTGCAATGTGTTTTACAGTATTTCAGCTATATCTCCTTTATTTTTGTCTGGCATGAAATGTAAATGCCTTTCTCGTGTGAGTGACCTAGAAAGAAGCAAACAGTGCTGCTCACTGCTGAAATAATCAAATGAATCTTTTGTTACTGTTCAGGTGGACCCTGAGGTTTTTTCTGCACTACCTGCTGAGTTGCAAGCAGAGCTGAAAGATGCATATGATCAAAAGCAGAAGCAATCAGAGCAGCAGCCTGCTAACACTTTAGGTGAGAATGTGCAGTTGTGCAATAGTCTTCTGGTGTAGGAGTTGTTTGCTACCTAAACAGCTATGCAGCCCTAAGTAACAAACTGGCAAATATAACCAAAGCTTCTCTAAAGATGCTGTGTTCAACTGAATTTCTGTATTTTATTTTTGGCAGCCTGTCAGTTACAACCAGCTTTGTTTTCAGTTTGCAAACAGGTGCCCAGCTTTACTCAAATGGGTAATTAATTCAATTCATGGGGGCTGTGGCACTAAGCTTCCCCACATCCATATGTTTGCCAAATGGAATCCAAACTAGATGTGTCTTGTGATTTAAAGCATTGCACTTTCTTCAGTTAGTTAAACTCTTTTCAGGGAGCATTCTCATGGTTCCCTGAAACCCATAGCACTGGCAGGGTTTGGGGGCAGCTAGAGAAAGATATACTGCATCTCACTGAATGTCTCACAGTCAGCTGGGTTTACTCTGAGCTGATCATCCAGGTCTCCTTTTTATAATCAGTAGAAAGAAATAAGACTAATTCCCTGTGAACATGCTTTGTCATAAAAATAGATTGTAAATGTTATTGGCCTGATTGCCAGTTAAACGCTGCACTGTATAATCACACCCTGATTTCATAGCCAGTGGACTAATGCATATAAGTTAGGATGATGGAATGAGAGAGAGATTTCCTTCGTGAACTGTGATAAAAGCATTGTGGGGGCTTTACACTGCTGGCTTGCTGCTGACACTGGTGGGGCAGTGCTCTGACTGGGGTGAGGCAGTTTGTCCAGTAGAATCCGATTTCACCAGCTGCTTAATGTGAGCATTCAAGGACTGAAATGCTCACATTAAGAAACTTATGAATAGCTGAGTGTCCTCTGTACACTGAAAGTCTAACAGTGCTTGCAGATTTGAAATGGTGTGTACATTAAAGTTGCTGTATCTAGGCTGTGTTTTCTCAAGTGATCATTAGATTTTTGTTGGAGGTAGAGTCTCCCTTTCAATGGAAAAGTATTAAATTTTAAATGTATCAACCATTGACTCTTCCTGTGTTTTTCAGTGTCAAAAAATCCTTTCGTACACCTGAAGCATACAACTATGAAAAATAAGAAAAAAATACGGAAAAAAAATGCAGTCAGTCCTGTGAAAAAGATTCAGAGTCCTTTGAAAAACAAACTTACTGGTAGTCCTGCAAAAAACATGCCAGCTACATCTGGAAGCCCACAGAAGCTAATAGATGGTTTCTTGAAACAAGAAGGAACAGCTGCTCAGGTACTTCTAACACAAACAGCTTTTGGTAAAGCTGTGTCTGCTTCTTTAGATTGAGTTCAGTAGCTGTTTTTCTTTACTGGATTCTTCTCTGACACTTAGCTGTGTATGTACCTGGTGTTGCCATATTTGTCAGCCTGAGCACTATCCAATTCCATGTTTGGAACAGGCTGAAGCAGTTCCATCGACCTCGGGCTCTGCGGGCCCATCAGCTCTGCAGAGGGAGCAGCAGCCGGGCCCCTTCAGGCCACAGGCCCCCAACCTGGCTGGAGCTGTGGAATTCAACGATGTGAAAACGTTGTTGAAAGAGTGGATCACAACCATCTCAGGTGAGGGATGTCACACTGGGTGATCTTGCAGTGCATCACAAAGAAAACTGCTTTGAGAAGGTTTTTTGTACTTCCTTTCTCCTTCACTCTTCCTTTTGCTGGTTATTTTTCACAGTAGTCTTGAAGTCTTACTGCCTTGGCAGTCTTGGAAGAACTTGATTCTTTCTGCTAGTTGTTACTCTGTGGCTTTGTAGCTCCTCTTGCTTAACATCATGAAAAGTAACATGATCCTTCTTCAAGGATGTGTCTGGCCATTGTCCTGTGCCTCAGTGTTACTTGTGGCTGAGGTTTCCTCTATTTTTCCAATATATTGCAACCGCTAAGATGAAAGTTCTTGAAAGGGAATTCATTTCTTCTGTGAAGATCTCTTCTTAGAGGCAAAGGAGTGCAGGGTTTGGGATTTTGTCAAAATAAATGCTGGGAAGAGCAGTAGATAAAAAACCAGTGCAACTGTGACACTCTTGCTAAATTGTGATCTGAATTAGGCCAAACAGATAGCAACTCCTTAAACCTTGGGAAATTTGACCTTCCTGCCATGGACATTATTATTCTCCTGAGAGTTTCAAACATCATTGCATTCTAAAACCCAGTCTCTTTTCCCTTTGGTTACTGCCAGCTTTGCTGTCATTTGTTCTTACTGAAAAAAAAGAGGTCTACAAGACAGGTATTTCAGGACCCTGCAGTCCTGTTATGTGCACAGCTTCTGATGTCAAGATGTGTGAGAATACAGAAATTGTCAGGTTGGCCCCTGATATGCTGACATGGCAGAATTTCTTTATATTGTATTCCCATTATTCTGTGATTATATTCTAAGTATACTTAGGGAAAAGACCTCATTTTTAATTTTTTTTTTAATTGCAGATCCTATGGAAGAAGACATTCTACAGGTTGTGAAATACTGTACTGATCTAATAGAAGAAAAAGACTTGGAAAAGTTAGATCTGGTTGTCAAGTACATGAAAAGGTAACTTAATTGCTGGTATTTGTGAACTTTAGACTATTTTTGTCAGAATTTATCCTCCAGATGCTGCATTGTGAGCCCATTAACCCATCAGACATTCCAGTGATGAGTGGTCTTAATCTTGAATACTGGGGTTGAGGGAAGGAGTTGGAGTGTTAAAATAGATAATTTGTGAAAAAATAAGAGTAATATTTAGTTGTAATTCATAGAATTACAGAATGGTTTGGGTTGAAAGTGACCCTAAAGATCACCCAGGCCCAACTCCCCTGTCATGGGCAGGGACTTCTTCCATTAGACCAGGTTGCTCAGAGCTCCATCCAGCCTGGCCTTGAACACTTCCAGGGATGGGGAATCTTCTCTGGGCAACAATTTCTAGACAAAGATTGTACTTCTCATCAGCACTGTCCCTTTTCTTCGTCCTGTTTTTGTTCATTTTTTCATGGTATCTCTAGACCCGATTTCATTCTCTGTCTGTATCCAGATTCTGTCTCACTCCAGCCTTTAAATGCATTCCTGTTACTTTGTTGTTGTGCTCCTGTTACTCTTGCCATGAGTTTATGAGGTTATAATTCATGTATGACTTGCTTTCTAACTAAAGCTTAACCGTGGAGCTCAGCTTTCTAGGTTTTAGATCTGCAAATATGTTTCACACAAAGAATCAACACCAAAAAGACTACAGAAGTGTAGGAAGTTCACTGGGCTTTTGCATTATATGATATCTTTAGGCCTTGAGAAATGCAAAATACACAGTGTAATGAACTGTTTCATGAAATCTGTGTAGCAAATTCCTTATAAGAACTTCTGAATTGTCAGAATATCCCATTCCTGGTCCCTGTGTGTTGATCTGCCCTGATGGCAGTGTGTCTCCCCAGAGGGTTCCCACTCACCCATGTGGTGCTGATGTTACACCCTCCAAAGCTCTGAGTGTAGGACTCTCTGCTCTCCTGCAGTACAGGGACCTAGAAGGGACACTGAGAGTACAGAGCTGCTTTATTTTCCTTGGGCACTCCCTCCATTCACTTCTTGTAGCTGCTGATCATAAGAGCAACTCACATCATAGGGGGAACTTGTAATTCTCTGTGGATTTTGTTTTTAGCAATAAATACAAAAAATAAAAAATTATTATATAAAAATTATATAGTGCCCCAAAACCCTATTATTTAAATGTGTTGATTGCACTTGGCATTTGTTTGAAATAGAGAAATAGCATCTCTGTCTTGGGATGAGGAAGTAAAGATGAGGATTCAGAAGCTTGCCCAGTATGCAGCTGGTGGAAGGTCACCCACCACTTAATCCACAGGCTCACTCCACTGCCAGCTGCCAGCATTCACAAGCTGCTGTGCCACTGCTCACACCAGGAATTCGTGCTGTTAAGTCAGGCTTGGTGTGTTTAAGTAGAGAGGGAGGGCTTTACCAGGACTGAATCAAAATTCCATCCCTGGGGAACTGCTGTGATCTTGTTTTCCAGTGTGAAGACCAAAAGTGACTGTAAAAGGACTGGTTCTGTAATGGTAATTTTAAACCTCTTCTTCCTTTTCCCCCTCAGGTTAATGCAGTCATCTGTGGAATCAGTTTGGAATATGGCATTTGACTTCATTCTTGACAATGTTCAGGTAGTTTTACAACAAACTTACGGAAGCACATTAAAAGTTATCTGAACTTGTAGTAAAGAGCTTGGTGAGAGCCTGGAGCTCTCTGCTAGCTGTGCCATAAGTGCTCGTGAGGTATTTGCAAAGTGCATGATAGTAATGCCCTGAGTTTTTATAATTTCAAATTTCTTTTTAAACAACAAAGTGTTTTGTACATTTCTTTTCAGAAAGTGCCAAATTTGTCAGTATTGCATGTAAATAATTGTGTTAAAATTCTTTTATTGTAGTATAGAATCTATTTACAAAATGTTTGTTTATAAAGTTTTATGGATTTTTACAGTGAAGTGTTTACAGTTGTTTAATAAAGAACTGTATGTATATTTTTGTACTGATTCTATTTTGTGATGCTTCAGTTTGAATATAGTGAACCCCTTTTACTAAAGCTGCAGCTTTGATTCATTTCACAGTTTTACACAGTGGCACTGCCTCAGCACATGGAGGAGGCTGCTGTACAGGCACCTGGCCACTTTTTGTTTCTTCTTTGCTAACTTTATTACAGATTTTAAGATGAGGGAAGAATATTAGTTCATTTTCAGTTTCATCCTTCAAAGATTCAAGCCAGGGAGTAGCCAACACAGAGCACTGGTCGAGCCTGCATCTGTCCTCTGCATTGCTCCTACTCAAGACGGAGCCATTTGTAAAGCCCACGGCTCTCCCCAGCCTGTGGCACACATTTCCTTCATGCAGCATAACAAACTAGATTGTGGGGAGCAGCTGAGACAGAATAAACCATCCCATCACTGTGGCCCTGCTTGCCTCCCTGCAGTTCATGTTTCGGGCAAGTCTGCTTTTTCAGGTGTGCACCAGCCTCACACAGTTGTACTTGGCGCAATGCATTGAACAAGGCTGTTTGGGGACCTGGAGAGAATGAAGAACACTTGACAAAAACCAAGTTGGTAAGAAAAATCTTGGCTGAAGAACATGGGGGGCGAGGGGGGAAGGTGAGAAGTATGCCACATAATGCTGGGCATAGAACTGAGAGCAGAAATGCGAGCTGGAGCCAACCCTGGAGCAGCATTTGCACCACTAGCGTAAATGGAAGCACCTTGCCTAGCAGAGGGCAGGAGCTGCTGCTGGAGAGCAGCTGCCAGTACAGCTGGGGCACAGAAAGCTCTGTGGTACATCCCTGGCTGCAGCACAGCTCACAGCAGTGGCAGCAGGGTTTTACCTTTAGGTTGTGACCTTGGCTTCCTCCTGCCACACACTGGGAGAGCTGCCAACCTGTACAGCCAGGTGACACATGAGGGAAGGGCAGGAGATGTCGCTTCCCTTGACTTCAGTATGGCTTTTTGTTAGATCTCCTGTACCATCCTCAGGGAGAAGCTGAGGAAGAACAGGCTGGGGAGAGAAGTTAACTGAAAACTGGGCATGGTGGTGAGTGGTACCATGTCCTGTTAGGGGCCAGGCCCAAGTAGTGCCAGGTCCATCCTATCCATCCCCTTTGTAAAGGAGCTGGGCAATGGGGCGGTGCAGCCTCAGCACGTTTGTGATGGCACAGGCTGGGCTGAGGGGGTGGGGGGTGCTGGGACCCCCATGAAGTTCAGCACAGAGGTGCCAGGGTCTGCTCCCAGGGAGGGGCCAGCTCTGGAGTAAAGCCTGGGGCTGCCAGGCTGCAGGAGGAGGATCCCCAGGAGCCAAGGCAGGAGCTTGTTCTGTTCCCTCTGCTCAGCACTGGTGAGAGGCCCCTGCAGTGCTGGGCCCCTCGGTGCAGAGCAGTTCCCAAGCACAGGCCCCAGTGGTGCCGCTGGGAGTGGAGCTTCTCCCACAGCCCGGGGAGGGCTGAGACAGCAGGGACCTTGAGCAGGCTGGGGAGGCTGATCCATGTGAATAAACACCTCAAGGTGCTCATTTCCTTGCATCCAGCCATCAACACCTGTCTAGAGAGATGGGCATTGTCTGAGCCAAGACCTCTCAAGTTTCCCTTAGTTTCTAGGTTGGGTCTTTTGGAGCCCCTTCAATTCCTGCTTTTGAAGCTGCCTTTTCTCTTTGCCTTGGTTTAGAAAAACCAGCACACAGCTGCTCACATCAAGGCAGGTACTGCTGAAACTCAAGCAGGTAGTTTACCAGTCAGGTTTGAGGAACTGGCTCTCAGACAGATGTACAATTGGCATCTTTAAAAGGACTCAGCATTAATTGTCAGGCTGTTTTAAGTTCCACAACAGGAGCCTGCCAAAGGAGCATATCTGTTTCCTGGAGATTTTACCTATGGGAAGAACACCCTTAGGGATTTGAGGGAACAAAGAAGAATACGTTGACCACACTCTTTAGACATCTGTGTTCTGAAGAACTTTTTATTAGTGTAGTTTTCATGATTGCATAGTTTGCAAAAGAAAATTTTAACAATTAAATGCAGTCTCCTCTCTCTGATCATTGTGTTCACCCACTGATGGGAAGTTGCACCACACACGAACCATAGTGA
Organism: Melospiza georgiana; assembly: GCF_028018845.1. Taxonomy (NCBI): domain Eukaryota; kingdom Metazoa; phylum Chordata; class Aves; order Passeriformes; family Passerellidae; genus Melospiza; species Melospiza georgiana. Next base: position 23,038,346 of record NC_080431.1, read on the forward strand.
AAAGGTCCTTTTCAATGGCAAGTTTAAAGTCTAACAAAAAATAAATCCAGAAAGTTAAATTCCATTTGCAAAGGAGGTGAGTTACTAAATGTTCTTTTGTAACGGAGTCGACATAGTCTCAATCAAAACATTCAGATTTTTCAACCAAAAACGTAATCCAAGTGACAGAAGAAATCTGATCAAACTGCGTGTTGAATGTTAAACTCTTGTAAATATCTTAAACACTAAAAATCTCAGCTGCATGAATAATCCTCAATTTTGTTTCAGCTTGTGCTTTTGAAGAATGTTTGTTTTGCTCCCATCAGCATGAGCTGTGAGTTACCCAGAGACAGCCTCAGAAAGAATCCATCAAGCTGTCATGCCGGGCAGGGAGGCAGAGGGGGAGGGGGGCAGGAGAGTGCTGGGATTGCAGACTGGCTCCTGGTCAAACATCACAACCATCCACGCTGGAGCTGGTCAGTCCCACGGCGTCGGGTGGCGCCCCAGCTGTGATGCAGGTCCACAGTCACAGCTCCGGGCTGGCAGCCGGTGGCAGGAGCTCACACCCTGAGCAGCAGCTGGAGAAGAGATCCCTGCTCTGACCTGGGAGTTCGGTGCTAAGCACCTGGCCTGCCCCTCCCGTGCCTGAGCACCAGGAAGTGCATTCTGGAGGAAACGCCTTTGCTGGAACAGCCTCCGCCCTTCAGCCAAGCACAGGGAGGCAAGAGGGGCCCTGCCTGGCCTTTCCACACCTGCCACAGCCCATGAAGTGAAATCTGGATTACCGAAGCAAACTGTAAAACAAATGGGCTGCTGTGTCCATCTCCTTTATTTGTGGCTCTGCATTATAATGATTACAGTTGACTTCCATGAACTGTACAAGCAGTAAAAGGTGGGCAGCTATGCTTTTACAACAATTGTTTCACACAAAGCAAATACAGAGATACCCAATTGCCTAATTTTCTATTAAAAAAACTCTAGAGGCACAAAGCAGAAGAATGTTGGAAAAGAAAGTCAAGGAAAGAGGTATGCATAAATAAAGAAGTATTTCTTACATCAAAAATGTCCCGAGAATCACAAAGTCTGCAGAAGCTTGGTTAATCAAATACTGCAGTACTGCTCTCATCAGTATAAAAGTGAAAGAGCTTTAGTTCTGTAATAAAAATTCAATTTATTTTATTTTGGAGAGAAGGAGGGAAAAAGGGTGGAAGGAAGGTGTAAGAGAGGGAAGGGCAAACTTTAAAACAGCAGCCAGTATTAGGAAGGGTAGTAGGAGAGGTGAACAGGCACATTGGAACCATGGGAACATGTAAATTGACCACTGTCAAACCAGTGTAAATTTCTTGGTTTCTCATGGAAAACATTTTATCCACATATTTTCCTCCCAAACATATATCCAACACTGTCTTCAATACAGGACTTTGTTGGTAACTTTTTAGTAACAGGAAGAGTGCATTTATTCCTGCCTCCCCATTGCTGTAAAAGTTATCTAGATGATTTCAAACACTTTCTTCAGTTCTACTATAAGCTGCCAGTCAGACTTCTGCATCTCATCCCTGAACCAGTCCTTCAGAGCATCGATGGACTGACGGCTGATCTGTAACACACGAGACAAGCCCATCAGAAACACACAGGAATTGACAGCAGCACACTGCAAACAGGTGCTCTGAAGTTAGGGCAATCTGCACAGCAGCTGAACTCATTCTAAGCCCCCATTTGCTTCATTAAGCCCAGCAGCTGAATGACCCAACCTATTTGTTTCCCTTAATTTCTTCTCACACCATGTCCCTTATCTGGGCTAGATGGGCTGCAGCTGGACAGTAAGGCAAGAACCAGAGAGTCTCCTGCTTCCACCAGGGCCTACAGGACCAGCAACCCCAGCCTGTCCCTGTCCCAGGCCCTGCTGGCCCTTCATTCGTGGGCACACACCCCTGGCACGTGTGGCAGGAGGTGTCCTATGACACAATGACTAAAGCAGTTGGGAAGGTGGAGAGCTGTGGCTTCACTTCCAACAGCAAAAGATGAAGCAAAGGATCATCTCCTCATTCAAGCCCAGTGCCCCACAGTCAGAGCAACTGGAGGAGTGCTGGTTGTGCAATTTCAGGACAGGCTGTGGTGCCCTGGGGGACTGCTGAGCTCTGTGTACAAACAGCTGGCAATAGTGAGTGTGGCATTTTGCCCTCTCAGGTGCTCTGAGCTGCAAGGTCTTTGCAGCCACAGCACCTCCTTCCTCAGGCTTCTGCAGGGGCAGCACTACAGACCTCACACCCCAGCTCCACAGGCCTGGGCTGCAGGATGCCACACACACCCTCCCCAGTGAAAGTCAGTCTGTGACTGAAGGCTCCTCCCCTGTTTCTGAGGCTTCATGCTACATTTCACTTCAGGCAAGCTGCCACTCTGTCCTAAGGCCTTTGCACAAACACAGACTGCTCTTACCTTGCTGACGAGGATATCTGTTGCTTCAAAATGTCGTCCATACATTTTAGGTGATTCCCCAGGAATAGGTTCTATTTTAACACAAACTTCTTGGCCTTTCTTTGCCACATCCACTGGTTTGTGGTTTATTTCAATACTTGTGACTATTCCAATTTCAACAAACTGTAATACAATGAAGCAGCTGTAACACATCCACCAAACCTGTGTGTGTGCGCCCTTCTCTAAACTCCTGTTTGGAGGCACAGACTTGCTGCAGGAAGTGTGGCCACCTCAGCACAGGCAAGCCAAATGTACAGCACAGCAAGTGCTCCATCCTGAGAAGGACAGGGACACCAACCTCCCACAGCCCATCTGGGATATCAACTGGTTAGCCCTTAAAAGGTCAAGAGCTGGTTCTCCCCCTTTTTAGCTACCAGGTAAGACAATTTTGCCCATTACTCAATACCACAGCACAGAACTGGCATGTGCCCTCCAGCTACACTTCCTGTGCCCTGCTCCAGGGCTCAACTCTTCTGGCAGAGTGCAGTGAGATATTTGAGCACCAGAAGAAAGACTTGATCTGCAGGTCTGACCCTCATCTCCCACCAGCAATCTGTGCAAGGGAAAAGCATGCAAGCACTCCGAGGAGCATCATCCCAGGAAGTACCAGCTGGATCAAACATGCAGTGGGAAGAGGCCCTTACTTACATTTTTGCTAGGTACACACATGGGAGTCCCCTGCTTCACCTGGCCGGCCTCAACCACAACACCCATCACTATTGGGTCACGAGAGTTGAAAATGAACTGAGGGAGTATTTTCAACTTGCATGGAAACACTGCTATATGCCTGGAAGGTGACAAGAAAAGGCACTTTGAAACATACATCCACTGTTCCAGTGTATCATTAACAGCTCTGCCTTCTCCCACACTTCTTGGGCATTCATTCCAGGGGTGTTACTTGGAGAAAAGCAGGAAAAACCTCTTTACCAGTCTTGCTAATTCTAGTCCACACCTGTTCTTCAAGAACTACAGGGAGTAATAATCATTCATACCTGGCATGGATTTTAATTTGACAGGCTTGAGTGCTCAAGTCAGACCAAGACCAAAGGAGTAGTAATTTTACAGTGTAATTATAGCCTCACTTAAACACAGGAATAGAAATGTTGTTGCCTGAACTCCAGAATGTCAAGGGGGTTTTTTTGCCAAGTGAACAAATACATTTAGAAACTGAGCTAAACAAACTCAAGTTGGGATCAATATGAAACTAAACACATTTTCATTTATTTTGATTGTCCTTATTTTACTGAAGGCCACCCAATGACACATGATGCCAAAAATTAATTTTGGGTCCCTATAAATCTTTGAATGATTACATATTCATGTTACTGCAGTCAGAATTAAACCCTCTACACTGGGATCATGTGAACATGAAACAATAGAATCCAAATCCTCTTAGTTCTGTTTTTTTAACTCTGCAAGACTAACTCATCTGCCACAATCTAGGAAGAGAAGCCAAGTACAGAAAGCAAACTGTAATAAAAACACTCCATATTACACAACAGTTCTAGCTGAATCCTGCATCTGCTGCACAACTTTCACAGCTCTCACTAGGCCTAATCCAGACCTAAACAACTAGACTGGAACACTGAATTCTTGAAAACTATCAATTTATCATCCTACCATCTTCCTCCTCTCCTCCCTTTCCATCAGAACCATATGCCAAGTAATAAGGAAACAAGTAGTTAAATACAGCTTCATTTATACTAAAATAAGAGAGACACTTATTTGGGAAACACCCAGAAGACAACTGCTCATACTTACTTGAATTCCTCTTGTTTCTGCTTTTTGTAATCTTGTCTGTATTTTGTGAAGGCATCAAACAAGTGATAAATGATTTCAGCACTGAAGATGCGAACTCCTAAGCTGTCGGCCATCTCCTGCGCGTCCCGCTCAATCCGCACGTCGAACGCCAGGATGACGGCGTACCTGCGGGAACAGCGGCTCAGCACAGGGCTCCCCAAGCAGAGCAGCCTGTGCACAGCAAAGGTACTCACTGTGGGTCGTGCTCCAGCATCACTGAGGCCTTCATAACATCTTTTTTATGGACAGGACCAATATTTATTCCTGAATACTGTTGAAGAAAGCCACAAAAATCAAGTCACTAATCTCTGAGTGAAAAGGAAACATTTACTGACTAAACACAGAATCAATGGCATCAGACAAAGCACAGTAGTACTTACTGGCACTTCTGATGTTTTAAGAAATTCAAGTAATGCTTCTAAAGAGCCTAAAGTAGAAGCCTGGACATAAACACCTTTCTCTTCTAATTTGATTGCATTCAGTGTTTGCTTCAGTTCATGTATTAGTTCATCCTTTAGGAAAAAAAAAAAAAGGAGAGAAAACAAGTTTTAGTTCTATTGCTATTTATGCCTCAGGGTACAAAATCTTCCTGTTCATGAGCTGCTGAAAACAGGCAACAGCCATGGTGATAGGTCCCAAGGGACAGAGCTGCAGTGTAAATCATACACAGCCTGTGAGATACTGACTGTTTCTGGCATTAGAGAAGCCTGAGCTGAACTAGACCTGAGGATTTTGTGGGAAGATGATCATATAAAACTGAGCACCTTCAGAGCTGGTAACATCTCTCTGCAGACCTCACATCACTCTCCCCAGCAGTACAAGTTTCTGCTGGCAAGGCTGAGCAAACACATGGCCCACATTGTGTGGCAATGCCTTGGCTGCCTGGAGATCAATGACAAAAGCTGACACCTAAAACCACGAGCTGGGAAGGATCCTGAACACTCTTTAGGCCTGGGTACCAAACAGGATGCAAGAGCAGCAAAGCCAATTTGTTGCTTTTAGAGAAGTGAAAAAAAACACATTGTTTTAGAGCCTATGCCTTCTAACCTCAAACATGAAAGTCTCTTCCTCTGGCAGACGGATGGGTTTTGCCATTGACTTTTAGCCATTGTATATCTACTACCAGTAGTACACTTGAAGTAAATACTCGTACAGACCCAGCAGTAAGGTCTGTGTTTGGACATCCCAAAAGTTTAACCTCCCTTAAAAGGCACAAATAAATAGACAGAAGACTAAAGGAAGACTATGATTAAAAGTAAACTAGCAACATGTAAATTGACAACATGTAAATTAAAAGTGAATTAGCAAACTAACTTCCTGCCTTTGGAGAAGCAAAACACACAGAGCAGTTTTGACTTTAGGGTAGCTACATCCTTTCCTCTACCATTTCTAACATGTCACAAAAGAAATTTATTCCAAAGGTCTTGAATTAGCTTTGCAATTAGGAGAGTTTGCAGAACTCCACTAGTAGATATGTACCTAATATAATTTGATTAGAATATATCCATAATTTACTACAAATACCAAATCAGTAATTCACAGAGCCAAACTATGCCATGATACTTGTTTTCAAACCTTATTCTAGCAGCAGAGACACCCCAGCAAAATATCAGGAAAAAAGCTAATGGTCAAGATACTAAAAATATCAAACCACCAAAGCTTCACACGGGCACAAAACATGTTACTGGAACAGTTTTTAAAACAACCAAAAAACCCAGTTATTTGCAAACTGAGCTCTCACATTTGAGTTTCACCACCAGAGAGCTCAAGTTACCCTCAAGTGTGTTCAACATCAGCCACCTCACCTTGAGAACTGGGACTTCATCCTCTTTATGAGCTACAAGCAATGGCAAACCAGCCAAGGTTTTTTCCAAATCTTTCCCAAGAATCTTCACACCTTGAGCAGCAACAACCTCTTTGTGCTTTTCATACTGGTTCTGAAAAAGAATATACACACTAGCACAGAGTTCTGTGCTGAGCAGCAGAAGAATACAGCAGGGAGCAGTGAAGTGCAGCAGCTCCCAACTTTCATCATGATTGTCTTTGCTTTGCACTTGCACCTTTCAGTCCTCCTGCTCCTTCAGATACCCCCTGCACCTTTGCCAAGGTGGGCAGGGCACAGGGAAATCTCAAAGCAGAGAAGGGGGCCAAAAAGGAACATGTACTAGAAAAAAGCAAGCAACAATAGGCATCTACTCACTAATAAGACCCACAAATTCAGCCCCCTAGGTAAGTGATGGGAAGATGTTAACAATTTAACAAAAACACTAAAGCTTAGCTGACACACAGCCCAAGCCTCTCTGCAGGAAGGGCTGTCTCACTCTCCCACTGGAGGCCATCCAGCCTTCTCATGTGCTTAATCCCATGTACAATTCCCCAGGTTCTCTCCCCATCCAGGGGAACCTCAAAGATGTCACACTCAGGGCATGGCTCTAAGACATAACAAAACCAGTTATTTCTGAAGATCTTTAAATTGATGTTGGAAGGATTTTCTGGTTTGTTTCCTAATTTTTTATTTGGATGTCCCATCCTTTTCTTAAAACTGCAAGGCAGCTTCCTTCCTCAATAAGCACTTTGATCCTGCAAACCTCTATCCTTTAGCCCTCCACTCCAAGAATCTGGGTCTTACTTCAAAGATGACAATTCCACATGAACAAGCTGAATCAAAATGCATCCTCACTGCCTGCATCAAAAAAGCCCAACAGCTACCCTATGTTTACTTCCCTGCTCAGGGCTCCCAAACCTGAAAGGTTTATCGTATTACATTCACCTAGGTTATCTATATGGTTTTCTTTGCCTTAAAACAAGTCTGTGCAGACATTAATTCCTTCCCTTTTACACAGGAAACATCAAAGCAGTTCTTTTCATCATCTTTGAACTGCATGCATTAATCTTAATATACATATTAATTTATTTACAGCTTTTTGATTCTGTGTCTCCTCATTTCAAGGAAAGCCAGGCAGGAAGGATTTTAAATTCAGGGCCTCTCCTCAGGCTAATAAGGGCAGCAGAACCTACAACTCTTGAAAGCACCAAGAGGCTGCAGATTCTGCAGAAGTCCTGGCCACTGCCACTCACCAACCAGCCCTAAAAACTCATGTGTTCACTTTTCTCAAATGTAAGTGTATATGGTTTTTGTTACTAAAAAAACATGAAGTTGCTGTACCAGTACACTCCAGTTTCCATTTGAGATGGGCATCTCCCTCTCACATGTAGCCACATACCTGAATCCCTTCTTAAAGCATACACACCCTAATCCTCACTACAAGGTAATTCCCTGATCTCTTTGCCACTGCTGTGACAACACACACCCCAATACAAACATACAAATACATTTTCAAAAAAGACACCAGATTTCCCCTGCATTCCCCTTGAAACCCGCTTTAGATACCATTATTATAACCACGTTCTACTACATTCTCTTTTTATAAAGCTTGATTTAATTTTTTCCTGGTTCTGAATGTCAGTGCAGTAACAGCTGCCATACCTTAACTCGCAGCTCCTTCATAGGAGGAGGCAGCAGCAGGCCTCTGATCTGAGTCACAATAGGACCTTCTACCCCAGGAACAATAATGGTGTCTCCTTCTCTCAGACGTCCATTAATCAGAATAACATCTATGGTCGTGCCCATGCCCGGCAGTGCTTTCACCTGAATGAAAGGGGGAAAAAATCACTTCCTATTTAAGCACTGCAAACACACAGTTTTTACCAGAAGGAGAGATGCAGGGAAGGGAGGAATTTCTATATGAATTTCAAGAAAGGGTTGCTGTATTACCTCCATGACTTGAGCTCTTAGCTCCTGACACTCAGCCAGTCTCTTGGTCAGCATGGTTTGTGTGAGCTCAACCAGAAGAGCTATCAGACTGCCCATGCCATCCCCTGTGTGAGCAGAGGTAGGTACAAGAGAAACAAAAGTGCGGGGATCCTTATTCTCATAAAACAAGGCAGCGTTCAAGCCCTGCAATCAGGATTAACAGTTATATAGGGAAAAGCACAAATACACAGCAGTATTGACAGTAACATTCAACCCCAGGCAAACGCCACTGCATTTTTAAAATCCCAATTTAAAAAGCCAACACTGTTACCGACAGCATGCTATGGAACAGAATTATCCCATACTGCTTCCAAGTGTGGACTGAAGCCTCAATCCACACTGGGAAGCAGTATGGGATAATTCTACAAGGCTAATTACCCCATCTAGCTTCTAGATAGCATTTTATGTCACCAACAGCGGAAGTTCCCAGAACTGATGTGATTCATACCCTGCCAGCATCCAAGAGAAAGAGACAGATGGGATTCTCTCAGGCTAGTCCCAAAGAGAAAGAGAACAGTGACAGAAAACTCAACTGCTATTCGTAACTCCATTGACCAAGCACAGAAATTAGCTATTTTTCTCCAAACCAGCAGTAAGAAAAGAGCAGTTAAAATTATGCAAAATGTAAAAGCAACAAAGTTTGATTTATAAGAGTTAACACCAATATGTCAGAAGAGATGCAACGGCTTTCTTGATATTTCAAGTCGTTTTGAAGAACGGGTTAAAAAAAAACGAAACAAAAACTACCCATTCACCCAAAACAAACCACACCACCACACACCTCTTCACTAGCACTTTTAAGTAAAGAACATTGAATATTCCAACCTACCTGTTTTGCAAATTCCACTATGATAGCTTTTGCACGTTCTTCAAATTCATCTTTTGTATTCTTTTTCTGCTTCTTTAAGGTAACAGCTACATCTGTATCTGGACTTTTTTTCCAGTCATATAACCTATCAATCTTGAAAACACAACAGTATGTCATCTTATGCAGCTTACTAAAGGGTGTCTTTATGCTTATGCCACGTCATCAGTGAGAAATACTTTATCAACCAACTTAACCAGCCATCTATCTGCTCCAGTAATCAAATTAAAATGTTCTTATTTGCTTTGGCTGCTATATTTAGCTCTGTTTATGTCAGGCAGGATAGCAGTATAGCAATGATACTTCAGATGTTAAAAATTCAAGCGATAGTAATCTTTTTCATATGAAAAAAGTTTATGTGCATAAATTACACCAAGGTTAAAATAAAACATTAGAAGAGACCTGTTTATAGATTCACATACACACAAAAAAAACCCCAAAACCATGGAGGTGTTAGTGATTTTTCCTGAAAAGAGACTACACTAATTTTATAAAGAACTCCTAAAATTTACTGGTAAATATGGACCCTGTCCCATGTTGCTACAGAGAAGGGACCAGAGGGGGTTGTTCAAAAGACACAACTGTATTTCAGAAACACTTCCCCACCATAGCTGCCATAACAGGACAGACTTAGCTCAAAATTATCTTTGCTGTAGAAATCAAAACTACATCTTAAGAAAACTGATTATAACCTGGTCAAATAATACAACTATAACTTAAAATGCAAGAGCTCATAGCTATTTAATTTCAGGCTCACTGTAGGCCTTTGATGGCAACAAATAACAGCTGGGTCTTCAGATCTGACCAAGAGAGAACTCTCTAACACTCTGCCACAAGGCCTGGACACCTCTCCATCCAAGGGGCTGTTTGTATTCTTTCAAAAAGTGGCTGGTTTTGGCAATGAGATAATGCCCTCCTCAGTTCCAACCACCTTCCATCTTAAAGCTCCTTTCATTTTTGAAATATATTGCAATTTTTACACTGCACTCAAATAGCCTTCTGACAGCTCTCCCTCAGCATATCAGATGGCTTCCAAAGTCATTGGACATGAGTGATTTCTGTATATATAAAATAATTCACTGAGTCATCACAAACAGGCAGCGTAATTTCTCATGCAGAGGATTTTAAAAACAGGGCAGAAAAGAACTGGTAAATTTTCCATCTAATATTGCAAAGCCCAAAACACTTCCCACCAGTGATAACGTTACTGCTCCATGGCCTAAAGTCAGTTTGTCTTCAAGTCAAACTGACCAGTATCAGTGGCTAAAATAAAATATGACTTGACAAGGTGAAGCTTGTGTTGGAATTTTATCAGAAAATGGACACAAATCTATGTAAGTAGGCACAAGGAAAAAACCCCACAATTGAAGTACAACTTCCAGAAGGGTGAATCATATAGAGAAGTTACATAAGGCAAGAAAATTTACCAGTCAGAACTCCAAGAACTGATTGTTCTGCAAAGCTCCCGTGGAGCCACTGTGGTATCAAGGACACAAAAAGGCAACAACAGGACCCAAGAACTACTCCTTCAGATTTTACACCAAAAAAGTTCCAGTTCAAGGAAGAAAAAAGACAATTTTCAAAAGCCAAATGCACTATTAGAGTGGAGAAATATACTATTAGGATAAAAAAAATCTATCCTACCTTATTGAGAGCTACTATAAAGGGGCATTTCTTCGATTTCAACAGATTTATTGATTCAATTGTCTGTGGTTCCAAACCATGCATGATGTCAACTACAAGTATAGCAATATCACAAAGTGAGCTTCCTCTATTTCTTAGATTGCTGTGACATTAAAAGACAGGAAAAAAACAGGAAAAAAAAAACCAGTTATTTAGCAACAGAACCTATATAAAAACACCAAGTACAATGTCAAACTTACACTGCCAAACAACAAGCTAAAGCTCATCAGTTATTTCCCCTCAAAAATGTAAACCATTCAAATGACACTTTGTAATTTTCATTTAACAAAATACATCAATGAATGTAAGAAATTATTACACTAAGAAATTATTATTATCCTGAAAGTTTTCATATTATTATATATTTTTACAATGCAAGATATGTTCTGATCATTTTCTGAGCAACAATTGAGACAGCTAAAGTGAAAAGCAGGAGTGTAAAACCTGAACAAAACTTTTTTTATTTACTGCATAAACACTAAGACTATCACCATTTTACACAATACAAGGTAAAGAGACTATCATCACATCTTTGTTGGCAAACAAAACCTGGCTAGAAGCTCTAAGAGGCACCATGCCAAGGTACTGATCTGAACATTACCAAGTGCTCCACAACACAGCATTTCAATGCTTACAGAGGTTTTTACTGAAAAATGTCACATCAAAGTCTTAATCCTTCTGTTTTGAGATTTCATCCAAGATCTCACCTCAGTGAGTTCAGTTGTGCTTGTCATGTTTTACCCTTGAAAGCTGATTTAGTGGCTTGCCTGTATGCCACTGGTGTTCCTAGAATGCATTTGATCTCTGCTAAGACTCTGATGACTTGGGTAATTAGTAACTTCCAATCTTACAAACTCAGTTACCTTAACTGGGACACTATGAATGAGAAACTAGGAAAAAAGTTTTAATTTTTTGAGTACTTAGGTCACTTGAAATCCTCACCTTTTTTCCTCCAGCTAGCTTCCTGCTTCCATCTTTCCTCTTACACTAACTATTTATTTACATGCTTTTTCAGATATTCATGGCTCAATTGGCACGAAGGCAGAAAATTAATCAGCTATAAAAGGCCAGCAATTAACCAGATATAAAAAGCACCTGCAAATGAAGCAAATCCACTTAATTCCTCTACTTTAAGTTGGTTTTGTCGGACTTTTTTTCAAGTGAGAACTAAAACAATGGATTAAGCAAAGACCACACTTGGCTAGGAATATCTCCAGATGCTTTTGCCATCAGTTCTGAGAAGTACATTGTGAGGAAACCTTACCTGAAAGACTCATGTCCGGGAGTGTCGATTATCAGCATGCCTGGAATTTTTATGTTCTCTCTGTCAAACTAACATTTCAAAATATTAGCCATCTTGTAGAAATTACACAAGAAGAAAAAAGAACAAAATAAGAGCTGGCAACATTACTGACAGTCTGCACTTGAAAAATCCAGATACATATTTTAAGGCCAGCACCCTCTATAAACCAAATCAGTCAACAGTAATTTCAACATAAAAAAAAAATGATGCAGCACATTCCAGGTGCCAACTGGCCACAAGCTAAGCTAAAATCTGTAAGACAAGGCAGCGTACAGAAGAAAAGCCATTTCAGGGTAGTGAGATGTACCATCCTTGGCTTGATTATTGTCTCCTCTCTCAAGTTTACAGGCTTACTGAGTTGAGTTAAATCTTGGAAAAAACCATTACTACACCAAGGCTTTACAGCCAGTTGCTTCTGCAAGCAAAATAGGATATAGTATCCAAAACAAATGATACAGAACAATTACTGTGTCAGTAACACGATAAAATTCATCACCCAGAAATTGGCCAAATTTCAGTACACACAGCAAAAGGTAAGTTTTCAACACAAAATACACTCAAGAGGCTTCAAGAGTCTCAATTTACAATCAAAATACTGACAAGTAAGCAGTCTGTGTACATATGTGCACTGTCCAGAACAGAGTGAACAGTATCTTCATATTTTTCTGAAGAAACAGCAATGCATTAACTGAAATCCAATGTATGTAAAATGAGACAGCCTGCCCTTTGCTGGGGGAATGATAGGAATTAAAAAACAACAGGCCACAAAATTAGAGCAGGGGGAAGTATCTGTCCATGCCAAGAAATCTCACAAGGCCTTTATTAGTCTACATTTCATTTTTGTTAAGATGCAGTTGTTGAAGTGCTATAACTTACATTTTTCACCATCTTAGTTTGCTCATTAATAGCTTCAAGAGGAACATTAGTTGCACCAATCTGCTGAGTGATACCACCAGCTTCACCGTCCTGCACATTAGTGTGGCGGAGCTAAAGACAAAAAAGACCAGAAACTTTTGAGCACACTCTAATTCCTTCTGTCTTCAACCAAAGAAATAAATGCTTAAACAAGAGGTACAGGCAGTGCTTTCACACTCCACACCTTACCTTATCTAAAATTTTGGTCTTGCCCGTGTCTACATGCCCCAGGACACAGATAACTGGTGCTCTGAGCTTTTCAGTGTTCATATTTTTGCTGTTTTCAGCTCGTCGTTTCTATGTAAAAGACACATACAAATTGGTAAGTATAAATCAAAAACCACAGTTCACCTCTTCACCTGATTACATACACACAAACACAGAGTTAGTTGTAGGACTTACATTTTCAAGGCAATTTAAGGTCTGTCATCCCTCTTTTGGTAAATCAAAAATTTTTAACTAATGGTTACATTTTTGTTTGGTTGGTTCTTCTAACAGTCTAGCAGGCAAAGTTGTTATAAGCACTAACAGTAGCTTTGCTGAAGGTGCATTCTGAACGAGCACCTTGGGTGAGGAAACCAAGAACATCAGCAGCCATGAAAGCACTGAACACTTTAGACACATCTTTCAGAACTTGAAAATACCTATCTGTAAAAAACAAAAGCCTCTTTTTCCAGCAAGGATATAGAGGTGGAGGGGAACAACACTTAAGCTGCTGCCTTTGTGGTCAAGTTACCTAAAAAAAAAAAACTTTATCTTCACACAAAACAAAGTATTTTTTTTCTTAATTAATACAATTTCTGAACCTGCCTAAATATTAGCCCTGACACAACCACCATTTTGACAAATTTGACAAAATAAACTGAAAATTAATCTGTTTGTTATACAACACAAGAATCCAAGTGTACATCATACCTCAATTCTCCGTTTAGCTTTGTCATAAGCACGCTCCTCCTTAGTGCGGTCATCGTCAGAGTCATACTCAGAATCAGAGCTAATTTCCTTGCTGGGCTTCTTTTCCATAGATTGTTTTCCAATAGCTTGGGAGTCTGGCTCTCTCTCATCTGAAATCTTTTCATCCTCATCTTCACTGCCTTCACTGTCTTCAGATTCTTCACTCTCTTCTTCCTCTTCCTCCTCTTCCTCTTCCTCCTCCTCTTCATCATCCACTTCATTTTGTTCTTTGACTTCAATATGGACAGGTTTGCTCTCTGTTAAAAAAAAGAAAGAGTAAAGTAAAAATTCTCTATTAAAGTTTACACTTCTGGGGGCAGATGGCACCAAAAAGCAAGACACTATCAGAGAAGAACGAGGACTGAGAGTTGGCTCTACAATAAGTGCTTGTCAAGATCACTTTTCAACTTCCAATGTAAAAAAAAAAAAAAAAAACAACAGAAAAAAAAGTGTTTCATGTTCAGAGTTGTTGGCTTGTGTTTCAAATCCAGAAAGAAAGCAAATTTAGGATGGAGTGAAGAACGATATTATCAGCACACTTATGTTTAACATTATTTGCAAACATTCAGACATTCTTTAAAGTCATGTGCCCTTCATAAAGGAATAATGCACCAACATCTTTTTAATAAAGCCAAAATACTCCAAATCATTACTATATGGATTCTGTACACTACTGATCAGGAAGGCACATTTAAGCAGACATAATCAGAACAAATGGCCTCTTTTATGCCTATTTAAAAAAAAAATCTCATCTTCAGGTTTTCTTAAAAGGTTCAGAGAAGATGAGCATTTTTCATAGAAAATCTTCAATAAACAAACAAAAGAATTATCAATAAGTAATTTTCTTTCTTTGAAATCTTCCCATTTATAATCACCTGTAAAATCATAAAAGGCAAGCTGATGATCACTTTAAAATCATGGATTGTCCTCCTTACAACACTGCTGGCAGGCTCACTGCTCCTAGAGATTAGTAACATTTCCTTGCTACACTCATAGTCCATCAGCTTAGTAAAACACCAAATCTAATTCCCAGGAAGGCTCTTTTTCTGTATCCCATCAGCAGAGCCTTCAAAGCCAAGCAGTAAGAAGTGCTATGTCCTCTCCAGGACAGTGGTGACAAACTAAAACAAACACTCAAGAAGGCTAGCAGCCTTAGAATTTCAAAGCACCAGAGGAACACATCTGTGCTGGAATTAAATCCATTCTGGAGTATGTATCTGTATGTCAAGTACTACACTTGAAAGCACAGGTGTCAGAAGTATAGGCAAGTAACAAGTACTTGATGAATAAATAGTCTTTAAGAAGCAATTAAGACACTAAGGAGGCACCAAGTCCAGTAACCAACTCCTGTTCAGGACAGCTCACAGAAATACTTTCCTCCACCAATGGAAGAAAGTTATTCCTGCACTGCAGCACAGCCCCAAGTTTCCCATACACATTGCTGTTGAGTACAAATAGAATATGGCCTTTGGCACACATGCACAGGAATATTTATGTTCTGGCAATTCCTTCCTTTCTTCTAAACCTGCCTCTCAAAGAAGCATATCATAGAATCACAGAATAGTTTGGGGTGAATGGGACTTCAAAGACCTCCTACTTACAGCCTCCCTGCCAAGGGCAGGACACCTCCCACTACAGCAGGTTGCTCAAAGCCCCCTCCAACCTGGCCTTGAACACTTCCAGGGATGGGGATCCACAGCTTCTCTGGGCAACCTCTTCCAGCATCTCACCACCCTCACAGTAAAGAAGCTCTTCCTCAACTAAACCTACTCTCAGTTTGAATCAATTTCTCCTTGTTTTGTCACTACAAGCTCCTGTAAATAGTATCTCTCCATTTTCCTGTAGGCTCCCTTTAGGTACTGGAAGGCTGCAGTTAGGTCACCCCAGAGCCTTCTCTACTCCAGGCTGAACAATCCCAATTCTTTCAGCCTCTTCTTGTGAAGAATTTACTATAACATGCACACTTAACCTTCACACCATTTTATTCTCTCACTTCTTTGAAAACTTCTCACAGGGGTACTGTCTTAGATGCTGCCAGATTCACAGAATAAAAACACTACAGCTTTAAATTGTTACTAGAGAAATACAATAGCAGGTAAAAGGTTTCTCTAAGCTCACAGAGATGGTTTAAGCACATATTAGAGAAGAGGATTTTTACTCCCATAACAAAGGACAAAAAAATTACAACCCATTTATTTTAGATGCTAACTCCACAGAAGAGTATTTCCAAAGGGTTGTCTTAAGCAGTATTTCCATGGCTTCTGAAAGCTCTGCTTTTGAGAAGAGGTTCTTGTATGTATTTATCATCATATTTACCTCACAATTTATCTAACAGAGCAGAGGAAAAATCTAAGTAAAATATTGTTTTCAATAGAAACAGAAAACTTCGTCCAAAGCCTCTTAACCAGAAAAAACATACATCTGGTATTTACATGCCCACCTTTCTCTGCATCTTCATCGCTAACCATAGCTTCCCAGTCATCCAGACCTGCATCTTCTGTGTCATCTTCTTCCTCCTTTTCTTCTGAAACCAAGAAACCCAATACTGAAGTTAAAAAACTCAGTCCAGCAAGATATAACATTTTTAGATGCTCCTTCTTTTGACATACTGACAACTGCAACTCACAAGTTTGCTCTTACCATAATTCTCTTGAAGTATCTCCACACTCCATAAAAAGATGCTGCATACTTAAAAAATAATATCCAATTCTCTCCACAAAAATCATGTAGTGCTAGCATCTTTGCCTAGACAAACTTTTGTGGAAGAGACAGAAAACCTACTCATCTGGTTCCTGTCTGCATATCATGCCAATGCCTGCATAATGCCTGCCACACAAACCTGCACCACAATCATGATCCTTGCAAGGAGTTGCCCAATTAACAGTCACCATGTGTAACAAAGTAGCAGAGAAACAAGAATATAAGTCACAGTAGAATTTTACCTAGTGAGAATATACAAATTGTCTATAAAAAGGACACCAGGTGCCTTAACATAAATACATCATGGATTCCAGAAGCATTAAACATATTAATTCAGCAGGAATTTGGTTACATTTATGAAAAGACTGCAGGTCTTAGTAAGACATGAATGGAAAAATGCAAACATACAACCCTCTCCAAAAGAGGCATTATACAACATATGTTTGCTGCAGCACATGTGCCATAAATTTCAGCTCTCTGAAATGAAGACTAAGTTCCACACTGCTAGAATATTAGCTAGGAACTAATGTTCTGCCAGTGAGCCCTTCTCTTAAGGCAATAGAATGGCAATCTTGTAACGTGGTGTTTTTTTTTTTTTCTAGGTCAAGCTAGAATCACAGGACACATTTAGCTTTGCTTTCAAAAGCTGCACATTTTGTCAGTATTTGTCTGACTTAAGAAAGGTAAAAACTGAAACAGTCTCCTTGCAGAGAAAGAAGTCCAGTACAATATGATTTTGACCAAGCAAGTATTGTGTATAGGCAAAGATGAGGGCAACAGTCTGATCAGCAAACTTGCTGATAACTCAGTTTCACAAGCAAACACAATTTCTTCATTCTGCACCAGTGAAAGCAAAACATGTGGCATAAAGAGTACAATCACTGTGAATATTGCACTATCAATTCTAGAAGCAGCAACTTCCTCCCTACCTCCACCTAACTGTTGACAAAACATACTTGTAAAAGCAAGTGAAAAGTCAAGGGAACAAATAAGGCACTGAATGTGCTCATTTCAGATAACTGATCAAGCCAATTGAACACTGGAGCTGAACACTGGAGTTCACCCAAAATAAGGAACCTTTACCACACTCATTTTGAAGCTTCATGCCTTTTACTCCACAAAATTTCATCAATTCCTCCCTGAAGAAAGGAGGAAAAAAAAAAAAAAGAAAAGGCAACTGCCTCAAGAAAAGATGGCCATTCAGCCCTATCCAGCAAGGTCCAATAACTATCATGCAGCACTGACACACAAGCTTAAATGTTTGAAATTTATTAGCATCACCACTAACCTGGATCTACAGGAAGAGGAGCCTCTTCTTTCACTGGTGTTTCCAGTTCTACAGCATCTTCAGCTGGGGAAGTTACCTCCACACTTTCTGCAACTGCAAGACAGGAAGCTGGTTGCTACATCCTTTCAAAGTGCAAATTGACTGACTTACAGAGACAGTTCCACTCCAGCTTATTTGGAAAACACTTGGCCTTCTAAGCAGTTGAACACATTTATAAGATAGGTCAGCTATTGACATTAAAAACTCCTCATTTTCTTTAAAAGACAAGAGAAAACAAAGTAATATTAGTGAACTACCCACACCTCCCCTACTGCTCCATTAAAAATGGAAACTAAAAAAAAAAGAAAAAAAAATTAATGATACAACTCAGATAAGCATAATTTTCAATTCTTTACAAACACTCCATAAATGATAAGCAGGCACATAACTAATGTCAAAAAAAAAAAAAAAAAAGAAGAAAAAACAGCTAAGCAAGAAATACATCTGAAATTTTCAAACTAAGGGTTAGGCTTGAGAAAAGCCACAGTAATCCCATGGAGGAAAGTAACAAACCACAAAAGTAAGAAACTGACACATTCAACCTACAACTACCAGTGCAATGAATTCCAAGGTTTCAAAAATGCAAGCTCTTTGAACTGCTCTGAACAACTTGCACCCAGGAGCTGAAAACTGGTTTTATATACCAGAAAGCAAATGAACAAACTGTCTCCAATTTAAAAGTATTACAACTAGGATCAATGTAATTTCATCCTGGGACAAACTCAGACTTTGTTATAAGTCACTCTTATTTAAACTACTTTGTATTTGATGTACATATGCACACAAAGCACTCAACATCACATTTGTAAAAGGCCTTTACGACATGTACATCCCCAACATTTAGAAAATCTAAACCCCAAACTGAAATTAGCTTAAGATCAGCTGATTCATTTTAGAAATAATTCCAGAAATGTGACTGATCAATTAGGTATCCCTATATGCAAACTACACCTTCTTTATTTTCTGGCTGCTGCTGCTGCTTCTTTCTCTTTTTGTCTTCATATATTGGCCTCTTCTTTGGCACAGAGTCTTTCGATGGCACTTCAACACCTGCAAAACAAAGAAAAACCTGTTAAAAAGAAAATCCAGATAATTAATAAACATAAACTTTGGTTTAAATAAGAACATGTTTTCAAAAACTGGAAGATGAAGGAAGAAAGAGTAGAAAGCAGGTTCAATGCTTATTTTATCATTTTTAAAAGTTTGAATTCAAAAGCTAGAAAACTTGAAAGAAGTATAGTTCTTCAGATACTCCTGACTGCTCTCATAAAGAAGTCAGATAACTGGAGGAAGGCAATGGCAATGAAACAAAAAATAAACAAAGCAATCAGATTCTACGGCTGTAGGTTTGAAGTTATCACAAATCTGCATAAAATGCCATGAACACAAATGTCATGATTAACAATTTAAGATCTGCTATGTAAAAATTCACTTAAAACCTGTCTGCCAATAGTCCTAGTTTCAGACAATTTGGAGCAGTTCACAGGCAGAACTCTTCTTAAATGCTTAAGGTTATTCAGCAGGTAACATTTTCCCTCTTGCTGTGAGGGAAGGTTTGTGTTTTTCAATTTGTTTTGGTTGTTCAGGCTTTTGGGTTTTGGTTTGTTTTTTGGTTTTAAGGGTTTTTTAATTGTACAATACTGATGGTTTCAGGTATTAAAATAATGCCAGGTTCAATTCACCAGCTTCATCTTTGCCTCACCACAAAGTGGGTGCTGTAATATATGAAGGGATTCCATCAAAACCAGAAGTTTGGTGCGAAGACAAATTAAAAACTGATTTACTGCTGCACATTCAATTTTTTTTTCAGGTTTTTTTTGATATTGCAAATCTGACAAAAATGCAGTTGTAGGGGTACAAACAGAAAGATAGTACTAGCTACAGCAACAACCAAGGAGAAATAGCCTTCATGTATGTTTAAGAGCTGCAAACATTTTACAAGCTATGAAGATTCCTACATTTATACATCCACCTACCAGTAAAGTGTCAGATACTGTACTCTACAAATACACTCAGCTCCCACAAAGTACTTTCTTTTTTTAGTCACAAACCAGTTACCAAGAACAATTTAGGACATTTTACTTACAACATATTGGACAATTTTACTTCATTCTAATGGAGACAGATTATATTTCACAGAAAAGCAGGAAAGCTCTTACATACTCCTGGCAAACCCCAGAGAAAAACATATCTTCTCCGTGGATTTCCCCATTGTTCTTGATGCAAAACAGTGCACTTGCCTAACTAAGCAGGTGTATTAATTCAACAAGATCCACATCACTGGTCTAACAAGACCTTCAGCACAGCCCATGTGCTTTTCCTGGCCTTTAGACTACACCACTTCTTTAAGTGCTTTTTCCTAAGTTTCAAAAGTAACATCTTTAAACTTTATTGATTTTTGTCTTACACTTTAGATATCCAGCTTTATTAAAAAGCTGTATATCTAAAGTGTAAGACAAAAATACAGGCACTTAAATTTGCTTAAGAAATAAAGGGGAAGGGAGGGCACACACTGCCTTTCTCGACAACAGAGCAGCTTTAGATGGAATCACTCAGTACTTGCCCTCCTAGCTCCAGACAGAAAAAAAATAAACACAGAGCCATAATGGATATAAAGTTTGGTTGGGGTTTTTGGTTCAGTTGGGTTTTAATAATTATTAAGCTCCACTGCTTACCCTGAGCTTGGAGTAATTTAAGAGTAGCCTCTGCTCTGGCTCTGGCTTCTCGCTGAGCTTTTGTTAAAAGCTTTCCCTCTTTCTTCAAACGCTCCTTCCTCTCTTTTTCCTTCTGTTTCTTCCTTTCTTTCCTCTCTTGCTCTAAGCGTTCCTAGAGAAAGAGAAATAAACATGCAGAAACCTTAAAGCATGCTTTACACAAAAGCTGCCCAAGCACATTCTGTTTACAAGAACATATTAAGGATTAATTCACTAACTGCACCAGCAAGCAGAGAGATTAAAGTTACTCCCTTATTTTATCACTGGAGTGAGAGATACGGTACCTCCTCTTTGCGCTTGGCTTCAAGTTCTTCCAGTCGTCTTATGCGTTCTTCCTCCTCTCTTTTGGCCCTTTCCTCCTCCTCTTTCATTTTAGCCAAGGCCTCTTGCATGGCTTTCACTGTGGCTTTACTGGGGCCCTTCTTCTTCTCTTTCTCTTTTTCTTCTTTCTCACCTTTCTTTTTTTTCTTGTCTTTTTTCTTTTTGTCCCCCTCATTGTCATCAGCTACAGAAAGAAGAGGCATATTTTCAAAGACCCCAGAAATTTCAAAGATACTCTAAGTACAATTTATGTTTTAAATATGATAAATAACATCAAATGAGGAATATTTTCACTGGCTACTGCATAAACATTTCATAATGAAAACAATTAAACTCTCTTACGTCATGGCCTGAAGTCTTAAAGTATCAGAGTAACAGAGAAGTGGAAAAGTACTCTTGCAATAGAGAACTGTAATCATATACTGTAATGAGAATTCACCATTTGGCTTGTTTTCTCATACACCTGAACAAACTACAGGCCAGACAACACAGCCACCTGTGAGCCAACACAGAGGCAGACAAGGCTACCAAATTTCTAATACTCACAATTCAAAATAAACCAACACACTAACCTCACTGCCTGACATCTCTCTGCCTTATGAAAACTATAGTATTTAATTTAAAGTTTAAGAAACCACGTTACAAACCTTCTGTTCCTGCAGCAGTCTCTCCTTTCTCCCCTGTAACTTCAGGAGAAGCCTTCTCTTCAGCTTTTTTTAGAGATTCCTTTGGCTTTGCTGGTTCTTTACCACCTTCTAATTCCTCCTTCTCCTTCTGCTTCCTCAATTTGGCTTTTTCTTCTTCACGTTTTTTTCTTTCACGTTCTTTTTTTTCTGCCTTTTTCTGAGCCACTGTTTTTACTTTGAATGAAGGTTCTTCTTCATCATCCCCACTCTCTGCAGCAGGAGCAGACTTTGGCTTTTGGTTTTTCTTTTGTCCTTTCCTAGACTGGGAAACCTCATCTGATTCATCACCACTCTCGCCTGCAGACATTCCTCCCCCACGCTCTTTGCTTTTCTTAATGTTAGTTTCATCTTCTTCTGACAAATCGTGTTTTTTATTTGACTTTTGAGTTTTCCCTTTGCTTTTCTTAAGCTGTGTCTCATGATCATCATCATCACTGCCAGAAAGCATGTCTTGTTTTGCTTTCTGAGTTTTTTTGGATTTTTTATCTTTATCTTCCACTTCCTCACTGTCATAGTCATTCTCCAGATTGGCTTTTTTATTCTTTCCTTTTCTTTTTTTATCTTGCTTTGATATGCTTTCTTCATGGTCATTTTCAACCTGGTAATTAAACAATTCAATAATCAGCCATGAAAATTACTTGCCATCATGAACTAAGCATTGAGATTCATCAAGAAAAACCTCTCTTATTGAGCACAAAGTTTGAAAGCAAAAGCTACTCCTGCTGAGTGTACCATACTTCAGCCCACAAGAAAGATTTATTCTGATTGGATTTGAATAGTTGTCAGCATGACATTTTTTTTGTGACTGACTTTTTACTATGAAAATATGATCAAATATAATTAAAAGACCATGCTAGCCACACATTTCACATAGCATTTCTACTACACTAAAAGTTCTCTGGGACAGAAGTATCTCATATTTTAATTATTTCCCACTAAAAAGCCCACCTCCCTCTCAGTGTTCACCTTTCCTGTAGAAGGTTGTTCCCTGTCAACTTTCCCTCCTTGCGCCTCTATTGACAGTTCCTCCAGCTCCTTCAGGATATCATCTTCACTAAAATAAGAAAGAAGTTAGGGCACTTAAGTAACTGAGTTTTTGGACAATGGAGTAAGATCAGGCAGGTGGAAAAAAAACCCTAACTTACTCAAAATCTTGTTTCTTCTTCTCTTTTTTCTTTTTGCCTTTGGATTTTTGAGGCTCTTGATCCTTTGCAGCTCCAGCACCTTCTATCTCAGCAGCAAGGGCATCAATATCAATATCATCTTTTGCACTGAAATTAAGAAGGAAAGCAGGGTTATCACTAGTTCAAATGTTAGGTTTACATAAGTAGAAGCCATTTGAATAAAAAAAATAAAAATTTCAAAGTGCAAAATCAATCCTGAAGCATACAATGCAGGAAAAAATGCTCCATGTTTAACAAACGATTATGCACTGTTACCTTATTCCACTCAGTAGGAAGGGAAGGAAAAAACCTTCACACATGTGGTCTGCTTGAAGGGAGGTGGAACAATAAAACACATTCTGTTCTTGCAACCTCAGCATTGAAAGTTTAGCTGTGCAATTTGATGTAACTTCTTGGAAGAATGTAACTAGACTGTTTGCCTTTGGTCCTCCAAAAGATAAGTTGTTTGGCCCTTCAATTCACAGGTGTCATTGATAGAAAAGCAGCCATCACAATCAAAGTGTAAAAATAAAGCACAAATTTACAGCCAGGGGATATCCCACTAAGAGATATTTATCTGCTCCTTCAAACACCCTCTAGCAAACAAAAAAACTGCTGTATTTTTATTCAGCAAATAAGTGAAAGTTCTCTACAGCTTCCAACTCACATTAACAGTTACCTGTGCCTTGCCATCAGACAAAAAATTTTATTATCTTTCAAGAAAAGAAGTCTCACAGATGAACAGAGTTCAGCCCCAAGCCAGACTTTAAAGCATATAATAAAAAATACCAATGCAGTTGGCAAGCAATCATTTGTACCACTTGCCTTAGTATTACCTCTTTGAGGCCTAAAGAAAGTCAAAGAAGGTTTTGTACAGGCATTTTACCTAATCACACTCACAGTACAATTGTAGGAAAGGAGACTGATTTACTCCATGCTTCACACTTAGAGCTTCGATACGGAGATCAAAACTGGTCTGATGCTACTTTTATCACAACTTGCAATTTCAAAACTCATTTATTCAACAAGCTGTTAATATTTCATTTAACTGCCTCTTAGACAACTGGACAGAAAACTGTTGTTTTATAATTTCACTGTCCCATTTATTAGCAGCCACTCCGGATAAATCAGCCAAAGGCTGACTCACCAAATACCCAAAACTATATCCAGAAAATAAGAGAAATAAATTTCTTCCAGATTCAGGACTTTCAAGATATCAGCAAATTCTAAACTACCAGAGCTTCAGTTTTGCCAATTTATAAATCCAGAAGTTGAATCTTAATAAGGAAAACCAAGTATTTCATTAGTCAGCTACAGATTCTAAAATTAAGTAAGTCTAAGTTGCAGTTCTCTTTGCAAAAAGGAAAGGGCTGGAATCTTCTGCAAGTGAATGCTGACATACTGGGAATATCCAAGTCACCAAAATTGTCTACATGTGACAACAGCACAATTAAGCAACAAAGTATGTCATTTCTTTAAAGGCCAAGATTGATTATTTGTATTTTTAAATCTTATCTTTTCTTCTGGGTAGACTGGACAAACCAAATAAAAAGCTGCACAACAAAGTACCTCACAGTACAGCACCGGTATTGCCAGAGACACTTTTAGTCAAGAGAAGAAAAAACACACCTAAAATACACCTAGGAACACTTCCTCATGTGCTCATTTGTAATACATTTGTCAAAAGAAATTTTGTCTCAAATAGTTAATGCAAGTTCTCTAAAGTAATCCTTGCCTCCCTCAAGAGAAAATACACATTTTGGCCATTCTCACCCTAAGACGATTTGATGCTTCAGCAGTTCAAGTGCCATTTTTATAAGCAGTTTAATTGGCTATATATCAGGGCTAACAGCTAAAATAAAAATGCCACTCACTTCTCTACCTAGAATTAAAGCCCTAATGTCAGGCTAACTACATTACATCCAGGCCTACACATAGGCCCTCAAACTTGTTTTTGCATTGATTGCTGAGTATCAAGTTCATTAAGCACATTTGCTTACCTTCTTTTCCTCTAGGGGTTAATGGAGGAGACTGAGTCACACCCAAGCCTGAAGCAGATTTAAAGCACCAAACATGTGCTCTACTACTGCTTCCTGCAAGGCTGCACTGCTCCCCTTACTACAGCATCTTAACCATGTGCTTGTTCAGATGCCAAAGCACCAGGCCTTTACACAGCTCACATTTCACATGGAAATTACCAAGGCTGACTTTTCACAATGCAGTGCAGCAGGAAGTTATGTCCAAACACAGAACACGAGCAAAGAAGATGTCATATCTCATGCGGTATCTCATGTTCTCCAGGGTACAGGCTTTGAGAGGGTACGGTTTTATTTGCTGTTAAATCAACTCACTTCAACCAAACTTTCAAGAAGAGAAGTTCTTAAAGGGAAAAAAAAACCTCAAACACTGAAAAAACCATTTGACAGACATTAAGTTTTAACAGCCACCAGCAAAAACAGTTGAGAAATAAATAAATAAAATAATAATAATAATAATAATAATAATAATAATAATAATAATAATAATAATAATAATAATAATAATAATAATAATAATAATAATAATAATAATAATAATAAAGATTGCCCAGCTGTCACAATGTCGGCATCAATGCAAAAGCCTTTCCAAACTTGTCTTTCATTGTTTAGTTTCTGAAAAAATGGTCAATGGTTTCTGACCAAAAAAAAAAAAAAACAACAAAAAAAACCCAAGCAAACCAACCAACCAAAGAATCCTCTATACTTTCCACTACACTTTTATTTACTAAGAAGTGACAGAGCAAGCTTTAAGTATTTGAGCCTCAGTGAAGTAAGAAGTAAAATTAAGGCTGCCTGCAATTATAGATATAGCTATAACTCATAAGAACTAACAAGAATATCATTGGAAACCTAAGGAATTCAAACACTGGTTTCCATGACTATAAGTTTATTCCCATACTGATCTTGAATTTCCTTCACTTTTAAAACTCTAATAATATTCCACTAGGATTTCAGAATGAAGCTGAAAAGAAAATTAAGAAGGTGCTCCCCTCCACTCCTGGGAGATTCTTATTCCTTTTTATTAGGAACCACTACTCAGACACATAACATGTATCACATTTCCTATGGGCATGGTTAGATACATCAGGGAACCTTTTCTTGTAAAGGCTTTTAAGCAGTCCCCCAACACACATTTCAGAAACCCAAACATTCTTTCAGGAGCCTCCTTCTCCAAGATCTCCTAAGGTCCCCATTCAGCCTTTACTAGGGTCCAACTCTAAGAGAGCTTGATACAGGAACCTGAAAGGACTGGAATGCTCATGAGGTTTTCAATTTCGACCTCAAACTGCTTTTGTATGAAGACTTCATACACAGATTTCACAGCCTCACTACCTTAGAGCATTCAAGCCATAATGCTTTGGCACTTAAAAAAACCCCTCACATTTCCCCAACATAAGAGGCTCAAGGAGATCTGGAAAAGTGCTACTGCACTGCAGAGATGGAGTCACTTCCCTGATTTTCCTTTGTTTCAGAGACATAGCCTAAGCCACCTCTGTTATTCACATACTTTGATTTCAGCCTCTATTTTTGTTGCCAGATATAAAAAGAGTTTTGATATTGCTAAAGCAGCATTTCAATGCATTACATTAGAGCAGGAGTTAGGTGTGTGTACTTCACTTAAACCTAAACAAGCAGTTTTCAAAAACATGGCTGCAGACATTTTTCCACAGAGGTCTGCGCCTAAGGTAGGGCAAAATTCTGCAGTGGGAAAATACAAGTCACATTAATTAAAGGAGAGTGCAGTAATCTTAACATGTACACAGATATCACTATATTTCATATATCAAACAAAATATTTTTTCTTTAGAATTACATTACTAATCAAAAAGAAAGTGCTCATCATTTTCACTACACAGTTTCACTGCCTTTTGCCATTTAAGCAAGATTACAGTAATGTAAATCTTTAAAATAGCATACAGAAACATTTACATACTTTATACTGAAAAAATATTTCCCTTGATGCCCTAGAAGCTACATTAAGAACTCTACTGTTTCCCAAAAGGGTTTCAGTACAGGTTGTCTGCACAAACCAATGAATACCTGTATTACATGGGAGAATCCACTTAAGGACAGATTCCTGAATATTCACTGGGTCACAAGTTAAAAGCTGTCCTAACACAACACTCTGTACAAAGCTGGGATCAAATATTCCCAGACCATCCCAAGTAAGTGTTTGGAGATTTTTAAGATGGACATATGCAACAGAAGAAATTCAGTAACCTAACTCATACAAACAAAGCATCAGATCAGGCCAGTAACACAAATTGATACCCAAAACACAACCTAAGCTGCTCATGTTAAACAAAAATGTTCAACAACAAATAAAGCTACAATTCCAAATCCTGCCTACAAGTATTAAATTTCTTTCAGTGGGAAGAATAAACTAGCTAGGAAATAAAAGAGCTGTCACCTACCACTGCTCAGTCAGATGTACAAAGACATCCAGTAGCTCTGCTATTTATAAGATCCCACACAGTTGCAAGCTATTGAGTCAGAAAAGGGAAAAAAAAATCTTGTGACTGATAGATTCACAGTCCATAGAAAAAAAAAAGCCAAAAACTCTGCTGCGTTCCTCTTGCTGCTACAGCAAGGAAACAGTATTAAAGACTAGGAACACACTTTAAAAACAAACCAACCAACCCCTCAGCTAATACAACACATCTGCCAAAAACACTAAAAATACCTTAAGGTGTTTGGTTTATTTTATCTGAGGGGGTGTTTATTTTTTTTTAAACACGAGAAACAAGCACAGGTTTGGATGGAGTTCTTTTTCTGATGCAATAGCCTGCAACAACCAGAACCTAGAAATTCCCTGGGGAAGCCATCTGGATACCAGAGTTGACCTAAACACAAACTCTGATTTACAGATACTGAAATTAACATTGGTCCTAGTTTGCACATTCTAGGGTTTACTCTAGTCTTTTCCAGGCATGCTTTGCATTTTGGTTTAAAAATCCCCTCATACAGTGAAGTTGACAGTTTCTAATACTTGTTCACAATTAGCAAGATTTATTTTTAAGTTCTGAAGTTCCACCATTTCTTTCAGTCAACAATATTACAGGTGTTTATCAGTGCACCACTCACCAGAACAGAAGCTGTCATGCTCCAAATCAAGATTTAAACCTACAATTCTCAAATAACAAAAAATATCAATGCTCCCTAATAAAGTACATCAGAACAGTTACAAGTACATTTCAACTATTTATCACTTCTCTCTTCCATGGAAGTTAAAAACTTACTTCAAGTACTGACATAGTTAATATATTCATCATCAGGGATTTTCACAGTGTGAACCTGCCATACCTAGGACAGATCCTGTCTGCAACAGAATCTCTGTAACACACAAATGTGGGCATGGAAATCTGAAAGACCTCCTCAGCACTGCCCAGGAAAACAAAGCCAAATGCAGGAAGACAGTACTACAGCTATTGAAATAAGAGTTAATAAGCTTTTATCATTTACTTTGCTCAATGAACTTCTGCATCTAAAATGCATAATTGCCTTTCCTTGCCAAACAAGCTCTTCCAGCTTTCCCTGCTGGTTCTGGTGCAGGAAAGCCTGACCAAGAGCATTTCACAGACTCTAATAACAGACAAGTTCACTACATTAACAAGACCACCAGCAAACATGCATGTTTTCCTCCCATGCTTTCTTAAAGCCACACACAGTTAGGACTTCCAGTACACTTATTACAGTACCTACAATACATATCCCCAGCAGAGGAAAAACTTCATTATAAACAGGCACTGTGCAGCTACACAGGACAGAGATGGAATCCTGACCAGGCAGCAGAGATAAAGGGCAAAGAAAAACTACTAATCCATTCAGGAACAGAAAGAGTGGAGCAATAGATTATACACAGGAGCTGAGCTGCCCTCATTCAAATCAATTTGACTCTACTGAAATTAGGTAAATGAAACTGTGGAAAATAAATGGAAGAATTCAGCTTAAAATGAGACTAAACTACTGGAAATCCAACTTCCAGCTTTGCAAACAAAGTTGACAGGATAACACTGTCCTGCTGAAAGCAAAACTAAAGTGTACACACAGACTAAAAAATTACAAACACTTTTTGATCCATTGCACTGAGCAACACAAATATGATTACTTATGCTTGCCTTCATCTTACAGTAAGCATGCTAACTTAAATCATGCTAAAAATCTCTTAGGATTGGTTTTCAGCTGTCTCTGTTAAGGTGAAGTTGAAACATAAGAGAACAGTGTACAATTAAAACCAGACTGAAACAAAGAAACTAAACTTTCATGTGCAAGGGGCAGAAGAGTCAGCAAGCTGACACAGCAGGAAAGTTGCATCACCGCTGTGAACTCTCTGCCCGCATTCCTGCATAATCAGGAGAATCATTTTTGCTGAGGCAACCTTGGAGAAATTTCATCAGTTGCATTACACCAGCTCTTCTAACCACCTTCAAAAGAATGTCACTGTCATTAAGTAATTTTCTTTGCTTAAGAAAAAATGTCCTTGACCTTCAAAAAGACTGAAGAGAAGCTGAACCATTACATTACATAAACACATTTCTTTCCATGTGTTTGGTTTTGCTTTAGACCAAGTAAAACTAATACCTCTGGACAGATCTTTATCCTTGTTTCCCTAGAGCACCTTATCCATCCTCCACACGTGTGAGCCATAAACCCAGTAATAAGATGCATTTCTAAATACAAGATTATCCAAAAGCAGCAAGTTACCAATGCTGAATGACGTACTTGCAGCTGTTTTCACCTGTAGTATTAAGACTGTTTGAAAGACAGAATGCTAGTTCAAGTTCTTCTAGAGCACCTGGTTTAAACAGTGCCAAAACATAAGCCATTTTGGAAGTACTCATTTAATTGTTCCAAACCCCACATCACCAATTCGTTCTTTAAGTGGGTTATGAAATGAAAAATGCAGGCATCTGCTGGCTCAGCAAGGCTATTCAAAACAAAGCCCTGGCCTTTTTCTCATTTTGGCCTATCAAAGTACATCAACACCACAAGCTTCTTTTTTTTGGTTTTGTTTTTTCCTCCACTGAAAACATTTAACTTATATTTGACTGAGACAGTTTGAAATTCAGGAAAGAAAGAACTGTGCTCCTTTCTCAGCCCAGAAAATGAAGGAGTGCCCACGTGAGTACCAGCTACACAACCCACCAGTGCTGCTTAAAGAATAAAAATAAAATCTCAGCCCCAGAAACAGGGCGCCCTCCTCTTGCCTCTTCCTCACACTAAGGTGTAGGGGAGGGAAGAATTTACTTCCTTGCCCATTCCCAGCCACATTTTCCCCTCTTATCAGCTCAGGCAAGCCAGTGGCCACAAGTCCATGCAGAAAACCCTTTTTGGGCAGCAGATGAAAACACACACCTGGTTTGTACTGTGGGCCCAAAAGCACTGAGGGCACTGCAATGGAAGCAGGAACACCACAGGGCTTCAATGTCCAGCAGCCCAACTGAACTGAGCTCCACTTGGAACTACACCTTGGTGATTTTTCATAGGTGAAGGAAGCTGGTGAAGCCACCTAATTACATGAGAGAGCAAGGAAGTAAAATCTGACTAAAAGGGTAATTGCTTTTCATTCAAGCTCCCAAGACAATGATTCCATTATTAATATTAAAGAGTCATGCCTTCTCTTTCAAGTTTGGCTGGAGAAAAAGAGTAGCACAACTATCAGCTAAGCAAAACCTTCTGAAGAAAAAGATAGAGAACTACACCTTTAACCCAAACAGATTCTAGAAAAATAAGAAGTCTCTTTTATATAACCCAGATTTTAAAAAAGGAGAAAACACCAAACCAAATGAGCAATCAAAAAAAGGAAGAAAAGAAAATCATCAAAGGAAAAATAAAAAAAAGCACAAACCACAACCCCACAACCTAAAATTCCCATTTAAACAAAGATATAGCAAAACTTCAAGATAAAAAGCTTCTCTTCATGGTTCAGTTTAGGTGTTTGTATCTCAAGAGAATAAGATTACTAAAAGCATGGAATATGAAACATTAAGTAAAAAACTAGCATTCTGTCTTCCCTGAACAAGTTCTTTGGGGGTTTTTTTATTGTTTAAGAAAAGTGCAAAGACAACAGGAACTAACACCAAGTTCAGTGTTTCACAACTTCTATATCCCACATATCTCACTGGATAAAATCAAAATATATCACAAAAACACCATTTAAAACAACTTCAGAACTACACTTTACATTGCCCATAATCCTGAAGAGCAAATGATGCTCACCTGCATGAACTGTAATTAAAACCAATACCTCATCTTACAGCATGTACTTAAAGAAACACATTTCAGGCTTTCAGAAGTCTTCAGAGAACTGAAACAACAGGTTCTGCAATTCCCAATGGCTTGCACTGCACTGCTGTCATACTTTTCATGAACAGTAGTTACACATGAGATTTAGATGCCACCATGAAGATAATGAAAAGAATAAAGATTTCCACAAGAAAAGCTGCTTCTTACAATCTCCCTAGTGGTTTTTGGTTTATGCTGCCCTTACTGCAAATATTTCATGATCCTTATAGACTATTTACAATGATGCTTTGCTTTAAAATAAAATCCAACAAGTATATATCGTTTTCTTGTAAATATGAAAAGCTCTAAGTTTGGGGGAAACTGAAATACACATTTGCATAGAACAGGACAACAAATTTCTGTAATGGTGAATTTATTTTGCATTATTTTACTCCATCTTTCAGTACAAAATCTTCCAGATGAGATTGGAAAAACAGGGATTTCAAGGGTTTATCAGCTATTGTCCTTGATGGAGCTGCAGAAACCTTTGCTTGTGGAAATATTTTTGAGAAGTAGATAACTTGCAGTGACACTGGTGTACACAATGTTTCCAAACTCTGTTCTAGCCTTCACAGAACTTCCCCACACAACATTGAGAAGATTGTACTTAACACACTAATAAAAAAGGAACCAAACAGACTGACAAGGAGACAGTACCAGATAAAATACATAGTAAGAGCATTCTGAGTCTTATTTTAGCAGCTGTGTTCACTCTGGGCTGAAGAATCACAGCCAGCACCTGTAATTTCCAAAGCAATAGGCATGAATGATCAGAGTGGAATGCCTGGCAACAGGTCACATTATTAAAGGGCAGAAGAATAAACACAGCTAAACACTACCTACAGGAAGCTAAGAAAAACTATTAAGAGAAAAAGAAGGTGACTTAAAGCTGGGAGAAGAGGACAAACACATGACAAGCTAACACCTTCAAAGGGAAAGATCCATATTCTAGGCAAGCAATAATCTGTAACATAGAGTACATAGCACACTCACTAGGAAGTCTGCAGCAGCAATTTGAGGCTCAGATTCAAAGCAGAGTTCTGTGGTTTATAACAGCCTTTCTTCACAAACATTAAAAAAAATCCTAACTAAATTTCAAAGACAGCAGGATGGAACCTTGACATACCTTCTGCCGTTACACCATATCAAAGAACCAAAGCACAACAGCCCTCCCAAAAGGAGCTAGACTGTACATCAGAGAGCTGCTCTTCAGTTAGAAAAGCTTGAAAACTCAGATCTCTCATATTCTTATTGAAATATTTCCCATGAAACTTCATTTGAAAATGAGTGATCACCACAAACACAAAAATTTTGAAGAGGAAACAATTAAAGCAACTTCCCCATTCAGGTTTAGGAGCTACTTTTACCCAAGACACTCTCCACCTTTAGAAAGCACCTAACACACCACAAAGTCACCACGTATTTGACCATTCTAGATAAGTATGTTCTCATTGGCAGGTGCACAGCAGCAGGAGCCACTAACAGAGCTGCAGAAGTGTGGGATCTCAGCACTTCAAGATGGAGGTGCAGAGTGGCCAAGAACACTTTTGGGGGGCTCGAGAGTCTTGGAATGTTGCCAGAAGTGTCTGATGGCTGGACTTTGATCCTACACAGGAGATGACACCTGTATAAAGACTGGGAGGATTTCACTGGGGTGAATGGTGAAGGGATAAGTTAATTAGAGTGTAAAACACAGGGTTTAGGATTTCTGTACAGGGGGGTCTAAAGAAGTAAGATGGAGGAATTGAAGCGTGTCCTGTCCTTCTTCTTCTTCTTCTTGGCCTCCATCTTCTGTGGTGATGGTGGCACTTTGAGATTAGTTATTACTAGAAGTGCACCAGTTAATAAAGGTAGAAGGTATTGGGGAAAAATGATAAATATTGTACACGTAACTTCGGGTATAAAGATAAGTGACCGCCCCAGGGGCTCTCAGTGTGCCCATGGCTGACTTGCTGTGCAGACCTCTGTCGGGCTGAAAGAAAATCTTTTAGATAAACAATTAATAAACACCGAGACCGAAACAAGATCAGAAGTCTCTCCTCGTGCTTTGAAGCGCCGGGCTGCCCAAGGCCACCCTGGGCCTTTCCAGGCCACCTAAACAGCCGAGAAACCGACACAGAAGGGCTTAACAGAGGTGCTGGCACAGTATAGATTTGTTGTATAGATTTGCAGTGTTTTCATAACAGGCTACAGTCTTGCCTTTCATTCTTTTCCTGCTCATCACAGCTATCATCTCACTCAGGGTCTTTGTAATTACACAAACAGGTGTAAGTACATAGAGACAAAATTCATCCTCAGCCTCATTTCCCCCCACACATCAATGCCTATTGCTATGACCACTACCACACTCAGCAGAAACAGGGCACGAGGAAACTCCACTACAGAAGTCAAATGGGGCTGAGGGGAGAAAAGCAGAGTAAAGATTACTTGTACCTTACATAATCTGTCTCAGTGTGTCAAGCAGAAAATCTCCTTCCTGTCACCACATGGATTCTCAAACAAATATTCACAGCATAAACATAACCACCTGCACCTTCCCACATGCTTCCTCTGCACTACAAGTTGTGCCCATGAGCTGCCACACACTTTGGGAGCTGCAGCCAACAAGGATATAAGGGACTGTACCTGTAACATAACTGTAAAAGGAGGGAATAAACAGTACAGCACTATATGGCACAGAGCTGAAAACACAGCAAGCAAATCCAACTGGAAGCCTTTGATTACACAGGGCCATTCCTCTCTCACTTCACCAGAAATGGAGGGGAGACTGATGGGGGATTTTGGAGCTCCAAATTCAAGCCACAGATGCAAACATGCCGTGCATCTTCTCTCCCAGGGGAACGTGACATTCACAAGGATGTCACCTAGAACCAAGACCCCCAGAAAATGAAAGTCACCTCTGCAGGTAACAGCTGCTCCAAAACACGACTGGCCTTCCAGGTCCATCCTCACTTCCATCCCTCAAAGCCCCTGCTACAAACCACAGCCAGTGTATCCATCCTGTCCTGTCTTCCCAAACACATGCCTGTTTGTACTCTCCCTGCCATAGCCCTGTCACTGCTGGGAGCAATTCCTGAGCAGGGTTCTGCACTGGCAAGACTTGGGACTAAAGCCTGTCAAGGCTTACTTTGGCTGAACTCCTGACCTGCTGCAGCTGTTCCTTCATTTAGCTGTGACAGCAGTTTCTCCCATTAACCAGGTGCCTCTGCCCCATCGGTGCTACTGCTGCTCACCTGGGCATGCTGCAAGCACAGTTTCATACAGCATCAGTGACAAACAGTCACTGCACAGAATGAGAGAATCACAAGGCCACGACAATAATGCAGTGCAGAGAAATGCAGGCCTGGTGTACAGAATGAGAGAATCACAAGGCCACAACAGTAATGCAGTGCAGAGAAATGCAGGCCTGGTGTACAGAATGAGAGAATCACAAGGCCACGACAGTAATGCAGTGCAGAGAAATGCAGGCCTGGTGTGGGAGCAGTGGCCTTGGGAAGGGAACAGACAGGACACAGCAGGCACAGGCACATGTGATAATCAGAGATGGCTTCCACAGAGCCGGCACAGGACGCCCCACAGCTTGAGAGACGCTGGCTAAGAGAAACACAGACCTGAACAAAACTGGCCTTAGGGATAACAGACAAGAAAGAAATAGTATTTAGTACACAGTGCCTTTCTCTTATGTGGATGGACTGTGGAGCTAACCAATGGTGGCAGCTAACCACAGAGCTTCATGGAATAACCAGTGAAGAGCAAAGTCACATTCCCAAGCACATAAAACAATCCCAAGTGGATCCCAGAGCGAGGAAGATGAAACCACAGCCATGAGCAATCACACACAGCCGGTGAAGGACACCTGATGCTGACAGCTCCCTGTATCAGCTCTCACCAGCACCAGGATGAAACCACCGACCTTAGGACTTGGCAACAGGGAGCACAACTACTGTAACTGCACCAGAATGCTTTCTTTTTTGCAACATTAAGATCTGATGTAATATTAATTAGGCTGTCAAGATTTCAACTATTCTAACAAGAAATTCTTGACCTTTTCTTTAAGGTGTGCTTCCATTTTTAGACATTTTGTGTCGACATGCCCACACCAGAGAGGCCTGTGCTCAGTAATTCACAAAGAGAATGAAGAGAGAACGAAGTATCCAGCAGGAACCAAGACTCTCACAGTGCTCCCTGCACACCAGCCACTACCCCTGAAACAGCCCCAAGAAGCAGAGTTTCAGTACCCACAGGCTTTCCCATGCATTTGGCATCTACCAAACTGCGTACAAAGATGGGCACTAGGTCTTCTTCCCTTTAGGGCACAAATGTCCAACCCTTCCCTCTTCTTTCTCAAGTCACACTCAACTCACCTCCTCACCAGAGCTATTCCTGTCAAATACAGCCCGTGAAACAAGATGATAACGATACTAAAAAGCAACACATATGGTATGGCAAAAGGCATCAGGAAAAACAGACAGAAAGGAAAATACCTCACTGAGAAAACACTCATTACCCAGAAAGGACCGGTGAAACTGAAACAGTTTATACCCTACTGTGATACAGAGTAACAGCCTTAAGTAAGCATCAATACATGCTTAAGCAATAAGTTCTTAAAGATGAAATACTATTTTGTGACACAGCTGTCATGGGGAGAACCTCCAGAGGAGAAACACTTAATGTCTCAAAGAAAAAACGTTGTAGTTTCCAGTTCATACACGTTTCAAGACATCAGTTTTCATTTAACTACCTGTCACTATTAAAAACTAAAACCACTCTTTGAACTTATTGTTCCTTTATATTATTACTCTATAGTGACAAGTAAAAATACATTCTCCCCTGCTAGTGTATATATACACAATGTCATTCGATCAGCATTCCATATGGTTAATACAGCTGCCTTCATAGGAAACTCTTCGACACAAAAAAGTTCACAGATGGGGCATTGTCCACGACGATACGAATACAGCGACAGAGGGGACTCTCTTATCAACCAACCACTAAAATGTCCAACATTTTCATTTATTAGGCAAGCGCACGAAACATGTAGATATGAGTGTCACAGCACGATCTATAGCA
This sequence comes from Melospiza georgiana, assembly GCF_028018845.1. Taxonomy (NCBI): domain Eukaryota; kingdom Metazoa; phylum Chordata; class Aves; order Passeriformes; family Passerellidae; genus Melospiza; species Melospiza georgiana. The sequence continues at coordinate 23,074,439 of NC_080431.1, forward strand.
CTAACGCCCAGTGAGAGATAAAAAATAATTAAGAAACGCACATTTGAATCACTTCAGTTGCACTAAGCAGCTATTTTCCAGCTGGAAATCGAGCTGCCTGCCCCTTCAGGGACAAACACCCGCACGGCCAGGCCGAGCCGGGCCTGGCGCGCCCCGCCTGCGACGAGGCCGCGAGCCCCGGCCGGGCCCGGCGCCTGACTCAGCGCCGTGTGGGCCGTGTCACGGCGCCGCGGGCGGCCCGGCGCGGGGGTCCCTGCGGCGAGGCGGAGGAACGGGAGGGGGTTCCCCGGGTCCCTCACCTCTCCTCGCTCCGGTTCTTCTGCTTCTTGCCCATGGCGGCGGCACCGGCGCGCGACCCCTCAGCGCTGACCGCGCGCCGCCCCGCGCGCCGCCCCGCGCATATGGCACCGCCGCGCGCCGCGCACGCGCCCGCCCCGCCCCCAGCCCCGCCCCGCGAGCCTCCGCGCGCCAGCGCCCCCTGGCGGCCGGAGGGGGAACGGGCCCGGCCCCGCTGCTCTCGGGCGCTCCGGACACCGAGCGGCCGCGAGAAACCGGCCTTGTTCGCCTCACTTTGGACGTTGGGCAGCCCCCGGAAAACGTCTGAGTGACGCCCCGAATCTTGTAGCTTCCCTCCTGGTCCTCGGGAGCCGCGGGAAATGTCTAAATGATGCCCCCAGTCTGTAGTTTCCCTCTAGCCCTCCTGCCTTTCCAGGGACCCCAGGACGTCCGGGCAGGATTGTGGCCCGTTTGGCCATGAAACCTGACTGATAGTCAAAATAAACACGTTTGAAAAGTTGTACCTGGAGGCAAATGGGATAGTTCAGCCAAAGTGGGGGAATGAAGAGGCTAAGGGGGAGGTTTTCATGGAGCAGGTCAGCAGTATAGTGACCAAGGAGTCATTTTGGTGCGGGAGATGCCCGGGACACGTCCCCCAGCCCTTCCCGGGGCTCTGCCGGTCCGTCACCCCCAGCACCTCCCCGCCTACCTCGTAGGCGAAGTGTAACCAGTGTACCGTCTCCCCTGAGGTGACTGGCCTTCTACCTAGCAGGGGGGGCTAGGAGGCAGCACTGAGTTTATGGCAGACACCTAATGGAGCTCCCTCCAGGCATTTAAAGCACGGTGATTCCCTCCCCGCTGCAGATTTCCTCAGTGTACAATGCTTTCCCTCCCACTCCCCTCCAAGGAGCCCAGGGAGCAGGTGCTGCGCTCTCTCACAGGAGGGCCCGGGTCCCGCTGCTGCGGGGCAGGAGGAGATGGCCGATGTTCGCAGAGACAGCGAGGAAGCGAGGCAGCAAGCACTGCGTATTGGGGCAGAGGGGCTTCAGGAGCGACCTCACCTTCTTGTGGCCACTTTCCTCCGGAGCAAAGCAGGATGGAGCAGAAATAACAACGCTCACAGGCAGCACAGACATCATTTCATGTATTTATTTAATAGGCTTTGAGAGCTACACGTGTTCTGTTGTTGTCATCACCCTGCCACCGTAACTCCTTTGGTCGACAGAGCAAGGTTCACTGTTCTCTACACCTTTCAGCCTCAAGATCACCACCTCCATATTGCTTCGCTCCCTAACACCCTGACTTCTTACTTCCCTTTGCCTTTATACAGCTGTAGCTCCTTATCAGCCTCTCCCTCCCATGCTGCTGCAGATAAGGCCGAGTTTATCTTCCCACCGCACCTTCCCCGTCTTCGCACTTCAGTACCGGGGAGCCAGATTTCCAAGAAAAAAGAAAGCAGAACACGTGTGTTGCATTTTGGGTTTTTCGGGGGATTGGTGATTTGACGGTTTTTGTTGTTGTTGTTATTGCTGCTGCTGTTTTCTTTTCTAAAAAAAACCCACGCTTTAATGTTCCATTATTTATATGAGCGGATCTTCCAGCGCACTTGCAGAAGAAGCAAAGAGACGGCGAGCCGCGGCTGCCGGCACAGCCCGGTTCTCGGTGAGCCTCCCGGAGCTGCGCAGCCCCCGCAGCGTTACTTACCTCACGCCATCGCTCCGGGGCCCGGCCCCGCCGCTCCCGACCGCCACACGCCCGCCGGGGCCTCACGCCCACCCCCGAGCAGGAATCCCCCACAGAGCAGCGGCGGTCGCTGCCACCGGCGCCTCGGCAGCCACCCGAGCCGCCTACGCGCGGGGAAACTGCCTTTGAGGCAGGGGGCGTGCGCTGCCCCGCCTCTCGCGGCCAAGTCCTGCCCCTCGCAAGCACGGCGGGAGAGGAACCGCAGCGTCCCAGCAGGCGGGTGCTGCTGGCGGGGGCGGGGACACCTCGGGGCGGAGCTGCGGCGGCGCGGAGGGTGGGACCCCCCCAGCCCGCGGCTCCCGCCCGCAGGTGCGGCGTACACACACACGCACACACGCACACGCACATTCGCACGTACGTACGTACCCGGCACGGGGCCCACGCGCGCCAGCTGGGCGCGGGCCCGCGGCCAGTCAGCGCGTCGGGGGCAGTTCCGCGGGTGCGCGCGCGGCCTCCCGCAGGGGCGCGTGCCCGCTTTGGCGGCCAATCAGCGCGTCGGGGAGAGTTCCACGCGCGCGCCGTGCGCCCCGCGCTGACTCTCGCGATAGCGGCGGAGGGGCGCGGCCGGCGCGCGCGAGGAAGCGGAGGGTGAGCGGCGGGTGCCGGGAGCGGGTCGGGGTTGCGGCCGCGGGCGGCGACACCGCCAGCACCGAGCCCGGGGCAGGGCGGGCGGCGCCCCGCCCCTGGAGAGTCCTCCTGAGCCGGGTGCGTGCATTGTCTGTGGCGCTGTGTGTAGCGAGCCCGCGGAGGAAGGCGTGCGGCGCCTGCGCAGTGTCCCCGCCGTGAGCCGCCCCTCTCGTCCGGGACCCCGGCGCCGCTTCCCGGCCAAGCGGCGGAACCGCGTCCCCGCCGGCACCGCCGAGGCTCCCGGCTGCGTGGGAAAAGCCTCTTGGCCCGCGGGTTCCGCGGCTTGGGAGCCGGGATAGCGCTGGGCAGCTCGGCTTGCAGTGGGGGCTGGCGGGGGTCAGTGCTGCTTTTCCTGCTGATTGCTTGGAGGAGCAGCCACCCTTCGCTCCGTGCCTGGAGACCTGCTGGCCTCTGATCGCCGCCGGCAGGGTTCACATTGCCTCTGGAAACATAGGAAAGGGTGGGGGACAGACAGACTTTGTGGGCAGCAGCTTTGGGAGAGGGAGGCAGAGCGAGCGTGGCGGTGACACGCGTGGCCGCGGGCCGGGCACTGCTGCCCTCATCTGCGAGCTTCTCCCGGCCGTGCCTAAAGCGTTTCTCTGGCCTGTGTGGGCACCGTGTTCCCAGAGCCAGTGACGCTGGCAGACCGCCTGCTTTGAAATACAGCCAAGAGTACTCTGGAACGCAGATTCGGCACCTCAGGTCCGTGGTCAGCAGGTTGAGAGTCTCAGTAGGGTGACTGTGCACTGTCACTGTTTCAGGACTGTCAGTCACTGCACTGATAATTTTCTGCACTGTAAGTTTATTGGGGAGAACAGTCGATTGTGTTGTCACAAGTCTTCGTGCACTCTGATTAGTGTTCTGTGTTTTTTGATGTGTTTGGGCAGGGAGAACTTTACAGAAAATTATTTGGCTGTGTTTCTTCACACAGCAATTAGGTAGTGGCTTTTAAATCCTCTTGCTGGCTGCTATAAGTTGCTGTTTGCAGTAGCGATTTTCTGGAACTAATTAAAGCAGTGTATTGGCCTAGAGCATTTGCTGTTGAGCACCTTGTCTTTCTTGTAGCTGAGGAGAGGAGTGTTAATTCAGATTTATATATGTTAATGTGCCTGAGGGGCTTAAAGTAATTGCATTTGAACTACTGGTACAAACTTACATACTGAGTGTTGCTTAGACTTGTTCTGAGGCATCCTTTACCTCCTCCCAGCAGCTTGGAGCTCTCCAACTGAATCATCTTGTTTCAGAATATTTGTTAAAGTAGGCACATCTGGCTCAGGATGGGTGTCCTTTTGGAACTGATGAATTTTTCTTCTTTATATTAACAAGCAGTTTTAGGTTCCTGTGCACTTTCAGTAGCTGCCTTTGGGGCTGAAATAATAGGACTTAATTTATATCTTTGCCATCTGTGTTCATCATGAAAGTATTCTTCAAAATGGGTTGCAATAAAGAAAAGAACTATCTGCTAACTACTCCTGTGTTCAAATAGCAGAGAACTTTGGTTTTTTGTGGTGTGAACTGCAAGCAAAGAGAGATCAGAGTTTAAATTAAGTGTTTGTGTAAATTCCTTGTATGTTAATTCCTTTTATCGCTATTTCCACAGCTCTGAAGAGACCACTTTCCAGCTAAAGATGGCTGCTGATACCTCTGTGGATATCCTGCAAAAAGTTCTGGAGAATGAAATACTTCAGTCAGCCAAGGTTGTGGAAGAACATCTGGATGCTGAACTACAGAAGCTGGACCAAATGGATGAAGATGAATTGGAACGCCTTAAACAGAGGAGGCTTGAGGCCCTAAAAAAGAGCCAGCAGCAGAAACAAGTAATTTCTGTAGTATAGACTCTTGATGTGTAGAGTGTAACAGAATTTTTGGAAATTGTATATGTGAACTAAGTGTTTTGGGGTTGTTTGGTTGGTTTTGTGGATTTTTTCCCTTTCTCTCCCTTCTGTGTTTATTAATTTTAAATTATCCAGGAAAGTAAGTGTCTGTCCGTGTGTGCATGCTTTGTGTTTTTTAACAGAAGGAGAGAAGCACCTCTGTGGTTGTTACAGTAAGGATAGGATAAGGAGTTTCATACAGAGATTTGAGTGTGTCCCTGTTCACTGAATATTGCTATCTAGGAGCATAAGTCCTGTAGCCAACCTAATCATAAGGCTTTAGGCTCTTTCTGAAGTGTCTTCTTCTGAAGCTTCTGGATTTTTACTCACAGCATGTGATATGTGCCCCCTTGTTAAGGTATTTTGTAGAAGGGTGAAATGGCATTTTTCCTTGTTCCTAGGCTGGAATCATTTGTCAGACTCCTTTTGAGCCAATGAAATGTTGGCTTTGTGTGACTGCTCATTTCCTCCTACAGGAAGGAAATACTCCCTTGGGACCTGACACCTCATGTCAAACGAGGTCTTTATGCTCCCTGAGAGCTCTTTTTGAGCAATAGCTTACACCATAATTTTGGTAACATATGGTGTGAGACCTGAATTACAAGTAAGGAAGCTGTAGGTTTCTCAGCTTATTCCATCTGAGCTAACCTAAACAAGAAATTGATTGTGGTGGGGGAGAAGTGGCTTGGCTGAAAGGAGATGCCTGGCTGTGATGGAGTCCTTAAAAGCTGGTGCCAGACTTTGAAATGGGAATGCAGTGAAATGTCATGGCATGGCTGGGGTGCTGCAGGACAGGCAGCACCAGCAGCTTTGGTTCTGTAAACACAGAAGTAGAGAAAGTGGCACACTATTCACTTGTCTTCAGAAGTTCAGTTTATATTTGAGTCTAGCATTCTCCTTTTTCAGAAGTCATGACACTTAGATGTCCTTGGATGTGAACATGTAAAAACTTCTTCATGTGTTTGAGCTTAAGTCGCTGTTCTCACACACTTTCAAGTGCAAATGTGGAGTAGGATACTGCTCAGTAAAAGGAGTGTGCTGTCACACTATTCCACAATAAATCTGTGGAGAGAGGAATTAATGCATAATCACTGTTGAGGGATAACTGAGTTCTTGATTTGCATCATGGTGACTTCTTCATATGCTCATACTTCCATGAATTTTTAATGTATACAGTATTCAGGAGAGTCTTTGTTCTATCCTAATTTAGCTTACAGGATACCTTTGGTTTGCTTGGAAACCTTTTTTTTCTGTCACCTTCCTAAGACAAAACTGCAAGATTAAGAACAGTGATTTATCTAAATTTTTTCCCCCACTGGAAAGTTAAAGTTTTTGTCACTTTTTGTCATACTGCACTACTAATCATGTAGATTAGTCTGTACTTGTTTAAATACACTGCAATTACCTTTTAGTAATGTAGAGGTTGTGAGGTTTTTCCTTTAAGTGTGTTTGTTGAAAATGTGGAAGATTAGCTCTTTGGAAACTGTGTTTGCACACTTAATCAGACAGTTTTTGAAGTTACCTCTAAATTTTAGCTTGTGACATTCTGTTTCTCTATCAGTGTTATGACTGATGGTGCACATGTGTTTTCTGCATGATTTTCTGTGAGCCTGATTCATGTTAAGATCCCTTCAGTGTATATTTGATAGGTAAACATCATTTATTGCAGATGAGTTAGTAGGCTTTTTCTCTCACAGATTTTTTTCATAGAGTAAAAAAAATTAAAAATGTATTTAATTCATGTAATTACTTGACTAAGTTTAGACGAGTTCTTTGAGTGTACATAAAAATTTTCAAATGCCAAGAGTTTTTGTTGTATTCTTTGAACTACTCTTGTCTTACTAAGAGGCTGCATTGCAGAATTTTATGTAGCTCTGTACAAGATTTGTGTTTACAAGTAAGTAAGGTGGCCTTATCTGTGTATTTTTAAAATAAAACTAAAGGGGAGGAAGTAATTTGTTTCTCCACTACTGTATGAAATGGGTTTTCCCTGCAGGCCCCCTCTTCCATTTTCTAAAAGCTGTAGAGTTTGCACAACAGATAGACTAACAACCTCCATACTAATTATTTGCTTTTATGTTTTTCAAGGAGTGGCTTTCAAAAGGACATGGAGAATACAGAGAAATCCCAAGTGAGAGAGACTTTTTCCAAGAAGTCAAAGAAAGTAAAAATGTGGTTTGCCATTTCTATAGAGATACAACATTCAGGTATAGTAAATAAGCTGTGCTGAAGAAACTTTTGTTTAAAGATGTCTACAAAAACAGATGTGTTTTTTGTTCTTTCAAATCCCACTCATGAACAAGCATTTTTAGAAGTATTCACTTTGCTTCATTATAAATCTCAGTCACTTTTCAAGACATTTGATTTTTTAAATGTATTTTTCCACTACAGTTAATCTGAACATGATTGGATAACAATTCATATTCTGCTACATAGTTGATTAGAACATAGATGTTTAACCTCTTTGACAGTATTTGAGAGACTGCTGTGTTTCATTATTGATTTAGTTTGAGGCAGTTGGGTCTGTAAATGTAGAGCATACAAGAGCAGCCTTTCAAAAAGATGGCTTTGGTTAGTCCAGATCTGGGTGGTTCTGGCAAACAGGAAAAAATGCCCTAAATCTTGTCTAGGCATCTTGAGAATTTGACCTTTTACTTTGAAAGGATCAGTTGCAGCTGCTTTCCCTTTGTGCCTGTGCCTTTGTGATTCTGTCACTTTTTTTAGAGTGTGAGACACCAAGATCTGAGAATATGTGGTGACTCAGAATAGGAACCCAAACTAAGATGTCCCACTTCCTTGGAAGAATTTTGGAAGTTCTGGGTTGTAGGCTGTTCCTCACTGGGTCTCTCAATGTGTTCTGTTAAAATGCAGTAGCAAAGTAGAGTAGTTTATTGAAGGAGGAGCCAGTTGTCCTGGTTTTGGTTCTTTGGGGTTTTTTTTTTTCCCCAAAGGTGTTATGTTCTCCCTAGCGTATAGAATATAAACTGAAACAGCCTCCATGTGAGAAATTGCAAGAGGTCAAGGCTGGATTTTGCAGTGAGGTATCCGTGTCCTACATTTCATAAGTCTTTAAAGCAGTTGTATTTGGCTAGCTTTTACTCAAGAGAGTGAAAGGCTGTCACTGCAGATGAAGCAGCTTATGACAGGTTTGGGTTCTTGTTTCTTGAATCAGCAAAGTCTGTAGGCTCAGACAGGAGAAGGAACTTCTGAGAAAGTGCTTTGTAAAGTGTGCCATGCTGACAAACAGGTTGAAGCTCATGTGTTTGGTTTACCAGCCACCTTATCAAGTTGCTTTCATCTTTGTCCAGTCCAGCTTTTTTGATCTGTTCAGCTCTCCTCTCAAGTTTAAGGACAGTCACATCACAGAGTTCATGCAGCTAAACCAAACTGCTTAGAGAAGGCAATCCAGAAAGCTGAGATTGCAGGTGATGAGTCCATGCATCTCTGTGGTCTGACAAGTATTTTGGGCAGTTCACATCACTGCCCCATGGCTGAGAAACAGTAGTTGTATGCTCACTCCTATTCCATGGCAACAGAAGCCAAGTATTTTTGCCTTTAGCACTAATGTGCAAAGCAGTCCATGCAAATCACTTTTTTTTTACTTACACTGGGTTACTGCATCTCAGCTGTGAAGGTAGTGACTGCAAAAATCCAGAACACTGTAACACATTTCTCTGAGGAAATCTTCTATAGAGAAATGTTTCCAGTTGACAGGCAGTGAAGCTTGAACTGGAAGAACAGAAAGAAATGTCACCAGTAAGTGCAGGCCTCCAGAAATGAGGGCGAGGCTTCCAGGTGTACGGAAGGTAATTAGGAAGAAATTAGAGAAAGGGATGGTATAATTATACAGTAGAGGTGCTCCAAGCTGTTCCACTATTAGTCATTAAATCCAGCTACCTCTGAAACATAGTTTGTCTTGAAACTAAATTCTCTATTACAGAGGTAATGCTAAGTATTAACATGATAGAGCTAGTTCTTTACTGCTCCTTTTAAACTTCCTCTCAAATGCATATTCGTCAGCTTATTCATTCTAACACTTTATATATTTTGGGTTAATTTTTCCACAGGTGCCAAATAATGGACAAACACTTGACTGTATTGGCAAAAAAGCACATTGAGACAAAATTCTTGAAATTAAATGCTGAAAAATCTCCTTTCTTGTGCGAGAGACTGCGCATCAAAGTAATTCCCACTCTAGCACTAATAAAAGATGGGAAAACACAGGACTACGTCGTGGGCTTTACTGACCTCGGTAACACTGATGACTTCACTACAGAAACCTTAGAATGGAGATTAGGCTGTGCAGATATAATTAATTACAGGTAATTAAGTGTTTTGTGATTCTTTTGTTTTCAGATTAAGTACAAAGAGAATGAACTTGCAGACAGGAGAATCTGAAAGGTTGTAACTTCATTATGTTGTATGCTAAAAAGACATTTAAGAGTTTAATCTAGTTACTTAATCTTTGTGCTCCATCAAGGGAAAGAAGATAATACCTTGCCAAAGAGATTGAGATGTTGTAATGAGTGTTGAGTTGTCCTTTTTGTAGAGTAATAAAAATAAACCCAGTTCTTTTCATGAGGTGTATGGAGTAGCAGTGATGCTCTGATGTGGCTTCAGTGTCATGCATCTAATGTAACCCTATAGCATCTATAGATGCTTCATGTCACTGTTGCAATGCAGTGAAGTCTGAGCATTTTTCATCCACTTTAGAGAAAGTCATCCTTAAACTGCATCTAAGTCAGTATTACATACATGAATATACTTTTTTCTTCAACAAACTACTGAAAATGGAAAATAATTCAAATAAGTGTAAATAAACTGAGTAACAGTACAATATAATCATCATAAGTACCTTGTTAAAGACTACAGAACAAAAGGCAGTAAAAAATATCTGTCACCACAATAGCCTAACTTTACCAGAGAATTATTTACCAAAATTCTGCTTTCCTTTCCAATTTGATTCAAATGTCATCTCTTGTTTTAGGTTAATTTTGCTCTATTGTTTTGAATGTATTTAGTGCACTTTAAATTTTAAATATCATTACCTGACTTTATTTAAATGTCTAATGAGGTAAATTTTTGGCAAGAAGTATTGTATCTTAAAGCCAAAGAAACTACTAGTCAATTTGACTTGGTAGCTGTTGAACTTCGGGTGAAATGACTGAAACTTACAATTTTAAAACAACTGGTATTTCCCAGTCCAGTGAAAAGCAAATATGCAAAGACAGCTTGGATGCAACAGCCTTTTATGGGAAAAATCCTTCACTGGAGTTATATCAAGCACTGCTGAATTTGCTAAATGTTGATACATTGGCTTATGGCATAATGTTATTTCTACTTGACTCAACTAGTACTGTGAATTTGTTCTTAGCTCCTTGTGGAGTGGGGGAATTTTGTTCTTCGTTCCTTTTGGCAGACCCTGGCTTTGCAATGCAAGCCACATTTCCAAACTGTTCTGAAACAGTTCCCACTTCCCTCTCTCTGGAGTTCCTGAAAAGGGCATAGGCCTCCTGAGAGCTTAGAAATAGTTCTTTTCCTTCAACCTGTGGGATAGCAGATGGTAAAAGGGTATACTTTGTTTAGGGGAAAAACTGTTCAGGTCAAATTATTTGCCCAAAATCAGGATTCAAGTGGTATGTTAACATATGTGATTAAGTTGCAATCTGTGGGCTGTATATTTAGGATTAATATCAGCAAAAGAGTATTACCATTTTGTAAAGAACTACAAATTTCTGAAGATCCGTTTATAGCTAATCACAGAAGGTTGCAACTATTGTAATTGCTCGCTCGCTCACTCACTCACTTGGATGCAAACCCCTCACAGGTCATGTGAGCAAAAGCAGGGCACACCCATTTCTGAGCAGCCAGAGGGGATTCCCCTCCTTGCACAACCCTGCTGGAAGAGAAGTAGGTGCTCCAGTTTCATGTGAAACCTGCTGCTTCCAGCAGGGAGCACAGGCCCATTCCCATGGATGCACATGCTGCTGAGAGAGCCCCTGCAGGACCGTGGGGGCACTCTGAGGTGTGAGTTCCTGCAGGGAAGAGATAGCAGGGATAGCACAAGGTGCCTTCTGGCAAACCCCAGTTCTGACTCTAGAGTCCTTGTTAGCAACATTTTAGCTTCTTTTGTGCTGATGCTTCCTCACCTGTTTTGAAAAGTCTCTCTGTAATTCCCTACTTAGAGTTTACTCTGACAGACTCGTCTTTAGCATGATCAGTTTGCAGGAAAAGCCTTTTCATTTTACAGCTCCACTTACAGGTGCTGTTTACTTTCACATGCCTGTCTTAACTCCAGTTATCCAGGCCATCTTCACCAGGATGTGCTATGCTAGCAACACCACAGTGCTGCTTAGGGTACAAGTAGGCATTGTGTTCTGTTAGACTGTGGTTTTCTGTAGAAACAGGTCATGAGACATGATGCTTACTGTCTGGATGAATATGGCTTTAATCAACTTGTCTTACCCTTTTTCTGTAGTGGAAACTTGATGGATCCACCTTTTCAAAGTCAAAAGAAATATGGAACAAGCTTTACAAAGCTGGACAAGAAGACCATCAGAGGAAAGATATATGATTCAGATTCTGATGACGACTAGAAGAGCCGCTAAATATATTTGTAAATCATCTTTTGTTTATGCGTGGTATATTTCTAAGAATGATTTTTATAAAGCTTACTGCTTTTCATTACATCTGCACATAATTCTCATTTTTCTATACAGTTTTATACAACTGAGTCACAGCAGGAAAAAGCTTAAGTATTTTTTTTCCTCTTTTGGAAGTCATTTGTAATTTGAAAATCTTAGTCCTTCTAACTAAATGATGTGGCAAGTGATGAACTTAAGCCCTTTGTCTTAAGTATAAGTTTATGAAATGTTTTGAAGTAACCTAGAAACTACTGTATGAAGTCAGACCAAAGGTCCCTCTGGCCCAGGATCTGGTCTCAGTGGCTAAAAGGAGATGCACAAGGAAGAATGCAAACAGGGTGACCAGATAGCAATGCTTCCCCACAGTCTAGTTTAAGTAATCTGTGGCTTGGGGAACACCATATCTGAGAGTGTTTGCTGCTTAAAATAATAGAAGAAAAATCTCTTTAAATCCTCATAGTATCCAGGCATCCACATGATGTGGCAAGGAGGTCACAGTTTAACTGTGCTGTGTGAGGAACTACTTCCTATTGTTTTCATTGAATCTAACAAGGTTTTTTTTTCTGTTTTTCATTATTAAAGGAGGTAACATTCACTTCTAAAAAAGATTGTTCTTTATAAGTTCCTCTTCCAGTTGTCTTTTTATATTTATTATTACTTACATTATCAGTAAAGCATCACAAAATTATTAGTAAAGAAATTGTGCATTTTAACAAATAATTGCTTTTCTTATGGTGCCATATCATGCCATTGAATAAATTAACTGCATTGCACTGTAAGTTGTAAAAACAGTCATAACTTCTGTGAATTCTGAAATAGATGGCCAAGAGAAATGCCCTTTTACCATCTACGAATGCTGCATGTCAGAGCTGATCCAGCAGGCAATAGCACATAGCAACAAGCATATTGAAAAGAGCCTTGTTCATGGGTTTGTATCACTCTGTGGTTGTGAATGTGTGGATTTTATAGCAGATGCTTTGTACAAGGGAGTAGAATAGAGAAAAGTATTTGGGAGAAACCTTGATCGTTAAGCTTAGATATAGTGCCGCATACTGTGTACTGTTCTTCAGTGATGGACAGAATTTTTGAGATCTTCCTTGGACACAATGTAAAATTCCTGGCTAGGTGAACCATTGATGGGGTTTTTTTTCATTTTCAGAAAAATTGTTTGCTTTGTGCTGAAGGATCCTTTTGAGGTGGTACTTTGAATCTAGTTGGTCCAAATAGCAGTGAAATGGGTCTAGCCAATCTTGCTGCCTTGTAGTAGAGAACACTTGTGATTGGGCCAGCCCAGCAATATATCTCTTTAAGTTTAAAAAATTATATTTTATTTCTGTTCATGTACATTGAAATAAAATTATTTTAATTCTAATGTTGACTGCTGTGTCCTTTCTAAGAAGATCTAGGTGCTGTGGAATAATTTCTTTATTAATAAAGTCAATCAGAAAGTTTGTTTGAGCCCTTTCTGGATTTCTAACAGGTGATATACAGTTCTGTCCTACCATACAGGATCACTTGAGAACACAATCAACTTAAGATGTGCACAGCTGCCCATTGATCTAGGAGAAGCATAAAGGAGACTTGCTTCACACTGATCACTTTTTTAATCCACAATGCTTTAGAAAGTGCCCCTTTTTTTCCCCCGCATCCAGTTGCATGAAATTCAGGAAACCAATGTTCCAGCAGTATTTTTACAAGTGTCTTAGCAGGAGTCATCACTGAGCCCTAATTGTGTTGAATAAGCTGTGGAAATATAAAATCACCTCTGATGCAGCTGTGTGCTGTGTGGAAACGTGTGGGCTTGTCAGGATTCCAGCACGGTGCGTTGGTGGAGGTTACTCAGTTCCACACGTGAAAAGCCTCATTACAAACTCAGTGCAAATCCTACTTGGAGTCTCTGCTTTCATGTCACTTTAAGCTGATGATTTTTTTTTTCTAGGTTAATCTTCCTGGGACCTCTTCCTTCATCAGGCTTGTAACATGACCACACATACTCTAGTGCTGATACAAGGAATTTGCAGGAATGTGTGGCTTGGGTAGAATCAGGCTCAGGGAATGGGCTGGGTTGCAGGGGTCTCTAGAGATCATCTAGTTCCAACCCCCCTGCCACGGACATGGGTAGCAAGGGAAGTTGAGACTGTTCGTACTGTAAGTTTAGATTTATTTTGAAAATAGTAATCTCACAGATTCTCTCTTCAAGTCTTTACTTCCATGGAAACTTTTCTTGTTTCTGTATATTTTGTCTTGAATGAACATTGAAACTTTTACTGAACAGTCGTCTTGGTTACACTTCCATCCTGCATATTACTTTGAGATTAACAAACCCAAACATTTTATTTTTTGCTGAAACCCAAAAGTTATTTAAGAAATGGGAAATTCATCTCGTTTGAGTAGTGAGGAACAAATTACTCTTCTGTGGTAGAGTTTAATGATTTTGCCATGCAGGTTAAATTAATGAATTGCCCATGATATAAGACCTGGGACAGCAAGCTACAAGTGTCACAATACAGAGAACACCAGCTCAAATAAATGTCAGCTGTACAGACTTGAAAAGCAGAAAGATAACTTTGTCAACATCAATCTAGTAGTGATATGGCTGATTGATGAGATGCTAATGATTCTCAATATGCAGAAGAAATGCAAATTTTATGTGATTAATTGCTTACCACAGATGGATGAGGTATGTCAGGACATGACTGACTAAGGTTCCTGAGCTTAGACCAATCACAAAATGGTGCCTGGTCTGGCATGTGTCAGCCATGAAAGCTTGTTGGACAACAAAGAGATGAGAAATGTTCAGGTATAGTTTGGGAAGTGATGGGGTTTATGTCTGAACTCAGCATATAATTTTAAAATGATTAGTGCTTAGGTCTAGCAACAGAGCAAAATCTACCCCAAAGTGAAGTGCTGAGCTGAGCTTTGGGATCTGAGAGTGTGAAGAAGTCTGGTCCAAGAAAGAGGCAGGATGAGAAACAAGTTCTGGAGAGAGCATCAACTGAGTAGCTGCTCTCAGACCCCCTTAGTAGGCTGGATTACCTGCAAGTGTCACAGGGGTGGAGGGAGGCCAACTCAGATGATGAATTGATGTTGTCAAGTCCTATGTTACAAGTAATCCCCTTTTTTCTATCCCCCACCTAGAAATACTAAAATGAAGGCTTTTCTACAGAAATTTGTATAGAAATTTGGGCTTTGACCAGTACAGTTTCTAAGACAATCCCTTTGTCTTCCCCATAAGGGTAAAGCTGGTGTTCTCAACCCAGTGTGAGGGATGTTGTCACTTTATCTCTCATATATACACAAACAAGCACTAGCTGCTGAAGAAATAACATGGCTTTTGTACTCATTGCATATACAATAGCTGTGCAACCCACTTTTTGAAAGGAAAATTCTGTCAGGAGTGGCTGATCTGTCTCTTTAGAAGAGCTGCATGTGACAGTTTGAGAGTTATGATCTGGAGCTGAAGAAAAGCCTCTAAGAATCAGAAGGTGAGGGTGCTTGATGTTACAGTAGTCTGCTTGAGAACTCCTCTGAGGAGTATGTTGCTCCTGAGCCACATTTAAAGGATAAATAGAGATAAGTTGCGCCACATTTGACACAAAAAAAAGATTTACTCTGATCTTTTGTTCTTTGGATCATGCTTGGGAGCCTTCAGTATTCAGCCAGTCCAATATGATTGTGGTGATCCAAGACATTGTGGTCTGCCAGTTGCTCTTTGTTCCCTATCCCTCTGCAGAGCACTGTTCCTGTATCATATGCTACAGAAGGCAACTTATGTTCATACCTACTTCATCAATTTAAGGTAACACATCACACTGGCTAAAGTAGTACATAACACCCCAAAGCACTACCCAAAAATACCTTGTTCAAATTTGGTTAATTATTTTTAAGTGCATCTAAACTGAGAAATACTGGGTGCTTGTTGATGGAAAGGAAGTAATTAAGAAAATTTACTTTTAGAGAGCCCATAAGGTGCATATTCTAAAGCTACTTTTTGGGTTTTGATTAATTGTTACAGCCATGGCTTGAGCTGCCTAAACTAAGCCAGCCCTGATCTAGTTGCCATGTAGCTGTGTCAGTTCAGTGTTGAATCTGTGTTAATATAATTTGCATTTTGGAGCACAGCCCATTCAAGCATCATCCGCCTGGTGGTATGACTTCAACATGTGACTCTTATAAAAAAGGTTTAAAAATTAACTTACCTTCCTTGCAAAGCATGCAATATCCAGTAATGATTGGCTTTTCCCAAGATGACATTGTATGAAAATCAGATGATTGATGCACAGAACAAAATTAATTACCTTCCTGATCTACTTCCTCCTTGCTAATTATTTCTTTTGTTAGTGCACCACCCTAGAAAAAGCCTGAAATGGTTTCCTGTTTGTTTTTTAGAATGTTAACAGTCTTCAATGCTTTGTACCATTAATTCCAGGCACACAAAAATGTCCTTAATAGTTATCATCAAAACACAGAATAGTTTGGGTTGGAAGGGACCTTAAACATCACTTAGTTCCAAGCCAATGGGCAGGGACATCTTCCATGAAACCAGGCTGCTCAAAACCCTATACAGTGTGGCCTTCAACACTTCCAGGGATGGGGCACCCACAACTTCTCTGGGCAACCTGTTTCAGTGTCTCACACAAAGACTTTTTTCCTTGTATCAAACCCAAACCTACCCTCTGTCAGTTTGAAGCCATTCCCCCTTGTCCTATCACTACCCACCCTTGTACAAAGTGCCTCCACAACTCTCTTGTTTGACCCTTCTAGGTAGTGGAATGTGCTATAAGGTCTCTCCAGAGTCTTTCCTTTTCCAGGCTGAAAAATCCTAATCCTAGCTTGTCTTCATAGGAGAGGTGCTCCAGCCCTCTGATCACGTTGGTGACCCTCCTCTGGACTTGCTCCAGCAGTTGCCCATCCTTCTTCCTCTGGGAGCCCAGACCTTATGAGACTGTAGTGGAGGGGCAGAATCCCCCCCTCAGCCACCTGGCCCCAGCTGACTTTGCTGCAGCCCAGACACAATTGCCTTTCTGGTCTGTGAGTGCCCATGGCTGGGTCATGTTGAACTTCTCGTCAACCAACGTCAAGTCCTTCTCAGGGCTGCTCTCAATCCATTCATCCCCCTGCTTATATTTGTGCTTGGGATTGCACCCGTGTGCAGGACCCTAACTTGGCTCAAACTTCAAATTACTTTGCTTTAGGTGATAGATCTGTGTTTAAGATGGGATGTGAACAAGCTCTCATAGAATCCAATCCAGTAATCTTTTTGCTAGGACAACCTTTCCTGTGGTAAAACTTCATTTTAGAGAACAGAAGGAAAACACTTGTTTCCCTCCCTCATAAACACTTCTAGCCTTAGATACTTTATGTGAAGGCCAGAGAGATGCAGAGGGGGATATTACTGCAGTGCTCATCTGCATTCTTCAGAAAGGCAAGGTAAAGGAAAAGATTGGGACACTCTGCACTTTTTTACTTCTGAATAGAGTGAAAACTGACAGCCTCATGTCTTACAAGTTTGAAGACTTGAAGATGTGTAGATGTGTTGCTTAGGGATGTGGTTTAGTGGTAGAATTGGCAGTGCTGTGTTAATGGCTGGACTCGATGATCTTAGAGGTGTTTTCCAGCCTAAATGATTCTATGATTACTTCCAGGTATGCTAGATGTTAGAAAGAAAAACCTATGGAAATGTAACTATTAAATTGGGTGTGTCCCTTTAAAAGCTGGGAAGGACAACAGTAGAGGATTTGTCTGAGATGATGCTACAGGTGCATCTTTAACTGGTCAGCTAGTGGTAGGTATCCAACCTACGTCAGCATGATGGGCAGCTTCCCTATAAAGCAGTTACAAAGTCTGAGAATACCTGGTGTTACCTGTAATTACATCCCAGACAAAAGGAACAACCTGGGAAATTCATCTCCCTGTCGATGTTATGAAACAAGCTGAAACTCACAATGGAGACAATAATTAATGTGAGTATCATTCCAAGTAATTTTAGATGGTATTCTCACCACCCAGTGACATGTGATGCTAAAACCTGGAACCTGAAGGAGAACAACATGTGCAGCATGTAATCCTTTTCAAACTGATGCTCGATTTTGATCACTTCTCCATCAAGCAGAAAGTAAAAAACTTCCTTGGCATGAGGGGGAAAAATATAAAGTGAAAATCTGTGAGTAGGAAAGAACTGTTGGTACTGAACCTTGGTGTCCTTTAGATCTCAGTTGTGGTCCCTTCTAGTTTATGTAAGGGGAAAATGCTATTGTGTCAGGTAACATTTTTTGTCCACTCTGCTCTCCCTTTACCTGAATGTAACCAACAGTGTCATTGACAGATCACAGAGAAAGTGTGTCTGTGGTCACTGACTGCAGCTTAATGCCAGGATGCCCATGAGTACCAGGAACCTTTCCTGCTTCTTAAATTTAAGATGCAGATACTATTTGATAAGTGAACTCCTCCTCTTTCCTTGACTTTCCATCCCTTCCCTCCCAGTCACACACTGTGCTGACCAAACCCTGCACAAGGAGAACAGGTATTGACATTCCTCCTGATGAAAATTTCCAAATTAAATCTATCATAAAAATGAAAATATGTGCTGTACTAGTGACAGATGCAGCCCACTCTCATTAAGTGGCTCACCTACACTCAATGCTCTGTGTTTACTCAGCCCCACAAAGACCTTTTAGCAGAGGATGGTGTTTTCTAACATCATGCTGCTCTCATTAGGTGGTGGTGCCTTGGACAAATGCACTAGCTGAGAGCCCTGCTCCATTCAGTATATATGAGCATGTTTCCATAGAGGCTGCTTGCTTTTGGCTTTTACTCTAAAAGACAGCTGGAAAAATTTGCGTGGATAAAGAGGGTTTGAGTGAGAAGAAGTCCATAACAGTGCTGAAAAAGTATCCTCTTATTTGGGCTTACAGTGGAATTTGTATGAATACAAGGAATCTGTCCCAGGGACCTAAGAGCTTATAGCAGCACAGATAAAAACTTGCATTTAAAACATAATATCCACTACTCAATGAGTATATAAGGAGCAATGCAATGCAGAAAAGGCATTAAGAATTCATGTGACTACTGTGAAATGTAGAAAAATGTGATTACATGGTAACAAATAAAAGAGAAAAATATGTAGCAAAAGCAAACAGTATTTCAATTAAAAACTTTATCTCAAGGACCATCAGCAAGTGGACAACACATTAGGAAATAAATCTTACCTAAGATTATAGGCTACTTCTCAAAGAAGGTCCCAAGTCATCAGCATGAACACAGACTCAGTGATAGAGGAGCATTAGTTTTTTGTCACTAACATGATGTTGTTTTATAAAGCATACCTGGATGTTAATACTAAATTTTTATAATTTATTTGAGAGAATACATCTCTCTCTAATACAAAATTACTGTCTTGTTCTGTAGAGGACAAAGTAATGTGAAAGAATAAACCCCTACTGGGTTTGCTGCCATCAAGCTGTGCAGTATGAGCTTTTCCCAGATAATTTCTTATTCTTGTCCTTCCCTCCAGCATTTAATCTGTAGCCATTGCCTTTGAAAGGATTAAAGCACACTGTACATGTGATGTCTCTATTTTCTAAGTGTTAGACCAGGACAACACCACAAAGATGTGCACCTTACATTATATCAAACTTTACCTTCTGCTGTTCAAAATGTTAAACCCCAGTAAAAGGATTACATGATAGTCTAGTCTGAAATACCACAGAAGATATCAGATATGAGCACAAAGAATTATTGCCTAGCTTTGTTGTAATCCTTGAGAAGGTTTCAGTAGGAGATCTGTATTTAACATTCACCTTAACCCTTATACCAAACCTCCTGTAACAATGCCTGGTTTTGAACATACTCTTTAGTAACTGGCCAAAACAGCATTTCCTACCTGCCACATCAGTCCCAAAAGAGCAATGGCAATAGATGGATTTTTGATGCATCAAATAATGAAGAGAAAGCAACCAGAAGAAAATCTTTGCCTTCCTAACCTCCATGCATGCTGGGCAAATTCCAGGGAAGAGAAAAATGCGGCAAACAGAACAGGATTGAAGGGCACTAGCCTTCCAGACTCTCTTTCCTTCTCCGAGTAACTCAGATGTTTTAGATATGTGAAAAGTGTCTTGGCTGCAAAGTGCAAGTCTTTCAGAGCCCCTCTGTGTGTCCCCACTAACTCCAGTTTATGGGAGACCAGTTTCTTCCTCCTAATTTCTGCTGCAACCTCCTGGCTCCCCACATCTTAAACTCAGACCCTGCCTCTGCTCAAAGTAGTCAAGTGCCTGTCCTGAATTGGGTTTGTTGTAAACAATGAAGCCATGGGAGGATTTTCCTTAATTGTCCTTGTTAAAATTCATATGGTACTTAATTAAAGTATAATACTTAATTAAGTATGAGACTTAATTAAAAGCTTGCCTATCTGAAACCACTGAGGAACCAAGACAAAAACAATCCTTCCAGAAATATGTCCAGATGCAAAGCAAGGAGGGGACTCCACGTGGATCTGTTTTTTGCCTGGCCTCTGCCACTGATTCACTTCAATAATTTCTGCAAGTCATTTATTGTGCATCAATGTGCTTATTGATGGAGGAAAAACAGTGTTTATTTCCTTTCACAGAGTTGTCCTGAGTCTGACTAACCACCCTTTGTGCAAATCTTTGGATGAAGGAAATCTTTGGAGTTCTAAGCTCTTAATATATATTACTTAGTGTACTTTAAAACAGTCATCACAGTAGCTAGGAATTAACATTCCAAAGCCCATAGGGTGGATACCTTTTCCTATGTATATATATAAAAGTCATCAAGGGACCTGCCTCAGAGGAAGGACAACTGAATACAGGTGAGTCTGAATTCACTTACAGAATATTTATTTAGAACCAGAAGCCTTGATTTGTTTTGATTTAGCATTTTGCCAATATTGTGATTGCAATGGTGTTTCTGTATAAGGTCTGTGAGGTTTTTGTGATGGGAGTGGAGTGAAAAAAATTCCTGCATGTGGAAACAGCTACATCCTGTAGCTTTCTATGGGGACACAGATGGATTTCATAGGTGTTGTATCAAACTGTATTTATCTGGGCTTGTGAATACTTAGCCTTAGTGTTAGAGCTCAAACAGAGCTACTGGGTGTACCCTGATCTGGCCATGGGCATTGCTGGCCTGAAAAAGCTTAGTCAGGACAAGAGAGTCTTTCCAATGATACTGGTGGATTATTTGTGTTTCTGCATCCATATAATCTGGTTTGCAGTAGAAATGCACTCTAGAGAAATGGTCACATGCTATTAAAACTAATAATGTTTTAATGTTTTAATGTTTAACTGACAATACCAAACAGGATTACTATGAATTGCCTACAAGATTCGTGGTGTATTTTGTGTTTGAAATCTTCTTGGGAAAAAAAAAACCCAAATATTTGTAAGCCATAAAAGCTGCTCAGTTTAAATGTGTTCATCCGCAAGGCAAATGCAGTCAATTTTTTTTTTTGCATTTGATAGCTATCATCTGATGATATTTTGGAATTTTATTAAGAGGCACAATATACACATTTATTAGTAAAGTGGTTATCTGCCAGTATCACACAGAGAAGTATTATTTCACCAGATAAATGTTGGAGTTGCCTTGCATGTTCTTAGCAGAGTATTAAGGATCATAGTTCTTGATTTTTGATAACAAGTTTTTCCAAGAGCCAAGAAAAAATCCTTTTTGAACAGGGAGGCAGGGGTTGTGTGCACTGTATAGCATTAGACTTCAAACACCTATAAAATTAAAGCAAAGTTAGTGGATGTACTCATCATAAAGACACACTATGGGCCTTCAGGAGGGGCTGTATGAGCAAGCAATGACAAATGACAGGGGCTAAAAAAGGCCCCTGCTAGTCCAGGGAACCAACCCTGGTCCCAACCTCCCTAAATGGAAAAAGTTCCTCTGCTGCCCAACTTGTCTTCAGCTAATGCCATCCCTGTCTGGTGCCTCAGGGTGGAAGCTTTTGGTGTGCCAACTTTGCTAGAGTGCTGCTGAAATCATCAGTAATTTCTTCATGTTTTGCAAACCATGTGTTTCCAGGTCTCCTGGGACAGCTGAGGAGAGCCATCACCATGATCCCTGCACTGCTGTTGCTGGGTCTTTCAGCCCTTGTTGGTAAGACAGGTTTGGGTTGCTGTCAAAAGCAGACTGGGAATTGTTTGTGGAAGGGCCTTGGAGAGGAAGTGCAGTAGGCCTGAAGTTCCCTTCCTGCATGGCCCTGTAAGATCTGGTGTGGCTGAAGGCCCTCAGCTGCTGTATGAGGCTGCTTGCTGCCCACATGTGCCTTTTAAAGCAGACCATCTGCAGGATGAGACTGAAGCCAAGGGAGTCACAGCCATGTCTCCTCTTGGTTTTCCCAGCTAACCTTATCCAATCTCTCTGCCTTCTCAGAAATGGTCTCACAAAAGTGGCAATCTGTTTGATGGTGGCTATTTGTCCCTCAGTTACTAGGGAAATAGAGAAATTTTCCCAGACTGAGGCAAGCATTCTCCTGAATTAATTCTTCACCAGGTTATCAAGGGACACAGCAGACAATCCCAGCCAGGGTGCTCAGTGACCACCAGCCATCATCTGAGTGGGTCCAAACACTGAGGGGCATTGGATGAGAACTGCCCTCTGAAATAAATGCAGAGGCTCTGGTTCTCCTCTCCCACACCAGCCTCTAGACCTAACAGGGCAGGTGTATGTTCACCTAAACAGTCATTACATCCATTTGCTTCAATATTCAACTAGAAAAGAGCCAATTTCTGTTCTCCACCTTTCTTTGATAACATTACTGATGGAGACCAGTGGACCCCACACAAGCAGGGCCAGCACAAGGGGATGTGGGTTGCAGGCCTGGGCTCTCTCATGCTTGACTTGAACAATACTGCTCTGAGACCTTCTGTGTTCAAACACTTCTGTTTCATATTTCAGCTCCATCCCTGAGTTACAGTTGCTATGGTGATATAAGTGCTCTTCAAGCCCCCACGATCTCCTGTACACCTGTAAGAGCCTCTGACTGTGGTATGTATCATTCACTGCTTGATTTGTCAACTTGTTTGTACCTGACAGAGAGATGCCTTACCTCCTGCCATTGCCAAACTAAATGTGGTGCAGCTATTCAAACAGCCAAAAGGGAGAAAGCAACACTTCCTCTCCCAAAAGAGCAGGTGAAGCCTCCAGACCTGATGGGAAGTGGAAGGACAAACTTCATGTCCCAAATCAAGATCTTTGGCCTCAAAGCAAAAGGAAATAGTACCACCTCTTTTCAGTTAAAACAGCCTCTTCATCAGCCAGGACTTTAGCATCAGCCTCCTCACTAAGCCCCAGGGCTTGTCTGCTCCCAGGGTAGGATACACAGAGCATGTCCTGAGTGCTGGCATGTTGGCTGAGCTGGCCAGTGCTTCACGTTTCTCTCTTTCTTGCCTGCAGTTACTGCCTGGTGTGAGCACAGAGCTGACTGTGTCACGTTCCTACTGCTGATATCTCCATGTTTCTTGGATGTAGGCTTTTCCAGGGAAGACACCTGACTGTGAGAGTTCAAGCATAGATATGAACCTGCTTGCTTGTTTCCAAACTGTTCCAAATTTGCTTTTAAAAAGCCCCCACTTTCTAGAGATAGAACATAGCTGTTACTGCAATGTGGACAATCTGTAGTAACACACCCCTCAATTTTTTCAAATCCATTTTGAAACTTCACTTCTCTGACTCCAGAGGTATTGGAATAATACCAATATAGCCGGATGGAATGTGCCTGGGCTCGTCTGGCCCTTGCTGCTTGACCAAAAGGCAGCAACTGTGGTGGTTTCACCTCAGAGACACCTTTGGCTAGCTGGATGCTGCAGCTGGGCGCTTAGGACAAGTCCAGGCATGCAGGAGCTCAGGTTTACCTTGGCAGAGAACTTTAAGGCGAGGATGAAGGAAAGGAGTTGGTTCTGATGGAGGGTTTTGATCCAGAGCTTTATTCCTGGCACACAGGCCTCTGAATGCAATAACAGCTCCAACAGGACTCTGAACTGCGTGGTTGTTGTTCCTTTTAACCCGGGGAGAGTGGGAAGGAAGGGGCACGAGGGACCACCAGCCAGGTAGGGGGGAAGTCTCAGGAGACAAATGACACCTGGATGGCCCAATGTGTCTCCAGGGGTGAAAGGCATCTTTTGAATTCTGCCAATCATTTGATGCCCTTCTGGAATGCCAGGACTGACAGACAGCGCTCAGCAGGGGTCAGGGTGTGGAAAGGAGGGATGATTGACACACCTGGCAGGGAATTATCAGGGAGGAACCTGGGGTATCTGAGGCAAACCATGACATCACACTGCAAAACAGAGGTGCAGCAGAAGAAGAGGACCATGCATTCCACCTCCTAAGAAGCCTCCCTGTTTTCCTGGCCATCCTTGTGTAGTGGAACAGCAGCTCCCTGGCCATAGTTAGAGCCAATAGAGCTGTGCTTGTTCCTCAAACCCTACTGCCCAACTTGATGTAGATGCGATTTCTTGAACACTTGAGTACTCCTTTGACACACCTGCTCACGGGGAAGCCAGGGGTTTGGGCAGGGCTGTGTGTAAGTCTGCCTTTTCCTATGCAGCAGGATATGCCATGATACGGAGGACGGCTGAGGCAGACCTGCCACGCCTGAGGAGATACGAGATCCCAATTAAGAGAGTAGCCAGAAACCTGTGCTTGGATCCAGCACTCATCGGGGCCATCATGTCCCAGGAGAGCCGCGTGGGCCTGCTCCTGGACAACGGCTGGGACCGCGCACGCCAGAAGTACGGCCTGATGCAGGTACTGCAGGGCAACAAGCATGAGCAATAGCAGTGTAGTGCACACCCCAGGGCTTTATCTCAGCAAATCACTGTTCTGTGTTTGAAAGAGCACTTTATTGCCATCCCTCTGTATCCAAGGCTGTCCTGAATAAGGTCACTCAATGAGTCAAAGCCTGGGAGGGCAACGAAGAGGGGGAGGCATTCAGAGGGAAACCCGTTTTCTTGCTTGTCTTCCCTAGATCAGCAGGCAGCAAGTGCAACCTTCTGTGACGTGGGATAGTGAAGAACACATAAATCAGTGCTCAAATATCCTGGTTCTTTCCATTAATGAAGTACGGGCAAGACATCCTACCTGGTCCTGGGACCGGCAGCTGAGAGGTACGGAATGGACTTTGTACTAGGGAGGGACAGAACGACTGATGGGAGTGCTGTGCTGTGTGCTTGTTGGTGTCACTTTTAAGGGAAAAGGAGCATCAATCTGGCAGATTTTACAGCATCTCTTACGAAAAAAAAAACCCAAAAAAAACAAAAGAAAAAAAACCACAAAAACCCCCAAAATAACAAAATAAACCCCCAAAGCCCCAAAATAACAACCAGAACCAAAGTTTTCTAGTTCAACAGAAGCAGTACCAGACCAGCAGACTGGCAATGAGAAATGGCTGTTGGATGGATAAATAAGATAGAATGCAACTAAAGAAAAGTCACTGGAGAATGCAGAAACTGAGGCATCACAACACAACAGAGTTATTGTGGCAACCTGTTGTGTCCAGGAAGATTGCATCCAGGTTTCCTTGTAGTCTGTGCTGTGTGCTGGTTTGTTCACCCTATGCTATTTCTTACTCTCCCTTCCTTGCTCTGCTACTGCCCTTCCTTTCCTCTGATTACACCCTTTCCTGGTAACAGTGTTCCATTTCCACCTGCATTTGGAGAGAGTCATGGCCTCCTTCACTACAGCAATAAAGATTTTACAAAATCAGTCACTTTTCAACAATAATGCACAATTGGCACTCTGTCAAGCAGTTCCTGTTTGATGAGATGCATGGTGGTTTTTTGCTACAAATTTTTGCTCTTAAATCCCTATTTCTTCTTAACTCTTTCCAGGGGGAATCTGCACCTACCATGCCAGAATGGGCAACGTCCAGGTCTACGAGGCAGACCCATGCAGCAGCGACTACAACTACGTCAACAGCGTGATTAGGAGAGCCCAGTACTTTAAAAGAAATGGGTTCTAGGTCTCCAACCCACCCCACCACGGAGCCTCCCCTCTGCAGACTGGCCCAGCAGTGATGTAGTACCCACTACAGCCCAGTGCTGTAGTACCCAGAGCAGTTCCTCAGGTCTCCTGGCAGGACCGATGCTGGTGGCATTGCCAATGTCACCTTGCTCGCTTCAGCAAATCCCAGTCCCCTGCTCACTGATGGGCAAGCTCAGGACATCCCCAGGGATGAGATTCCACCAGCTCAGGGCCTTTGAAAGGCAGATGGGGACACATCAGCAATGTTTAAATTTTGAGTGAGGAAGGTTACTCTCCCTGCTAAAGCTGCACCCCAGGGCTGTTTGTGCATCTCCCAGACATGGACACAAACAGGTCTCCTTGGGCATCAGCTGCGCTCCTCCCATCTGCATCCACCTTCTTTCCTCTCCATGGCCAAAGCAGGGCATGAATATCCTGTGTTCCTTGCCTTGGTGCTGCTGGCTAAGGAGCAATGAAGAGACTTCTCTGCAGTAGCTGAGTTTTGCTGTAGCCAACCTTCAGGGGAACAATACTACACATCTTTGGTTGGTCTCCTGAATCCATGGCCATGGTGCAGCTGGGGACCTCATCGTGGCATCTATATGGAAAATACTGCAAATGCCAGAGCAGGCAAAATGAGCAGCTTTCCATCAGTGAGCAGCCCTTGGAGCAGGAGTCAGCCCCATACATACCCACACCAGGAGTATCACAGCAATAGTTTTGTTAAAAAACCCCACAGCCTTTCCTGTTTTAACTTTGGCATATTTATGCTGAGGTTCCTCCAAATTTAAAAGCATTTCAGCATCTGTCCCTGTGCCAGGAATCCCAGTTTCTAATAGAAGTGAACGAGCTCTGGTCTGTTTGAAAGTGGATGGGTCTCTTGGTGCCAATTTATTAATTAGATAATAATAATGAGAATAAGACAGAAATAAAGATAAATGTTAAATCCCAATGTTTATTTTTTTCAGTTTCATGGGACTCAGTGGGTAGCTGTGGGTACAGCTTGAGTAAATAACCCCATTCACTGCTCTTGGAAGGGGTCTAAAACTCAGTTTGAGAACAGAGAGAGGATAATGGTGCTGCAGACTGGATAGGTCAGAAGAGCTGGGCTTGAGTCTGGCTGCTGACCCAAACTTGTGAACATGGTAATAGGAATGTTCACATTTAGCCTTTCAAATAACCATTTTGGAGGCCTCAGAGTACTTTTCTTCCAGCTGCCACCATTGCTGATGCAGCAGTGATGTTCCTGGCAGCCCTTGCCTGGCAGCAGGGGCAGTGCTGTGCCTGTGCCTGGGCTGCCAGGCAGGGTCAACACTGGCAGCATGAGAGCTGGACTGGAGGCAGCTTTTGCCAGCAGAGCACTTCTAACACTGTGCCCCTTGTCTTGCCAGTCCCTCATCTGCTTACCACAAAGGCAAGGACTCTGCACGATTAACATACATTACAAGCAAATTAATTTTATCACCTCTGGAGACCAGAGGGAACCTTATGTTGTCGCAAATGTCACTGATTTCTTTTTTAAGACTACCATAAACAGTTCAGTGTTGAGCAACACAGATATTGAAATTAGTCCTTAATGAAATCTGCACTATATTAATATAATTTTACTAAAATAATTACTTTGTAATACAAACTTATGACATGTATCACATTGTTGTCTACTTAACATTACCTATGTAAAATTTACAGGATGAAGCCTTTGGTGCATTATGTTATGTAAACCTATGTTACATAAACCTCTTATGTAAAGCCTATGAATGAATTTTTGGTAGATCAGTATAAATTTCACATGGGGCAGGGAATCTCATTGCTGACTTTGCGTACAAAGCTGGGGCTTGAGTTCCAAGGGTGAACAAGAGTGGAGCTTTCTTTGGTTGCCTTCACATCATCCCCAGTTGCTGCCAAAAGTTCCTTGTCACCACTATTGGTGCTGCCAACCCTGCAGATCTCTGAGCTCCTCAGGAGTCCAATTTGAAGCTATGAAGCTGCTGCTTCACATTGTGGTAGCAACACCCAAGGGCCTGCAGACCTGCCTGCTGAGTAGTGAAGCACCACCACAAAGGATTATTTAGATTTTAAAGTCTATTTAAAATTCCAAGTTATGGAAATTCCATATTTTGGTCCAAATTTTGTTTTAGGGTATCAGCACTTTGCAGCAAATACAGGAAATCTCTGCAGAAAATTAGGTGAAGCTTGATAAAATGGTAGGAAGGAGCAAATAAACTATGAAAGTTTAACAGTAGCATGATGCCTTAAGATTTAACAAAAGGTTTCCTGACAAATTATGAGTTCAGATTGTTGCTCCTCTCTGATCATTTCTGGTCACCTCTGTCCATGTTGCTGGAAGCTCCTTTTCTGCCTGATGTAGACAGGGCAGCTGCAGTCGCACTCTTGGTCACGCTTTTGACCCATGGCCTATTGAAAAAAAACCCCAAAACAACAGACATCTTGCAAAGCTAATTACCAAGTAACATATCAGAAAAAGCAGAAGCACAGGAAAGGAAAGAGAAAAACCAAATCAGAGGGGGAAAAAAAGGTCCAGGGAATCAAAGACCAAGACACCTGCCTGAAACAATGGAGAAGGTGCTAGACTAAAGGATTGAATGGTTCCTTCAAGAGATCCTGTGGGACAACAGCAGCAAGAAGCTGTCAGGAGGGTGCTGGCAGCCTGGCTTGGCAGGGAAAAACCATCTCAGATCAATTAAAATCTTTAACTGGGTAAATGGCCAAGAGAGAAACCATGATTGTGCCATATCATGAGGTCAATAATGCTTTCAGCAGAAATATGAATTGCCCTCATATGTGAAGGGCTTTAAAATAAGTGGAAAAAGCACTGGTTAGCAGCAGCTTCTGGCCAAACTCATGAGGTTTCCAAGTGGAGATACACAAGTCTGTCCTACAGCAGTGTCTCTGAAATTTGCAGTCAGAAAATGAATGGAGGACGTGAGCTAACCATGGGCTACATGGAAAGGGAACATGAGTGCTTCCATTGTGGTTAGAAACTGTGAAAACCTGTTAGGAACCAAACACAGGAATCAATAAAAAATCAGGTGCAAAACACTCGATGAGGTCAAGCAGCAGTGTAGGAGGTGAGCAACCATCCCACAGAAAGGGCTGGGGATCCTGGTGGGAAGCAAAGTTGATGCCAAACACAGAAGAAATCAAAAAGAAGGAATATCTCATTTGTGAGGTTATCTTTGTTACAGCACTGTGTGTGAAGCACCTGGGGTAACTCTTCTCTCAGCTATTCAGCTGTCAGTCAGTGAGACTTGGCAACAGTGCTTGAGGCTGTTGCACCAACAAAAATATGCTCAGGACAATCAAAACCCTGATGGAAAGTACAGCCTGTGGAAATAAGGAATTAGATCTTCCCCTCAACCCCCAAAAAAAAAAAAAAAAAAAAGAGAGAGAGAGAAAGCACATAGTTATGATTTTCTAATAAACAAAAGAAACAAAGGGCAAGGACCTACCAGCTTCCATTCCCCTTGAGGGTAAGACAAATAGCAGTGAGTTTAGCAGCAGATTTGTTGGATACTTAAAAAAACTTTCAGGATAATGAAGTAATGTAACACTTCCTGGGTGTTTTAAACAACATTCAAGACCAACATGTAAAAGTTGCTGTACATCATGTATAATCACAAAATGGTTTGAGTTTGAAAGGACCTTAAAGATCACCAAGTTCCAGCTCCCCTTCCATAGGTAGGAACACTTCCCATTAGAGCAGGTTGCTCAGGGCTCCATCCAATCTGGTCTTGAACACTTCCAAAGATGGGGCATCCACAGCTTCTCTAGACAACTTATTCCAGGGCCTCACCACACTCACAGTAAAGAATTTCTTCCTAATAGCTAATCTAAACCTGCTCTCTTTGCAGTCATGTTTTGCAGAGAGGGAAAAGGCAATAGGTGTTGTTTAAGGACCTTTCCAAGCTAACACTGCTGAATCAGAACCAGCAGTCAGCAAATGGAAAACAAATTGCAGACTGGGAAGAAAAACCTTCTTTGTTGGGGACCTGTGATTTGGTTTTACAATTGATGTTACTACTGGGGAATTTATTTAAATGTGCTTCATACAGTAAAGAGCAAGTGTGAGGTGGAGTTTTTCTCTCTCATCAACTTGTTAAGCTGCAGGTGGCATGGGCTGACCCCTCCGTGGCTCAGGCAGGGATCTGCCTGGAGACTGGAGCTGCAGTGACTGGTTTTCATAGAAACCAGGCAGAGGGACCAATTAAACCCCCTCTTTCAGCAGTAACTGAAGCAGCAGGAAAACACTGTCAAATCAAAGTCCCTGTTGGGTCAGAGCCCTAAGCTACGTGGGAGAGCAGATTGTTCTGACGGCTGATTCCAAATGCTGCAGCTGGATCTGTTTGAGCCACGTGTCCGTGCCTATCTCCAAGATATGCAGAAAACAAAGGGAAATACCAGCACATGAAGGCAGTGCTGAATAACTGTGTTTGTTCTGCTTTGTTACTCATTCCAAAACTGTGCTGGGATTTTCTAGCCAGGACAGAGCCTCTTACACTGCCCAGGACAGGCACCAGCCTGTGGTCCTAGGGATCCCCATGGAGCCAGTGCTGCAGCTGGGGGTGACTGGACTGTTTCTAATGCTTGCCCTAGGTTATTTAATTGCCTTCCTGGAAACTGAATGCTCCCAGATTGGATGCACATGGCCTGCTTTTTCCTATTTCAGTGTTAAAAGAGATCACATTGTAGGATTGCAACCTCAGAGTAGTTTCCCACCAACATCCCTCAAACAAAATCCTATTGTCATCTTATTGTGAAGCTCCCATACCTTCTTGGTGATTTCTCATGGGCATCTCATTGCAGCCCTGACTCCTTCACAGCACAACCAACAAAACCCCAGATCTCCTCTCACCCAACTAACCCACTCTTTTGTAGCACTCATCTTATTGGACACAGCTAGCTGTGACCTATTAAGGGCAAGCCTGTTCCTAGTCTTTGGTGATTAGTACAGCTGCAACTCCTCAGGTGTGAGACTACCTTCTGCACAATCTTTATTTTCTTACATTCTATGCCTCCACAAAATCCTTGTGCCTCTCTCTACCATTTGTTTCTGTCAGTTCCTTAACCAGCTCCTCCTAGAAGCCAAGATTTATTGCAACCAAAAATTCTGCTTCTGCACCTCCTCCTGATGAGGCACTGATCCAGCCAGTGTGCAGGCTCCCACTCATGCCACCATCCCACATTTACTGCTCCTCTGGCATCACTGACCACTGTCACAGAACTGAAAAAGAATAGTACAGTCCTACTACAGCATTTTTAGCAGTAGCAACTGGGATTTCCACCCACAGGTTTTTAGGGTGCTTTTCTTTTCCTGTATTTTTGTGCTGTAACATTTTTATCCTTCACATAGAGCATCCCTCTACATACAGCATCACGCCTCCACATCCTCCTCAGTGGTTCCTCTGAGGCTGGCAGTGCTGTATCTCATTGGTTTTCTAGCCTCCACCGAGACTCTGAGACACCTTCTGTGTCAGGGTTGTCATTTGGTCCAGGCATTTGTGTTCTGGCTTGATTTTGAAGTCTCTAGCAACTGTACAAAAACACCTGCAAGTTCGTCTTTGCTTTGTTGCTTAATATTGCACTTGCCACTGTATTCTGTTTATTTTGTCTTTCTCACATATTATGATTGTGCTGTTTATTCCCCTCATGTTTTTTTCAGAGGTAAACTGAACATCAGCCTTGTTCACCTTGCAGATCACGTGAGTTCAAACTAGATACTCCTCTGTATTTGTCAGTTTTCACCTGCTTCTAGTGGAAATGTTCCTGTAAAAGCCCTTCAATTTCCAGTGACACTGGTTGTCTATGTTACAGCTCAGGTGCAGCCTGCCCCTTCCATGCTGCACGTCTCATCCATGTTTTGCCAGCTCCTCACACGTCTCACTCATCTATAAATCCCTACACTCTATTTCCAAGAACTGGAAAGGTTTCTTGTTTCAAAGCAGGCAAGGACAAATTTGACTCATTTTTGTCCTTTAAATCAGGTTTTATTTTATTAATTCCCTGCTTATTCAGCCACCCCTTAGCTGATTCAGATGAGAAACTAACAAAGTTTTTAAAGGGGTTTGGGTGTGTGCATAGTTACAGAAACCAGGTTTATAGATTCCTGTCATAATAATAAAAATCCTGGCAGCATATTTTTGTACCTTTCCTCTAGAAATGAAGACAAACTCTAAAAAGGCACAGCTGCATGTCTGAGCCATAAATGACATAATAGAGGACCAGATTATCCCACAGATGTTTTCCCTGAACCATTTAATTGCCAGAGGCAATTTTTCCTTCCTGCCAGACACATGAGAGAAGAGTGAAGAGTAGCTGGTACTAGATCTGGCCCAGTGCCCTGCAGCCTGGCTTCTGGGTAAACCAAATTGTCCCTGCCCTGAGACTCTTGTGATCAATAAAGAGCTTGCTAATGGATCATGGATACTGATATTGAATGGATCACTGTGACCCTTGTTATATATACTACAGGTGGATGTCCTACACTTACCACAGGCACAAAATATTTCAGTAGTAGAGCTGTCAGGTTGCTCTAGATGGAGGCTGAAGAGCTAGCTGAGTGTAAATAAAGACCCAGGGAATTCAGGTGAAACTGTCCAGGTGTGGCAAAGGAGGTTTGTATAGAGAATAGGGGCAGGGAGTAAAGTTGGTCATGGTGGGAGTGCCTCAATTACTGTGATGCAGAAGAAGCAAACTAGTACATCCTTTATATTTCTGCCCCAGAAATAAGGGAATAGTAGCACAGGCCATTTGGAGATTACTGGTTTGTGAATCACCTTTAGTGCTTTTTGAATTTTTTAAAATGTCACTTGTTTTGAGCCACATCTGTTCTATTCTTCTTCCTGTCAATGCACTTTCCTTTTTCAACCTTCTTTACACTCAGTCATAATTGTGAACTTGAAGAGCCCCATGCATGAGCAGCTGTGACTTTGTGCAGCTGATTCTGTATGGGAAGTATCAACAGCGCAGCAAAAACTTAAAGAATCTCTCAGTGCCATGACACGGGACGAATTCCCCCGCTAAAAATGTAAAAGAGCTGCTGAAAGAGCACAACGGCATTTCACACCCTCAAAATCTGCCGTGGGGGAGAAGCGGGTCAGGATGGATTCTGCCGCGGGAGCTCTGCCATCCAGCGGCTGTTTCCTTACTGCTGCCCAGCTACAGCGGCTCGGAAACCACACCGCCCGCTAATTTGGGGCTGCCGACCTTTGTTGTTCCTGTGCAAGAGGGGATAACAACAGGGGCCTGGTGTAGTCTCTGCATATCCGAATGCTGAGCAGTTGCAGCTCTGGTCGTGTTATTGTTCCTGGATCTTTGCCTGCAAAAATGTTATTAAATCCAGAAGCCCATTTTCCCATTGTCAGCATGTTACTGCTTCCAAGAACTGAAGGGGAGCAGCCGTTTTCAGACAAGGCTCCTCCATGGCTCCTAGCAATGGGACTTAAAATTAAATTAAAAGCTATTTCATTTTTACAATTATAATTGTGTTTTTGCTGTAGAACAGAATCCCTGCTGTGTTTGGGAGGATGCACAAGTTGTTAGGTGTTTCTGTTTCTTGTAAGACCAGTGGGGGTGGGAAGAGCTCTGAGCCAGCTGTTCCAGAACACTGCCAGCAGATACAAAGCCCATTTGTCTCCAGGAAGTGCATTGAGAATGTGGGGAGACATCCTGCAGCAAACATGTCAGGTCTGTGATCTTTGTCTAATATTCTTGTAAATGATTCACTGTACCAAAGTCTGTATTCCATTAGATGAAATGTTCCTCTCAGTTGATGTTTGTGTGTTTTCCCTTCTGCAATGTTGTGTTAAGACAACAGATAAATGCAGATAAATTGCAAGTCAAACAATCTGCAAGTCAGATAAATTGTAATGGGTGTAATTGAAGGATGTTTCTGTTTGATTTTCTTGTAGCTATGGAAAAGCAAGCTGGAGCCAATAAATAGTGTAGGATTTCAATTGACTCTCATGTTTTTTTTTTTACTTTTAAAAAATTTTGGAATAGAAAACCTGCCTTTTTGAGATGCCTTCCTCCACTGGCCATGCAGGCAGCCCAAGTCACAAGCTTAGACCAGGACAGCTAAGTTTTAGGTAATTAGGGGAGATGAATTGGGCACAAAGCACCAGTTCATAAGGCACATGAGCTAGCATGACTAAGAGGGAATCCCCTCCAGAGCAGGCCATACACACCATGACTGCATCTGCTAGCACAAACACCTGCACTAGTATCAAAAGGATGCCATGGGTTTCAGTCAGGGATCTGAAAGCGTTTTAACAGCATGAGTCACACATTGCACTGGCCTGACATCTGCTTGTAAAGACTGCTCTGTGCTGGTTTCAGCTGAAACCAGCACGTGTTCTTAGGCTGTTCAGAGTGTTATGGGAACATACTGAATGTTGACACAACTGGTGCTTTGGGGACAACTGCGAAAGCAGATGGTGTGAGCTGTGTACTAATTCAGTTGTTCATTCCCCCCTTACACCCATGCACAGGCTCATGCCTCCTATGGATCCTGGTCTCTGACTGTCAGTCAGTGCCAAGCAAGCAGATATTTTCACAATCAATCAAATAAGACCCTACTTGGGCACATAAGTTTATGTTGAGAATAGGGTTGACTTTGAGATGACATTTAAGACCATCACAGAAAAAACAAAAGTCTTCTAGGTGCATCCAACCTCTGAACCTACTTTTCTCTCTCCACTGAGAGTTTCCCTGAAAATCAACTTCTGAACATTTCTCCACTATAGTCATAAATTCAAAGGAACTAAATCTGGGACTAATCCACACAAAGGCTTAGATTTAAAACAAGACTCACCTCACTTTCAATCTGCATGCTAGAGAAATGCCCTCTGAATCTGAAGAAAAAAGTCTTTTATATCATCCATGTATTGATTTCTAAGGTATCCTTCAGTAAAATTAGTTAAATCTATCTTTGTTTCACTCTAAACAGATTCAGAAGGATTCAAAATGTCAGCTCAGCCATAATGACCTTTAGAAAATCTGGGTTTGGATTCTAAAATGAAAGGCAAAGTCATGCATGTCATGTTGTAGAAGTTCCTGCCTTAGAGAAGACAGCAGAAGAACATGGAGAAATACCAGGCCAAGATGGTAAAAGCTGGCAATGGTGAGGGTCTTGCTCCAGCTGTGATTGATTGCTGGTGTGATCTTTCAAGGGCTGGGACAGAACTGAAGGACAGCCTGAGTGACCATGGGAATGCATTTGGCTTAACACAGGTATGGTCAACCTTCTTAAAAACATAAATCTCATTCTTCCTTTGAAGCAGAGTCAGTAGAGTGGCAGGAACCCTGTTGAAAGGCAACCCCCTAAGCCTTTTCAACCAAGTCTTTGGCCAGGCTAAAGCCCATGCTGACCAGGCTGTCAGCTCCCAGCACCAGGGAAGGACCTGGGTCAGCATCAGTGCATGAGCAGACTGCTTTTACACTGTGACACTGATGATTGCTTCCCAGCACTCCTGTGGGATTGAAGAGATTAATTGTTCTTATTTCACATTTAGATAATAAGTCTTTTTTTCAAAAAGCACCTTTTTAAACTGAGCATGCTGTAGGCTGCAATTACTACCATCAGGTTAATTATACTTTATGCACCACAGGGGACTCAGTTGTGGGGGATCTTGCTTAATTATTCATGCCTACATTTGTGCTTAGCTTGTTTGCCAAGTTGTAGCCTTATCTGTAAAATCCCTAAACATTTGCTGCATGCATGGGATCTGTTTTTCTAACAGCTCCAGCCCCCTCAGACTTTGTGCTTTACTACCTCATGGATTAAGGGGAGATCCCTATAGGAAATGGATTTTCCCACCCTTGATTCAGCTAGGGAGGAGAGGGGCAGTCACCTTGCACCTGGAAACAGTGAAGCAGCAGTAATCCTGCTTTCTGCATACTGTCACCTTTTCAACAGCATCTGTGCTGTTTTTTTAAGACTCTGACAGACAAGGAAGTAGGGCTGGCATTCCTCTTCTGTGTCCAAAGAGACCTCAGACATCTGCTGGCTTTGCCTGAGCCATGAGAAGTGCTTGTGTCCTCTCCATAGAGTAACAAAAGAGGTAAATCCTGAGACTGAGGACCAAAATGAACACCAGCAGCCTGTAAGCAACAAAGAGCTCTGGATAAGTAGTGGGGTATCTGGTGTGGTGATGTTGCTGTCTCACTTTCAGGCTGGCAACCGTACCATAACTTTGGAAAGCCATGGGACACTGAAGAGCACCTAGGACAAGACACAGAGATTTTATACAGGATGATAAATCCAGAAAAAATCTCCATCTTGGACAGAGGAACAGCACCTCAGAGGCTGAGTTTTGTCAGCTTTGAAACACTTCACATATATAAAGTCAAGCATGATAATGCTGTAAGCACTACAGAAAGCTAAACACATCCCAGTCCCTGTGTTCATGTGGAATAATATTCCTTAGTATGCACTAAAAGGAACAGAAGAATAAGATTAGCCTTCTAGCAGGTTTTTCTTGAAACCTGGCAAATACCATGACATTTTTCAGTTGCAAGGAGTAAGGGTGGGTGTCACAGACATCTTTTGTGAAAAATCCTTTCTTTAGGATTTTTCCCTCTTCTGGGAAGCTGAGGCCCCAGAAGGAGAATGTAAACAATGGTTATCTGCTGCTGTGGAATGCAACAGGTGCACCTGTGATTGGCCCATGTTCCAGGTTTACAATTAAGGGCCAGTCAAAGACCGAGTTCTCTCTGAGACAGAATCAGAGAGAGCTCCTTTGATTATTTCATTCCTTTTCTATTCTTAGCATAGCAGCTTCTGAACTTCCCTCTCTATTCCTCTTAGTATAGTCTTAATGTAATATATATAATAAAATAATAAATCCAGCCTTCTGATCATGGAGTCAAGATTCTCATCTATCTCTCTCACCCTGAGGAACCCTTGCAAGCCTGGCAATAGGCGGGCTCTACTCCTTTTCTCTCCATCCCATTTGTTTTATGGTTCTTTACCCATCTACAAAAAGTAACCTTTCCTGGTTGCCTATCCTGGCAACCCTGAAGTATTATTTACTGATGAAGTAGCACCTCTGTTTACATGTTTCTTTCACCTTCTTTCTGGGTGGGATCTCATCTTATAATGCAGGAGTTAACACTGTCCAGACCTACGACAAAATGGGTATTGGCAGAACACACAACTATGCCAATGATGGGGATGTCAGAGCCAGGTTTTATAGGAAAAATGGATATTGAGATCTCTGAGTGTTGATTAGAGGCCCTGATTGCATACTTTGCTTCTAATTTAAAACATTCTGAATTTCTCCTCCAGACACAATAAGAATGGGGCAGGACAAGCCAGGAACAAGAACAAACTTGCAATGGGGTTTTTTCCAGCTAAGGCTAAAAAAAACTTAAAAGATAACACAGCTAACAGTCCAAAATGTAACTTGCCTTTTGCCTTTAATTTTTATCTTTCATCATGAGAATATCCAGAGTTTTCATCTGTGCCTGCAGTTTCTCAAGCAGCAGATTAATGCTGCAAGCAAGTTTTAACACTACTTAACAAGATTTTACCCACCTTATGTTTTATCTGTCAATACATATGTCTAACAGCAGAACAAAACAGCAGTGCCAGCTCTGGAGAGAGGCTGAGCTGTCCCTGTCAGAGGCTTTCAACACCCACTGAGCAACCTCATCTGGCCTCAGTGCTGGCCCTGTGTTGAGCAGTAGGTTGGACTAGAGACCAGAAAGGTACTTTCCAATCTGAATTTTGCAATCATCCTAAGTCAGTCTGTTTGTTCTCTACACAAAAAGGGAACAAAAAGTTTCTTACCTGTGCTTCACAAAGATCTACATGGAGCATTACAAAGCTCTATTACTGAAAGGGTGTGGGCACACACTGTGTTTGTGCATGCTGCTGGTTCAGGTTTTAGGGTTTGAGAGCAAATCTATGCTCAAACAGAGAAGGTTTGGGATAGCAGACTAACTGTGGGAGAGTGGGGGCCCTTAGGGGAAATACCATTTCAGAAACACCCAAACATACACATATATTAAAAAGTTAAAAAAAAATTCTTTTTCATTGAATCTGTCGGCTTGTCAATTAAACATCTCTGTAAAGATCCCTTACAGCTGCATCTTACTCAGAAATAACAGCTACTATGTATTTTGCCTTCTCTCCATGTGGGAGCCTGCAGTGTCCATAGTTTATCAGACACTTCTTCAGCTGTGAACGGTATCAAGCCTTTTCATTAACACAGGCCCTCCGGGATACCCTGCAGCACTTCTGCAGGCTGCAAAGCCAGAGATCCACGCTCACATCCATACACAGAGCGCACAGAGCGTGTGGGATGGAGCTGGCAGAGCCCTCTGCTGGAAGCTCCCCAGGCTGCAGCGCCACGGACGTGAAACCCGAACGTGCCCGGCGAGGCTGACCCAGCCCGGCCCTGGTGCTCCGGGACACCGATCCAGCCACAAGTCTTATTATTTGCTACCCACAAGCAGCAAGATCCATTTGCCTAATTTTCTGTGTCCTAGTACTTGCACCATCTCTCTAAAGAACGCCTTGTGCCTTGGATGCACTACACATGTCCT
Source organism: Melospiza georgiana (assembly GCF_028018845.1). Classification (NCBI taxonomy): domain Eukaryota; kingdom Metazoa; phylum Chordata; class Aves; order Passeriformes; family Passerellidae; genus Melospiza; species Melospiza georgiana. The sequence goes on from NC_080431.1 coordinate 23,112,159, forward strand.
TTAAAAGGGCTCAAACTCCAGCTTGTACCTCCCTGTGGGAATATGATCAACACCTTGCAGAGACTGCAGTCATAACACACTGCAGCACAAGATGCTGTGCAGATGCTGGAAGAAAGGCAGCAGGTGAAAAAAGCAACATTAATTTATTTGAAAAATGATTAATTTATCAGTAAAGTTATTAATTTATCAGTTCTCCCATGCTATTTTATTTCAGCTCAAATTCTCATGGCTGGCTTCAGCCTGGCCATAGGGGCCATTGCACTCCTCAGTGCCACTACCGCAGCCTGTTACTAATGATATTTTAAAAAAATCCTGTCACTAAGATTTTTCTCCTGAGAAGCTTCAGAAAAAAAATGTAAACAGTAACTATCTGATAGCTGTAGAATGTAGTCTAGAGATGATTTACCAACAGGTGCATCTTTGATTGGTCTCCTGTAAATTGTTTCTATTTGATGACCAATCACAAGTCCAGCTGTGTCAAGACTCTAGTCAGTCACAAGATTTTATTATTCATTCCTTTCTAACCTTCTGATGAAATCCTCTATTCTTTTAGTATAGTTTTAGTACTAATTTTCTTTTAATGTATATAATAAAATAATAAATCAAGCCTCTGACACATAGAATCAAGATAGTCATCTCTCCCCTCATCCTAAAAACCCTCAAACACCAGCACACCTATCTTTTTCCCTCTGCACAGTGCCTCCAGCTCTTATATCCCTGTCCCCTTTGAACTCCTACAGGTGTTTACTCTTCTCTGCAAGCAGGCAGAAAGAATAAACACTAATTCTCAGTGACTGCATCCCTCTGATGTTCTTACAACATGCAGTCATTAAGATTAACTCCTCTTCAGTGTGTCTAATGTGGGAATGGCTCATGGCGTGTTAAATTACAGAATTTATCCTGACTGGAATTCAAACTACTTTATCATTTGATACAGCAGCAGCTTGCTAACTTTGGCCACAGTTCTTAAAACTGTAAATAAAATTACACACACAATAGTATTTTATAAGCTTGCAGCCCATAAGTCTAACTCATATCAGAGGTTTTCTTCAGGGTCTCCACATTTCTAACGTCTGCCATTCTAGAAAAGGAAAAGCATTAACTTTCACATGGACTGCAGCTCTCAGGCTATTCTTATTAAACACTTAGGATCAGGGGATACATATGAACACAGCAGGTTTCCTGAAAGACAAATTAGAAAGCAATGAAGAGGTGAATAACTCCCAAATGGAGAGTTCACATGCTTTGTAAACTACAGAAGAAGCCAGAGGACAGACTGTTTGCTAGGGAACTGTCACAGACAGATTTTGGGGAAAAATCCTTTCTTTAGGATTTTTCCCTCTTCTGGGAAGCTGAGGCCCCAGAAAGAGAATATAAACAATGGTTATCTGCTGCTGTGGAATGCAACAGGTGCACCTGTGATTGGCCCGTGTTCCATGTTTACAATTAAGGGCCAGTCAAAGACCAAGCTCTCTCTGGGACAGAATCAGAGAGAGCTCCTTTGTTATTCATTCCTTTTCTATTCTTAGCATAGCAGCTTCTGAACTTCCCTCTCTATTCCTTTTAGTATAGTCTTAATGTATTACATATCATAAAATAATAAATCCAGCCTTCTAATCATGAAGTCAAGATTCTCGTCTATCTCTCTCACCCTGAGGAACCCTTGCAAGCCCGGTAACAGGGAACAAGCAGAGTGAGATCTGGATAACCATGGTAAATCAGTCTCCAATTCTCATGTGACAGCTAGACAGAGGGCTTTCAATTCCAATTCCAATTCCAATTGCCTCCTCTGTGCAGTGAAAGTCCTGCAGTATTCCTGTAAATCTTTCCTGCTAGCTGTGAAATGTCCTCACCATCATTAGCTAGAACTATTCTACTCACCTCTCTGCTTATTTGACTTTACCAATAAAGTCAAACTTTAATAAGAGAACTTACAGTTAGCCAAAAACTGCAGCAATCTAGCCACAAAATTAAAACACAAAGACAGAGAGCCTATAATTATTTAATATTTCAGGTAACTATTAACAACGTTGAATTTTGTATCTGTACACCTGCAATCCTTCTTTAAGCATCAATACCACCTTTGCCATTCATACCAGAGTAAGAATTTTTACTTTTCATACACAAACTCTCAACTGGGGATTTAAAATATTTATTTTATAAAATCTAAATCCACCCAGCACCCCTTATGCCTTAATTTTTTTCTGCTCCACAGGTTTCAGGCGCGTTTTAATGATCAGCTCTCCTCTGCTTGTCAGAAAGGTGCTGGACAATTCCTCTTCTGTTGGCAGCCCGTGGGGGAGCTTCAGTGGCTGAATCCTAAAGGCAAAAGAATTTGCTTAGTGAACTCCTGTGACTAGAAGGGAGTTACGTTAAATGTTCCAAATAAACAAATAAATAGTTAACAAACCTTATCAGATGTTTAACAACTTTCAGTCTGGAATTCACAGAAGGGATATTTTTGTGCAGTCTTGGCTGATGTGCCTACGTAAGGGATAAAACAAGTTTTACAAATGTGTTGCCAAATACCAAATCTTTGTTCACTGAACTTTGCACACTACCAGTACAAAAATAGACCACGTTTGCAAATGTAAGGTTTAGAGAAATGCCATTCATCAAGATCAGACATAAAAAATATGCAATCAAAACTTGATTCCAGTAAAAAAACAATTCCATATTTATTCCTACTTCACTATAAATGCATTTTCCTTCCAACTGCTAAAAATACCATAAATGTAAATACAAGAGTTTAGGGGCAAAACTGCTTTCTTCAGTTTTATCTTAAATTGATCAAGCACACATTTTTTCTCTGTAATATAACACTGACTAGACAAATCTTTGCATAATGTGCAGTTGGTCTGAAAAACTCAGATAAACACATCTTTGACACAAACTTTTAGAATCCTGAATTTGGAAGCCTTTTCACTGATAAATGAATTTTATTTGCCTTTCTACAATTTCTGAATAATATGACCTGCAGAGACCTGAATTCAAAGTATTTACAAACCTATTCCTATTATTTTAGAAGAATTCTCAGGGCAAAGTTCTCCTCAGGCAATGCAGCACAATACCATACAGAGATATTCTGAATTCCCACTAAAAGCACATTTGCCACAAACATTCCCCTCAGCTCTTAAACACATCATCACCTTCTCAGATTGCTTTATGGCTGCTATACATGTAATTCTGGTTTGTGCCTGCAAAATGGAGGTCTTTATAAAACCCACCAACTTAGTGCTACAGTTCTGACATACACAAGTACAAAAAACAACAATCATACTTTATCCAGCCCCAGATCACGGATTATCTTCTTTTCCCAATATGGGCGACCAATGACACTTTTTATTCTGGTGATAACATGGATTTTGTGGGGCTCCTCAGGGTTACCTCCATACTTTTCATGATCTTCAGGCCGTGGCTGAAATACCTAGAATAAAAAGTTCACAAAACCAGAGGTTTTATCTCTAAATATCCGGTCATCAGTACTGCAGTTCACTACTGCCCAAAACACACTTCAACCTTGGTAAAAATTCTTACATCTTTTTCTTTTCAGGCAGTCAAAGCACCAATAAAGTGACCTCATATTTAGCTTTTATAACACGAAGTCAAACACATTGCTATAATGGTTTGCTGACAAGTATAGTAACTCTAGAGTTTAGCCACAGAATGGCACAGAAATACACGGACAACACCCTGTACCAGCACAACACCTAATTCACATGCATTTTATCAGGGAGCCTGTGATCAGTCTCTGGATGGCAAGTTTTTCCACAGGCTTTAAGAATGCTTTTAGGGAAAAGAGTCAACTGGCACCAGACAAAATTAAAAATAAATAAAACTAAAACAAAAATAAACTGAAACTATAAATGTAAAAAATATAAAGTGCAAGTCAAGCACATACCGAGTCTGGAATATTGGACCTGGTAAAAAGACAACGAACCCACACCGGGGACGCCATCCTCTCCATGCTGTTCCCCAGCACCTGCAAGGAGAGGAGGGCATAACTTGTCTGCACTTTCCTTACAGCTATGAACACCTGCGAACAGATGACACAGCCACGAGTCCCAGCCCCACCTGGATCCCCCGCTGAATTCCCAGCGGGGCCCCGAGCAGGATCCCCAGCTGGATCCACCCCCACGAGATCCCCTTGGGTCCCTTTCCCGGAACCCCACCTGGATCCCCACTGTCCCGGAGGCTACAAATCCCCAGCTGGGTTCCCGTTCCCCCTGGATTCCCTCACACCCCCAACCCCACCCCAGGTCCTCACCTTCCCGGTGCCCACAAATCCAGGCCCTCACCTTCCCGGTGCCCACAAACCCCAGGCCCTCACCTTCCCGGTGCCCGCAAGCCCCAGGCCCGCCCGGCCCGCTGCCGCCGCCGCCATCGCCGTGCGCAGCCTTCGTCCCGGCCGGACACCGGTGCCGCGGCACTTCAGTTCCGGGCGGGCGGAAGGACAACGGTGCGGCACCTCCCCTCCGTCCCCCCGCCTAGTCCCCGCTCCCCGTCCCGTTCCCGTCGGGAGCCCTCTGGTTCGTGTCCCCGTCCCTGTCCATGTCGCGGGCGAGGAACGATGGCATTACCGCGCTGGAGCGGGCCGGGGCGGAAACGCTGAAGCGGGCGGTGCAGCTGGACGAGGCGTCCCGGTTCCAGGAGTCGCTGGTGTGTTACCAGGAGGGCATCGACCTCCTGCTGCAGGCGAGGAAAGGTACCGGGCGGGCGCCGCCGCCGGGCTCGGGGTGGCCCTGGCGACACGCGGGCAGTGCTGGAGCCCTGGCGGTCTCTTCCCGGGAGAGCCGGGCCGGGCAGGGCTCGGGAGGGCCGGCCCCTGTGCTCAGCTGGCCCGTGACTTTCTGTGATTCACAGCCACGACTGATGAGGCAAAAAAGCACCGCTACCAGCAGAAGATATCCGAGTACCTGACCAGAGCCGAGGAGATTAAAGAACACATTAAGAAACAAGGTACGAATACCTAAACTGGGGGGTACCGAGAGGAGGGAGCCAGGCCCTTCCTGGTGGTGCCAATCACCAGGACATGGGGCAGAAACTGATGCACGGGAAGTTCTGCCTGAGCATGAGGAAGAACTTCTTCACCGAGCACTGGAACAGATTGTTCAGAGAGTGTGGAGTTTCCCTCTCTGGAGATACTCAATGAAATAAATAGGGCAGGAGAACTTTCTCCTTTTTAATGCCTTTATTAAAAAACCAGCTCGGGTGGGAAGAACCGACGGGTCGCTCTCACGCCGCCGCTGCTTCCAGGAGTGGCACGGAGGAGGAGGAGGGATGGAAAAGTGCAGCTTTGTGTGCTGGTGTGTGGGCAGAGCTGGGGCTTCTGTCCTCATGAGAGCACCAGGAGATTCCCAGTTTTTCAATTTAACATTCGAGGTCCTCTGTCTTGCCAACGTCTTTTAGGTTAGGCTGAGGGGTAAAAAGGGACACTGGATTCTGTTCCTCACGTCTAGACATCACTTCGATCCCTCAATTCCGTGTTGGCTCGTTGTTTTTAGGGGTTTTTGCTAGGTTTGGTGAGGGGCTTCTCCATTTGCATGCCAACCCCAATGTCTCCTCCTCTTCACCATCCCGGGTGCCATCCTCCAGGAAGCAGCAGGGTGTTACTTAACAAAAAAGGGGAATTCCCAACCATCAACATCAGGAAGTTAACGAAAAAACAATAACAACAGGTGATTATAACAACAAACAGTTAGAACGCCACCCTGGCAGCAACTGGCTCAACCTGTCAACTCTGCAACCTGTTAAAAAAATGGGCAACTTTTCTACTCATAACACTCAAGAACTGTCTGGACACAATCCTGTGCTTTGTGCTCTGGATGACCCTGCTTGAGCAGGAGGTTGGACCAGATGTCCTGCTGTGGTCCCTTCCAGCCTGACCCATTCTGTGATTCCCTGAGCTGGGATGTACCCGAGGTACCTGTTTGCTTTTAAATGTCTGTTGTTACATGAATGTTTGATGCGCAAGGTGTTTAACATGAGAATTATGTCCTGACCTTTACTTAAACAGAGATTTACTTTCCTTTCAGATAGTAAATACCATAAGCAAATCAGGATAGAAGAAAATGCAACAGGTTTTGGCTATGAAAAGCTTTTCCACGAGTACCTCACTGAGAATGTTTCTGAAGTTTGGGTGGAGGACCCGTACATTCGCCAGGTTCATCAGGCAAGTAGATATTTGATGTAACTCATACAGATGTAGCCACTAGAGTAATTCCAAGCTACTAAATTAAATAAAACTTTTTCAGTTGTATAACTTTCTACGATTCTGCGAGATGCTAGTTAAGGGGCCGTGCAAGGTGAAAACAATCCACCTCCTCACTTCCTATGATGAGGTAAGTGTCTAGATTTTGAGTTCTATTCTCTGTACTCAGATGATGCCACATGCAAAACAAGATATAAAAATACAGACTTGTTTCTAGATAGTTGAACATAAGTAATTTTGTAAGTCCAGAGTTTTCTGGTTAACAAATTCTGAGTAAGCAGAATCTTAAATTGAAATTTCTCTGAAAGTTTTGTTGTGGAAAATGTCATAAAAACCAAAGCATCTGTTGAGACAGGGTTTTTTTTGCTCTTCCAACAGCTGTATTTGTTATTTTATAGGCTTTCATGAGCTGAAATCTCTCAAACTACCACTGCACTTATTTAAACTATTACTGCACTTACTTTGGCTCAAATAGTACATATCAAGTTTCAAAGAGCTGAGAGTGAGCTCATCCTCCACATTCTTCAGCAAATATACCTGTAGACTGTCTGCTTTTTATCCTGTCTTTGAAACTGTAAATCTGCCTTCATCCAAGTTACTTTCTTTTGGTTTACTTTGATACTGAAAATGTTTTGAGTTGAAAGGTGTATAAGTTTAAGAAGTGGTGACCAGAAATAGAATATATAGTTAAAAAAATTAAAATGAAACCCCATCACATTATTTTTACTTTTGATAGGGTAGTGGGAGGAGTCAACAGATGAGTGCCTTGGAAGAAATAAAACAGTCATTGAGAAATTATGGAGTAACACTGAATATTAACTTTTCGTCCTCAATACATGATCGAGAAATCAGGTGGGTGATATAAACAATGACCAAATGGCAATTGTTTGAACTCAAAACTATTTAACCCTAAAAGTTAAATAGTTAACTTTTGAGATAATTATGGCTGTAGTTAACAAAATAAAAGGCACTGGCCCTCACTGGATGAAATCAGCCCTCTGTAGTTCTATATTTTTTAATTGTGAATAGTTGTCTCTATACAGAATGGTGTCTTCTGTGGTTCACACAGGTGTAGGTGACACTAGGAAATAATTGTGATTGAAACAAGGAGCTTGTGCATCATGTGGATGTAACCTTTTTATTGTGCATTTTTCAAACAGATTCAACAATGGGTGGATGATTAAGATAGGAAGGGGTCTTGATTATTTTAAGAAACCAAAGGTAAGGATGCTTTGACTTCTTTAATTAAGTTAAAATGAGCTCTTCATGGTGAGTATATGCTCTCCATGTCAATTCTGTTCATTTCTGCAGGGTCTTTTCAGCATTGGATACTGTGACTTTGACTTGAGACCTTGTCGTGAAACAACAGTGGATGTCATTCTTACTAAACACACAAAGAAAACGTGATCAGAAATGACTGCTTTTAATAAGTGTTTTCATAAGCATAAAAATGTAACACTGAAACATGCTGCTTGAGTCCAGCTGGTTGCCCACAGAAGCAACTCTTCTAAGTACTTAGTGCAGCACAGCTTTTAAAATTTATATGTTTTAGAATGTTTGAGACTTTCCAGTCTGAGGAAACAAAACTGCATGATTCCTTCATTGTACTTCTTCTGTAATCTTAATTACCAACCATGTCTAAATTTTATCTTGATTTCATAACAGACCCTCAATAATGTCTTTCAGAAGCCTCTATACTGTCATTTCTATTTTTACTGTTGATTTTTTCTTGAGCCTGTTTTGGATTTTATATCTTTAACTGACCACCTAACAGTCATTGGAAGCTGGGCTCCCACATGTCCCCTTTTATAAGCATTCTTATTTATTTCCTTTAATTCCTGTATTCTAGTCATGACTATTATTTTGCAGGGTTTTTGTCAGTCCTGTAATACTTTATTTCCCAGACTTTACTAGTAATCCCAATTTTCACATTCCAATTTCCAAGCCCTTTGCCTATGGATGTGGTAGTGTTCAGTACACAGTCATTTTAGGGTTGTCTTATGTGTCTCTGCATAATGGATTTTGGACTGGGAAGGCTGCAAACAGCTGTAATCTCTTCCCTGGCACCCCTGTGTGTTCTTTTATTCCATGATACATGACCAAATACCTGATATCCATCCTTTGCATTAAGTGTGGAAAGGATGTGTGATCCTCTCAGTCTTACTCTCTGTCTCTAAAGCCCAATGACTGGCTTTTCATGCCACTCTCAACTGCAGTAAGTATTTTGCTACCTCTAAGGGAGTCCCCTAAAAAAGAAAATTTAAGTTTTTTCAGAAGTTGGGTACCCTGAGTATCTCAGTTGGTCAGAGAATGGTGTGAATAATGCCAAGGTCATGGGTTTTATCCCTGTAAGGGCCATTCATTTAAGAGCTGGACTTGATCCTTGTGGGTTCCTCAAAATATAACAAGTCCCTCAACTCAAAATATTCTGCAATTCTTAGCAATATGCTATATTTAGAATAAAGACAAAGTCTTCCCTTGTCATTCCTTCAGCCTTTGGAAACCAGAAGGAATTACCAGAGGTGCTGCCTTTTTTTTTTTTTTCCTTATACAAGAGTTCTTTGTTAGCAAGAATCTGCCTAAGTCCTACAATCTGACATAAAAAACAGGCAGCGGCCTCTTTTTCAGGTCCCATCAAAATGTTTTCAGCCTCAGGACGGACACGTGCCTTACACTTTCTGCCTTGTAATATAATGGGCCTTTATATTCTAGTAGCATGTTTATTGCTAGAACTTTTTTTGTTTCCTGTATTTATTTTTCTTGATGGTTGGTGTATTCCATTATCTTTTTTCCCCCTTAATGTACTTTATTATTTCATCTTCTGTCGTCTAATGCTGCTATTCTTTTCCTCTTGTTTCTAATAACAAATCTATTCCACAGCAATCAATAGGAAATGGAGCTGGTCTTTGCCTTGTTTTCTGGGTCACAATTAGCCAGTGGTCTGCCTTCTTTATCCTTTCTCATAATAATGTTTCAGCTTTGCAGTGTTGCCTCAGCAAAATTAATAATATATGTGCCACAGAGCTGTGTGCTATTAGTCATTCCCCCAAACATTCCATAGGAGCTTCCTGGTTTGCTGCTGTGATATGAAGTTTCTAGTCACTTGTGAATTTTATTCAGTTGTGTCTAATATATGCCTATTTTTAATGGGAATAAATGTTATTTTTTATTATTTGTAGCTTCAGTCATCTGTTTGGTTTCTTCACAATATCATGAAATTCAAGCAAGCTGTGTAATGCCTCAGAGATCCAGCCACATTCTGGAGAAGTCTCACTGTAAATACAGTAATTTCCCATATGTGAAGCTTTGTGTCTTTTAACCTAGTATGGCAATTTCAAACATAGAGAATCACAGAATTAACTAGGCTGGAGAAGACCTTTGAGATCATCCAGTCCAACTTGTGACCTAGCATCGCCTTGTCACCTAGAGCATGGCACTGAGTGCCACATCCTGTCTTCTTAAACACCTCCAGAGAAGGTGACTCCACCCCCTCCCTGGGCAGCCATTCCAATGCCCAATCACTCTTTCTGTGAACAGTTATTTCCTAATGCCCAGCCTAAACTTCCCCTGGTGCTGCTTGAGGTTGTGTCCTCTTGCCCTGTCACTGGTTACCTGGGAGAAGAGCCTGAACCTCACCTGGCCACAGCCTCCCTTCAGGTATCTGTTCTGACCTAATCAAAATTGCATTACACTTCTTCTTCAACAACAGTGAAATACATCTTGAGCCTTTTTCCATAATTTTACTATATATAGAGCTATTATTTAACAATAAAACTGTCACATTATTGCCTTTTATGGGAAAATCTGCTAGGTGGTAACATAAGGAAACTCTCCTAGATCTGTATTTGCATTTTCAAGTGTTTGGCTTTGATAGCAGTACCCATGGCAGCAGGGACTCCCAGCTTTGTGCCAGGCACAGGAACAGAGGAGGCACGTGTGGCCTCCCAGTTAGCCTCTTCTGTCCACATCACACAACCCCCACACTGAACTTGCTATTTTCCCCTGCTCTTACACGTGCATGGACAGAAGCCCTGACCCAGGCTGCACCTACCCAGCAGTGAGCTGAGCTCCCTGCAGTGCTTGTACAGCAGAGGCACAGCACTCTGCAAGAAGGGACTCTGAATCAGAAACCAGGGAACATCCCTCTCCACACACCTCAGGGGCTGTGACACAGCCTTTGGGCCACTGTCCACAAGGAGCAGGATGCAGCCTGGGGCATCCAGTGCAGCAGCACACCACCAGTTTTACACCTACCCATTCCATCTGTGTCAGCCATTTGTACCTTCTCTGCTACAGGGCCAGTTTGGGATGTCCCCACCATTTTCCCGGGTTCAAGCAGCAACCATGTCTTGTCAGCAGTGGTTTCAATCCTACAGTTTAGGAACAGCAGGTGCATGCAGTGTGAAATTTAATTGTAATATTAAATAAAAGGACAAGATTGAACAGTTTGTTTTCTACAAGCTGAATTTTTCTCTTACTAGTGATTGTTTTAGTTTTGTTTTCAATACATTAAATAAAAAAGCAGCAGAAATTTAACTTACATTTTCAAAATGCAAGTCACATTAATCTTATCATATTCTCACACAGTAGACTCCACCTGCTGTGCAACTCATCATCCTGTGGACACACTCTTAGCAATGTTGTCACTAGTGCAGTGATTTCGTTTGGGCAAAACTTACTGCCAGTAAGACTCTTGACCAGTTCACTGTACAGTCCTGGTGGCAGCCACTGCTCTGGCAGATCAATGTTACAGACTTCAATCCTTCCATGCTTTACATCCATATTTACTTTAACGTCAAGAACAGAATCTTTATAGACCATGTTAAGACATGTGCTGATGCTGAACTTTGGTGTCTTTCCATACACCCATTCCCAGGTTTGTAGTTCTTTAGTTTTGTCACTAATTCCAGGAAGCAGAATCTCATCAGCTGGATTTATTAAGGTGATATGGTGATCTATCTGGTGCTGCATAGCATATTCTTTAGCAATGGCATCCAGGAGCATCTCAGAAGTTAAACTAGGATCCTCTTCTAAGAGATTTTTCACCAAGGCAGGCACACTAGGAGTGGCATTGCTCTTTAACCCTTTAAAAGGACTTTTTAGCACAGAAGATAAAACAAACTTATCTGCATTACAGAGTAAGGTACAGTGGTGATAAGCACTTGTCCTTCCCAGCTTAGCAGCAGTGCCTGAGATTTTGTATTGCCTGTCTAGCAAGATGTCATACCTGTCAGTGACATGTACATCTAACTGGGGTCGCAAGGCTTTCAGAGCCTTCACAACAAGCTTCAGGTTTTCCATTCGTTCATATTTTTTTCTGGTTGTAAAGAAAGTCAAATTGATATTGCCTAAGTCATGGTAAACTGTTCCTCCTCCACTTCTTCTCCTGGCTAGTTTTATATTTTTTTGCCTCAACAGCCTGAGGTTGCATTCCTGCCAGGGATTCTGATGTCTGCCTATTACCACGGCAGGGGAATTTCTCCAAAGGAAAAGGACCTGTTGCTTCTCTAAATCCATGTGGTCATGGATCCAATCTTCCACAGCTAGATTTTGGTAAACATCATTAGAAACAGACTGGATAATGAGGCCTCCACCAGCTGTGCTCCAGAAGCAAGCTTTTGGAGTCCTGAGGACGCAGGGCAGCCAAAGGCAGTTCTTTACCGACTGGAGCACCATGTTTTTAATAACTGCACAGTGCACAGAAGGAATGCCTGCTCTGCTAATGCTGAATGCGGCAGGAGCACAGCCGCCCCCTGTGACAGAGCTGAAAGGCGGGTGGCGGGCATGAGACACTCATGCTCTGCCCACAGCAGCACGCCAGCTCCCAGGCACGGCGCTCCCCCGCTGATGCCGCTCACACCCGGCGGGAGCCTCGCAGGACGTCGGGGGTGTCACAGCAGCTGCTCCTCGCACTCCCTGGTGCCTGAAAGACCAAAGGAAAAAGCGGAGTGTAATGTGTATTATCTCCTCACTCAACGCAGCCTTGCTAATTGGATTTCACTTTGCGTAGTCCAGCTTTGTTAAGGTTTTCTGCCTTCTTTTCCACGGCGTTCCCGGCGCAGCATGCCCTCAGCCCCCGACGCCGCGTCTCCGCCCGTACAGCCCCGCCGGGCGCCCTGCGCTACTCACGGCGGGGAGCGGAGCGGCTCCAGCGCCCGTCCGTGCTCCCGGGGACTCCTTGGAACCGGCGGCACGGGGAGCGCCTTCCGCTTCCCGGGTGAGAGGTGCTGGGGGCGGGCGCTGCGCCTGCCGTGCGCCGGGGAGGGCTGGGGGCGGTGGCGGTGGCCGGGAGAGCCGGGGGCTGCGGCGGTGAGGGCTGAGGGCCGGCTGCGAGCGCGGCCTGGTGCTCGGTGAGCGCCGGGGTCCCGCCTGTCCCAGCGCAGCCACGGCACCGGGCGGGGGATGGAGCTGGGGAGAGCGGGAATGACCAGATCACAGAACCACCGAGCCGGTCGGGTTGGAAGGGACCACAGCGGGACATGTGGTCCAGCCTCCTGCTCAAGCAGGGTCATCGCAGAGCACATGGCGCAGGATTGTGTCCAGACAGTTCTTGAATATTCCCAGTAAGGGAAACTTCACACCCTCTCTGCGAAACCTGTTCCAGTGCTCGGTCACCTGCGCAGGAAAGGTCTTCCTCATGTTCAGGTAGAGCTTCCTATGCAGCAATTTCTGGCTGTTGTTTCTCATCCTATTGTTTGGCACCTCCAAGAAGAGCCCGACTTCATCCTCTTCACACCTTTGCTACTTTTGGGCATTTCCCACAATATTTACAGGGCAACAAGAGGCCAGTGTACAATGCATAAATTGGATGATTTTTCTTGCAAGACCCAGATGGGCAGTTCCTTTCTGCAGGATATTCTGGATGCTAGAAGCTTTTATGAGTTCACAAGGAGACAGAGTTACTGCAATTGCAGAGACTTGTGAAATATACTCTCTATGGTGCTCATGAAGATACAGAAGTTAAATGTCAATAGCATAATTCATTAACAAGCTGGAAAGTGATCAAAGACTAGACGTATTGCCTGCAGCAGACTGTCTTCAGATTTGCATTTAAGCCATTCTTAAAGTCTGCCTGACCTTAGCTATAATTCTTCATCAGAAGCTATTGTCTGTGCTTAAGCTTACACCGTGGGAGAATGTTCAGTGCTAGGTGAAGTTTTTTATGCACAGTAGTATCCCTATGGGCAAATATGTGCTGTATTTCTCTTGTTCATGGATGTGTATTTCTAAAAGGTACATTACATACCTTTGTCTTCCACTCTGTCTTAAAAGAACTGTGTGGGTGTAATAGGGCAAGTAAGAAACCATCACAACATGTGTGCTGGTGGTGGTTAGTGAGAGAAACTGACTCTAAAAGGAGCTTGATGAGATGTGTGTGCCAGGACCTTTAAAGTTGTACTGCCACATTAAAAAAAAAAAAAAAAATTTAAAGCAATTTTAAGTGGACAGAGCTTTTTGCTGAATTAGACTGGTAATCATTTTGCAGTGGGGTGAGCTATTCTGTAATGCACAGGTTAAAAAAGTTAAAAAGCATGTGGAGTTTGTCCATAAAAATGTGCTGGAAATCAATGTTGAAGGCAGTTGACAAAATGCAAACACAAAGCTGTGCATTCTAGCACTGGTCAGAAGTATGGAAATGTCTTGTGAGACAACTGATGTTACTAAAACCCCCAAAAATGTGGGACCACTTGTCTCCATTTTGGCACTTGATTCTTGAACGTTTGCAGTGTGTCATTTTGCCACAGGGTGTCCCTAAAACCTACCAAGAGATGTTGCAGTCTATGTTTTTCTACTCAAAAACTGTTTTCATAATTAGAACTATAATTTTCTAAAAAACGTAAAGTGAACAGAATACTGGGTGGACAGATAAAAATGTCATGGGTCTGTTTCTGATAAGCTGAAGGATGAAATACACACGCAACAATAAATGCCTTCCTATTGTTGAAGACAAATCCAGCAAGATAGAAATATTCTTAGAATAAGCAAAAAGTATGAATTTGTAAATGCACACCATGATTTATTTGTATTGTCAGAATATAGAAATATTCTGACAATCAGCAAAAAGTATGAATTTGTAAATGCACACCATGATTTATTTATCTCTTCTGAACTGGGCTTTTAAGTTTTTTTAAGTCCCAACTACTATTGTATAAATCACATATCTGTAAAATACACCAAATATTATTTTCACTTTTGAAAACAATCCTGTATAGGAATTTAATTTCTTTTTTGATCAACGAAGCATTGTTTGATATTCAAAAAGCAATGCAACTGCTCTGCACAACGTTAACTGGCATTAAGATATGAAAAATAATTCACCCCATGTCCCTCAGAGGATACCTTAGACATACCAGAATAAAATCAATTAAAAATAAATTGAATAAATCCTAAAATGAATTTTCATTAGGAATAATTTTGTTAAAGTTGTGAAAACATAAGATTTATCTCTTTTGGAGATAAATGTGATAATACAGAGCCTCCACTTCCACCGTGCCAAAATTTGAAAGTAAGATTTACAAGAAATCTAGGATGAGGAAAGGGAAAAGAAAAATACTTGTTTCTCTAGCTCTGTGTCTGGAAATTAAAATCTCCCAATTTCTTTTCTGGCTTTAGGTGGGGATTTTATTTCAGAGGTGTTTCTCACTCCTGATGTCTGAAAAGGCGAGCTGTATCCATGAGTGCTTAATAGTGGCTGCTTGCCAAAGAACCCTGTAACTCACCCTGCACTGTCTCCTGAATATAAAACCTGTGCTAGTGGCCAGCAGGAAAGAGAGGACATTTTGTCTGGTTTCTCTGCTTGACTTTGGAACTACCTAAAGCAGCCTCTTACAAGGGCTGTTTGTATCCTTGCCATGAGCAGGCAATAGGAGTCACAGGGTTCACATGGCCTCCTTACCCTTTTTGCATCACTTTCTTTGAAGGCACCAGTCTGCTTGTCCCTGTCTGTGCTATTCCAAGAAGATATGTGCAGCCAGAGGTACTGTAAATAAG
Source organism: Melospiza georgiana (assembly GCF_028018845.1). Taxonomy (NCBI): domain Eukaryota; kingdom Metazoa; phylum Chordata; class Aves; order Passeriformes; family Passerellidae; genus Melospiza; species Melospiza georgiana. The sequence goes on from NC_080431.1 coordinate 23,127,361, forward strand.
AACTCCTATCTTGGGATATAAGGAAACATAAGAAGTAATTTCTCTGAAATTATTTTGTTGGTGGGATAAAGAAAAGCTTAATTAGCCTTGTAATACTCTGATGTTTTAACTTCATGATGTTTGTAAACCAGTAATATATTATCCTGGCATTAAAAATCAGGATTGAGTTCAGACTGGTGTTTATCATATGTGTGAAGCTAATGTTTGACACTGTCAAGGAACAAGTATAGTGCAAAGAATAATATTTATTCTGGATGATACAACTGGCACATAGTAACTTACAGATAGATACATTAATTAGATGGGTTTTGGATAGAAGATAAGGTTTAATTAAAGGAAGCTATTTTCACAAGATTAAGTCAGTCTTATCTAACACTTGCTTTGTTCTTGTCAGGCCTGAGAGATTATGTGGCAATTGCTGGAGTTTTCATCTGTGCAAGTGTCTCCTTGGATATTAGTTTCTGGAAGAGATGAACCTAATTAGAGTGGAGGTGCTCAGCTGAGCTCCCTGAGTTCACTGTCAGTCCCGCCTGATCAGCTGTGGCAGTTTCAGAATACCCATCTCTCTCCTGGGGCTGGGACTGACAACACTTGGCTGCTTGGCTTTGTCTCTGAAATCCTGTGACCTGTAAGCATTGCTCATGCTGCCTTTCCCTGCCTCTTGTGAGGCTTTTGCATTAATCACATGCTCCATGTGTGGGCCCAGGAGCTTTGGGTTAAAGGTGCTTTAAAGAAATTCTTTGAAAGAATTTCACTCAAAGCAACAGTGAATGGTGGTATTGCATGTGTCTGAGTGTGCCAATTTATGATCCATCCTCCTGTTTCCATCCCCAAATAACTATGAAGAATTTTAATTATTACTTGAGGAAATCATCTTTTTATCTGTCAAGATGTGGAAAAAGTGTTGTGTCACTTGAGGAGAAGCTTGGCTTAACTCCAACAGAAAAGCTCTTCAAAAAGATGTAGCAGGAACCAGTCACTCAGTATTCATTTGTACTTAAAATCAGAAGTAAATATGAGCACCTTTCCTTAACTTTGGTAATGTTTATTGAGAAACTGTACTCTACGTCATAAACCTGATAGAGAAGGTTGAATTTTCATAGATAAGATTTATTCAAAAACCTCCCAGGATGAAATCAAGTAGAGAAATAATTAAAATTTCTATGAATGCAGTGGTCATAAATATTTATATCAGCATTAATGGGAAAAGGGGTTTACTGGTAATTTTGTACAAGATTTTACAATCCATCTTTTCAAAAATTATTTTTAGGAATATTTCTAACCTCTCATTTTGTTTTGCCTATAGAATTTCAGTCATATACACCTGTAGAAACAATATGATCATCTTGGAAAGCAAGAGTAAAGAAAATAAAAGTGCAGAGATGTCATGCTTACTGGAAAGCTGTTTGGGTAAGCTGTTGTGCTGGTACTGAGCCAGAAGTCAGTGTGTCAATCACAGCTGCTTGGTTTCTGTCCTTTAGAGCTCCTGTCTCAAGGAAATCAGAGTCATAGAATAGTTTGTGTTGGAAGGGACCTTTAAGACCACCTAGTTCCAACTCCCCTTTCATTGACAGGGACTCCTTTCACTAGACCAGGTTGCTCAGAGCTCCATCCAGCCTAATTTTGAATACCTCCAGATGTGGAGACTCCATAGCCTTTTTAGGTGATCTCTTCCTCATCACCCTCCAAAGAAGTGAATTCTTCTTGAGAATAAACAATTCCTCCCTATTGTGTAATTTAAACCTTCCCTCCTTCAGGTTAAGGTCATTCCCCCTTGTCCTATCACTACTTTCCCTTGTGAAAAGTCCCTCTCCAGCCTTCTTTAATCTCCATTTAGGTACTGGAGCCTTATTTTTCCAGGCTGAACAATCCCAGCTCTCTCAGCCCATCTTCAGAGGAGAGATGCTCCAGCCCTCTGATCAGCTTAGTGGCCCACTGTCACAGACATATTTTCAGGATTTTTTTCTCCTGAGAAGCTGAGAAGCCTCAGAGAAAAAGAAAAACAATAATCTGCTGCTGTGGAATGCAACAGGTGCATCTTTGATTGGTCCATGTGAATTGTTTCTACTTGATGACCAATCACAGGTCCAGCTGTGTCAGTCTCTGTGCCAGACTCTGGTCAGTCACAAGATTTTATTATCATTCCATTCCCTTCCTTGCTAGCCTTCTGATGAAATCCTTTCTTCTAATCTTTAATATAGTTTTAGTATATAATTTTCTTTTATTATAATATATATCATAAAACAATACAAATCAGCCTTCTGAAGCATGGAGTCAAGATCTCTTCCCTTGTCCTGGGACCCCTGCAAACGCCACCACAGCCCTCCTGAGGACTTACCCCCACAGATCAGTGTCTTTCTTGAGCTGGGGGCTCCAGAGCTGGCTGCAGCACTCCAGGTGGGGTCTCATGAGGGCAGAGTAGAGAGGGAGCATCACCTCCTTCACTCTGCTGGGCATGCCTCTTTTGCTGCAGCCCAGGGTGTGGTTGGCCTTCTGGTCTGCAAGGCCACATTGCCAGCTCATGTTGGACTTCTTGTCCACCAGCACCTCTAGGGTCTTCTCCCCACTGCTGTTCTCCATGCATTCTCCTCCCAGCTTGTGTCCATATCACTGACAGATGTTAAACAGCACCAGCCCAATATCAGCCCCTGAAGAGCACCACTGGTCTCCACCTGGACATTGAGTCATTGGCCAGTTTGAGTGCAGCCATCCATCTAATTCTTTATGCACAGAATGGTCCATCTGTGAACTCCATGTCTCTCCTGATTAGAGACAAGGACATTGTCAAGGACAGTGTCAAATGCCTTGCACAAGCCCAGGTAGATGATAGCAGTTGCTTTTTCCTCACCACTTATTTACACCACTGCTATAACCCCCTTGTAGAAGGCCACCAAATTTGTCAGGCATGATTTGCCATGGTGAAATCATGTTGTCTGCCACTAATTACTGTCACTGTGATATTTTATGAAAAGTCCCTTTGCCAGGATTTTTCTCTTGAGAAGCCCCAGAAAAGAATGAAAACAATAATTATCTGATTGCTTGGAGTGTGGTCTGGAGGTTGCTTACCAACAGGTGCATCTTTGGTCTCATGTGAATTGTTTTTAATTAATGACCAATCCCAGTCCAGCTGTGTCAGACTCTGTGGTCATCATGGGTTTTTATGATCGTTCCTTTCTAGATTTCTGATGTGTCCTCTCTTTCTTTAGTATAGTTTTAGAATAATATCATATCATATCATACCATATCCAGCCTTCTGAGAACATGGAGTCAAATTCTCATCTCTCATGTCATCCTGGGGACCCTAACAACAACACAACAAATTACCAGGTGGATCTGCTCCATGATCTTGACAGGTACCAAGGCAAGAGTTACTGGCCTGTGTTTCCCTGGGTCTTCCATATTTCTTTTCAAATCAGTGGTGAAATGTGTCACAGCAGTAAATTCTTACCACTAAATGGCAAGTGTAGTGTAAGTATATATTTTAGGATATGTAAATATTATAATGTTTTCCAAAAAGTGCTCTTTCACTAGTTGGTAAAGGTAGTATTGTGAGTGAGCAAATACTGTGTGTAAGCTCTGTGTGTAAATTTGAGTCCTCGATGCTCAGTGAGGTACTGAAGGTGGCAATTGCTGATTGCTGTGATCTGTTCCCTTCCCTAGGACTAGGGAAATGCACATAACGGCAGAACTTGAGTGACTCTTTCAGAGAGAACCGTACATTAGGATGGGATTCACCTAATCTACAGGATATGTCAGCAGTGATGATGACTGTAATAGATATCTAGGCTGTCTTTATCATCAGAGGTACTCCTAGGACGTGACTATTTAGTATGAATGCCAAAATCAAATGTAGGAATAACTTTCTAGAAATTACTCTTTGTAGTGACTCAAAATTACATTAGTTTGCTCTTAAACAAATGGGATTTGATGTGCAATTTTGGATTTCTGAATTGCAGTTGATCTTCAGAATCTGTCTTAGGCTCTTACATGACTTCCTGGATTTCAGCAGTACTTACTTGCACACTACTTTATTTCCATTGCAGAAATTCACCTTTCATGGACCTTAAACAAGCATGGTGGCCTACTTTCTATCATATTTAAAAATTCGTTAGATATTCCAGTAGAAATCTACCCTTGGTTTTGAACAGATATATTTCAAATTAATTAACATTTTGCTTTTATGTCCCTTTCTTTCCTGTTAGATACGTATTAGAAGGACATTCAGGCATATTTGCAATATAACAAAGAAAGAAAAATACAGATATTCAAAAGTTACTTTAAAGTATTATATGGATATTTATTTTAATTAGGTATCTGCTTCATCTTCATTTTAAAGAGCATATTTATCCATTTTACATTGAAGTATCAATAATTACAAAAGTTTTATTTCTGTGCATGCACTCTCTCATTGATGCTAATGCAGGTTATGTCACAAAGAGAATATGAAATAAAGCAAGGATACCACCTTGAGGCATGATGCCTTTATTTAGTCACTGGAAAAGGACAGAGACTGCCATAAATGTGAGACTGAGAATTTGTTGTAGGCATTAAGAAACACATTCTCAAGTCCTAAGTATATCTCTACTTGTGCAGCATAAAAAAAGTCATCCGTCCAGGTGAGCTTGGGAAGTCACTCTGGAAGATGAGGAATATATTTTTTAGAATATATCTCATGTTAAACTACTAAAGCTGCAACTACCAGGAAGAAAAACTAGTTGATTGTGAACAGAAGGACGTGTAAAATGGGAATGGGCCAATAATAGAAGTTTTCTAACCAGATATAATAAGAAAGTGTTTCAAGTTTTGTTTCTCTGCTTTAACACTATATCACCATATTCTTTAAGGGAGTGGTTTCTGATCCAGAAGTCTTGAAAATATTGAGAGAATGTGAAAAACTTGAGTCAACATGGAAAATAAATGAATGTCATGGCAGAAATTCATGGTAGCTAAAGTTTTAACAGCTGATAGAGACAAAATTCTCAGTGTTTATGAACAGGTAGTTTTATTTATATTTGTGTGATTCATTGAAATAACAAGGTAATGTGCAAAAAAAAATATATATTTTTGTCTTCATATTAAAGAAAAAAAGAAAGAATGCTAAGTATTTGTTTAAAAAATATTTTTTTAAAAGTTATGGAAATTCTGTGATTTGAATCTGTCACTTCAATACAAGTTTGTAAGTGCTGTCTTGAGTTAAAAAAAGCTTTCCTGAATCAAAGAATCTGTGCACAAATGATTTCTTCATCTTCGATATTACACAGTTCTGGGATGCTCTAGCCAGCCACAGGACCCAGTAATATATTGATTATCTATTCCTGTTTCTGTTATTCTACTGATTTCAAAAACAGGCACAGGAGGAGATTTCCCAGCTTTGTCAGGAAGTTACAAAATCCCCCAGGACTCCTAAAAGCATCACTCCTGTGGCAGCTCAAGCTGTATTAAGACACATGGAGCCAGAAAGGAATACAGCCCTGTCAGATTGCCAAAGGATGCCTACAGAACATGATAGCCTCAGGGAGCAGTTACAGGTTTGAGTCTGTCCCATCCCACCTCAGCCCCCCCCCACAGGTTTTTTAAACATGAAAACTACCTAGCAGTGTAATTCAAGTTGCTCAGGATTTCTCTTCTGGTTCTGAAAATTAATTGCTTTACAACTCTGTGGTGAGTTGAGACTTGTTTTATAAGAGATTTTGTTGCTGCTGTTATTTGATAAAGATTTCCCAAGAAACTCCTTTTAATGAAAGGGCTCGTTTGGAACAGAGAATTGAAGAGCTTTAAACTACTATTCACAATGTAAGGGAAAAGAATTATTTATGGAATTGTAAATATAATACAGGTGATGTTATTGGTTAATCCTGCAGCACCAGCCAGACTGCTGTCAGGAAACAGGCTGAGAGCAGTGGATGTTATTTACCAAGACTCTTTTCCCTCTACTGTGCTCTGGAAAGGCACCACCTGGAGAGCTGTGTCCAGCTCTGGGGTCTCCAATATAATGGTGACAAGGTGATCAGAGTGGGCTGGAGCACCTCTCCTACAAAGACAGGCTGAGAGAGTTGGGGTTGTGCAGCCTGGAGAAGGGAAGACTTCAGGGACGTCTTTTGGCACCTTCCTGTACCTAAAGGGGACCAGCAAGAGAGCTGGGGAGGGGTTTTCACAAGAACATGTAGTGACAGGGCTAGGGGGATGGTTTTAGACTGGAAGACAACAGGTTTAGATTAGATACAAGTTAGAAATTTTTGACTGTGAGGGTGGTGAGGAGCAGGTTGCCCAGAGAAGTTGTGGATGCCCCATCCCTGGAAGTGTTCAAGACCAGTCTGGATGGAGCACTCAGCAACCTGATGGGATGGAAGGTGTCCCTGCCCATTGCAGGGGGTGTGGAACAAGATGGTCTTTAAAGTCCTTTCCAACTAAAACCATTCTGTGATTCTGTGATTTTAAGACTGTACCAAGCTTTGTCAGATTTACCCATAGTGATCTTATATCCAGGTGAGGATTGGCTTGTTTTGCCTGGAGTAGAAGGGGCTTAAGAGGGACATAAGTCCTACCTGCCAGTAGGTATGACATCAAGAAGTCATAAACAGGCTTTTTACTGCAGTGCTTGGTGGAAAGATGAGCAACAATGGGCATCCTCTGAAGCCAGGAGGGTTCAGGCTGAATACAAGGAAATACTTGCTTCTCATGAGGGCAGTTGAGCAGTCCCCAGCCTTGGAGATTTTCAACACTGGACTGGACACAGTGCTGAGCAGCCTGACCTCAGAGCTGGCTCTGCTTTGAGCAGGGGTTCAGACTAGAGACCTGGAGTCTATTTAAATGTGAATTATCTTATGACTGTGCATTACTAAGACCTGATGCTTCAAAGCTAAATGTAATTGCACTCTTCTGGCAAGTATTTAATAGGGGTTAAGTTACTTGTGTGTGCAATTGTTAGCTAACAAATGGCACTAAAAGAGAAAATGGAAACATTAATATAATGAATATAAATCCTAAATTTACTTACAGTCTTGGTAGAACTTGATTTTTAAATAAATTAACATTGATTTCTGCAGTATATCTTTCTTCTAGATCTTATGGTTATAAATTCTGGTTTATCTTCTTTTTCCACCTCAACCTTCTAAAATCCTGCCAAGCTTATAAATATAATACCACAGTTTATAATATTAAATAGAGTGCATCTGATATGAAGAATACACTGCAGGCTGAAATAGCTCTGAGTAGTAAATTAACTTTAATCACACGCCTACATGTGACGTATAGTGATATTGGGAGCCCTGTTTTAGGTACATCATCTTATTTCTCCAGTTCTTTTGGTACCCTTTGAGAGCAATACATCAACATGAAATTTATGGCACTAGTACTGAAGAAGCTACTATATAGCAGAGGCTTACAGACTTGCTCTTTAGAGGCCTGACCTTTGATTGTAGTAACACAGAAATTAGTACTGAAAAAATTGGTAAAGGAAGAGAGCGATGAGGTGAGAATTTTTGTACTTTAAAATATGTGTTTCAAATAATTTAGAAAGGACAATCCTTTGAATTGAATCCAATAATGTTAAGTGTAAGCATTTTAATTAAAATATAGAGGTTTCTTTAGACTGAAGGTTTCAAACCGGCTTTGTTGGAGTCTGTGAAGGAGGCTTTGGATCTGTTCTTTGTTTTAGCTACAGACCTGAAGGCCTCATGGTGGTAACTGGTGCTTTACATGGTGGTTACATGGTGCTTCATGCAAGTGTTTTACAGTGATTTCTCTACCTGGTTATTGACATAAGCATGTAACTTTATAGAGACCTAAAGCCATTATTGGTCATGTTGTGTCCCAAACCACGATTTCTCCCTTCATACACTCATAATGTTTCCTTTCATGTTAATTTGCACTGAAAACTTTTAATGTTGATCAATGGCAAACATTTTTGCCCTTGAGCATTGTTACCAACCAAAAATGTGTATGAATAAATGAAAATACTTCCAGAGATCTAAAAGATGGGAAATCAATTTACCTTCAAAGGATGTGAAAGTCACATTTCAGGTGTTTGCCAACTATTTTCAGTAAACTGATTGTTGAGTAAATGAGATACTTGGACATTTCTTCTTCAGCAAAAGATTTGTGCTAAAACCAGTAAAAATTGAAATAAATTCTATAAGTCAGCTCTTTTTATTTTTGCCAGCTGTTAGTGTTTGATTATATTTGTAGTTAGATAGTGAACAGTTAGAACAGATGTCTAAAGTGGCACTGATGAAAGACACCATTGATTCTCTGGAAACTGAGATGAAAAGATTGACAAGAAAAGTACTGGATTCTGAAACTGAGTGAGTTGACAGGAAGCTGAATATGCTTCTCTTAGGTAAGTAAAAGAATGTAATTGCATTAATTTGACTAGTAACACCAGCCTATGTCTTGCCACAGTAGGCCCCTGACTGGTAATAATTTGCATTGACTCCATGATTCTCAGAAGGCTGATCAATTTCTTTATTATTCTATTTATGTTAAAACCCATTGCTTTTATAGACAGTTACAATGCATCTGGACCTAATTGGTCCTCCAATCTAAACACCATCACCATTGGCTTATTAAGAAACCACCCTTTGATAAACAAATCTCCATAACACATTCCACGTGTTCACAACAGGTGCAGCAAGTGAAGGTAAAAATTGCTTCTCATTCTTTGATCTTTTCACAGCCTTTCCCAGAAAGGCTTGGGAAACTTGTGTGCTGCTTTCTGTAGCCAGAGAGCTGCTGCCACACCTATGTTCGCTGGTTTCTGTAACTTTTATAAGGGAAAGAAATTTATGAAAGCTGCTTATGAGCCATCATTCATTTTGGAATGAAATTGTTTTCTTCGTTGCTTATTTATATGTAAATGTTCTTGTCTTATTGATATCATGATATGGTGGAAACCATCTTCAGTGAAAAAGTAAGATTAATTTAATTTAGAGTTAGGAGCTTTCTATTAGAAACTATGAGGATTGATGGGTTTTGGTAAATATCATATGAATAATTTTGTTTTAATTTTTAAATTAAAAAAAAATAAAAATAGGTAAACATGCATAAACTAGCAAATGTCGTGTTGTTAGTTTTAAAGAGCCATTTCTTACTCTTGCAGCCTTTTCATGAGAGGAAGTAAAACTGAATCTTTGTGTAGGGCTTATTGTCTGCTGCTCAACTGGAGCTCCCAGTCACGTTCAGAAGCATAGTGGGCCTAGACTCGATCAAACTCTTTAGGGAATAAAAAATATGTCAGTGAGTGCTGCTTTATAATAAATTGTCAGATTTCTGAACACTGTTGAATTGTTGAAAACTAGGTGCTGCTACTGAAAGATCTTTTTCTTTACATCCCCAAACCAAACTGATGATTCTTTTCAGTTTGTTGAACAGTGCAAGAATCATGACTATTACTACCTTTGAACAGATCACTTGGTTATAACTTGAAACAGGTCAGGCATTCAAATGGATGTCTCAGGGGATGGTTTTTATCTTAATTATTTTTGTGACTTTCTTATAATCACCTGTTGCAAAGAATTGTTCTTACTTTTCTGTAATCCTTTAGACAATTATTCACTTACACAATTTAATACACTGAGATTAAACTTAACATTAATAAAATATTCCAAACAGTCTGAAATAGACAGAAAAATCTCATTTTTTTCCTATCTTTTGCAATTTTATTGACCTTTCTAAAAGAAAAAAAAATAGTACATCAGTGTCTGAATTCTCCTGTTTAATGCTTCTGCTTTTCCAGTTTATTGAATGAAAAGACAGAACTTAGTGTTTAAGAGATTCAGTGAAGACTTGTGAAGAAAAAAATTGAAATGCAACTTAGCCAAGAGAAAATGATGCATTTAGATTAAAAAACTGGTGAGTGACAGATCCAATTTTTATAATAAAATTCAATAGGCTAATTTTCATATTCTACAGTCATTATTTTATGGGTTGAAAGAAAAGGCATTGAATGCTAATAAATAAATATACACTGAAAGTTTTAACATTTTGAATGCAAAACTCTTGTTTTCTTTCATTATTGAAAGCTTTTTGTGTTTTAAAATTGTGTGACAGAGCTCTGGCAAGTGTAAGTTTCAGTGACAACACGTATTTATGTTTCTTCAAGAGTTACTTTTGGATAGAAGATACTTGAAATAGTGGTTTATAATACAGCCTTACATTATCTACTGTGTTATTTATCTCTGTGCAGTTCCTGGTGAAAGTAGTTAAAATATTTCTAGTGTCATCTCATGCACACACAATACTCCTGCACTGATGTGTTTTCCAGGCAGCAAGAAATGTATCTTAATACCTGTAGGAGTTCATCACTTCTCTAGGTGATGTGAGTTTTCCTCTTTTTCTTCGGCTTCTTGCCTTCATTTGGGTTATTTGGTACTTGATCTGTGCACTTGCTCTACTGCTCACTTGACTTTCTCTTCCTCTAGAAATACTGCTCAGTTTTAGAGGAGCAAATTACCTGTACCTGATGTCAGGTGTATAGAACTTCTAAGTCATTAAGGGTCACTTTTAAGTGAAGAAAAGTTCTCCAGGAGATCCCACCCCAGTTTTTAAAGTGATTAATTTTACCTCTCTCCCTTCATTATAGAGGTAGTATAGCTAATGGATTTAGATCAAGTGTTTAATTCTTAGGTGAGGCCAAAGTTTAGGTGAGACCACTTGCATTCTAAATAACTTTTCTCCCAAACATACTAATTTTTTGTCTTAAGCACTCTCCTGGAAAAGGTGAGGTTGGTAGTGGGTTTGACTGCCAAAGGTTCATCAGGGAATCACAACTTCACCTTCTCTTGGATTCACACTTAATAAGGATGATGTCAGCTGGTACAAAATGCAGCTTCCTGTGCTCCCAGCTACTCCTGAAAGGTTCATGGTTTTCTTTGCAATACTTGGATACTTGTTGAAGCAGTGGGAAACAAAAAAATCTTGGTATCATAGGATGAAGTACTTTTTAGTAGAATTGCCTCTGGAATATGTATTGATTCCTCCAGGCCCTTCCATTAATTGAAGTGATACTCCAAATATTTAAAGTATTATTCTTTGCTGGGGTTTACTGGAAAGTTTCCAGAACACCTTTCTCGGTAACTCACAGCATTTTTGCAACAGGAATGGGAGTTTCTCCATAGGGCCTTCCCCACACTACCACACCTTCCCCCAGTTCTTACAGCTGAATTCTCCTAGCAATTTTGCACAGAAGAAATTTCTGAACTGTGCAGTTGAAGACAGCTTTTCTGCAGCTCTTTTCCCTTCTTCTATTCACTTTCTCAAGCAATAGTTCTCAGCAGTTCTGTGTCTGTTCTCCCAATACTTGTGGCTTTATTTCTCCTGATTGGGAGATAACCACTTCATTAATTACTGTGTCAGCAATTACATAATAAATAAATTACTTAATTTTTATCTGTCTTCTACTTTTAAAAATATAGGCTTTTAAAAAACTGTAATGTAAAAATAAATTGAATTGATTGAGCTCTACTTGTTAAATGGGACAGGCTGTCTTTTTAATGACAATCTAGATGCTAAATAAACCATCTGGTTTTTTATTTTCAACAGTTACATTCCTTTACAGACATTTTTCTTCTTTATAAGAAGATTTAGCGTTATTTATAAGTAAAAAATATTTTTAACAAATGAAAAATTTAGTTTATAAAAATACACATAATTTACATTTCATATAGCCTTTAAACACCAGTTAATAAAGCCATAGACCTTAGATACACACTAATTATTATTTTTTTAAGGTACAAGCAGTATACCTAATACTTATGGAAAAAACTTTTCTTCATAGGTACTATATAAAAAACTAGCAAAGTACCAAACTGAGCTTGATAATATGAAGTTGAAAGCCCAGAGTTCAAACAGAGATATTTTCAGGATGAAGCATGTGCTGAAGTCTAAAATGAGTATACAAATTAAAACTGTTTTTACAAAAAAATTAAATTTTTAGATATCTCTATAGAAGAATTAGCTTCCAAACCAAAACTCATTTGCATTCCCTTAATTTGGTTTTAGTAGTTTGGACACATTTTCATGATTGCTTTTGCAGTGCAAAATTGATGTAGAATATTTCATTGTGGTTTTATACATATATATATATATATATATATATATATATAAAGCACACACGTGTGTGTGTATTGAGCTTAAAAAATCAGACAGGAAATAATAGATAAACTTGGAACTCTTTATTTTAATCCTATAAAATAATAAAAATATTACTGCACCTTGTATGTCTAATGTTAGCCTAACCATTCTTAACAGATGTCTATTGATCATTAAAATGTGCTCATCTTGGACAAAACTCTGGTTTATGAGGAGTCTCTCAATGTTTTCACCAAATGGCAGAATTTTCAGTGGAAAGAGTATATCCAATACCATATCTGTAGGTCTATAAATATCCCTATTTTTTGGAGCTTACTGTAAATTATTAAATAAATAAGCTTTATGTGTTTGGAGAGAGAACTGTGAGCTCTTATCACAAAGCCTGTGATCAAGGAGAAAGTTGGGAAGCAAAATGCCATGAAGCAGAAACAGGCTTTTCCTGTTAGACTGGCAGTGATCAGTGCAGTCTGAGAGCCACAGTTGGAAAGGGAAAATAGAGTCCCTTGAAACACAGATGGAGCAATTGAGTTGAAATCATTCTTTCCATAGTTCACCTTTGAAATGGTCTGGTAATATTTAAAAATTATGTTTAATGCCACTTCTATTTCAGGGAGGTTTTCCACCATGAATGTATGCATTTTACTTTATATAATTATATGATTAGAATTCCACTAGTCACATTTGGGAAAAAAAATTATTAAAAAAATTCAAGGAAAATAAAAAAATTAAATGCTCTTGTGGTTTGGAATCACTGAAGGCATAAAGTCATACACAACTCCACTCAGCATACCTGAATCATATGAAGTACTTTGTCATCTGTCACGTTCCTGTCCCTGCTCTTTTTGCTTTGAGCTCCTTAGCCTTCTTTCCACTGCTTTAGATGTCCCAAAGAGCCTCTTCCCACTTGAAGATCTGAAGAATTTTAAGAAAAATTCATAGCTTGGCTTTGGAAATACCTTGTGAGCATATAAACATGGTTTGGGGGCTCTCCAGTTTTTGTTGCAGATCATCTGTGCTTACTGAACATCACATAAGCTGCTGAGGGCTATCAGTGATAATTTTTGTCCAGCATCCTGGAGGAATGATGAAGAGGACTCAATCTTATCAGCAGGCTAATTAATTAATTATACTATCTTATTCTGTATTATATTGCATTCCATCTAAACTGAATCTGTCAAGCACTCAACTGCACTCTACTGCACAGCATCTTGTGACTGTCAGCTGACAGTCCCAACACACACAGATTCAATTGGTCAGTGAATCAAAACACTCACACCAGAATCCAATTATCAATTCCCTTCAGGTAAGCAATCTTCCACAATGCATTCCAATTGTGAACAACACAGGAGCAGTAAATGAGATAGGAATTGTTTTGATCATTCTTTTCTCTGCTTCTCTTAGGTTCAGAGAATGTGAATCCCACAGAAGGCTACTCAAGAATATTAGATACTCTAGAGGAACCAAACTGTTGCTGTGCATAAAGTGGATGAGAACACAGCAATAGCAAAACAGCACAGGAGGGTGGTGTGGCAGATTTTAGAATTCCTTGAAGATATAATAAAACTGGTACATGGTTCTAGTTTGTCCAACAAGCCTGACACCAGCAGACATTTTATCATTCTAATCCCTCCCACATGCCTGCTATTAAGTGTAGAAATAAATAGGCCTCTTCATGAGCACTATGTCAACCTACTGGGTCAATTCCAAATGTCATATTCCAGTTCATACAGTTACATGCAAGGCAAGTATCTACAGAAGTTTTTATTCAAAAATCTTAATGTGCTCAGCAGTGCTCTGTGTTCCTTGTGCTTTTTTTTTTTTTTATGTGATGAGACAGAGCTAGAATTAATGTGATGGGCTCCCATAAAATAATCTCTTTGGATGTCATTTCTAGTAAATCCTTCAAGCAAATCACAGCACCTTAGCTCTCACTTTGCTCTGTTAACCTCCCACACACATTCTGCCACCCACTGAAACTTAAGGAGTTGAAAGTGGCTGACCAGGAATGTCACTGGGCAAAGTACAGGCATTTTTCAAAAAGGAAAAACCAAGGTTATGTTAATTTGAAATGTACAAAATTCTTAATGCTTTTAGTCAGACCTGCTGCTGCTGCCTTGTGGACTTCACTTTAATGTGACTCTCTCATCTCTTAGTCATGCCTGAATTTACAGGTGACAGCAGTATAAATATGACTGACAGAATCTCAGCATCCACAGATCATCTACACACAAAGCCAGATTTTATTGCTAAAATGAGAAGATCTCATCTGAAAATAAAATGCAGTCCATAGCAGAATTTTCAACCTTATTAACTCTGCAAAAGGAGTAGAATTCTAAGAATAGTTTAAAATGCCAGAAGATAATTTTGATGTCAGAAGCAAGAACTCTTCTAATTTTTGTATACAGGAGGTATTTAAAGAAATAACTTTAAAGTTTACTCTAGAATAAATTACTGCAGCCTCTTAAAATTTGCCACAATTACATGGAGATATTTTGTAGGATTTTGGAAGCTGTTTTAATTAATTTTTTTAGTAGAGTTTTATATTGCATTGTTGTATCATTTAACAACAGAAGCAGCATACAATTCTCCTATTTTTGCCTTAAGCAACTCTTTTGTGAAAATGGGCAGAGGGCCTCAAAATATACATTAGGAGAGTGTCTCTGTACTTGAAAATGCCACATCTACACCAGAACTTTGCATTAAAGTAGATGCAATCAAAGAATGATTAAATTCAGATTTAATTTCCACAGCAGAGAAGATAGAAAGGGTATGTGAAATATATTAGAAAAATAAGTTTATGTTAATATTACACTTAAACGAATCCAAATATACTTTAGGATTATGAATGATCACTTTTGCAATTTTTTCAATGTTTAATTTGGCATTTCTCAGGGGCTTACTCCTCAAAGGGTATGAGTTGAACACTTTTTGATAGGGACACTGCTTCACTGCTTTGCAGAGTTTTACTATGAACACTCAAAAGTCAGGGCTAAAAATTAGTGTTGTTTTCAAGAAAGATATCTTGGATTTTACATCTAGTCACTAGGGAAGCAGAATGGCTGAACCTGTTTGTTAGCAATGAAACTAGGTGTGGACTTTGAAATGATTGACTAATTTAGGAAGTACCAATATCTTTTAATATTTTCCTAATTTCCCTTGAAAATCAATTTTTGCTGACCTTGATTTTTACAGAAACTACAAAATTATTATGTGATACATTTTTTAAAATTCAGTTTGGATAAACTTTAAAAAGTTGTTCATACACACTCAGATTATTCAGGTATTTTCAGTATGATGCTATTGCTGACCTGTCCATCCTCTGCTCCAGCTGAGATAATTTCTTGTTCTTTATAGACTTCCAGCAGTCTCTTTAAACCTTTTGCCTTTTGGAAGCAGAGTGGGTAAAGCTGCTGTTTGCAGTTGGTTATGCATTCCAGCCAAATGTGTCTGATGTTTTTTGTATCCTTGTGAAATCCTCTATGATTCTCTTGATATGAAAGAGTTCCAGCATAAGACATTTATCTGAAACTTTATGAGATCTAATATGGCTAAGCCTCCCTGGATCCTTCTGTGAAGGGGATTGCTGGGACTGTGGAGAACAGCAGCAGCTTCAGGAAAAAAAACTGCAGAAATGCAGTTGGAGAGTTGGAGAAAAGTCAGAAGTTGGGAAATTTTCAGTAATTTTTCTGTATCTTCAACCAGTAGTCTTTCATTAGCCATGTATAACCTTCAGATAAGGCTCTTGCTTTACACAGTATTCCAGCACAAAATCTACATTATTAGATTTCAACATATTTATATTCAGAAGTGGAAACTAAACCTGATTCTGAATAATGTTGTTCTCTCAATGTTTCTAATACTGTTTATTTTCCTGTATCTTCTTTGGTCTACATTTTTCAGTGTTCTTATTTTCTGAAATGCAAATGTAGAATATCAAAACTGTTTCTCTGCAAAGGAAGTAGATTTTTGAGTGACATAGAAAATGGGATCTTTCAGAATGAAGAAATCTTTCAGTTTAGTTTGGTAAAAAAAAAAAAGACTTTTGTTTTGATAAGTGACAAATGCTTTTTTCTTGCCTTTATCTTTCTTATTTCTTTTTTTCCTCCCTTCTGTTGGCCTATGATCTTAGTTCTTCCTCCTTTGAACACACAAATGATTATCTTCTGAAATTTCTGAGAAATGTGCTGCAGAGGTGGAGAGTTTGTTAAGATGTCCCAGTTCATAGATTTCCCATGGCCTTTGGCTGAGCATTATTGTGCTTAATGTAAACTAGGCTTGAGTAAAATACAGATAAAAGTGTTGCAGCACCCCAGACTCAGTCAGACTATAATGCATACATGAAAAGTTGAAGAGAAAATACCATTCAATCTTATACTAAGATTGAAACAGGCAGTTTTCTTTGTCTCTATAGCTGACCCAATACTGATTTTCCTGATTCTCAGCCTCTGGAATTATTTTTTAATGTGTGTTTGTAGCTATGTCTCAGGTATGTCCATTGTTCCCTCTACAGTAAAATATACTAGGTTTTTTGGGTATTCTTTTTTAGGTTCCTCAAAGATATATAGATATTTAATCTCTTTGATTTGATTTTATTCATTTTCCCTTTTCTCCCAGTTTATTCTTGATGCTCCTGTAAGTAAAATAAGTGTAATCTCACACTGCTGGTGATGCTGGTACCAGTTTGTAGTATCACATGTTATTTCCTGTGTGCAAACAGTTAATCAATAGCTTCTTGCCTCAACAAAATGTGAAACTTCCTTCCTCTTCATTAATGATTCTGTCTACAGAATCCATTGATCTGTCTATTTCATAGTGTTTTCTCATTTGTATCAAGTATATTTATATTAAGGTATGTACATTGGATTATTTTATAAATCTCACAGAAGATTTTGACTGGGAAAATATAAAATATAAATATAAAACTAACCACCCATCTTGCAGTGAAAATTAATTTTGTCATTGATCCCAGACTTCCTCTTTTAATTATTATCTTTTTTTTTAAAGATTACCCCAGCAGAATTCCAGTAAGCTTGATAGACATACTGCTGAAACTTTAAAATCTTTGTTTTTCTGCAGAGCAAGTGTGAATCAAACCATTCTGAAACAGAACTGCTGAGAAAACAACTGGGAAATGAAAAAGCATCTATGAAAAACCTGGAATCTTCTCTTGTGTCCAATTGTGAGAAGGAATTTCAGTCACAGAGAGCAAACCAAGGGAAAGTCTCTGAAATTCAGGTTCACAAGGAACAGCTTGCTTTAGTAGAAAATAATCTGTGAGTAAATGACCAGGAGAGTATTGCAGTTTTTCTCATAACTTCCAAGCATATTTAAACAGAGGTAGTTTTATGTCTAGCTGCATTTTCAAATGGCCAATGTGCCTTGACTATATTAATAGCAGAAGATACCAAGAACCTCCTTTGGATTTCCTCAGTTAAACCCTAATAAACTCTTCTTCATAGTTTTATATTTTGCTGCAAAAAAATGTTCCTAATCTCATTTGCATAGTATAGCTGCCCTTTTGATTTTGAATAATTGCATGTGGCTACATGCTTGGAGAATTACAGATGCTATCTAATTAATGTGTATGGGCTTCAGAGTGCTGTGCAGAATCAAGATTTTACTCACCTCAGAAACAGAGCAGCTCAGTTAGAGTCAGAACTGGATATCACCAAAACACAGCTGGGGACTGAGCACTCTGATAGGCAAGTATATGTTTCTGTATTGTGCTTCCTGCAGCTAATTGGGGTGAAATGCAGTATAGTACTCAGACTTAGGCTAATTAGTCAGATAAACAACAAAGTTTGGGTTTACACTGCTCTACATCTCCTATGTGTTCAGAGACTATTCATGTCACTAAATTTAGTCTGTTCAGCTGTTACACATGCTGTCTAAATTAGTTATGTAGGTTGCATGTGTAGCCAACAGAATGAGACAGTGAGATTACCCTCTGGAATAGCCTGGTTTAGGATGAGGCAGGTCACTTTCCATCTCTCTTCACTCATATATACTGATGCCTGCCTTGATTTACAGTGAAAATCCAGGTGAATAGTCATTTATACAGGTGCTCTATATCCTACTAGTTCTCTGCACCTCTGGAATGATTTTTGCCTGTACCAACCCCATTTTCCCAGGTGCTACTTGAATATGGGTGATTCCCAAATGACAGTATGACAATTATATATATATAAATATATATTTTAATTTTGCAAGAAGAGAGTTTAACAACATGTAGGAACTATTTCACAGGAACTATTTCACAAGACTTGGCCACAGCAGCAGAGAATAGTCCCTGTCCTGCTTCATGCATTAATTTATCCGTGTAGTCTTGGTGTCTTACCAAGATAAGATAGTCTTCTTATCTTTGAAAAAACAATACTTCTCTATTTCATGGATGTATTGAGGATAAAATATTACAGTTTTGGGTATTACTTTGGATATGTAAAACAGCGAGCTAAAAGCAGCAGAGTGATGTGATTATAGCACAGGTCTGAGAATGGGGTATCTCATTTAACTAGTAAATTGTTGATATTCTGTTCTCTCATAAGTAAGGATGAAGGGTCTGAAGAAGACATCTCTGGGAAGATCATCTTCTTCATGGGAAGAAATTAAGCAGCTTCTCAGAGCCAAAGTATTTTTTGGCCACTGGCAAGTGAAAACCAGAAAATTTGCCATATAAGAAAAATACTATCATTAATATTATCATGTTAGTAGATAATGGAAGCAACAGCTGTGAGTAGTGAATGGTTTGTTGTTAGTTTGAAGAGGGAACGTGCTATCCTTTTTATAACAGTGGCTGGACTAGTCCTACTTATTCACTGCCTTGGTGCAGAATGAAATAATGCCTGAAATTAGGAGGTGGAAGTGCCAACATTGTCAGACCTTGAATAGGCACCAAAACAGTGATACCAGGAAGCTTCATCCATCAGTCTGGCTTTTCTTTTTACCAGGCAGGAAAAGCACCTGCCCATCCCTCCCATCTCTCTGACTGCAGAAGCAGTTTGGACTCCTGTGGAAACAGCAGGATTTAATTATTGTCCTGCCCTGGCTGTGGTGACCAAGCACAGGGACTGTTGGGCTTGCTGTGCTAGAGCAAGTGCTTTTGTTGTCCCTAGATCCAGCTCCCTGAGCCAGTCTGAATGTGATCATTCCCCAGCAGGGTTTAGGGACCTGTTTCAGTGGCCCACTCTACAGGTAGGTCTGTGGTAATGGCTGAGCCACACTGAAACCCAGGGGTTGTTGTAGTCACCCTATCTGTGTATTCACCCAATCCAACACAGACTAGATTTTCTTTAGTGTAAACATCTGACAGACTGAAACCAGGATCCCAGAAAAGCATGTACCTCCAAAACTTTCCAATGGATTATCCAATCCCACATACTTCCTTCCCATACAGCCAGATGCAGGAGTTATGGATTGAACTAATATCCAGGCCCCATCTCTTGCACTCAAAATGACTGGACTTCCATTTTGCAACTTTCCCTTTGGGGATTCCAGCATCTCTTAAATATCCATCAGTTTCATGGTGCTTCAGCAGACTCTACTCCCCTGGCCTTGCCAACTCAAACAGGAATACTGCGAGCAGCACTGTTCTTACTTTTGAATAACCTTAAAATTAAGCTCTTCCTCCCAGGAGATGTTTACACTTTTTCATTTTAAACCTGCAGTTACCATGGATATCTTCTGTCTTTCAGTGAAAAATGAGACAATAGATACATAGAAATAAATCTCAGTAAGAGAGATACAAAGAGACTCACTAATCTGTCTTTCGGAGAAATATTTGATGAAAACTACATTGCCTTTTAAAATGTTTAGAAGCTGACAGCATGCATAAAAAAATATTGCCAGTGGAGGGGGAAGAAGTCTCAGTTCATGACTTGCTTTTGAGATGATTATGTACTTCCAAGTTTAATTTGTTCACTGAGATTATTTCCTTTGGCACTTGACTAATCTTTGCTATCAAAGGCTTCTCTAAGTATTAAAAATGGCTCCCAATAATAAGAGACAAGTTTCCTCGGGTCAGTGAGCTGGTTCTGGTGCCCTTAGGAAGAAAACACAGCTGTGCAGGACAATTATTTTTTAGCTAC
Source organism: Melospiza georgiana (assembly GCF_028018845.1). Taxonomy (NCBI): domain Eukaryota; kingdom Metazoa; phylum Chordata; class Aves; order Passeriformes; family Passerellidae; genus Melospiza; species Melospiza georgiana. Next base: position 23,147,532 of record NC_080431.1, read on the forward strand.
TGCCAATCCTTGATAAAAGTACAGGGAGTCTTCATTCCTCTGATAGAATTGTGTCTGCTCCTCCTTCATCTGAGTACAGTGTAGCTCTTAAATATGTTGAAAGAAACATTGTGTCATTTGGAACACTTTCATTTACTTTTAACTACCATAACAGTTTCTTCTATTTTGATACTTACAAAGAGGAAACAATCCATGTAGTTGCCACGCTGTTACTAACAATTATGGTGCTTTTTCTATTTGCGTTACTCCCTTTCCAGGGTGATAAAATTCCATTCTAAGAAGTAAACTCCTGGCTAAATAGCAAATGAAGACTAATCTTCTACAAGCTAGATTAGGAATTAAATTCCTATCTTGCTTAATGTTCCATTTTCCCCCTGGTTTTGTGGGGGATTTTGGTGTTCTGTTTTCATTTGATTTGGGCTTTTTTATCCTGGTTGGCCTTATGTGACTTTTGCACATGCCTAGGGTACACTGAGTTTAAAGACTAAAAATGAAGTAAGTGAGCCAGGTTTAAAATTTTCATACTGTTTTAAGCTAAGTTTTTCTTAATTAAATCTAGGTAGCTTTTGCATGGCAATGAACTCATTTTTTCTGTTTGGTTGTTTTCCATTTTTGAGAATTCAAGATATATAATTAATATGTAATAAATAATGTAATTCATAACTTTTTTCCTCATCCAAGTCCTTGTTATACTTTTATTTTTTGCTACATGGGAGGAACTAAAGTTGTTTCAGACTTACAGAATCCTGGAATTCTAGTATGGTTTGAGTTGGAAGGGACATTAAAGACTATCTAGTTCTAGCTTTCCACTAAACCAGGTTGCTCAATTCCCTCGAGCACTACTTAGTTACTTGTTTATGCTAAATGGTTTGGGATTGTTTTCATTTAAAAAAATGCAATAATAACTGAAACATTAGCTGTCTGTGCTACATTTTAAAGGCTTAAATTGAAAGAATATATCAGGTTTGTGTAGTCTAGTGATACAGGGATGAATGAAATAGCCTGTTAGAAAAGGCTGTCCTAAAATAGAGCAGAGATCTGAACCTGGAAATGTCTGCTTTGTATAAGTGATTTACATTTGATCTACATATTTGCTTTAATGTCCACAGAACTAAAGTTCTTGATTAATTTTATGTCAAGAACTTAAGAATGTCAATGAAGAATGAGATGGAGTAGTAGAAATGTATGAAGTATCTATGAATGATGATTTCCCTCTCAGCTAAGTCTAGAAAGAGTTAGAAAATTCATTGAGACCATAACAAAATAAAAACAAATGTAGAATATTGCCTGAGAGTAAAAGCAAGAATATTAATGCAAATATCTGGTTGTAATAATCATCAGAATTACAGAATTAAGACTTTAAAAATAGATATTTGGGGAATTGATGAAATATGATTTAGGTGTAAATTCCTGTTAGGTAGTGTACTGCCATTCCAGGAGGGTCTTCCTGGAGAGGACATCTCATTTTCCAGCCACTTTAAGATAACTTACCAGGGATTGAAAAAGGTACTGTAGAAACAACTGCTAGAAACTGGAGAGGCTTCTTCCACAGCTAATGTGTGACTCTGCATCATACAAGAAGTATAATGAGATAGTGGTGTTGGAATCACAATTAATGCCCTTCCTTCTTTCCAGCTGCTATTTCAGCAGACACTCTGTGATGGGAGATGAGGCAGGCAGTCACCTTTTCGTTCTATGGAGGATGTGATATCAGAAGTAAGTTGGACAGTAACTTTTTCCTATTATTCCATCTTTCTCTTTGTATTTGTTGTACCAGAGTCCTTGCTCCAGTAAAGTGCAAAGGATGTGCCCTGCAGTTTGTGTTGCAGACCTGGTGGGAAAGACCTTTTCTGCTTGATTTTCTTAGGTGATAGGAGTCCAAAGCTTGCCTTACACATCAAATGTGCTATGACATTTTTATACAATAAAATCTAGTCTGTCAAATGATCTGGACGGACTGTTAAAGAGTCTTGGAAGTTTCCTCAAAGTGCTTTCAGAATCCACACCTGAATCCTTTTTGCTATCTTCATAAAATAATTGATTACGTCTCTGGTTTATTTTTGCAATGCATGTTGGTCACAATAAGGGATTAAGCATAAACTTGCATATATATTCCTTTATAAGAGTTTTTTTGTGATAAGCTGAATGTTCAACATTAACATACATGTCTGAGTAATAATTAAGGACAGCATAACCCATATGAATGCTCCTAATACTGAAATAAAGCAACTGTGTAGCTTTTTGGGAACAGGTGGTTTTTAAAATCCTCTAAAAATAGAGGTTTGAATAATGAATAATGTTTTTTAAAAAAATTACATTATAGATATATATGTGCAACATAAATTTTGGATTATCTTCCACAAGAGTAACAATATTTTTCAGTACAGGTGAGCTGATTTTAATTTCTTATTTGGCAGACAGCCACAGAAGTCATATCAGCAATCAGCAGTGTTAATGAGACTGCTTGCAAGTAATAAATAAAGACTGTAGGAGCAGACATAATGATATTAACCATTGCCTCATTATGCAGTTATTAAAAGGCATATTGTACACTTTTCCCAGATGAGAGATGATCATTTCATTATCCTGGAAGATGAGAAAGAAATTTGTTGTTTTGCAATCATATTGTCATACTGATTTTTTTTTTTTCAAGAAGGTGATCACAAAACAGTTTGAGATATGTGATCTTGGTCTATAAAACTAATACCCTATCATCTAGAAGGTGAGAAGCTCATATTAGATAAACTTACTACAGATAAAAAGAGTTCTTTTTGGGAGTGGATATGCTGTGCAGAGGCCATGTCCTAAGATGTAATTCTTTAGTTGCAATGATGATGCTTTTCCATGTAACATAATGAAGAAGTCAGTAAAGAGGGGCTTGGTGCTCATCTGAAAAGTAAAAGCAGAAGATTCTTTAGCAATCTGGACTTTAAAACTCTTCTCTTATGCAGAAAGGAGTAAAGGAATATGAGATTATAAATATCAAGATGTAATAAACCTGCTTTTTCTTGAGTACTCTGGTAAAGTAATAGCCTTTTTATTAGGGTTAGCCTTTCCTTAAAAAATGTTTTGGAAATGAAAACCTCAATTTTTTGCAGGAAAATTGCAAGGGGATTACAATATCATGGATTGGAGCCAAAGGAACTTTTGTCCATGGTGATGACATACAGACTTCAAGTGACTTCTGACAGCAATTAATTGCTGCATAATTTTTGATGATTAAGAAAAAACCCCATTCAAGTGAGTATATTCAGAGAGCAGGATCACTGTAGTGGCAATCGCCCTCCGTCTGATCTAAATCAGAAATTGAAAGAAAAAAAAAAAATTGAAAAAAATAATTGAATTTGCTGAAGTTTGCAAACAATATGTTTTATTTGACAATAAATTTTCTTGTTGGCAATGTCTGTAGTAATAGCCCAAGAGGACTGGAACAGTGTTTGTTGGTTGGGAATTGTACACACTGCCCCAATAGTATATTCTAAAAACCTTCAGACCATGACTGAATATTATAGGCCAATAAGCTCAGAGTTTTTACAGTTCTTTACTTTTGGTTTTAAATGCTCTAATCTGTAGTACTTCTTAATTATTTCAATACCCAGGAGTTGTATATGCCCAGCCTGAAGTGTGTTACTCACTTTGTGATAGTATCTATTTCCTCATGATGTGGGTTACTTGTCATTTTCTTGTTGTTGCTTAGTTGCAATATTTTGAGTGGAAACAGAGCTACACAAAAAAAAATCTATGTATCATTTGTTTGCATTTGTGGCACTTATTTGCAACTGTGAGCAATGCTATACTTGATTTTTATACATATATTTAAATTGCCTCTTACCACAATATTTTTACATGGGCAAACCTGGAAAAACCATTTGTGGTTTTATAAAAAATAAGAGTATTTTAAATTCAGCTATGCTGTTAGGACCTAAAATTATGTGGTTTGCATAACAAAGAAACCTATAGTATTTGTAAAAGTATTCATGATAATTTTTAACCACTGGTTACAGAGTTGTTTCTCGCTAAGTTTTCTTACCTGTGGCAGTGGAAACTGTCCCCACTTCTCACTAGAAGGTATTTCATTCAAGCATAACTGGTTTACAGGGTTTGTAGAAGAAAGAATTCAGTATGTCTGGTGTCATTCTCCTTATTATCTTTTCTGCATTTTAGAAGAAGCAGGATCTATGGACACAGAGCGGTATCTCCATTACAATATGACATCTGTTGTTCACCCTTTGTTGACCACTGCCATCATTCCATCTTTTCTTTTTCCTCTTTCCAGTCACTAATAAAGCTTGAACTTTAGCAACATGTAATTGGAGTTAAGATTCTGCTCTCAGTGTTAAAGCAAGTGGTTTTAGTCTTTGAGCAGAAAAAATGTTAATGGTATGTGGTAGTCTTTGCTAGTACTACAACTGAATTTTTTGTTCTACCCCCTTTCTTCTCAGACCAACTAATCCTGTCAGTGTAGGCAGTGGGGTATTAGCAACATGGCTATCAGCATCAGGTATGTTTTAGCTGTTCTGTTACTCAGTTGTTTTTCTATATTTATTTAATCTCTGATACTGGCAGTTACAATGATACAGTAGAACCCATAAAAACTTAGTATATATTCCATATTTAAGTAGTTAATTTGCTTCTCCTTCCTTATCATTTTGGAATGAATAGCCCTGCAACAAGAAATGCAAATTGATTTACTGGTACAGACTGGAGAGTCTGTAAAGAAGTGTGATCTTTAAAAGAAGCAAAAGAGGCTTTTTAATGTATGTTGCACTCTTAATGATCTTTCCTCTGATCCACTGAACTTTCATGCTAATTCCCAGCAGAGGGAGTAAGTGAAATGAAGATGAATGAATCATACATAGATTTGTGGTATTAACATGCACTGTTATCTGAGCACATGGAAAGAAATTTCATTTAGTTTTACATTTTGGACACTTTCCAAACAGAAGAAAAAGAGCTTGATAAGATGGATAAAATTTTCTTATGACTCCACTTGGACTGAATGTATCAAAACATAATCTTATTTCATGACAAGGATCAGATTTTTTATTAATAAACTTTGAAAAAACAATATTGGTTTGTAATTAAAACATTATATATAAAGGTATGGCCTGAAATGATGTTCCCTTCCAATGGATGTTTTTTTAACCTGACTTTCTAATATACTATAATTTGAATTTCTTTACGCTGTCCCACATTTGATTTTTATTAAAATCCATGAAGCAGTTTAATAATTTATTTTAGCAGATGAAAAAGTCTAAGCTTAGTTTTAAGTTTCCTATCTTGTGCTTCTCATCTATGTTGTATTTTTGGTGCTTTTATTTCCTGAGGTGGGAGAAGAACAAACATTTTTTATCTTGAATGCAGCCTACACCCAAGCAATTATATAGAGTACACAAAGCAGAAAACGTCTTTGTTGTCAGAGTTGCAGTGCAACCCAGCAAGTGAACAATGTACTTCTCAGATTTGCTTTACATGAGGGTTTGTCTTTCCTACACATAGAAATATTTTATAAAATCACTTCTGCCAGTATAGCATGAATATTTTTAAAACAATGCTACTTGGGCAGAAATAAAACCTGTAATTGAATTTCTTTTTTGACCCACAGTGACTGCTCTAGAAGTAGTGCTGAAATTATTTTTCACTTTAAGACTGAGTCAGTGTGCATCAGCTTTCCATTTTCATTTCTGGCTCCCTTATCAGTGCCCTAAGAAACAAGCAACCTCCACAGCATTTTTCACTCTAATGCTTTTACCTTGGACTGCAAGTCAGTGTGGTGTGGTGTTCATTCATTTATCAGGTAACACCTGTATTTTCTATGCAAAAGTGCTGTCCTCAGACTCACTGACTATACGGGAGACACTCCTTAGGGAAAAAAAAAGTAAAAATAAGTGCTCATGTTGAAACCAGAACTCACAAGTTTGAGAGAAGTTTATTAAAATACATAAGATGCTGAAGTGGGGAACCAACTACCCAGTATTATTTTGGTCAGTTCTTGCAGTCAGTTGGCCCAGCCTTCCTTTCTCACCTCTAGCATAGAAGCTGAGCTTGAAACGCCCCATTTGAAGACCCAAGGGCACTACAGTTCATGGATGCAAGCAGCTTCAGCCGAAGCCTCTCACCAGATACCACCGCAAGGATCCTGGCTGCAGCTACATGCTGCGATTGCCCCGCCACCTCCAACACTCGCTCGAGAACAAAACCTGGAGATGGCTCGTCGCTACCTTAAGCCACTTAGGGTAGGCGAAGGGGGAAAGAAAAGCCGAGGCGGAAAGTTGCAATGTTGAAATCGCCCCTTCTCAGCGCCTGGCCGCTCCTGCTCCTCTCACCCCCGCGTGGCCCGGTCAATGTCTTGCCGAGGTGGCACCACCTGAGCGCCGCACCCCGCCCGGCCCGGGCAGCGCCGCGGGCCCGCCTCGCCTTTGGCCCCGCGGCCGCGGGCGGGCCCTGGGCCGCAGGTGGCGGCGGGCCCGGGGCGGAGCGGGCAGGCCGGCGGGCAGGTGGCGGCAGGTCCGCGGCTCGCATGGCTCCGCGCCGCCCGACACCGCCGCTCCTCGCTGCCGGCACCGCCGTGCCGCCGCCCCGGGCCGCCGAGGGCCGCGCCGCCCCTCACGGGCTGCAGGTGAGTGAGGCAGAGCGGGACCCGCGGGCAGTGAGCGGCTCCTCGGGCCGAGCCGCGGGCGCTGCCGTCGCGGGAGGCTGGGCGGGCTTCGCTCCCTTCCCCGCGCCTTGTCCGGAGGCTGTTTGTCCGCGAGCACAGCGACGGGAGACCCTGAACCTGAAGCAAAACAGGCGCTTAATTTGGAGGCCACCCGTACCTAGCGGGACACGGGTTTCCGTGTACACAGTACCTGCGGGTCCGGCTTTCCCGAAGGTGTGAATTGCGTTAAGGTGAGCAGCCTTGTGCTCCCACCAGCCCGGCTCCCCGCAGCGAGGCCGAGCTCAGTAGGCAGTGCTTTCTTGCCGTAAAGGCTGTGGCTTTTCCTCTCCTATTCCTCAAATATCTCTCAAAATGCTGACTGATCCTCTACCCTGAAATTAGCCAAAAATTGTATAACTTTTCCATCTCTTTAATGTTTCAGATGTGAAACCTGAAATACCACAAATGCATTGTTTTCATTATTATGCTAGCCTCTGTTGACAAACTTTACTGTCCATAGTATATTTAATGTATTGAGTTTTATTTGCCACTAATGGATCTTAGGTTACTGTACAGTAATCTCTTCAATTCAAAGCCATTTAAGAGCACAATGAAAGTTTAGTTATGAAAACATCACCTTGCCAGTTTTGCTATACCATTAGCTGAAAACCACCCCATATATAAAGAGAAGTTTTTAGGAACACCCCAACAATATAAACACTAATTGCTACGCATATTTTCATGCTAGTTAAAAACCTAATTTTTTCTCTATAGCTTTTAAAATTGTATTTAAATTGGATAAAGTAATGCATGTCTTACACTTTATATGTGTATAAGTACCAAAGCAATGTTAGTATCAGCTAGAAGCATGCTGTACATTCCATCCTTTGTCTGAAAGTAAATTGTTATTCCAGGTAGACACACAAGATCTTCCAGAAGCTTTTCCTGTTCTCTTATTTTGCCATTATAAATCTTAGGTACCATAACTATCTCCCATAAATCTTTCTTTGGTTGGACATCATGTTCTCTACTCAGTACTGTACATTCTCTGTATTTGTCATCATTAAGAAGTTCATTTGCTTTACCACTCACAGATCATTACCTTCCAAAAATAGCAACCATGCATCAAAGCCTGTTTGATGCTGATACAAGGCTGTACATCATTTTTTGCCTCAGAGTAATTTCTCAGTCTTGGTATCACCATGCCAATAAACACGGGGGCAACAGTCCTTTTCCATGCAACATGATATGGATTGTTTTTATGTAAATTTTAAGTGGAACTGAGCTCTCATCAGCAGTTTCTACAGGGCAAAGATTAGATTACAGAAGAAAAAAAAAATGTAACTTTATTGCTGGCACTTGCCTTGTAGCTCTTTAATCATTGAAAGAAGGCGTTTTCAGGGTAGGAGTTGGCTTATCATTAAAGGAAAGGGAGCAGGTGCATTTAAGCTTATCCAGTGACGAGGTAGGAACTGTCTGTGGTTGTTTATAGTGATGGGTAATTAGTTTGTCTATGTACAGACGTCAGAGTTTAGAGAAAGTAGAAGGTCATGTTTCTTGGCTTTCACAGAGACCTTGTGAACTTAAATTCTGCTGTGTTTTTAATTAAAAAGTGTTTTATTTAGCATGTGCTTCTGGGTTTATAGGGTCTAATTCTTCTCTTGGAAAAAAACCCAGCCAAGCTGGAAGTGTTGCTTCTAAGGCAGTGGATGGGAATGTGAGTGTGTGCTGGCTGCCATTGAGCTCTACAGAAGAAAAGGTTCTGCTCCCACTCAGCCTGTGGTGGTGCTGACAGCCTCTGCTGTCCTCTCTGTCGTGCAGGACATGAACAGCTGTACAGTACTTGGCTGGTAGCCTCAGAGTTTATAGTCATGAGAGAAGAGAAGAGAAAGGAGGAAAAAACTCCTAAATAAGAAGGACTGGCACTGAACTGTTACTGAGAAACTGCAAATAGGATTGAATTATGGAAATGTCTCAGGCAAATATTTATTGCAGTAGCGAAGCTGCATTTCAGATTCACCAGGACAACAGTGAAATCATCAATGTCTAACAATACATAGATAAATTCTCCCTGTTTTGTGTGAAGGTTTAATAAATGGTCATTGTCTCACAGGCCATCTGTTCCACTCTTGATTTCAGATGTGTGTTGCAGGCACAACTGGTCTTTGACTGGAGTGTAACCAACACACATTGTGGAGAGGGACCTGGAGAGCACTCACTGTGCAGAAAGTGAAGGTGACTCTCAAGTCTGTTGTCACTATGTCACAGACCTCTTGTGCAGCGCCCTGCACAGCTGGAATCCATCAGTTTTCTTCTCTGTGGTCTTGCTTCATAACAGCAAGCTCAGGCTTTGGCCCATTTACCCAGCAATGCACAGTTCATTTATCTTTTTGTTACAGAAGCCTACAAGTGTCTTTCTGCAATTGTAGGTGCTGATGAACTGAATATGTCTTATTTGTTGAAGTCCACAATAATAAAGGCCATCCATTTGAACATGGAAATCTTTGTTGGAAGGCAATAGAATGAAGGCTGTACATGCCAAGATTGTAAGATATTCTTAGAAAAAGCTGCTTCATTTCTCAGCTGTCCATATACTGGAAGCAAGTTAACAATCACAAGAGAGATGAAGTTCAGTCATAAAATGTAATTTATCCAAGATATTAAATATACAGTCTTCTCTTACTGCAAGATTTATGGTTCTGTATTATTAAAGGGACAGTCTGTGCAAAAATGTCAGGAAAGGAGACCATTTACCTGACTATTTTATTGTAGTGAAACATCCATTCATGGATGATGTCCCTTAAGGAAGATGGCTTTATCTGTGCCAAAGCATTTCTGTGCATTGCTGCTCATCCTCAAGTCAGCAGAACTCCCTCAGAATTATTTGGGTTTGATAAGCTTGGAGCACAAATCCCTCCCTAGTGGCTTCTCAGTGTGGTACTGCAGCCTCTCTCCTTCCACACTACACATGAAGAGGGTTAAGCTAAGACAGGCTCATTAAATCTGTGTCATCTCATAAATTCATTAATGGAAAGGTCTTCCTGATACAGTATCAAATTTGATTAACTTTTTGGAGGTAGATGTGGGTAAAACAGTGCAATGTAACAGTGCAATATAAGAGTCTAGTTGCTCTGAAATACATTTAAAATGGAAAGTTTTGAAATTAAACATAAAAGTAAACAATGCAATCAGTACAGGAATTCTGGAGTACTCAATTTTTTGGTGTCTATAAAGAGTGCACATAGTGGGTTGTAGAATTGTGAGTGTCAAATGCCTACATCTGTTTGATGAGTTATAACAGGATGAAACTAAAAGTCTTGGCAGCTCAGAGCCAAGCAACTGGGTCTGCTGGCCTCTGGGAAAAAGCAGACAGCAGTCTGGGAGCAGAGTGTAAATGTATTAATAGATGTTTCTGTGAAAACTATCAGCAGGGCTGCTTCTAGTGAAGCTCAGACTTAAATAATCATTGTCTTAATTTCAAGGGTACCATTTTACTGTTTTCATACCTCTTGCAAGTCCTATTACTCCTGATGCCTGTACTCTATATAGCCTCAAAGGGAGTCAACAGAATTCCTCTTGGCAGTAGTGGCTTATCCAGTAGTTGCAGGAATGGAACAGAAAATTGTCTTGGAACACTTTAAACAGCAGATGGTGTATCTGCTTTTGTGCAGCACTTTTGAAATGCACCTTGGGAGCAAATTTCACTGTAGACATGGGTGATGCCTTAAATTCTGACACATTTTGAAATAATCAAGAGGAAGACTAAATCAAGGACTCAGAGAAATATGCATCAAGACAGGTCTAAGAGATGAAGTGGGACTTTTTAGCAGTTTATCACCATTGACTCTTCATGACCTTGAATGAGTCTAGTGAACTGCAATTACTAGACTATTTACTTAGAGTAAATGGTTTTTTAGCCAGCCTGTTGATGTTCAAAGAGAATGAGATAAAACAGGACAGTGATTTCTTTGGTGTTTTTTCCACTGCATTTTGTTTCTCAGAACTCTCAGGCCTGTGGTTCTCCATGCTCCCAGCAGAGCAGCCTTCATCAGTCAGCTCCAGGAGTGTGGAAAACCTTCATGTGTATAAGCTGGCACACACCTTCAGTGCTGTCCTCTGCCAGCTGCTTCTCTGCTGAAGTTTGTTGCTAAGTTAAGACAGAAGTAGCTTTGAAAAGAGTCCTTCAAGGAAAATTTCTTGACAGTACTTGACAGCACAACTTTTTCTTTTATGGAAACACTAAATGATTTTAGGGATAATGTCTGAGTTTACAGGCAAGACACGCCTGAGAGTACACAGTTATAAGGAGTGCTTCAGATTGCACTGCTAAGATACAGTCCCCATAAATGGTTTGTTTATTCTGTGGATAAAAATACACAATAGCTCTGCTTTTTTTCCCTTTTTTTTTCTTTTTTTCTTTTTTTTTCCAGAAAAGGAGTTTATTTTTTTAAAAGTCTATTTATTTTTAATGAAATTGTTTAATATTGCATCCCTGAAAAGCTAAAAACTCAGTGTGTTTTGGTTTGTTTGTTTTTATCTTCAGCACATAAAAGTTCTGGGCAATGGAGACAGGTAGCTTTTTTTTTTTTACTTCTTTGTATCTTAAAGTGGTGAGTGAGATGGGAAGATTACACAGTTCTCATTCTCCATGTCATTCTTCTTTTATCACAACAGCTTTAGCAATTCTGCTATTTAAAGAGAAGTAGGATATAACAAAGGAACTGCTTCATCTTCTAACTCATTGTCTAATACAATGCAATCAGCTGCCTGTATTTTAGAATTATGGGGTTTGTTTGATTCTTGAGTAGATTTCTTTCCTTCCTAAAATGGAAAACATTCTAGAACTGAACAAAGAAGCTATAAATACAATATAATGTGGAACTTAAAGGACTCAGGGCACTGTATGCCATCAAAATTAGTAGCTCTTTTAATCTAACAGCTGTGGCATTCTTTCCTTAATACTGGAGTCAGTATCACTAAGGTTTTTTCAAGGTATTGGGGGGCTGGCAGATGCAGGGCTTGCATTGCATCAGCTGACCATGGAGACACCAAGAGTTTCCATAGGTACTTGGACAAATTGGAGGTTGAGGAGGGACAGATGAATGATCTGTGTATCTGTCCTTCTAATTCCATTCCTAGAAGAAGAACAAATTTCTGCAGCTACAGGCCTTTTGAGTTGGTGTAGTGGTATTCAATGCATCACCATAGAGTTGACAGTTTCATAGGTAGGAGCACTGTGCAAAACATCCCCATGGCTTAGGTCTCAACTGCTAGGGCTACAGGATGGGGGATTCCAGATCCACATCACTTGGTGTGTTGCTCTGCAGTGGAAGGCATGGATGTCTGGTCTGTTTGAGGTCTGATTTTCACTTACTGATGTTAGCTTCAGAAAACTATGGGACAGAAAAGCATCAGGAGAGGATGAGAATTAATGTCTCTGCTTACTGGTCCTAATCAGAGTACAGTAGAACATGAATGGAGTATTTTGGGGAGTATCTGGGGAAAGTTCTCTTTTAGGCCTCACAGAAACTTCAGATCTGGTTTCCATCCTATCTTCTGCACTGTAAGCTGGTTGTGTAGTGCTTTCAGGCATGCTCTCTGGTGTTTGAAAGGAACCATTCATGCTGGTTTAATAGATATTCACCTCAGAGTCACCTGTTCTCAGACCTTCTGAAAGCAGTCTCTTCATCAGAGAACATCAGAGTATCCAAACCTGGCGAGATTACTTAGTGGGGCTAGAAATCACAGAGGAAAGATGACAAAAGCATGTCCCCTCAAACATTTTATTTGCTGTTTTCCTTGCTGGGTGGGGTGATGTTGAAAGTTTTAGCAAAAGATAAACAATGTAATTTTTAGAAATTTAAATGAAAATCAAAACTGTGCAGAGGTAATGCGGCATTCAGAAAGACTATAGGTGGCAGCATCATAATAAAATAGAGTTTATTTAATGTCATTAGTCAAAGAGAAATCAACCCTTAGTTTCTTCAACGGCATGTCAAAAACAAATATATAAGACAGTGTGAAACAAAAAGAGGAGATAAGAAACCTGGAGTTTATAATCATTTAAGCAAACAGTTAAAATGTGCCAATCAGTCTCAGTCTCTCACAATCATCTGTGTGATGTCACTTCTGTAAACATGAATGAACATGCAGACTTGCAGAGATCCTTCTCAATATCTTGCTTGGTGCATTCAAGCTCTTAGTGGTAGCTAAATTTTGCCACATGGGCACGTAATCCAAGCAAGAAAAAGAAAATGCTATTCTCATTAGGACTGTTGTGTGAGGATTTTAAAAAGGAGTATTTGAAGAAAGACAAGTTAGTGTACTTTATGAAGTGTCCTGTCCTAGGTGGCTAATGTCTTTGAGACATTGAAGGTGGATGAAGTAAAGGTTGATTTTTTAATGGAGAGGAGTACCCAACAGTCTATGAAAATGGAGCCCATTTCAGGTATTTTGGATGTAGTTTCCGAACATGAACACTTCTAAGTTAACTTTGAAAAAGAAATCTGTTTTTAAAATAAGGAGGACAACATTTTTTACTTTTGTCCCTCTTACTTGCCATTAAGGTTTATAGAAACTGTTAATGAGGAGCAGCTTCTTGTGCCAATCAGCTGTGTGCCATAATTTTCTCCTAGTATTGGTTTATAGGAGAAATGAGAATTTTTTTCCCCTGCAGCCCAGGGAGAGCTGTCAGACCCATTTGGCAGGGCACAGATTCAGTTTTTTTCTTGCACTAATGCATTCCCCTCGAATCACTCAGTCCAAAATTATCAAATTGAAGT